>NC_044037.1:278142364-278806001 GCF_901765095.1 Microcaecilia unicolor | reverse complement strand
GCCCCCGCCACTCAGGCCGCTGCCACCACTTGCTCCCCCCCCCCCACTCGAACAGCTGCAGCCCCCTCCCTCTTACCTTCCTGTGACTGTTCCTCCCTTGTTCTATCACTCTCCTGCTATCACCCGGGTCCTGAGGAGCAGGAAAGAGACAGACCCCAGCACCAGGCCCCCCTTGGAATCTTACCCCTCCTCTCGAAGGCCCTGTGAAGAGGTGAGGAAGTAGCCTGTACATCATATTCAGTTGTATCCGAGATAATGGATCAGGAGCAGACTGTGTAGTTAGTGAGAATGAATCAGAATAATATTTTGAGCTACCGATGCTCAGACTTTCCACAGAGGAGAGTGAGGCTCATGAGCAGGAGGAAGAATTATGATGTGCTGTCAGAAGGCCTTGTGACAGGTTCTAACACAGAGATTCCAAAGATCATCTTTAAGCAATTATAAAATCTTGGCTCCACCAGCCTCTCATCATCTTTTTCCTATCCCCCTCCCTCCACCTGCAAAGCACCTACTCACTCAAGTAGCTTTGCACAGTTGTGTCCACACACACACTGCAGACCAAATGATTAAAAATTAGCACTGTCAACTGCTGAGCAAGATGTAAATAGGAACAACAAACATAGTTCGAAATGTCTACTTGTGAATGCCAGAAGCCTAAGAAATAAAACGGGAGAGTTAGAATATATTGCACTAAATGAAAAATTAGATATAATAGGCATCTTTGAGACCTGGTGGAAGGAGGATAACCAGTGGGACACTGTCGTACCGAGGTACAAATTATATCGTAGTGATAGGGTGGATCGAATTAGTGGAGGGGTAGAATTGTATGTTAAAGAGGGCCTTGAATCAAACAGATTGAAAATTCTGCAGGAAATAAAACACATCTTGGAATCCAAACATAAAGGAATCCTGTGCAGAAGAAAGGGATCCTCAGGAGCTTAGCCTAGAATGGGTGGCAGAGCTGGTGGTTGGGAGGCGGGGCTAGTGCTGGGCAGACTTATACGGTCTGTGCTGGGGCTGGTGGTTGGGAGGCGGGACTAGTGCTGGGCAGACTTATTCGGTCTGTGCCAGAGCTGGTGGTTGGGAGGCGGGGTTGGTGGTTGGAAGGCGGGGATAGGGCTGGCCAGACTTATACGGTCTGTGCCCTGAAGAGGACAGTACAAATAAAAAAAGTAGCACATATGAATTTATCTTCTTGGGCAGACTGGATGGACCGTGCAGGTCTTTTTCTGCCGTCATCTACTATGTTACTATGTTACTATGGATTGAAATTCCATGTGTAAAGGGGCAAAGGATAGTGATAGGAGTGTACTACCGTCCGCCTGGCCAGGATGAACAGATGGATGTAGAAATGTTCAAGGAACTTAGGGAGGCTAACAAACTAGGGAACACAATAATAATGGGTGATTTCAATTACCCTAATATTGACTGGCTAAATGTAACATCAGAGCACGCTAGGGAGGTAAAATTCCTTGACGAAATCAAGGACTGCTTTATGGAGCAGCTGGTACAGTAGCCAAAAAGAAGAAGAAAAATTCTAGACCTAGTCCTTAATGGAGCACATGATCTGGTGCAGGAGGTAATGGTGCTGGGGCCGCTTGATAACAGTGATCATAATATAATCAGATTTGATATTGACTCTGGAGTAAGTACACAAAGGAAATCCAATATGTTAGCATTTAACTTTCAAGAGGAGGCTATGATAAAATGAGAAGAACGGTGGAAAAAAAATTTAGAGGCGCAGCTGCGAAGGTCAAAAATTTACATCAGGCATAGATGCTGTTCATAAACACCATCCTGGAAGCCCAGACCAAATATATTCCATGTATTAAAAAAGGAGGAAGGAAGACAAAATGACAGCTGGTATGGTTAAAAAGTGAGGTGAAGGAAGCTATTAGAACTAAAAGAAAATCCTTCAGAAAATGGAAGAAGGAACAGCATAAGGAATGTCAAGTCAAAGGCAAAGCGTTGATAAGGAAGGCAAAGAGGGACTTTGAAAAAAAAGATTGCGATGGAGCCAAAAACACGTAGTAAAAACATTTTTAGGTTTACTAAAAGCAAGAAGCCGGCAAAAGAATCAGTTGGACTGTTAGATGACAGAGGGGTAAAAGGGGCATACAGGGAAGACAAAGCCATAGCAGACAGATTAAATGAATTCTTTGTTTCGGTCTTCACCAAGGAAGATTTGAGAGAGATGCCTGTGCTCAAAACATCCCAAATTCAAGGGGCAAATATAGAGGGGCATAATTGAAAGGGACGCCCAAGTTTTTCTGAGGATGTCCTCGTAGGACGTCCCCGTGAAGGGGCGGGGAAACCCGTGTTAACGAAACAAGATGGGCAGCCATCTTTCATTTCGATAATACGATCGGGGATGCCCAAATCTGGAAATTTAGGTCGTCCTTAGAGATGGTCATCCTTAGACTTGGTCGTTTCTGATTTTCGGTGATAATGGAAACTGAGGACGCCCATCTCAGAAACGACCAAATCCAAGCCCTTTGGTTGTGGGAGGAGCCAGCATTCATAGTGCACTGGTCCCCCTCACATGCCAGGACACCAACCGGGCACCCTAGGGGGCATTGTAGTTGACTTCAGAAACTGCTCCCAGGTTCATAGCTTCCTTACCGTGTGTGCTGAGCCCCCCAAAACCCACTCCCTACAACTGTACACCACTACCATAGCCCTTATGAGTGACGGGGGCACCTAGATGTGGGCACAATGGGTTTCTGGTGGGTTTTGGAGGCCTCACATTTACCACCACAAGTGTAACAGGTAGGGGGGGATGGGCCTGGGTCCGCCTGTCTGAAGTGCACTGCACCCACTAAAACTGCTCCAGGGACCTGCATACTGCTGCGATGGACCTGAGTATGACATTTGAGGCTGGCATAGAGGCTGGCAAAAAATATTTTAAATTTTTTTTCAGGGTGGGAGGGGGATAGTGACCACTGGGGGAGTAAGGGGAGGTCATCCCCGATTCCCTCCGGTGGTCATCTGGTCATTTAGGGCACATTTTTGTGGCTTGGTCGTAAAAAAAAAAAGGACCAGATAAAGTCGTCCAAGTGTTCGTCAGGGACGCCCTTCTTTTTTCCATTATCGATCGAGGACACCCATGTGTTAGGCATGCCCCAGTCCCGCCTTCACTATGCCTCCGACACGCCCCCGTGAAATTTGGTCATCACCACGACGGAAAGCAGTTGAGGATACCCAAAATCGGCTTTCGGTTATGCTGATTTGGGTGACCCTGTGAGAAGGACGCCTATCTTGTGATTTCTGTCAAAAGATGGGCGTCCTTCCATAGCTGCCGAGGCGGGGGGCGGGGGGCAGGGGGGACAAAATTCCCTGGGCCCGGCGCCACAGTCCCACCTGCCCTCTGTTGTCGACCGCCTGTCCCCTGCATTGAAATTGCAGTCTCACCTCCGTGAAAGCAGCACTGCAGGCAGCAGAACGCCTCCCTTCAGGCCTCTTTCCCTCCCTGTATCCCGCCCTCGTCTGACGTAACTTCCACGAGGGCGGGACACAAGGCGGGAAGGAGGGCTGAAGGGAGGCGTTCTGCTGCCTGCAGCGCTGCTTTCATGGAGGTGAGACCGATTTCAATGCAGGGGCCCGGCCCGGTGGCGGACGGAGGGGGGAGCGGTGGCAGCGACTTCAGGGGGGTGAAGGGGGGAGCAGTGGCTGCAGCGACCTCGGGGGGGGGTTGGAGGGGGGAGTGGTGGTGGTGACGGGCGACCTCGGGGGCGGTAGGGGTGGGGCCCTGGGGGCGGCCTTGCCCCGAGCCCGGTCCAGTCTCTTGGCGGCCCTGCGTCCTTCTCTTTCGAATATAAGCCTGATAGTGATTTTCAAAACAGAAAAACGAGTATTTTTTTTGTTTCGAAAATGGCCATTTGCTAGATGTTTTTGTGCTTAGTACATCTATCTTTTTGGATCATTTTCGAAAACAAAACATCTAAGTGAAAAGCACAGAAAATCAAGCCATCGGAATTTAGGAGGAGCCAGCATTCTTAGTAGACAGACCACACAGATATCCAAGCACAGCACCCTAGGGGGCACTGCGGTGGACATCATATAAAAGATCCCAGGTACACATCTCACTATTATCCTCTTATCTTGCATGGTGAGCCCTCCAAAACCCACCGAAAGTGCACCCAACTGTACACAACTACAATAGCCCTTAAAGCTGCAGGTGTCACCTATATGTGAGTACAGTAGGTTTTTAGTGAGTTTTAGAGGGCTAACACTTTCCACCACAAGTGTAGGTAGATTGGGATATGGACCTGAGTCCCCTTCTCTACAGTGCACTGCACCAACCACTAGACTACTCCAGGGACCTGCTTGCTGCTCTAATAGGACTGGCCATAACATGTGAAGATGTCAACAGGCTGGAAAGTACTGTTTCTTTCACATCTTTGGGGGTCAGGGGTGGGGGGGTGGGTGGGAGGGGTTCAGTATCCACTGGGGGAGTAAGCTCCATATAATATCAAATAAATAAAAGTACATAGCAATACGCCCACCCATTCTTGGCTCAGGCCCACCCAGCGGTAGCACCCACATCTCTCCTCCTCTGCGGTATCCCGACATCTACCTGCCCGTTACTGAGCCCTGTCCCTCCCTAATGAACCTTACAGGCGTCTCCAGCGCCTGAAGTGATTCATTATTGCTGCCTGTGCCGGCTCCACAGGCTTCCAATTGCCGGGTCCCACCAGATAGGAAACAGGAAATGACATCAGCAAAGGTGGGACCTGGCTGATGGAAGCCAATGGGGCTGGCACAGGCAGCAATAGTGAATCACTGCAAGCACTGGAAACGCCTGTAAGTTGCACCAGGGAGGGACAGTAACGGACAGGTGGGACGCTGCTGAGGAGGAGAGATGTTGATGTAGGGTAGGTGAAAAAATACCTATACTTTTTTATATATCTCCGGGGGGGGGGGGGGGGGGCGTGATGTGGGATGGCGTGATGTGGAAGGACTCATCTAAGTTAACTCTGGGCCCATCCAAAATACTGGGTCTGGCTACACCACTGGTACATAGTTTAAAATTTTCCCTTGCCTCAACCGTAAGCCAAGGTAATTCAACAAACAGCGAGGTCATGCTTTCAGATTCTGTTTTAGGAAAGATCAGCCTAGCAGCTACATTCTTTATGGTTTGTAGCCTTTTCCTAACCACATCGGTACAACTTACATACAAAACATTATAATAGTCTATTTGTGATAAAACCAGAGATTGTGATAAAATTAGAGATAAAATTATCTCTATTAAAACAATGACAAATTTTGTCTCAGTTTCCTCAATACACCAAACGTCTTTTTAACTACCATATGTGAGTGGTTTTTCATGGTCAAATGCCTATCCATCACAATACCCAATATTTTCAATTGTGTTTCTACTCTCAAAGGGATACCATCTAGCCTTAGATTTAATTCAGAGATAGCAGTATAAAGTGTTGTTACAACTACGAATTTTGTTTTATCTCTGTTTAGTTTGAGATGAAGACAGGTGGCCCAACTCTCTACCAATGCAACACTACGACTAATATATAGATTAATATCATCCTTACTCTTGGCAAAAGGGAAGTACTGTGTGATATTGTCTGCATATGAAAAACACTTAATACCCTCCCTTTCCATGAAAAAGCCCAATGTAGACATCAGCACATTGCATAATAAGGGTAAAGGGAAGGGAAATGGGACTTGATATACCACCTTTCTGAGGTTTTTGCAACTAAATTCAAAGTGGTTTATATATATTCAGGTACTTATTTTGTACCAGGGACAATGGAGAGTTACTGTAAGTGACTTGCCCAGGGTCACAAGGAGCTACAGTGGGAATTGAACTCAGTTCCCCAGGATCAAAGTCCACTGCACTAAGCACTAGGCTACTCCTCCACTAGCAACATTCCATGTAGAAGCCTGCCCTTGCAGATCAGCAACGCGGCCGCGCAGGCTTTTGTTTCTGTGAGTCTGACATCCTGCACTTGGACGTCAGACTCACAGAAACAGAAGCCTGCGCGGTCGCATTGCTGATCTGCAAGGGCAGGCTTCTACATGGAATGTTTCTAGTGGAATAGCAACATTAACATTCCATGTAGAATCTTCAAATAGTAGCAACCTTCCATCTAGAATCTCATACAGGGAAAGGGAAATGGGACTTGATATACTGCCTTTCTGAGGTTTTTGTAACTACATTCAAAGCAGTTTACATATATTCAGGTACTTATTTTGTACCAGGGACAATGGAGGGTTAAGTGACTTGCCCAGACTCACAAGGAGCTGCAGTGGGAATTGAACTCAGTTCCCCAGGATCAAAGTCCACTGCCCTAACCACTACGCTACTCCACTGACGGTCTACCACTCATCAGACATCTTTCTCTTCATCGTTGCACGATAAAACCTATATTTAAGAAAACCGCTCAACCAATCCAGCACATGACCTCCGATTCCACAAGAACTCAAAGGTTCTAATAGAACCTGGTGATCCACTATATCGAATCAAACTTTAATATAATTATAATGTTCAAACTTTTTAGCAATAGCTTGTGATCCAGAACGTCAAATGTGCTTGATAAGTTGAACTGTGCAATGAGAGCTTTTTTCCCTCGCCCATCAAAACTTTGATCTCAGATATTAAGGCGCACAGTGTGGCTTCTGTGCAAAAATTAGCACAGACCCCCTATTAAGAGCAACGTAAATATCAAAATCTGTCAAGGTAATTAGTCAATTGGATGGTAACTAAACGTTCCATGAGTTTTGTTAAGAACAGAATTGAGGCCACTGGTCTGTAATTATTCATCATTGTCTATCACTCCTTCTTATTCTTCAGGATGGGGTTAAGAATAATTTTCCCTAGAGAAGATGGAAAAGAAGTACATGAAAGAGAAGTAGTCATGCAATCATACACCTTTGATCTAAAATTAAGAGGAGCAGATTTCATTAAAGCAGTAGGGCAATCATCTGACACGCGTGATTTAGAAAGCCTATTAATTAAACGGTTCAACTCAGACCCACTGTACAGGTTGAAAATTATACCAAATCATATCTGATGGAACTGCATCCTTATCATAGGTGCAAAATGACAATATTTGAAAAGTATTAATCCGCAAACGAACCTTTTCCGGAGATGCGAAGGAGGTAGAACGAGAGGACATGAAATGAGATTGAAGGGGGGCAGACTCAAGAAAAATGTCAGGAAGTATTTTTTCACGGAGAGAGTAGTGGATGCTTGGAATGCTCTCCCGCGGGAGGTGGTGGAGATGAAAACGGTAACGGGATTCAAGCACGCGTGGGATAAACATAAAGGAATCCTGTTCGGAAGGAATAAATCCTCAGGAGCTTAGCCGAGATTGGGTGGCACAGCCGGTGGCGGGAGGCGGGGATAGTGCTGGGCAGACTTATACAGTCAGTGCCAGAGCCGGTGGTGGGAGGCGGGGCTGGTGGTTGGGAGGCGGGGATAGTGCTGGGCAGACTTACACGGTCTGTGCCCTGAAGAGGACAGGTACAAATCAAGGTAAGGTATACACAAAAAGTAGCACATATGAGTTTATCTTGTTGGGCAGACTGGATTGACCATGCAGGTCTTTTTCTGCCGTCATCTACTATATGTTACTATTGCTCAGCAGTGAAATCCTTAAACTGAGACCTAATATTGGAGGTCTTATTCTTTGAAATAATGTGCCAATTAAGCAGCAGTAGGTGGAGAATCACAAGATGTATCAGTTACTTCATCGGTATCAAGTAAGCTATTTCCCACAGAAAAAAAAAGGTGTTTTGTTCTTGAAACATCATTACCTCTCAGTTTTGAAAACTAGGTCTTTTAACTTCATTTGATCTAACTTTATATTCTGTTATTGCATGTCTCCATTTTAATTTGTTATCAGCACTGGGGAAGCAATTTACAACATACCCGGCTACAGGATGCTTTGCTTCCCTGACTTTGCTTAGCTCGGCATGTAGACAGCCAGCGGCAGGATGCCCTGATCATAGAGGGGGTCAAACAAACAAATCTGTAGCCCCACCTCCAGGCTATCTAGCTGCTCATATTGTGTTGGGCAAAATATTGGTGGGGCAATTGCCTAGTGGCTAACCTGATTCCAACGCCTACGTAATCAACGCATCCCAACAAAAGCACAACTGGAGAGAATGCTTTCTCTGACACTGTAATGGCCATCCTGCACTTGGCCACATGGAATTGTAATGGATTACTGAGGGTGTGCATTTGAGCTTCCAATGAGTACATCAGCTTCCAGCAGTGGGCTACACGGTATATTTTAACTCATTCATGCAGCATTTTAGCGGTATTGAGGGGAGGGGGGATTTTCAAACAGCTTACGTAATTATAAAGAATGCAAGTGCTCTCAGTGGGCTTCCCCAAACACCCATATATTTTGCCTTTGGGAATTAACATGTTGACTGCATATGTTCAAAGTGCCCACATAGTCTGTAATTTTACAAGTATTTTTTTCATGCATAAAATTTAGATTTATGCACCTAAAAGGCTTCTTATAAAAGCAGACCACACCTAAAGGAAGCACGGTACAAGCAGGCACATCATGGGCCAGACTCTATATAAGGGGCCTAAAAAATCCGCACAGTAAACATTTCCGCCTAAGCGTATTCTATAAGTGGAGCCTAGATTCAGGCGCAGTATATAGAATACACTTAGTTGATATCCCAGCGCCTAAAACTACACGCCGCCATTTACGCCAATGAAAACCTGGTGTAAATCTCTGAACGTAGATTTACATGCACTGCGCGTAAATTTTGGAATGCCCACAAAACGCCCATAGCCACGTCCCTTTCGAACCGCAAGCATTAGAATTTAGGTGCAGCTCATTACAGAATACGCTTGGCAAGTTGTGCATGTAAATTCTAATTATTACCAATTAGTGCTCATTATTGCTTGTTAAGTGCTGTTATCAACGCTTGTTAAGCCAATTAAGTTACATAACTTGTTTTAGAATACGCCTGGATTTTGGTGCAGATCTCTAGGCGATCTATATGGAATCCGGGGACATATGTGTAGAGTAGCCGCACTTGGTGGAGGATTTTTGGCAAAACAAGAGTGGCATCATGATTTATGTGTCTCTTTTATAAAATACGCATATACACATGCACTTTGGGGATAATTCTGAAAAGGTTGCTGAAATTTAGATGCTAGGATGCTACTACTACTACTACTTAGCATTTCTATAGCGCTACTAGACGTACGGAGCGCTGTACACTTGAACATGAAGAGACAGGCCACATCATCAGGTACCTTGTTTGCTGGCGGGGGTCCCCAATCCCCGCCAGGCGAAGAGTCTTCAGCACCGGTCAACTCCGGCGCCTTCGTTTTGTGATCATCTGTTTCTGATGCCTTACGTCCTGCACTGTGCATGTAGCCCCGTGCAGGATGTAAGGCGTCAGAAACAGATGATCACAAAACAAAGGCGCCAGAGTCAACCGGCGCTGAAGAAGACTCTTTGGCTGGCGGGGATTGGGGACCCCCGCCAGCAAACAAGGTACCTGATGCAGCGGCGGGGCAAGGGATGGGCGGGCGGCAGCAGCGGTGGTGGCGGCGGGGAGGTCCAAAGTGGCGGGGCGGTTGTCAGCGGGGGGAGGCGGCTAAACAGTGCCCCCCCCACCTCGGGCACTGGCCCCCCTCCCGCCGAGGTCTGGCTACGCCCCTGTTTCAGATAGTTGATAATAATTGGGATTTGTGCACACATCTGTCTGCGAGCTGTTCTTTAAGACCAGGTGCCTAGACCCCTAGCGTGTAAGTCAAAAGGGGGAATACCTAGGGGAGGGGCAGGGCATAGTACCATTTCTGCAACCAAATGCAGTGAGTTTACACCAGGTTAAAGCCCGGAGCCCCCTTTACAGAATAGCGCGACACCGATTTTTCCAGTGCTGATTTTCCTCAGTGCCATTTACAGATTCCTCCTACTAGATCCCTGTCTCCTTTACTGTGATAATCGCCACGTTAGTTTTAAACTGCAACATTTGAACCATACAGAGCCTGTACATACCAAATGCATTTGACAGATGGTCAGCTAAAGTTACCTATTGTTGCTAGCTCATCATTCAACAGTGAAAACAGATTCTTCTACACACACTTATGATTTTGAACACGAGAGGACAAACTATGCCCGTGCATTGACTTAGAGCACTTTTTAACCTTAACCTTAATCTTATTGAAAAGATGCATTTCAATAAGGTATGTGTCAGGATCATGCTCTACATCCTCCTCCCCATATTTCGCTCTGATTGGTCCATCAACATGGGGTTCTGTAGCCCCAGATGCAGGGCTGGTGTTAGACATTTAGGGGCCCAGGGCAGAAACTGGGGGGCGGGGAGAAGCCCAAAGGTGGTCTTCAGCCTACGCCTTCTTCAACTTGAGGCAGCTTTGGGGTCCCCCTGTAGTATGGGGGCCCAGGGCAATTGCCCTGTTTGTCACCCCCTCACACCACCCCTGCCCAGATGGATGGAGAGATGGATGGAATGAATCACTGCCATAGTCCTTTCAGCCCTCGTTGAAAAGTACTCAAAATCTATTAGCTATTGAGGCTTTGGAGAAACTAGCCAGTAGCCATCTGCAATGAGTTAATGGGAATCCATGCAATTGGAAACATCTGAGGCAGACCAGGGAAAATTTCTGGTGCACCTGCTGACCCAGACCTCTATTTCCATTCTATTATGTAACAATACATTAGTAGCCATGGCAAATGCAGAGGTATCTCTTTATGCATATCAACACCCAACATTTCACTGCAAACAACAGAAGAATTAATCCATTTCTGGGGAAAATATTACAATTGACCTTCACAACATGCTGCTTACTTTAAGTGCATCCATTATCTTCAGAGGTAAAGAGATGAAATATTACACAAAGGCACAGACATTACACGGCTAACAATGGATAATGCTTCTGTGAGAAACCAGTCGCAGCTAACCTAACACTTCATAAAACAGGTCACCAAAGTCCAACAAAATAAGTCACATGACAAGTAAAGAAGCCTCTAGCTACCTAATTATGCACATCATTTATTCTCTCTCTCTCTCTCTCTCTCTCTCTCTCCCTCTCTCTCTCTCTCTCCCTCTCTCAGGTGAGGCGACAAAAAAGTAACCCTTTAGAGTTTTTTGTAATTTTCTCAGGGGGTGGAGTCAGCATTTGGCTGGTTAAGTGCTTATATTCAGAACTTAACTGTCCAGGTTAACTGCATAAAAGCCAGTCCCATCTTTGGAGCCCATTTACTAAGCTGCGGTAAAAAGGGCCCTGCATGCAGGGCTGGCGGACTGTGGGGCAGGGGTGCGCCAACATTCAGGGGCAACTGGCTTTAGCCCTCCCCAGCTGCCCTGTTCTTTTTCACTGCCACCGCTCTGCCTCTAGTCAAATGGTCTGGTACGCCAGCACCGTGTACTCCGCTTACATATATAGTAGATGACGGCAGAGAAAGACCTATATGGTCCGTCCAGCCTGCCCAACAAGATAAACTCATATGTGCTACTTTATACGTATACCTGATCTTGATTTGTATCTGCCATTTTCACAAATCTGAGTCACAAAATTAACTACTTCCAGTTTCGTGAAACCAGAAGTAATCTGTGGCTCGGAGGAGCATGCATTGCTGGTGCGCCAGACCGCGTTTGACTAAATGCAGAGCTGGAGCTGGAGCTGGGGCTGAAAAAGGGGGTGGGTGGGAGAAGAGAGAAAGGAGATGCTGGGCTGGGTTGGACCGGGGCGGGGTGAGGGTGACTAATAATTTACAGGGGCACCACTGACAGTTTGCAGGGGGGTGCCAGACACCCTAGCACCGGCCCTGCCTGCGCTACTGGTGGTGGCCATTTTTGCCACACATTTTACTGGAACAGGTAAAATGGCTATGCGGTAAGTTCACACTTGCCATGTGGCCATGTCAGGGGGAGAACTTACCATCACCCACTGAGGTGGTGGTACGGGCTCCCATGCTAACTCAGCAGTAACTGGGCACTGCATGGCGCTGCCCGATTACCACCAGGTAACCCCCTGTGCAAATACAATTTAATGGAAAAAATATATATATTTCCACTAGCACTGAAAATGCCACATACTGGGGGTGGAATTACTGCCAGCGCCCGAACTGGGCCGGTGGTAGTTCTGGATTGCCACACGGCAACCCTTTAGTAAAAGTGCCCCTTTATGCAGTAACCCATAGCCAGTTAAGTGCTGAATATTGCAGTTAACCAGCTTTGTGTTAGCCAGTTCCACAAACCCAAAAATTCAAAGCCAACGGCCGGACATGGCCCAGCATTGAATTTCTAGGTTTAGTGCCAGTGGCCGTCAACAAGGTGCTCATCGCTGCTGGCTGAATATCGGGACCTTTGTGTACCTGGTTATTATGGTTGGGGGGGGGGTTTGGGGGGGGGGAGGAGGAGGGGGGGAGGGATATTTGTGATCAGTGCTGGGATGCTAGGAACAAGGGGCTTAGACAATATATAAGGGGTAAGGGATATGGATATACAGAAAGTGGAAGCAGGATAGGGATTCAAAGCATGGGGGAGGAGAAGAGAGGGGGTATCAGGAAGCAGAGGAAGGAGACATCACAGACAAAAGGGAATGAGGAGAGAAGAAAGAGGAAGGTTCATGGACTGAGAAGGGTGAGGTCCAGGATCAGAAGAGGGAAGGAGAGATGATCCACTCACATACCTCCTTCTAACGGCAATTCCTTTTTTCATCCCCACTCCCACTGAAGCCTCTCTGGATCCCTTGCTCGCTCCCCTCATTCACAGCCCACAACCCTTCTAACTATCTCATTCCACATCCACTCCAATCTCACTCGCTCACCCTGCCACCCTCTCACTCTCCCTCATCCATGTAGTCCCCTCACTCCCATCCTAAACATGCTCTCTCTCAGTCACCTTTCTCCTCTCCCACCCCTGCCCTGTGATCACCTCACTCACTAACCACACGACTCCCTCACCCACCCTCCAAAACCCCTCACGAGGCACATCCTGCAGTTCCCTCACTTTATAAGAAAGGAATGGAATTTAGGGAGGGAGGGACTAGGGCATGGGGTGGGTAGGGGGGGGGATTGATAAGTATAGGTAATGTTAAGGGAAAAGGTGATGACTTATTTATTTGCCAAGTCACTTCTAGACTGTTGCCTAGGCATTTTGCCTGGCACTATTACATACTACGAGGTTCTGTACACCTCAAAGGCATAAGAGGCGGCTGAGATGTCTGGATGTCTGGGAAGTGGGGTGAGGGTGGGACTGGAAATGTAGTATATTCAGGAACTTTGATGACATATTGCAATACACAGGAGTATTAGTGTTTAGCTGGTGGAATATGTATAATATAATCTGATGGAACATATTACATGGTAGAATAATATAGGGGTTGACACTTTTATTGTCTCTGCTTTATTCACAAATCTATGAGGGTGGGGGGGGGCGTGAAAACTCTTTAAATTGGATGACAAGTTGTAAGGTGCTTCACAAAATGTAATCGCCTATGTATTTACATATAATACTGTTGACAATGTTACTGTTCTTCAGTCATCAACAAAAACGTTTACAAATAAGAAAGGAATGGAGAACAAAACTGGGAATATTATAACACCTCCGCATCGCTCCAAGGTACGACCGCACCTGGAATATTGTGTGCAATTTTGGTCACCGCACCTCAAAAAAAGATATAGAAGACTTAGACAAGGTATAAAGAAAAGCAACAAACATGGTAAAGAGAATGGAACAAGAGATGGGAAGGCGGCAGAACGAGAGGACATGAAATGAGGTTGAAAAGATGTCAGGAAGTATTTTTTTTCACAGAGAGGGTGGTGGATGCTTGGAATGCCCTCCCGCGGGAGGTGGTGGAGAGGAAAACGGTAACGGAATTCAAACATGCGTGGGATATGCATAAAGACATCCTGTGCAGAAGGAATGGATCCTCAGAAGCTTAGCCAAAATTGGGTGGCGGAGCCGGTGGGGGGAAGAGGGGTTGGTGGTTGGGAGGCGAAGATGGTGGTGGGCAGACTTATACGGTCTGTGCCAGATCTGGTGGTGGGAGGCGGGACTGGTGGTTGGGAGGCGGGGAATAGTGCTGGGCAGACTTATACGGTCTGTGCCGGAGCCGGTGGTGGGAGGCGGGGCTGGTGGTTGGGAGGCGGGGATAGTGCTGGGCAGACTTATATGGTCTGTGCCCTGAAAAAGACAGGTACAAATCAAGGTAAGGTATACACATGAGTTCACCTTGTTGGACAGACTGGATGGACCGTGCAGGTCTTTTTCTGCCGTCATCTACTATGTTACTATGAGGAAAGGCTTAAAAAAAAAAAAGCTAGGGTTCTTCAGCTTGGAGAAAAGACAGCTGAAGTGCAGTGGACTGTAGAGAAGAGGACCCAGGCACATATCCCACTCTAACTGGTACACTTGTGGTGGAAAGTGGGAGCCCTCCCAAAACCCACTGTACTTACATATAGATGACACCTGCAGACATAAGGGCTATTGTAGTGGTGTACAGTTAGGTACAGTAGGTTTTTTGGTGGGTTTTGGAGGGCTCCCCATACCATATGAGGGGGTAACAGTGAGATGTGTACCTGGGACCTTTTATGTGAAGTTCACTGCAGTTCCTCATAGGGTGCCCCACAGCTCTGATGGGATGTCAGTGTGGCCAGTCTACTAACAGTGCAGCTCTAAGACATCCCAATGGCTGTTTTTGTGCATTTTTCCCTTGGACTTTTTTTTTAATGGTCCTAAAAGACAGACACACTGAGCAGTGGCGATCCTAGGTCAGCTGCCACCCGGGGCAGATCGCCGCTGCGCACCACCCCTCGGGTGCAGCAACATCCATTCCCCCAGGGTGCAGCACAACACCTCCCCCCCCCCCGGCGCAATGACACCCCCTCCCCGGTGCATCAAGCCCCCCCCCCCCGGGTGCATTCTTAGCTGCTAAAGGGTGCAGAGAGCAGCCGCGCGCCTGTCGGCTCCACTGGCTCCCCGTGCCCTGGAACAGGAAGTAACCTGTTCCGGGGCAGAGGGAGCAGGGAACCAGCGGAGTCGACAGGTGCACGGCTGCTCTCTGCACCCTCCAGCAGCGTGCACCCGTGGCGGACCGCCCCCACCGCTGCACCCTTGCTACGCCACTGACACTGAGCAATAAAACATCTGTGGTTTGAAAAGGACCATGTTCACTACTGGATTTTTGGATGTTTTTCACAAAACATTCAAAATTGTACTTAGACGTTATATCAAAAATGGGGAGCCCTGTCCAGCATGCATTCTGATCCCTGAACTCTCAGACAGATCTGGTTTATCAATTAACTGAACTACGCAAATTAAATAATCTACACATTAAATTACTGTCATTAAATTCAATAGCTCTGAATATGTTCATTGGGGGCATTCGTAGACCAGTTTGAGGTTGCAGAGAGCAAAAGAGTTTGGGAACTCTATCAGTCCATGAAATGTCACTCACATCACTTACACACAAAAATAAATGTTTACAAAAAAATCTGTAATCAAAATATAAACATCAAAACGTCATTGTAAAATGTCAGTTCTGCAGGGAGAAAAGCTGACCAGCAGTAAACAGTATAAGGCTAAAAGAGAACCCAAGCCTTTGAGTGAAAGATTTAAAAACTGAGAGGGGAGGGTTGGGTGGATCATACATACATTGTATGCATCAAGTTAATTTTGCATTTCTTGTTGTTGTTACTGCAATTAAAAACAAAAAAATATTTCAAATAAATACAACTGCCCATGAAAACTTCACATTAACCTACAAGGGCATTTTGGTAGTTTCTGTAGCAATAGCCATAATTAAATATGCTTACTTCAGGGGAGGATTTTTTTTTTCTTAATCACATGTCTTACTATCATTCACCAAATTTATTTCAGCCAGCTAAAAGGAGGGCATTCAGAGTCCCGTTAATAAATACAGACTATTTCTGCTGCTGATCCGACCTTGCAGGCGGACTCCTAATGGATAAATCTACCTTTTTTTTTTTTTTGTTACATTTGTACCCTGCGCTTTCCCACTCATGGCAGGCTCAATGTGGCTTACATGGGGCAATGGAGGGTTAAGTGACGTGCCCAGAGTCACATGGAGCTGCCTGTGCCTGAAGTGGGAATTGAACTCAGTTCCCCAGGACCAAAGTCCACCACCCTAACCACTAGGTCACTCCTCCACTGTTGCTACTCTTTGAGATTCTACATGGAATGTTGCTATTCCAACATTCCATGTAGAAGTCGGCCCTTGCAGATCACCAATGTGGCCGCGCAGGCTTCTGCTTCTGTGAGTCTGACATCCTGCACGTACGTGCAGGACATCAGACTTACAGAAACAGAAGCCTGCGCAGCCTTCTACATGGAATGTTGCTAGTGGAATAGCAACATTCAATGTAGAATCTCCAATAGTAGCAACATTCCATTTAGAATCTCCAATAGTATCTATTTTATTTTTGTTACATTTGTACCCTGCACTTTCCCACTCATGGCAGGCTCAATGCGGCTTACATGGGGCAATGGAGGGTTAAGTGACTTGCCCAGAGGCACAAGGAGCTGCCTGTGCCTCAAGTGAGAATTGAACTCAGTTCCTCAGGACCAAAGTCCACCACCCTAACCATTAGGCCACTCCTCCATTTTCTTCCTCAGATCTTAAGCCAACGTTGGAAAGTTTGATCCCCTGATATTAATAATAAAGATGACGATCAGCGGCGGTCTGCACATCAGATACAGGTAAGATTGCTTACTGTACTGTATATTAAGAACACCCCCCCCCCCCCCCAGGTTGCTGTACAACACTGTCATCTTCTGATGCCAACTGGACACACTGCAACCACGAAAGATAATTTCATTGCATCTTGTAAGGGTTTCATTCCCAGCTACGAACTGTAATGTGGTGCCACAAGACATGCAAAATAGTTTAGTTCAAAACAGAACAATGCTAAAAACGAAATAATAGTCAAGGTCCTGAAGGATATTCTGCTAATCAGCCTAATCTGTTTCACTTCCTTCCCCTCCTCCCATCCTCCCTCTAAATCAGAGGATTATTTGACGTTACGGGAAATGGCTGGTGCCAGTCACTGTAAACTCTGACCCACCTGGGGGTTTGCTCGGTTCTAAAGCCTGAGCTCTGTCCTGCTCGTTTGACCTACCAGTTTTCCAAACCTACCTGGGTCTGAATCGGATCCCGTAGAGGGTGGAACTGCTGTTCTGATGAATTCTAATTTCCTGGAGGTCTGAGCTCCCGTCCGAGCCAACTCTGATTTCCTGGACCTTTGACTTTCGGTCCACACTGGTTCTGATGGCCCTCCCGAAGCTGCTGTACTAGGGTTCTGCTCTTCAGTCCTCATCATCGATTCTAAACGTGCTGCTGTCCGGTCGAGCTTTGATCCACCAGTGGCCCGTGTTACTGTCCTCTCTGGTTCGGAAGTACTAGGGGTGTGGGCTGCTGTCCTTCCCGGTTCTGATCGGCCAGGAGTGTGCGCTGCTCTCCTGCCCGGTTCCGATGCACTAAGAGGATGCGTTACTGTACTGACCGGGTCCGATCCGCCAGGGGTCTGTTCCGTCCTCCCTTGTTCTAACCCAGCAAGAGTGCGCGCTGCAGTCCTGCCCGGTTCTGATCCAGCAGAAGGCTGTGCTGATGTCTTCTCTAGTACTAGCTTTCTCCAAGATTCTGATCCATTAGGGCTCATCCTGAGTTCTGCCAGATCAGGGGTGTGCGCTGCAGTCCTGCCCGGTTCTGATCCAGCAGAAGGCTGTGCTGATGTCTTCTCTAGTACTAGCTTTCTCCAAGATTCTGATCCATTAGGGCTCATCCTGAGTTCTGCCAGATCAGGGGTGTGCGCTGCAGTCCTGTCCGGTTCTGATCCACCTAGGATGAGCATGGTTGTTCCGCCTGCTTCAGATGCTGCAGAGGGGGGTACAGGTGTTCTCCAAGGTTCTGATCCAGCACCGCCGCCTGCTGCTATGCTCCTCAACGCCAGTGCGTTCGAAGCGTGTACCGCTGCCTCGTCCGGTTCGGCAGCTGAGATCGTGAAGCCGGCTTTTCCCCAAGGCAGAGTAGAGTCTTCCTCGGATCCTGCCGGTTCCGTAAGTCCGGTTCGGTGGAAGGAGGCGAGAGACGCAGCTAGCGGGGACGCCCAAAACAGCAGCAGCATCCGGAGCCCAACTTGGGGAAAGTGCAGGCACGTTGTCGCCACGCCGCTGAGATTTAAAGAGCACATCGCAGCCGAAACACTTCGGGTTTCGTTACCCCTTCCGAAAGGAAGTTGCTTTTAGACCGAAGTTAACCAGAAGAGAGCCCGAAAGTGCTTAGCAAAGCTGCCCGTTCGGTAAAAGTTGTGCGGGGCTGCAGCACCTCGCAGGGGGTGGGGGGCAGAGGCTGAGCAGAGAGTGAAAGCGGGTGGCAGGGGCTCCACCTCGTGGCTCCGACCCCCAGCTGCAATTGCAGTGCTGGGGGAGGGGAGGGGGGGCAGCTCGGCCGCCACTTTCAAAAGCAGAGTTTGATTTGATCGGAGAGCCACTGAGCCTCTCTCAGCCGCACACCCAGGACCGTCCGATCCGGCCCGCCGATCGGACCACGAGTTTCCCCATTTTTAGGACCAATCGACCCTGGGGTCTCTTGGGTGCAGTTTTAGCAGGTCAAACTTTTTTTTCTCTTTGCATCAGCTGCTGGCTCCTTTCCTGCCCGCTGGGACTTCCTGCGATACTTGAACTCAGCCAGTGCATATTTCTCAAGTTACGTTGTGAGGGGAGGGGGCTGCCCGCTGCAAAGCCAAGTTACATAAAATACAGCCCCGGCAGATCGGGGAATAAACACGAACCCCACCTTTTATGATTGTATTAAAGAAAGACAACAAAGATCCCCCAGAAGCCTCCAGCACAACCCAGAAATCGGAGCCAAACCGAATTGCAGGAGAATGGACAAGTCAGTCTCCTGCATCTCCGATCATCATGGCTATTTCCTCATTATCATCGTCTGGACAGTCTTGCTTTTGTCTCCCCTCAGCTGAGAGCTAGGGACTGTCCCTCACCAGCAGGACGTTATTAGCACTCCTAGCTGAGGAATCGGGGTCCGCGAATTGTGCTGCTACCTAAAAGAAAATGAAACCAGGCTTCTTAATTCCAGCTTCAGAAACGGTGGCCCTGTACAAGTCTCCAGATCGTCTTTACCCTGGATAACTGATGTGTTCCCCTCTGGGGCACCAGCATAGCCAGACAGCCAATTCTGGATGGGCCTGAGCCCAAAGTGGTGGGCACAACGTTTTCTCTTCCCCACCCTACCCCCACCTCAAAATATAAATACACTTTCTCTGAAGGTGGCCAGAACTTCCTTTAAGCAAGCTTGGGAGACAGCGGCAATGTCCCTAAGCCCCTGATGCTGGCATCCCACATGTGCTTAGTTGGGGGTGGCTCAAGGATGCTGTCTCTGACTGCAGAGCTTGGTACAAGGGAGTCCTGGCCATCTTTGCAGTAGGGGAACGGACTCCCTGAGCCCATAGGCCAGGCCCCCTCCCTGCCCATCTTCAAAGCCTTGCTCAAAGCCCACCTCTTCAATGTCGCCTAACCACTACACCTCTACTCAGGAAATCTAGACTGCCCCAACTTGACATTTCCTTCTTTAGATTGTAAGCTCTTTTGAGCAGGCACCGTCCTTCTTTGTTAACTTGTACAGTAACCCTAGTAACGCTCTAGAATTGTTAAGTAGTAGTAATAGTAGTTTCTCAGCTGGGGGATCTCCACCAGCTCTACAGCAAAGGTCAGGACCTATGTTAGCCATGCCCCTTCCCTGAACCCCTCTCCTCCCTGCCTCCTTTCCGCTTTCCCCACCTGCCATTGCTATCACACAAACAGACCCTCACCAAATACAGAACATGGGACCATAAGTTAGAAAAAATATATATTTAGACAAAAATTGAACTGGGAACCCCAAGAAGTTAAACTTAGCATGTATTGCAACAATGGAGAAAGAAAAACAGAAATGCATTTCCCTCACTAGACCTGCCTCTAACATATTGATTGTTCCATTTAGCTCTTTCCTCTCATTTTTTTCTTCTTTTCTGCTCTGTCAGCTCAAATTTCACCTTCTCTGGACCTTCTCCTCCTTTTAATTTACATCTTCTCTCACCCACTTTTTCTCCCCTTACTCATGTTAAAGTTCCCCAGCCTTCCTTTCTCTTTCATTTTAATCTACTCCCAATGACCACATTTCTACCCTCTGTAATCACTATCCTCTCATTCATTTCCTTTCCTCCTGGCCTCTCCCACATGGTTCCACCATTCCCTCAACCCTTCTAGACCAGCAGCTGCTCCCTTTTTCTAACCTCCCCACTCTCGTAGCCTGACATCTCCTTGTCCCTTTTCTCTTCCCTTCTGCTCTCCCCCATGGTCCAGCATTCCTCCCTCTCTTTTCCCTCCCTCCCACTGTCTGGCATATCTCCATCACTCCCTTCTGCTCCTGGATCCAACATCTCTCTCTTTCTATCCTCTCCACCTCCTGTTTACCTCTCCCTCTCTCATCTACCCAAAGGTCCACCATGTCTCCCTCTCTCTTATTGTCCACCATCTCTTTCTCTCTCTCTCCCTTGTGCCCCAGGTCCAAAATCTCTCTTCCCCCTCCTCCATGCAGCATTCTCTCCCTTCCTCCTGTCCACTACTACGTCCAACATTTCTTCCTTTCTTCCCCATGCACCATCTTTCCCTCCCCTCCACCCGTGTGTGTCCAATATTTCTCCCTCTCTCAACCCTCTCTCCTCTCCATGCAGCATCTTTCCCTCCCCTACACCTACATATACAGGATTTTTTTCCTTTCTCGCCCCTCTCCACCCCTTTGCTTCATCTCTCCCTTCCTCCCCCTCTACCCAATGTCCAACAATTCTTCCTCTCTTGCCTCCCCCTCCACCCCATCTCCCAACAATTCTCCCTCTCTCGCCCCCCCCCCCATATGCAAGATTTTTCACTTTCTTGCCCTTTTCCACTCCTTTGCTGCATCTCTCCTTTCCTCCCTCTCCATGTCCAACAATTATTTATTTATTTAACACATTTATATCCCACGTTATCCCACTTAGTTGCAGGCTCAATGTGGCTTACACAATACCGTAGAGGAAGACTCCGGTTCAATAATGCAATAATACTACATGTCTATTTCTTATATATTTCCACCATTCATGATGTATTGTAAGCCGCATTGAGCCTGCAAAGAGGTGGGAAAATGTGGGATACAAGTGCAATAAAATAAATAAATAAATAAATATAGTACATTAGCAAGCATGTAATAAACATCAGTATAAAACAACAAGGAAATAAAAGAGGGAAGTAATAAAAATCTAGTACGGTTCATATTTTGTTGTGTCGCATGAAGTGAGAAGTTAATTTGGATCAGGGGGGTAGGCCTTCTTAAACAAGTTGGTTTTCAGTAGTTTCCTGAAGTTAAGATGTCTCAACGCCACCTGAAATTAAATATGACCAAAACCGAGCTTCTCATTTTCCCCCCCAAACCCACCTCCCCGCTCCCCCCGTTTTCTATTTCTGTTGATGGCTCTCTCATTCTCCCTGTCTCCTCAGCTCGAAACCTTGGGGTCATCTTTGACTCTTCTCTCTCCTTCTCTGCTCATATCCAGCAGATCGCCAAGACCTGTCGTTTCTTTCTTTACAACATCCGTAAAATCCGCCCCTTTCTTTCCGAGCACTCTACCAAAACCCTCATCCACACCCTTGTCACCTCTCGTTTAGACTACTGCAATCTGCTTCTTGCTGGCCTCCCACTTAGTCACCTCTCCCCTCTCCAGTCGGTTCAAAACTCTGCTGCCCGTCTCGTCTTCCGCCAGAGTCGCTTTACTCATACTACCCCTCTCCTCAAGACCCTTCACTGGCTCCCTATCCGTTTTCGCATCCTGTTCAAACTTCTTCTACTAACCTATAAATGTACTCACTCTGCTGCTCCCAAGTATCTCTCCACACTCGTCCTTCCCTACACCCCTTCCTGTGCACTCCGCTCCATGGATAAATCCTTCTTATCTGTTCCCTTCTCCACTACTGCCAACTCCAGACTTCGCGCCTTCTGTCTCGCTGCACCCTACGCCTGGAATAAACTTCCTGAGCCCCTACATCTTGCTCCATCCTTGGCCACCTTTAAATCTAGACTGAAAGCCCACCTCTTTAACATTGCTTTTGACTCGTAACCACTTGTAACCACTCGCCTCCACCTACCCTCCTCTCTTCCTTCCCGTTCACATTAATTGATTTGATTTGCTTACTTTATTTATTTTTTGTCTATTAGATTGTAAGCTCTTTGAGCAGGGACTGTCTTTCTTCTATGTTTGTGCAGCGCTGCATACGCCTTGTAGTGCTATAGAAATGCTAAATAGTAGTAGTAGTAGTAGTAGTTATGGATAGATCTCATGGTTTTGGACAAAGCGTTCCACAGTTGTGTACTTATGTACGAAAAGCTGGATGCATAAGTTGATCTGTATCTAAGTCCATTGCAGTCTGGATAATGCAGATTTAAATAAGTTCGGGATAGGCTGGTACTGTTTCTGTGTGGTAATTTTACGAGGTCCAACATGTATCCCGGACTTCACCATAAATAATCCTGTGGACAAGAGTGCAAACCTTGAAGGCAATACGTTCCTTGGTGGGAAGCCAATGCAGTTTTTCGCGAAGGGGTTTGGCACTTTCAAATTTTGGTTTTCCGAATATCAGTCTGGCTGCTGTGTTCTGTGCGGTCTGAAGTTTCTTTGTTAGTTGTTCCTTGCAACCTGCATAGATTCCATTGCAGTAATCTAAATGGCGTGGAGGGGCATAATTGAACGAAAACGTCTATCTCCGTGGGCGTTTATCTCCGAGAACGGGTCCGTGAAGGGGCGGACTGAACCGTATTTTCGAAAAAAATAGACGTCCATGTTTTATTCGACAATTTGTGAGCTGGGCGTTTTTGTTTTTCAGTGATAATGGAAAATGAAAGCGCCCAGCTCAAAAACGAATAAATCCAAGGCATTTGTTCGTGGGAGGGGCCAGGATTTGTAGTGCACTGGTCCCCCTCACATGCCAGGACACCAACCGGGCACCCTAGGGGGCACTTTTACAAAAACAAAAAAAAAGGTAAAAGAGCTCCCAGGTGCATAGCACCCTTCCTTTGTGTGTTGAGCCCCCCAAATCCCCCTCAAAACCCACTGCCCACAAGTCTACACCATTATTATAGCCCTAAGGAGTGAAGAGGGGCACCTACATGTGGGTACAGTGGGTTTGGGGGGTTGGACGACTAATAAGCATTAAGCAGCACAATTGTAACAGGTAGGGGGGGGGTGGGCCTGGGTCCACCTGCCTGAAGTCCACTGCACCCCTTAACAACTGCTCCAGGGACCTGCATACTGCTGCCAGGGAGGTGGGTATGACATTTGATGGTGAAAATAAAAGTTGTGAAACATCATTTTTTGTGGTGGGAGGGGGTTAGTGACCACTGGGGGAGTCAGGGGAGGTCATCCCCGATTCCCTCTGGGGGTAATCTGGTCATTTAGGGCACTTTTTGGGGCCTTATTCGTGAAAAAACAGGGTCCAGGAAAAGTGCCCTAAATTCTAGCTACAAACACATACTTTTTTTCCATTATTGGCGAAAGGCGCCCATCTCTCCTCGGCCGATAACCACGCCCCAGTTCCACCTTTGCCACGCCTCTGACACGCCCCATCAACTTTGTACGCTTCCGCGATGGAGTGCAGTTGAAAACGTCCAAAATCGCCTTTCCATTATACCGATTTAGTCGTTTTTGTGAGATAAACGTCTATCTCCCGATTTGGGTCGAAATCTAGGCGTTTTTCTCTTTCAATTATAAGGTGGTTAGTACCATAAATTGTATTAGGTTGCGAAATACATTTCGTGGGAAGAACTGTTTTATGCGTTTGAGTTTCCACATTGAGTGGAACATTTTCTTTGTAGTGGAATTTACTTGACTTTCAAGTGCCAGATTGCGGTCAATAATGACGCCAAGCAGTTTTAGGCTATCCGATATTGGAAGAGAATAGTTAGGGATGTTTAAGGTTGAAGGTTTATACTTATTGTGTTTTGAGGAAAGGATAAGACAATGAGTCTTTTCAGAATTTAGTTTTAGTTGGAATGAGTTTGCCCAAGCATCCATTGTATTCAAACCGATCTTAATTGTATTGGAGATTTCTGTCAAATCATGTCTAAAAAGTATATACATTGTAACATCATCAGCATAAATAAATGGGTTAAGGCCTAAATTGGATAAGGATTTAGCCAGTGGAATCATCAATATATTGAAAAGTGTTGGTGAAAGTGGTGAACCCTGAGGGACTCCGCAAACTGGTTTCCAGGAAGATGATATGTTTGAATTAGATTTTACTTAGTAAGATCTAGAGGATAAGAAGCCTTTAAACCATCTGAGTATATTTCCGCCAATCCCAAAGTGATCAAGAAGATTTAGTAAGATATCATGGTTGACCATGTCAAATGCGCTAGACATATCAAATTGGAGGAGACGTATATTTTTTCCAGTAGCTATTTCTTGCTTAAATTTGCTCAAAAGAATAACTAAAACAGTTTCAGTACTATAAAAGGAGCAGAATCCTGATTGTGAATCGTGTAGTCCTTCTCTCACCCATCCCCCACCCCCATATGCAAGATTTTTCCCTTTCTCACCTCTCTCCGCCCCTTTGCTGCCTCTCCCTTCTTCCCCCTCCACCCCATGTCCAACAATTCTCCCTCTCCCGCCCTTCTCCCTCACCTCCATATGCAAGATTTTTCATGCTTACACTCTGCAGCAAGAGCGTACTTTTGGCGCTTCTCCGTTGGTGCTCCGGTGAGAGAGCTGAATTACGTACCTTTGAGATTGCACACTTTCAAGTCTTTTTTAAGACCACCCAATCTCTCAGACACATTCCTTTTGACTACATCTCAAGAAGGCCACTGCTGGAGGACATGTTCAAGCAGGAGTGATGCTTAAGGGAGGGAGATGCAGGACCATAGGAGCCCAGCCTGCTCTCCTCCATGCTAGAAATGTTAAAGGTGCACCACTGCTGGTTGGACCTCAAGTCCCCTAAACCCCCCCCCCCCCCCCCCCCCGATCAAGTAAAGTTTCTCTGGTGGTCCAGTGGCCTTTTCCCCTACACCCCTGGACCCTCTGACACCAAAAAAACCAACGTGGCCTGTGGCCAACCCTACCCCCACACCCCCCACCCACCCTGGTGGTCTAGCGTCCCCTGAACCCCCCCCCCCCCCCCGTACCCTGTAGTGAAAGAGTAGCACTCCCTCCTCTTTCCAGCGCCTCAAAAATAGCGGTCCCCTGCCCAGTGCATCCTGGGATGCGCTAGGTGGGGCTTCCCTGGGCAGGGCAGGATGCCGCCATTTCGGAGGCGATGCTGGAAGGCAACTTCCTCCCTCCTCCATCACTACAAGGTACACGGTGTTCAGGACCTCCAGCCCCTTTTGTGTATGGAGAAGAGGGGGGAACCTCCTGTATGACAGGTCTGGGCTTTCTTTTGGTGGTGGGGGGGGGGGGGGACAGCCCAAACCTGTCAAACAACTTCTGCAGGAGGATTGTGCCACAGTCCTCCCGCAGAAGTACTCCTATGATAAGAGCTAATAGCCCACACAAATTTTCATGCTATTAGCCTTAATCATAAGGGCGTATTGTCCTCAGCTGTTCCAGGACTGATTGAGTGCTGTTTGGAACAGCTGGGGTTTTTGATCATCTGGTCCCTAGTGCTCTATTGACAGGGCTGCCAAGTTACCCATTCCAGGAGTGAGACTTTTTGGCCACTCCTGCATTTCTGCCAACCTCATCTTGTTGTTTGCTGGACAAATCTCTCTTGTCGTCCCCCTTCTCCTCCACTGCTAACTCCAGACTTCGTTCCTTTTCCCTCACGGCACCTTATGCTTGGAATGGACTTCCTGAGCCTGTACGCCTAGCTCCATCTCTACCTGTTTTCAAATCTATGCTGAAAACCCACCTTTTCACTGCTGCTTTTAGCTCCTAGCCACTACTCAATTGCCCTCCCATTGTCCCTTCCTCCCTTCTCACCCATTACTTCCCTCACCCTAACTGTCTTGTCTGTCTGTATTATTTAGAATGTAAGCTCTTTTGAGCAGGGACTGTCTCTTTGTATCAGGTGTTCAGCCCTGTGTGCATCTGGTAGCGCTATACAAATGATAATAATAATAATATTTATGGGACTTACAGCACTGATTCAGTGGATAGAACCATGAACTACAAATACTAAGTTTAAAACCAGGACGGGCTACAAAGTCTCCCTCTTGGAATGGGTAACTTGGCAGCTCTGTATTGACATCCCACTTTCAACAATTATTCAATTCCCCCCTCCCACCACCACGACGAACACCAAAAAAAAAAAAGCCCATTCAGATCCAAACTGAGGACCTCCAGGCAGAGGCAAATCGCAAACACTGCCCCCGATGCCATGAATTTCTTTTTGCTTTAAAGCTTCTTTAATTGCGTTAAGAAACGATTTCTTTTCCAAAACCTTATTATTGTACTTTCTGATTCCAGCCGGGGCCGAAACCAGTGACTTTACCTGTAACATCGTGGCGCGGGGAATACAAACTAAGAATGCAAAAGGCCAGGTAAGAGGCGATCGTCCTGCTTCTGGGCATGGCTGGTGACTGTCCCCAGAGTCAGATGAGGCCCAGGAGTTTTGGCTTTTGCACCCCAACTTCTGGCTTTTGGTTCCTGCAGGAGTCAGTGGGACCCCCGGCTGGTCCCAGTAGGCAGCCGATCGGCTCCTACCCAGCCGCTTCTGCACCGATCAGTCTCAGGAAAGTCATAGCGCTCCGGGGAGTGGTGGTGGGGGATCAGCCGGCAAAGCCCCCTCCGCATCCAGGCACCAGAAGGAAGCAGCCGAGCTCTGGGAGCTCCAGTGAGGCGACAGATCTTGGCATCGATGATCACAACAGGGTAGCGCAGCCCCCTCCGACCTGTTGCCCCCCAGCCAACACTAAGCTCAGCCTCCCAGCAAGACCGAAACCTTCGTGCTCCTTTCCCTGTCTCCTGGATCCACCGAATCCGCACCAGTGATGGGACCGAATAGCAGCGCTTTCCCGCTCCTTAGCAGCCCAGTTTCTCCTGCGATCGATTCTCTCCCTTGCGAACTCTTTGCTTCATCATAAGTTTGTACAAAAGGAGCGGGCCGGAGGCTGGATCTGAACTCTCCGCCCAACACGTCCAATCCGGGAGCCGGAGCCTTAACCCTTTGCAAGCCGAGCTGGCGAAGGCGAGGTAATAGCCAGGCTATTGGCAGTCTCAGGCAGTGCTACTCTGCCTTCTCTGTTCATTCCCTCGCCCTCTTCTCCTGTATTAACTTTCTCTTGCTGAGACTACAACGTTTTAGGATTTATATAGTTAAGTATTTGTTGAATCTCAACTATCATAACATGAAATAACCCTGACATATAAAAACAGCTCATAACAACATCAGCGTTGCCATACGGGACAGACCAAAGGTCTATCGAGGTCAATATCCTGTTTCCAAGTGGCAGTTCGATCATATCTCCCCTCAGCCTTCTCCAGGCTTTTTTTTTTTTATTGTTGTTCTGAAAACTTTTGTTGTTGTTTTTATTTGTTAACTTTTTATGATAGTTTGTTATCAGTGTTTACTTTGTTCACAAATTTGTAACTGGCCTTTTATCACCCTCCTCTCACCTATCCACAGCCATCCTGTTAGACTATCAATGAAATGAAATGCTTTGATGTCCCCATGCATACCTCTTACCCACCCCCACCCTGCTAGACTGTCATTGAAATGCTCGGATGTTTCACTTATATATTCTATCAGCTAACACATTTGCTTATTTCCGATCTGACGAAGAAGGGCAACCTTCGAAAGCTAATCAAGAAATGTATTAAGTTATGTCCAATAAAAAAGGTATCATCTTATTTTCTTTTCCATGTTTTATTTTGTTTGATTTCTATTGACAACTGGCCTTGAATCTTGATTAAGAGAGTTGGCGTGTAATAAGTCCTCATTAACATAACATAACAAGCTGTACAGTCCTAGCCTCTTGAGCCTTTCCTCATAGGGAAGTCCTCCCATCCCCTTTATCATTTTTGTCACTCTTTGTACCTTTTCTAATTCTGCTATATCTTTTTTGAGATGGGGTCACCAGAACTGCACACAATATTCGAGGGTGGTTGCACCGGGGAGCGATACAAAGGCATTATAACATCCTGATTTTTGTTTTCCATTCCTTTCCTAATAATTCCTAACATTCTATTTGCTTTCTTAGCTGCCGCTGCACACTGAGCAAAAGGTTTCAACATATCGTCAACGATGACATCTAGATCTTTTTCCCGGGTGGAAACTCCTAATATGGAACCGTGCATCAGGTAGCTACAGCTATTAATGCTACTCTCTATTTTCTATCTTTTACCCAGTTTTTAATCCACAAGAGAACACTGCCTCTTATCCCATGACATTCTAATTTCCTCAGGAGTTGTTGATAAGGTACTTCATCAAATGCCATTTGAAAATCCAGATACACAATATTGACTGCCTCACCTTTATCCATATGTTTATTCACACCTTTACAGAAATGTAGTAGATTTGAGCTTGATATGTGCCCACCCTCTCTCTTCTTCCTCCTCCATTCATAAGCACACACATAGTAGTAACATAGTAAATGACGGCAGATAAAGACCTGTATGATCCATCCAGTCTGCCCAACAAGATAAACTCATTTTACATGGTATGTGATACTTTATATGTATACCCGAGATTGATTTGTCCTTGACATTCTCAGGGCACAGACCGTAGAAGTCTGCCCAGTACTGTTCTTGTACTAAAAGTTCTGAAGATTCTGGAATCCTAAAGAGTTACAAGATTCTGGAATCCCAATTAGTAGCAACATTCCATGTAGAACCCCAAAGGGTAACATAGTAAATGATGACAGATAAAGATCCGAACGGTCCATCCAGTCTGCCCAACAAGATAAACTCATTTTACATGGTATGAGATACTTTATATGTATACCCGAGTTTGATTTGTCCTTGCCTTTCTCAGGGCACAGACCGTAGAAGTCTGCCCAGTACTGTTCTTGTACTAAGTTCTGAAGCTAACGTCGAAGCCCCTTAAAATTTACACTCCAGTCCATCCCTATCTATTCAGTCATGATCAGGGTGTAGACCGTAGAAGTCTGCCCAGCTCCCATTTTGTTTCCAATTACCGGCATCGCCACCCAATCTCCACTAAGATTCCACGGAACCATTCCTTCTAAACAGGATTCCTTTATGTTTATCCCACGCATGTTTGAATTCCATTACTGTCTCCATCTCCACCACCTCCCGCGGGAGGGCATTCCACATATCCAGCACTTCCTGACATTAGTCCTGAGTCTACCCCCCTTCAACCTCAATTCATGTCCTCTAGTTCTACCACCTTCCCGTCTCCGGAAAAGATTTGTTTGCGGATTAATACCTTTCAAATATTTGAACGTTTGTATCATATCACCCCTGTTTCTCCTTTCCTCCAAGGTATACATGTTCAGGTCAGCAAGTCTCTCCTCGTACGGTTTGCAACGCAAATATCTGTTGGTGGCCCTTCAGGATGGGAACTGGGAATCCCCAGAGGCTCTGATTCACACAAGTATCAAGGACAAAGTGTCCTCATAAAACCTGCCATATTGCACTGAAATTTCAAGCTGAACTTTTGATTCACCTTTGATTCTTTAGCCATTGCCTCCAAATTTATTAGATTGAGGATGATTTCATTTTACTTACTCCCATTGTCCAGCATATCAGTGGCATTCCTGGCTTGGATGGCACCCAGGGCGGATCGCCGATGCGACCCCCCCCCCCCGGGTGCAGCGTGCCCCCCCGCTAAATGACACCTCCCCCCCTCCAGCAAAATGACCCCCCCCGGTGCACGCCACTGGGGGGGTGCCGTGGCACGCGCCTGCTCCGAGTTCGCTAACTTCGCTCGTTTGCTGCAGCTCCCTCTGCCCCGGAACAGGATGTTCCGGGGCAGAGGGAGCTGCAGCGAACGAGCAAAGTTAGCAAACTCAGAGCAGGCACAAGCCGCAGCACCCCCCCCCCCCAGCGGCGTGCACCTGGGGCAGACCGCCCCCACTGCCCCCCCTTGGTACGCCACTGAAGCATATATCCGTCACTCCCTTCTGCTCCTGGATCCAACATCTCTCTCTTTCTATCCTCTCCGCCTCCTGTTTACCTCTCCCTCTCTGTCATCTACCCAAAGGTCCACCATGTCTCCCTCTCTCTTCTCTCTCTCCCTTGTGCCCCAGGCCCCAAATCTCTCTTCCCCCTCCTCCATGCAACATTCTCTCCCTTCCTCCTGTCCACTATTATGTCCAAGATTTCTGCCTCTCTTCCCCATGCCCCATCTCTCCCTCACCTCCACCCCTATGTCCAATATCTCTCCCTCTTTCACTCCCGCCCCTCTCCACGCAGCATCTCCCCCTCCCCTACACCTCCACATGCAAGGTTTTTCTCTTTCTCACTCCTCGCCACCCATTGCTGTATATCTCGCTTCCTCCCCCTCCACCCCACGTCCAACAATTCTCCCTCTCTTGCCCCTCTCCCCTATAAAGTTGTCGGTCCCAAGTGATTCCTCTGTGAACCATTTGGAGAGAGAGAGAGAGAGAGAGAAGATCCTCAAGTACCAAGAAATGCTGTCTGAGACCAAGAAAATATGGCACAAAGATACAGAAATGCTTCCCATTGTTTTTGGTGCCACTGGTTTGAATAAAAAGAATCTCCAAGCACACCTGGATAGTTGCCTACAGTGGCGTAGCAAGGGCGGTGGGGGCGGTCCGCCCCGGGTGCATGCCGCTGGGGGGGGGGGGGATGTTGGCTCCGCTGGTTCCTTGCTCCCTCTGCCCCGGAACAGGTTACTTCCTCATCCTTTCTTCATCATAACCATCCCCATTTCCTTATCTATCTTCATTACTCTTTCCCATGTTAATTAACACATACTTAAAGCATTCTATTATTATGTTACGTTATAGTTCTTAATATTCTTCTTAATGAATCTAATAATTGTAAGTCTGTTAACTATGTAAGCCGCATTGTACCTGCTTCTGTGGGAAAGTGCGGGGTACAAATGTAATAATAAATAAATAAATAATTGTAATTCCCAAGGTTTGTCTCGGTACTTAGCTTTTAATATATTATAAACTGCCTAGAACTTATGGGTCAAGTGGTCTTGAAATTTTAATGTAAGTCAATTTGATCACTTGAAGTGAGGGAAGTTGCAGTAAACTTCACTGAGAAAGAGCAAAGAAAAAAAAACACTGGTGATCTTGTTCAACCAAAGTCTCTGAATGATATCAAGGAGAATGCAAAAAAAAGAGCCTTAAAAACCAAACACAAGATCTTAAAAACGATTCTGGCAGAAACAGGCAGCCAATGCAATTCCTTCAAAATCGGCATTACGTGATTGGCTCTCTTTCTCCACTGACCACTAAACGAGCAGCAGTGTTTTGTACAGCTGAAGCCTGTTCTGACTGGTTAAGGTTGATCCCTGATACAAGGAATTACAGTAATCGATTCTACTCATAACAAAGGCATGGATTAGCTTAATCAAATTAAACCAAGTCAGAAGAGGCTAAAGCTGCCAAATTTGCCATAATTGAAAGTAACATGATTTACCAACCTGATTAATTTGTTTATCAAATATTAGGGCTTTATGAAGCATGTATTTTATGTAACACTAGTAAAAAAAGGCCCGTTTCTGGAGCCAATGAAATGGGCGCTAGCAAGGCTTTCCTGTGCCCCCCCCCCCACCCGTCGTCGACGTTGGTGAATTGCTCTGCCTCCATCCTCAACGTCATAACGTTTTACGCGAGGGCGGTGAATTGCTCCGCCTCCGCCCTCAACATCATAACGTTTGACGCGAGGGCGGGGCCCAGAGACTGTGATTTTCGAGGCTTCAGAGCTTCAAACATACGAGCCTTGGCTTCAGTGACGTCAGAAGCCAATAGAACGTTGAGGGTGAGTTTTATATATATAGATATTTTAATTTGGTCATATAATTTGATTTAATGATGGGCTGTGGTCTACTTCCTTAGATTTGTGATAGGCAGAATACAAGTACATTAAATAATGTATAAAACAGCAGTGGGGAGACTCATAGAGGGGCATAATCGAAAGTGGTGCCCAATTTTTCCTGAGGAAGTCCTCGCAGGACGTCCTGGCGAAGGGGTGGGGAAACCTGTATTATCGAAACAAGATGGGCGTCCATCTTTCGTTTCGATAATACGGTCGGGGACGCCCAAATCGCAAAATTTAGGTTGACCTTAGAGATGGTTGTCCTTAGAGATGGTTGTCCTTAGAGATGGTCGTCCCCGATTTTCGGCGATAATGGAAACCGAGGACGCCCATCTCAGAAACGACCAAATCCAAGCCATTTGGTCGTGGGAGGAGCCAGCATTCGTAGTGCACTGGTCCCCCTCACATGCCAGGACACCAACCGGGCACCCTAGGGGGAACTGCAGTGGACTTCAGAAATTGCTCCCCGGTGCATAGCTCCCTTACCTTGTGTGCTGAGCCCCCCAAAACCCACTCCCCACAACTGTACACCACTACCATAGCCCTTATAGGTGAAGAGGGCACCTACATGTGGGTACAGTGGGTTTCTGGTGGGTTTTGAAGGGCTCATATTTACCACCACAAGTGTAACAGGTAGGGGGGGATGGGCCTGGGTCCGCCTGCCTGAAGTGCACTGCACCCACTAAAACTGCTCCAGGGACCTGTATACTGCTGCGATGGACCTGAGTATGGCATTTGAAGCTGGCAAAAAATTATTTTTAAACTTGTTTTTATGGTGGGAGGAGGTTAATGACCACTGGGGGAGTAAGGGGAGGTCATCCCCGATTCCCTCCGGTGGTCATCTGGTCATTTAGGGCACATTTTTGTGGCTTGGTCATAAAAAAAAAAAGAACCAGGTAAAGTACATAAGTACATAAGTAGTGCCATACTAGGAAAGACCAAAGGTCCATCTAGCCCAGCATCCTGTCACCGACAGTGGCCAATCCAGGTCAAGGGCACCTGGCACGCTCCCCAAACGTAAAAACATTCCAGACAAGTTATACCTAAAAATGCGGAATTTTTCCAAGTCCATTTAATAGCGGTCTATGGACTTGTCCTTTAGGAATCTATCTAACCCCTTTTTAAACTCCGTCAAGCTAACCGCCCGTACCACGTTCTCCGGCAACGAATTCCAGAGTCTAATTACACGTTGGGTGAAGAAAAATTTTCTCCGATTCGTTTTAAATTTACCACACTGTAGCTTCAACTCATGCCCTCTAGTCCTAGTATTTTTGGATAGCGTGAACAGTCGCTTCACATCCACCCGATCCATTCCACTCATTATTTTATACACTTCTATCATATCTCCCCTCAGCCGTCTCTTCTCCAAGCTGAAAAGCCCTAGCCTTCTCAGCCTCTCTTCATAGGAAAGTCGTCCCATCCCCACTATCATTTTCGTCGCCCTTCGCTGTACCTTTTCCAATTCTACTATATCTTTTTTGAGATACGGAGACCAGTACTGAACACAATACTCCAGGTGCGGTCGCACCATGGAGCGATACAACGGCATTATAACATCCGCACACCTGGACTCCATAACCTTCCTAATAACACCCAACATTCTATTCGCTTTCCTAGCCGCAGCAGCACACTGAGCAGAAGGTTTCAGCGTATCATCGACGACGACACCCAGATCCCTTTCTTGATCCGTAACTCCTAACGCGGAACCTTGCAAGACGTAAAGTCATCCAAGTGTTTGTCAGGGACGCCCTTCTTTTTTCCATTACCGATCGAGCACGCCCATGTGTTAGGCACGCCCCAGTCCCGCCTTCGCTATGCCTCCGACACGCCCCTGTGAACTTTGGTCGTCCCCACGACGGAAAGCAGTTGAGGACGCCCAAAATCGGCTCTGGGTTATGCCAATTTGGGTGACCCTGTGAGAAGGACGCCCATCTTGCGATTTGTGTCGAAATGTGGGTGCCCTTCTCTTTCGAAAATACGCCTGACAGTAAAATATAGCCACAGCAAATCTTTCTTATTGTCTGGTATAGACAGTGTATGTGTATAATGTGAGGAAGCAGTAGGAATTCAGGAAATGTTCAGAGTGCTGCTCCACCCTTGACCCTGTGGCATCCTGGCTCTTCTTAAAATAGCAAGAAATGATTGGAGGCTTAAATCCCAGTACTGGGTAACACACCATAATGTCTCAAAGTAGATAATAAGCTGTCACTTGCTGCTGGCAGTGTGCCTGTCCACAACCAGGCTGCAATCCTTTTCGGCTGGTACTGCATGGCCCTCCAACTGCAGGTCATCAAAAGAGTGTAAGACATTATTCACAGAAAAAGGAAAACAATCTGAATATCCATAATGTTCGTGAGAACTGTATCATTTCCCTTGTGACATATTTCTAATTACAGGGTACTTTTAAAATATCAAACTTTTATGAATGATAACAGCCTGCAAACTTGCCAAACATTTTTTCAGCCTGCAGGCTTAAATCTTAGAATATCTGTTATTCTACTTAATTCTGAGCTTGTTTTCATAGGATTTAGAACAGTGGTTCCCAAAACTGTCCTCAAGTTGTCTCCTCTCTCCCCAGCTGTTTTTTTTTCTAGGCTTTTCACAGCAAGCATGAATGAGAGATATGTTCATGCACTATTTTCAGTACATACAAATGAATCTCAGGCACATTCATTGCCAGTAGACTGAAAACACAACCAGCTGATGGAGGAGGGGGTACTAAGGGCAGGTGTGAGACCCACTGTCTTAAAAAAAAATATTAAAAATTAAATCTTTGAAAACAAAGTCTTTTGAGCCTGTTTACTAAGCTGTGCTAAGCAGCTATCTTAGCAGTGAGCATGCGGTAGCCATTAGCTCAGTAATTAGCTGCATGCAGCCCACCACTGAATTTTATGTGGCCTGCAAGACCATGGGGAAGCATAGGTGTAGGAATGGAGGGAGAGGGAGCAACAGATGCCATGGCACCCCCCCCCCCCCCCCCCCCCCCCCCCAAAAAAAAAAAAAAAATTTTTCCTTCCCTGAAGGAGTAGCCTAGTGGTTAGTGCAGTGGACTTTGATCCTGGGGAACTGAGTTTGATTCCCATTGCAGCTCCTTATGACTCTGGGCAAGTCACTTAACCCTCCATTGCCCCTGGTACAAAATAATTACCTGAATATATGTAAACCGCTTTGAATGTAGTTGCAAAAAAACCTCAGAAAGACGGTACATCAAGTCCCATTTCCCTTTCCCTATTGGAGATTCTAGATGGAATGTTGCTACTATTGAGATTCTGTTGCTACTATTTGAGATTCTACATGGAATGTTGCTAGTGAAGGAGTATCCTAGTGGTTAGTGCAGCGGACTTTGATCCTGGGGAACTGAGTTTGATTCCCACTGCAGCTCCTTATGACTCTGGGCAAGTCACTTAACCCTCCATTGCCCCTGGTACAAATAAGTACCTGAATATATTATGTAAACCGCTTTGAATGTAGTTGCAAAAACCTCAGAAAGGCGGTATATCAAGTCCCATTTCCCTTCCCTCGCCCTTAAGATTTTTTAATTCCTTACCTCTCTCCCCCAAGGCGGCAAATCTACAATCGCCAAAAGGGGCATTGGAGGGGGCGGAGTTTGCAGGCCTCGAGCATACGCAGATACTCAAGTTTCCATGCTAGCTGGCCATACAGTGCCTCTTATGCTAATTGTAGATTCGCTGCTCTGGGGAAGAAAGGTAAGGAATTAAAACAACTCACGGGGAGAGGGAAGAGGAAGGAAGGAGAGAGATTCTGGAGATGGAGGGGAGTAAGGTAAGGAGGGATAGAAATGCTAGACACAGGGAGAGGGGAGGGAAGGAGAGAGATGCTGAGGGGGAGAGACGAGGAGAGAGATGCTGGAGATTAGAGGGGGCGAGGAAGGAAAGGAGAAAGATGCGGCCCACTAAGGACAGTACTGACATTCATGCAACCTTCTGTGTTTTAAGGTTGGTCACCCCTGCATTACCTCATACTCGAGCTAATAATAACTACATGCTAAAACCATCCAGCACAGGAAAAATCCCACACTAGCTGTTTAGTGCAGGTAAGGTGGGTTATGGGCAGAGATGGGGCATGGCCAGTGCTGACAGCTAGTGACCAGGATGATGGCACATGTTTGGTGTCAGAATTGCCAATTGCAGAGCTGATGCCGTTATATGGTAGCATGGGCATTACTGGTAGGAAAGTGAGACTATCGCTAGGGGTTGTAGGCGCCATTTTGAACTTCAACAGTTAGCAAGACTGGAGCAGAGGGAGATAATTCCCACAGGACTATGAGGGACCCCCCCCCCCCTCCGGGTAAGTCTGGGGGGTAGAGGTTGGGGTATGGTGTTGGGAGGGCTTCTGCTAAGGCAGGAGCCTGTGGTTGGGGGCACCTCATCTTGGAAGGTCCTATTGGGGCAGGATGATCTGACTCTAGGAGGGGGTTACTGTCTGGGGAGGACTTAATTGTGGAGTGGGTGCTGTCTGGCAGAGGGAGGTGTTGTTTGGGGGCATTAAATAAGGGTAGATTGGTGGGGGCACTGAGAGAGAAACTTTGCGTGGGTTTTCCTTTGGACAGCATTGGGGCCACATTCCACACTACCCTGCTTCCGCATGGAGTAATCGACCTGTGCAGTAAGTGACTGCACTGTATGGTAAATACAGGACCGATGCTGGCTATACCCCCTGCATCTACCACACAGGAAGTGCACTTATTGAACCTTGGGAGATGTATTAAACAGCTTGGATGATAGCACACATTAAGCATTAGCATGAACTGACATCAATGGTTACTGCACAGTAAAACCAGCCAGCATGTACAAATCTTGTGCTAGCTGCTTAGCATTGGTAGGGGCGGGATTGGGACATCCTGGGCTGAGATCAGGTGTGGCTAAAGCATGGGACAATACCGCACTGTAGCTGTTGTGACTGCTGATAACATAGCTGTACTTAATAGCAACTCGAAAGGTGGTGTTAAGTAGAGCAGCCTGGTAGCATGGCCATGGCCCTTGCTCTAGGTAAGGCCAATCCCCCATCATCACCACAACCAAATAGTATCCCCTTGACAGGCTTTGACAGTATCCTCCCTCAAGAAAATACCCCAAAAGGTACCCCCTCAAGAGCCCCCAAACAAGTGTCCCCAAATTGAAACCCTCCCAACAGGAACTCATCTGAGTTGAAATCCCCCTCAGCAATTTATTATTATTTGTTGCATTTGTATCCCACATTTTCCCACCTATTTGCAGGCTCAATGTGGCTTACATAGTACCGTGAAGCCATTCGCCAGCTCCGGTATAGAAACAAATACAGGCTGATGTTATAGTCTTATAAGGTTTATAGATCTAGACAACAGTTAGGCATAGTAGAGAAGGAGAGCTGTATAGTATACATTATAAGGTTTGTTTAAGTTGTGCTGCAGAGATTCAGGTCCTTAAGTTGGGTTCGTAGGGTATGCCTTTTCGAACAGGTAGGTCTTTAATGCTTTCCGGAAATTAAGGTGGTTATATGTTGTTTACAACCCTCTCCCCACCCTCCAACACCCTGGGATTCACCATGGTAGTCTAGTGGACAGGTCAAGAGCTTCCCCATCCACTGCTGTCTTGTAGATGCCCTGGTTCAAAATGAGGTCAATGACACCTAACAATAATTGGATGGTGCTACTGCTTGGGCTCAATCTGCCAACAAGAGCAATCATGCCCTAGTTGAGTCTTGGTAGGACTGAGGGTGGGGATACAGCCAGAGATTGCTGAGGGGGACATCAACCTGGAGGGCTATTTGTTGGGGTGCTTGCAAGGGGAGAGTTCCAGTTCTAATCCCCTCCTTTTCAATTCCCCCCCCCCCATCCATTGACAAAATCCTCAATCCTTCTCCTCACCCCCTGGCCCACCACAGACCCCTAACCAGCTATGGGACTTAATTGAGGTAATCCCTGATAATATAGTGGGATGGGGCAGGAACATTCCCTTTCCACTTGTGCCTTGTCTGGTTCCAGGTTCAAAATGGCAGAGCTGACCTTAGTGGTAGTCTCACACTACTACTACTAGGGGGTCATCCTTCCATATAAGGAAGGCAATATGACAGAGAATCCATGTGATGACACAGGCCTTTGAGTTAGGCTTGGTCAGATTAAGCTCTGAGATGTACTTACTAAATTGTGACAGGGGCGATACCCCTCATGGTCCCTACTCCCTCTGTCCAGCATTGCCCCTCTATGGCAATGTCCCTATACTCCCTCCATGCCCAGCATCTCCCTTCTATGTCCCTATGTCTCCTGGTATCCAGCTTCTTCCCTCCCTGCCCAACTTGTCTCTCTACGCTTCCCTCTTGTCCCTGGGTCCAGTATCTCTCCATACATCTGTGTGTCCAGCATCTCTCCCCCCCTCCCTCCATCCTCCAAAGTCCAGCCACTACCACTGACAGACAAAGCCGGGCCAGGAGCAAAAAAATCTTCAGGGCCCCACCGCCCCTACTCCCCCGCAGCAGCAATCAAGAGAGGCTGCTCTGCCAGCCATAGGTCCTTCTTCCTACCATATCCCGCCTCCTGTGAAGTAACTTCCTGATTCTGTATAGGTGGGACGCAGCAGGAAGAAAGACCCATGGCCGGCAAAGCAGTCTCTCGATTGCCAACACCAGGCTCTCATTGGAGGCTGGGCCTTGGGGAATTTTGCCCCTCCCCGCCCTATTTTTTTTTTTTTTGTTACATTTGTACCCCGCGCTTTCCCACTCATGGCAGGCTCAATGCGGCTTACATGGGGCAATGGAGGGTTAAGTGACTTGCCCAGAGTCACAAGGAGCTGCCTGTGCCTGAAGTGGGAATCAAACTCAGTTCCTCAGTTCCCCAGGACCAAAGTCCACCACCCTAACCAGTAGGCCACTCCTCCCTGAGTCCAGCATCTCTCTCTCTTACTCTCTATCTCCCCTCCCCCCCCTCCCCCCAGTCTGGCATCTCTTCCTCTCCTCGGCCCCCCCCCCCCCCAAAAATAGTATGACATCTCTCCTGTGTCCTTCCTCCCCACAGGTCCAGCACATTTCCCTCTTGCTAGTATTCAATAAAGGCCCGTATTTACTGTTATTACAATAGATTAGACAGTCAAATACATTTAAAAGAACATCTGGAAGCATATGAGCCATTGTGATATTTTCATTTTTCAAAAAAAGAGCTATTAAGAATGCCAGAGAAGATGATAATGAAATCACCCAATGCAGCTACATTCAGTTGTCTGGGACTGAAATTGTGGAATGTAATCCTTTTAGGTTCTCAACACACCTAGCCAGTCAGGTTTTCAGGGCATCCACAATGAATATGCATGAGATAGATTTGAATACAAGTGAGGTAATGCATGCAAATGTATCTTATGTATATTCACTGTAGATATCCTAAAGACCTAGGTGTGTCCCAAGGATTAGATTGAGAACCACTGCTTTAGAATTACAGCAGCTGTTTTGCTATGGATCTTTTAAGAAATTACTAAAAACTTGGCTTTTTAAAGATCATTTTAAATAGATACTGGAGAGGAAAGAGAATCTTTTAGTAGTGGGGGGAGGGGGGAGTATTGCTTATGTGCAAGATACAGTAAATTAAAAATTCCTCTCTCACCTCGAGCTTTACAGGGTGGGGCGCGTGATCAAATGATTCTAAAGTAAAGTAAGGTTTCCTAGCTGGTCAGAAATTGGTGGGGAAAATGTTATTTAAGTTATATTTGGTCTGAACGTTCCATCCCTTAGGGCAGACTTATACGGTCTGTGCCCTGAAAAGGCAGGTACAAATCAAGGTAAGGTATACACAAAAAGTAGCACATACGAGTTTATCTTGTTGGGCAGACTGGATGGAGCATGCAGGTCTTTTACTGCCGTCATCTACTATGTTACTATGTTAAGAGAAATACAGGGAATGGGTATTTTTAAGTGCTTTCTTCCCTCACCATAATTTAAAAATGTGACTTCAAAGAACAATTGTATGACATTTTGGGTGCGCAAACTGTTGTCCTAATATTGATCCGAATGCAAACACGATGCATCCATGCACTGCAGTAACTGAAGCCCTTCCTGTCCTGGGCAGCAAAAAAAAGGATTCGGAACAGAACAGCATGTGCCCATTTGCACAGAATGAAATGGATATCAGAGTAGCACTAATAAGTTCCCCACCCACCCTGTTCCTTCCTGAAAAGCCAAATAGCTGATTTCACACACTTTTGCCCTGTTTATTGTTTCAGTATTTTTATATGGCACCCTGAAGCAGGGAGCTGTCTAACAAATTACATACAGGAAACGAGTCCCTCCCCAAGAGAGGTTACAGTCTAAAGGAGGCCTTGGGCCAATGTGTTCCAAATCTGAGCTATTTAACCTCACAGCTATTTGGGTTTTCAGAACATCCTTAATCAATGCATGAGCTAAATTTGCACATTTCTTCTGTTGTTGTAAACAACTTCCCATCCCTAGCAGTTACTGAATCACTCCTTTCACATTGCCTTTCTCTGTTCTCTGCTCTGCCAACCCCCCACCCCCACCCAATTGCTGTACTCCAAAAAGAATAACCCACCTCCCAAAAGGAACTTCTACAACTGCCCTACTACCCTTCAAACTGCCCCAACTCCCTAAATCTATCCTCCTTGCAAACTGCTCCCCCTCTGCAAACTGCCCCACCCCCAAACATCATCCCCTGGAACTTTATCACCACCCCCACAAACTGCACCCACCCACAAACATTACCTCCACAACTGTTCTATCCATCCTGCACACTGCCCCACCCTCAAAAATTGTTTTGCAAGTGCTCCATAATCTCCCAGTCTGTCACTCGTCAGAAACAATTCCCCTCCCCCTCCCCAGTAACTGCCCTACCCCCAAACACCATCCCCTGGAAATTTACCACCACCCCACAAACTGCACCCACCTACAAACATTACCACCACAACTGTTCTAGCCATCCTGCAAACAGCCCCACCCTCAAAATCTACTCTTTGCAACTGGCCCACAACCCCCAAAAGCTAATCCCTGAAATTGTCACACCACCTTGCAAAGTGTTCCAACCCCCCCCCCTCCAAATCTTCCACCCCTCAACTCCATCACCAATTTGCAAACTGCTCCACTCTGAAAAACTACCATCTGCAATTATTCCACCACCCTACAAACTGTCTCCATCCCCCCCCCCCCCAAATCTCCCACCCCTATAGACACATATATAAAGGAATTACAAATAATTACTTGCTATGTGTATGCAAATTAATATCTCTTGTCATGCGCAGGGCTAGATTAAAAGATTGGCAAAGTTTAGGAAAGCCCTGTCAGATATGCTCAGGATTTAGGAAGTTAACTTGGGCAATTGGATGACTTTTTTATTTTTAGATTCTACTGATTTTTACATTCATGCTCAGAAGCTAGAAGAATGGCTAAGGTATGTGGTCATTTTTATGAGTTTATGGTGCTAATATTTGAAAATGAGATAGAGCAGCTTTTAAAATAGAATCTGGAGGAAAACCAACAGTCGTTCAGGAGCACATGGTTCAGAGTGAGGTACTCTTGAAAGATACTGACAAAATAGGGAAGCAAGGGCATCGTGATAAGTAATGCCACACAGGGAAAAGACCAAGGGTCCATCGAGCCCAGCATCCTGTCCCCAACAGCGGCCAATCCAGGCCAAGGGCACCTGGCAAGCTTCCCAAAGGTACAAACATTCTATACATATTATTCCTGGAATTGTGGATTTTCCCAAGTCCATTTAGTAGCGGTTTATGGACTTGTCCTTTAGGAAACCATCTAACCCCTTTTTAAACTCTGCTAAGCTAACCGCCTTCACCACGTTCTCTGGCAATGAATTCCAGAGTTTAATTACGCGTTGGGTGAAGAAACATTTTCTCCAGTTTGTTTTAAATTTACTACATTGTAGTTTCATCGCATGCCCCCTAGTCCTAGTATTTTTGGAAAGCGTGAACAGACGCTTCACATCCACCTGTTCCACTCCACTCATTATTTTATATACCTCTATCACGTCTCCCCTCAGCCATCTCTTCTCCAAGCTGAAAAGCCCTAGCCTCCTTAGTCTTTCTTCATAGGGAAGTCATCCCATCATTTTAGTCGCCCTTCGCTGCACCTTTTCCAATTCTACTATATCTTTCTTGAGATGCGGCGACCAGAATTGAACACAATACTCAAGGTGCGGTCGCATTATTGGAGCGATACAACGGCATTATAACATCCTCACACCTGCTTTCCATACCTTTCCTAATAATACCCAACATTCTATTCGCTTTCCTAGCCGCAGCAGCACACTGAGCAGAAGGTTTCAGCGTATTATCAATGACGACACCCAGATCCCTTTCTTGGTCCGTAACTCCTAACGTGGAACCTTGCATGACGTAGCTATAATTCGGGGGGGGGGGGGGGTTCCCCACATGCATCACCTTGCACTTGCTCACATTAAACGTCATCTGCCATTTAGCCGCCCAGTCACAAATTTATACAATGGCAGCCCCCTTGCATTTACATGCTATGCCACTCATGCCCACCCTTCCAAACAGCAGTAAACTGCACTGCTGCCACTTACTCATGAAAATGACAGCATTCTGTACGTTTGCATGCTCAAGTGGCATGAAAGTGTGGGTGCCCAGGTATAGAATTCGCCTTTAAATTCTGTCATCATCCCCCCCAACACACACACCCTCAGGCAAAAGAAGAACAAACTGGGTAGGAGCAGGAAGAGAAAGAGGATGGTGACCTGGGGGGGGGGGGGGATGGAAAGGATGAAAGAAATGGGTAGTGGGTGGACGATGAGGGGGGCAAGGGGGACAGAGGAGGAAGAGAGGGGTGGAGCTGAGGATGCAAGAGAGGGTGTTGCAGGGGTGGCAGCTGGTTCAGTTGCGCTCCTCATCCTAAAAGACATTCTGCTGCCCCGATACAACAAAACCAGTGGCATGCCCAGAAACCATCGAACATATAAAGAGGAATCCAATGAAATTTATATGGAAATATAATGTTTGATTTTAACAAAATATTTCTAAAAAGCAAGGAAAAGACCTCAAAACGCCCGACCGCTTACTTTCAGTTTTCAGCGGCTTTAACTGGGGGCGTAGTGTTCATCACTGGTCATAAAAACCTTGCTTTGAAAGAATTATTTTAACTTTTAATTTATTTCCAAATAGATTTTAACAATTTTGCTCTTTTTGCAAGAAATTTTTTTTTAAATATATTGACAATATCAATGCTAACTTCAAATTTTCTTTGGTTCATGAAAACCTTCACTGATTCTCATGAAGTGCTCTAAAGCAGCTTTACAAAGATAAAGTAAAGTCGAGCACTTATCTGTTGCAAAAAGAGCAAAATTGTTAAAATCAAACATTATATTTCCATATAAATTTCATTGGATTCCTCTTTATATGTTTGGTGATCTTACATCTTGGAGTCCTGTATGGTCATACTATTGTCTACTTAAATGCCCGGAAACCATGACAGTGCCAGTCTCCTCCACTCCCACTGAAAGGCCCATTCAGGACTTTGTCATATTAAATATTATTCATCATCTCTATTTTCAGTTCCAGCAAGATGCAGATATACTGTTGTTAATGAGTTAAAAGTTCTGTGTACAAAATACCCAAGAATTTCAGGTATTTTGCAAATTACAGAGGCATGATTGTAGCCAAAGCTTTGTCTAGATCAGGAGTTTTCAGACTTGTAATCACTCTACACCTTATGTAAGTATTGAACAATTACCAGATTTGATGAAAACCCTAAGCAATAACGTTAATCTGGTGCTTACGGTACTAAAAGTTGGAATTCCGCCACTTACAGAAATACAAGTGAATTGAGGACATTGTTGAGTAGCTGAAGACCTGCCTGGGTGAAAGAGGCTAAGAAAACAGACAGGGAATTCTGTAAGCAGAAATAGAAGGTCCCAAAAAAACCAGCAAGGCAGATGACCCAGTGTTGGCTGCAACTGGTGCAAAACAATGCAGCACGGTTGATTTATTCTTAAAATAAAAAAAAAAGCTCTGAATATGTAACGTCATTGCATTACCTTCTGCTCACAATTTCGGATGATGTGTTTGACTGATAAGGCCTAAGGTGGTCCATTATATTTGAAAAATTATTTAATTCAGTATGAGGCGGGGCACCAGCCATACTCATCGCAGTTATGATTACTGGCTTTACCAGCACAGATCTGCTTGCAGTGTATTAGGAAACAGAATTCACTGTATTGCTTCGGTTGCATTACTCCTCAAATTTGTAACACCATTTTTCTGTAATGCAGATCAAAATTAAAATAAAATTAAAAAAAAATCACACCCTGTTTTGTGCAGCCGAGTTCCCATGGGACATTTGATTTGAGAGAAGTGTCCACATTTTTTTTTTGTTACATTTGTACCCTGTGCTTTCCCACTCATGGCAGGCGGTGGGCAATGGAGGGTTAAGTGACTTGCCCAGAGTCCACCACCCTAACCACTAGGCCACTCCTCCGCTCCACTCCATTTTTGCAGACTGTTGACAATGTGGTTTTTTTTTTGGGTGGGCATATGGTGGAATAGTCTGCCATATTGGGGGGGGGGGGGAGTTGAGAGTGGTTGGAGGGGTGGTTTCAACTGTTAGATTTGGGTTTTTTTGATTGTTGTCATTATGTTTTCAACTTTGTACCTCTCATCGAATGTGCTCAGTGATGCAAGTAATTAAACATGACTGAATTTTTGTATTTCATGTAATTTGTAACTTGCTACTTGTACATCACTCAGATCCCTTAATGGGGTCTGGTGCAATTCATAAATGTAATTACATTTCTGCATCCAAAAGCATAACTCTGCACTTTTTCACACTGAAATAAAAATTAAAACACAGGACAGTTTAACTAGTTTATTTGCCATAACTGCCAAATTACCAAATTAGCTACAAATGGTTTTCCTACTAAAGCAGCTTAAGTTTCTGGTGCTTACAGCAGGCTGAAGACAATGTTAAGGAAAGTGTGGGCAAAGATGGGCCAGAGTCCCTTTACTGGGGAGATTTTCCAAGGTAATTAGACATAATACAATTCAAATTGCTTTATCCTAATTAATGAGCACCTATTTCTCCTTAGGTGAGATTAACCCCAATCACACAGTTTAGACAGGATTATATGCTTAAAATAAGGCTTTAGTGACAAGGTGACTGGCAGGTGGGGCTATTCTGTGATGCCATGTTTGAACTGTAACAGCAAGGGACAGGCACCAGCATGATACTAAAAAAATCTCTGAAATAAAACTAGAAATCAGACTGAATGACTTTGCCTTACATCAGGGGATCTCAACCAAATCCTCAGAACACACCTAGCCAGGGGAAGACTGACCATTGGAACAATAAGGCAGAACCTGAGGAACTTCAGCAGTAGGGGGGGGGCCCACTCCTCCCTAGCTTCCATCTAGTTTAATTACTTTTGATAGGTGGTTAGGGCCTCATGACTCTTGCTGCCCGGGAGGGGGGGGGGGGGCTAGATCACTATCAGTCCACCCCTGCACCTTGCCAATCAGGTTTTTAGAATAACCACAATGAATATGCAGGAATTCGATTTGCATAGAATGGAGGTAGCACATACAGATTTATTTCGTACATATTAATTGTGGGTATCCTGAAAACCTGACTGGCTATGTGTATCCCCAGGATCCCTGCTCACCTCTAAGCTATGCACAGTGGCGTAGGAAGGGGGGCGGTGGGGCGGTCCGCCCCGGGTGTACGCCGCTGGGGGGGTGTCGGCTTCACTGGTTTCCCTGCTCTCTCTGCCCCGGAACAGGTTACTTCCTGTTCCAGGGCAGAGAGAGCAGGGGAACCAGCGGAGCAGACGCAGCTCCCAGCGACGTGCACTCAGGGCGGAGCGGCCCTCCCACCCGTCCCCTTTCCTACGTGAGTGGTAAGAGTGCACTCCGGGGGGCATGCGCGCGCCGAGGGGGGGGTGCGCCGCACAGCGGAGACCCGCCCCGGGTGCTCTCTCTGCCCCGGAACAGGTTACTTCCTGTTCCGGGGCAGAGAGAGCAGGGGAACCAGCGGAGCAGACGCAGCTCCCAGCGACGTGCACTCAGGGCGGAGCGGCCCTCCCACCCGTCCCCTTTCCTACGTGAGTGGTAAGAGTGCGCTCCGGGGGGGGGGGGTGCGCCGTGCTGCACCCGGGGGGGGGGTGCACAGCGGAGACCCGCTGGCTATGCAGTATCAGACAATCCACAAGTGCTGGAATCACTCAGTTCTCAATCTTACCCTTCAAAATGTCTTAAGCAGTGTCAACCTGGTGGTTCAAAATCCAGGTTCAGTTCCTGGGTCTGGCGTTTGGTTTCCAGGCTAGCTGGAACTGGGGATGTTGCAGACACACTGTTGATTGCTTTAGGGGTTGGGGAGGAACCCCTCTCTTTGCTTAATGGTGAGTGTGCATGCATACTGGGTGCTGGACAGAACTGCAGTAGCTGGGTTCGAGAAGGTTATTAAAAGGGGGTAAATACCCTAAGTAATAGTGAATGAAAGACTCAAGGCACCAAGCCCAAAGGAGCAAGAGGAAACAGCCAGGTGAAAAATTCCATAAAATAAAGTAAAATGACCAAACAAAAAAATGATCTCATAGCATTCATGCTAACACTGCATAGTTTATAGCATATAAACCTAGCACTGCCTGTGCATTCATTCCAGAATACTTTAAAATGTGCAGAACTTTCTAGCCCTACACAAACATTTTCATTGCACATTTCCAGTGAAATGTTCATTTACTTTTACTTCTCGGTAAAACTTATACCAGAATATAACAAAAAATGTAGAGTTTAACACAGCCCTTCATATGTGTTCTCCAACTCGACACCAGTAAACATGCTAACATTTAAAAAAAAAAAGAAAAAAAGGCCAGCAAAAGAGAGTTTTTCATGGGTGTTCAAGGTGTCTCGTTGAACCAAGTACTTCAGCCGTACAGCAACTGTTAGTCACTGAAAGCGATTCACAAACTCCTCTCTGCTGATGACGGAGGAATGGTGGTGGCGGTCCCGGGAGGCGAAGTCTGCGTTCTCCTCAGTGAGCTGGGTGGTCTCCATGCCAACTGTTGCAAAGGATGGAGTCACAACAATCTGCTCCTCTGGGGGTGGCCTTCTCCTGAAAGCAGAAGAGGAGGCAAAAGCCGTCAAACGCCCCTTTCTCCTTCAACCCTCAGCAGCTAACAGCTGTAACAACCTCAGCAACAGAGACCGTCTCCCACCTCCGGGGAAAATGCAAAAGACCCACAGAATTTGGCAATTTTTGAAAAGTTTTATACCATACTTCACAAAACAGAAAAGAGAGTTCATTGCCTAACACTTATATAACACGTCTTTTGAAGCTGCGGCTGAATGTATTTCTTAAAAGCCTCGACAGCCAGCAAATCATATATCTCAAAATTTAAAGGAAATTTGTTTTAGAAATGGCCTCTTCTTATGATGTCATATTTGTATTACGAAACATGAGAAAGTGATTATAGAAATGGGGTTTCAAGGCCTCTCTTTCATGATGTCATACTTGCATCATTATAAGACTTTAAGAACCCAAATATAGGGTTACCAGATGGCTCCAGGTCATCTGGGAGGGGAAGAGCCAGCCCTGGCCTTTTCCTATTGCATGCTGGGATTTGTAATTCTGATTTTATGAAAATCCGAAATATAAGTTCCTGCATGCAAATGTTCGAACATGAGTACTGGCTCAGCCTGTTTTTGATGAGCTGGTAACCCTATTATCCTAAAGGAAAATTGAGGGGAGGGGAGGGGATAGGGTTGGAACTATGGGGATAAGGGTGGTGGGTCCGGGGGAGGGGCTTATTCTATTATTTTAAACTTACATTCCATCTCTCTCTCAGTAACTTGTTTTGTATTCACCAGTGCTGGCCTGCTGTCTGATGTAATAAAACACATCAGACAATTTGGTAATGAAGAATAGTTATTTTTCTTGTAAAAACTGGAATTTCTGGAGAACCAATTAAGGGAAAATAACTTGAGAATGATAAATTTACCTATAATATTCTATATATTAGCTACTGAATTCTTGAAGAAATATTTCTCTGATACTTTGCTAATACCTTCTGATAACCACCTTTTGGTGACTAAAATTATATTTCCTTTAAAATCTTCTTTCAGAGAAAAGAGACGTGTTTAATTGACATTTTGGAAAATTCAGAAGTTATAGATAGAGTTATATTATTAGTGACTTTCGTCTTTGATTTAGATAGGAACAATGTTTTGAAATTGTATTTCCGATACATGGTTGATAGTTTTTTGGGTTCAAAGATGCATATATTTCCTGACACATCAAGGGAATCACAGACTGGGAGGTGTGAGGTCTTGGCTTTTCAGCCAGGAATCATTGCCCTAGGTGGGACCTTCCTAGCGCGATTCCCTTGTAAGTGTTTTATTTTCCTTATTACTTATTTGTTTGAACCTAAGAAATTATAAGAGTTTGTGGAAACAGATGAAGAATCCTCTGCAGCAACTTCCTTCAGTTACCACTGTACCGGCTGCAATAACCGATTAACCTTCCTCCCTCAGAAAATGTGAAGTGTAAGATTAACCGTTTTGAGTTTTTCTTATTTTCTTTAAGATTGTTTTTCTGATCTTGGATCTTCCAATTGTGGACAATTATGTAAATATATATTGTTGAGAGAAAATGTTTTCCTTTTTATATTAATTTCTGTATTTCCTTACATTTATGTGATAAATGTGAATGTAATTAAGTAAAATGATAAATAAAATAAAAAAGATACAAAAAAAAAAAAAAACCACATCAGATGTCCTTATGTACAGCTATCATTTCTTGGCGGTGAGAGTGTCCTGAGACACTATGCCTAGGGCTACCATATGTTCGGGTTCACCCAGACATGTCCTCTTTTAGAGGGCACCACGGAACGTCCGGGTGGGTTTTGTCAGCCTGCCCATTTGTCCGGGTTTGCGGTCAGGCTGGCTTGTGGGTGGGCAGGCTGACTGGCAGGCTAGATGGCAAGAGGGTGCCCTCCCCTCACGTACCTTATCATGCCCTGGTGGTCTAGTGACCTCTTCGGGACAGGAAAGAACCCCATCTTTCCTGCCCAGAAGTCTTGCAAGGTCACTGCTTGAAATCTCAGCAGCCTTTCTGAAGCGGCGCCGGCAGCAGCGCCAGGCAGGAAAGTGTGGGGGTCATTTCTTGCCCCTAAGAGCCCACTAGACCACCAGGGCATGACAGGTATGGGAGGGGAGGGGATGTGAATGGAGTCATGTGGGTGAGTGGGTGGAGGGAGGGAGGGAGCTGTAAAAAAAAACAAAGGTGGGTGGAGGGAGGTTGGAAAAAAGATTGGGGAAGGGAGGGAAAAGAGGGAAATACATAGAAGGGAATGGAGAGAAAAGGAGAGGGGGAAATGCTGCTCATGAAATGTACACTTCTAAACATTTCATAAGCGTGTCATGTACATTTTTTTCATTTTGTACTTAGCAGAGTTTGGGAGAAAATGCATTTCTGTTACTTTACCAATATTTTCACTGCTTACAGAATCTGGCTTTCTTTGGGGTAGGTCACGGTGACAGTGCAGTGCAGGGGCGTGGCAAGGAGGGGTAGGGTATGGAAGGGGTGTGGTGGGTGGGGCAGGGGCATGGCTGAGGCATTTTGTCACAGCAAATATGATAATCCTAACTATGCCTCACCCAACTGACCATCATTAATTTATGCTATTCACAGCATTTCTTACATATCCCTGCCCAGAGCATCGTACAGTATTTCAAGACACTAAAAAAAAGAACAGTACATAGTTCGTGGAGTAACGGGGAAAACCCGACAAGCTGGGACCCAGAAAAAGTGACTATAGATAAATGTATTTTAAACTTTCTCCTGAATAGAGCAGGGATGGGGGCTTCCTGGATGTCTGATGGGAGGTTGTCCCACAGGGAGGAGATTTGAAAAGCAAGCAGTAGCTTTTTTACTTCAGAGGACACAGAGCAATAGGCTGCTCCCCAGTATCTCGCCACACTCGTCCTTCCCGTGCACTCCGCTCCATGGATAAATCCTTCTTATCTGTTCCCTTCTCCACTACTGCCAACTCCAGACTTTGCGCCTTCTGTCTCGCTGCACCCTACGCCTGGAATAAACTTCCTGAGCCCCTACGTCTTGCCCCATCCTTGGCCACCTTTAAATCTAGACTGAAAGCCCACCTCTTTAACATTGCTTTTGACTCGTAACCACTCGCCTCCACCTACCCTCCTCTCTTCCTTCCCGTTCACATTAATTGATTTGATTTGCTTACTTTATTTATTTTTTGTCTATTAGATTGTAAGCTCTTTGAGCAGGGACTGTCTTTCTTCTATGTTTGTGCAGCGCTGCGTATGCCTTGTAGTGCTATAGAAGTGATAAATAGTAGGTTAGTAGTCTCTTGTAACCAGAGCTAATATTGTGATGTCATAATGCCTCAGGCCACCAATAAGAGCCAACCTCATCAGTGATGTCACAATGGCTTGATTGTCCTATACTTGGCTTACTTTTATTACATAGCTCTTTGAGCAGGGACTGTCTTTCTTCTATGTTTGTGCAGCGCTGCGTACGCCTTGTAGCGCTATAGAAATGCTAAATAGTAGTAGTAGTATATAATAAGGCTGAGAGTTCATGGGAGGTGAGGGGTGGTTGAATCCTGGGTGCACCTTTAAGAGTGAAGCAGCAGCCAGCGATGTGAAGGAAGCAGCGGAGTGCCGGCACAGGGAGAGCATTTTCAGAACTGAAGAGAGGGCGAAGAGCAGAATCTAATAAAGTAGGAAGGAGGCAGGAATAGGTTTCAAAGATGTTGTGAAATTAGAAATGATGGGAACACACAGAGTGAAGACAGAGGCTTGAAGAGACAGAGACAGAGAGGTCAAGAGGTGCACAGGGAGCTGGACAGAGTGAAATCAACAGAAAGGGAGGAAAACAGATGGAAGGTGGGGAGCGTAACCAGGTGCTGGAAACTGCAGGCCTTTCATTCTGGAGGGGTTTAAGAAAGGAAATTGAGAGCTCACTGGCACTGCGTAGAGTTGGTCAGAAAGCAGAGTTCATATGCTGAATGCGTGCTACCCACCTGCAAGCCTTCAGCACAGATAACCGAAGCCATTTGAAGAAACTGAAATGTGCCGCTGCCCCTGTTTGGGAATTAAAGAAAAGGAACATGAAGTTCTACCAGAGCACAACAACTTTCAGTGAGCAGATCATAACATGGGCAGCCGAGACCCCTCGGGCCTACTGGTATTCGTGATACTTGAAGAATAAGAGACACATGGCATTTTCTTAATATGGCACAACTTGGCCGCAGCTTTATTTAAATTACAAACATCATAAACCTGGGTATACCCAAGCCAATCAACCTTCCGGCTTAGCGGCCACACCCAGTCCGCCGTCACAGCAAGACTGACCAATCGTATACAGAGGACGTCCGGGCTCAGCCTAGGGGTTTTAAACCCCCTTCTCTTTCCCCACCCTTCCCAGCAGGGTGCCTCTGAGGGGCGGGAAGAGCCCGCCTCGCCCCGCTCGGGCTATTGCGCATCCCCATGGGGGCACGGCGCCATGTTAATGGCGGCTCCATGCACCCGTTGGGGCACTGCACCTTGCTTGAATAAGTCTTGGTGTGTATCCTTTCAGCAGTAGCATAGACCCCTAACGTCTGCCTCTTCCTCCTAACCTAGTCAGACTGACAGTTCCATTAAAAATGTTCTAATTCTCCCCCCCCCTCTCCCCCTTACATCATGCCTTCCCAGAACCCACCAGGAGCCTCAGACGGATTCATCAGGAGTCTTAGAGCTGCTGAAGCCTCAGGCAATGCTGCTTGCAAGAGGCAAAAACATAACTGCTTCCAGCACAGTCCTAGAAATGTGGAGGGCATATCACAGGATAATTGCGACCTTAGCATTGTCCACTGCCTCATCTGGATTCCCTTTTCTCCTGAGGATTAAGCCCTTAGGGGAATGCAAAAGGTTAGTTGCCTATGTATTAAAAAGCTGTTAAAAGAGGCCAATGTCTCAGACCTGAGTTTGGGTGTACTGAGAGATCGGGTGTGCTGGTAAATTTTTAACAATGGGCTCTCTCTCCAGGCATAGCCGGCCCTGAAATTCTTTTTTTTTTGGGGGGGGGGGGGGGAATACATGCCTCTCTCTCCCCTCCCTTGTGCGGGCACGCTAGGCATACCTTTGTCGAGCCCCACCAGCCAATAAATGGACTGTCACCATTCTCTGCTGCTTGTTTCTGGCTCTGAGCAGCATGATGGAACCTTCTTGCGCTTGCATGAAAAGTCTCAGCCTGATGTTCAGAGTCAGAAACAAGGAGCAGGGAGCAGCAGCAGTCTATTTACTTGGCTGGTGGGGCCAGCATTACTGCCAGCAAAGTAAAAATGAATTCAGGAGGGGGCCCAAGCCCACATTTTGGGAGTCAGTTGTTAAAGTAGCCATGGGGAGGCCTACTTTAACAACCGGCTCCCAAAATTCTTAAAAACTTAACAAACGGCTCTCGCGAGCCCGCGAGAGCCTGCTCCAGCACACCACTGGATCTCCACATCTACCACAGTGAGAGTCCCAGCAGCAGCCTGCATGTGACCCTGGAACAACGGGGCACTGTTAATGGGGAGAACCCCATAGTGGGGCACAGCTCATGGTACTGGTTTCCAGGAAGTACTCTCTCATGGACAGCAGTACGAGTTAAGAAAAGAAATAAATTAAAAGGGCCCTCCCCCCCCCCCCCCCCACCTTTTTCTTTGTGGTACATTTTGCATTCCTGAGGAGATGCGGGCATTAAAGTCTGTGAACATGCCTTCTATCCAGTCACGTCCCCTTGTCATGAATCTAAAGAGATCGGGGTGAACAGCAGTTCTCTATAGACAGCAGAGAAATTGAAGGCACACTTGCTGGTGATGTCTTCTGGATGGATCCGTGTGCAATCTTATTCTCCAGCTCAGGTAGCCTCTTGTTTGAAGGGCCTCTGAGCATGCACAGGTATCCCCAACACTACCTGTGGCTCCTACACCTGCAGCTCAGTCAATATCTTATCACATCCACAAATGAAAGGAGAGAGGGGAAGGTGGGAAGGAAAGGTGTGGCTGTATTCCCCTGCTATGAAGAACCCCTGTTGCAGGTACACAACTACACTTTCACCATCAACGAGTAGAGGAGATATGGACACGCTTGCTGGTGACTCCAAAGCTGATGTCCAGCCATGGAATAACTAGGATAGCAAGGAGCATAGGTGCCCGGTATAAGAGGCTAGGAGAGGCTAAGCCTCCCCTGCTGTGCTCCGAGGGGTTTAAATTGTTGATTTACCTCCATCCTCACAGCAGGAGCTGCAGTGAAAGCCCTCTAGCCTTGTGTAACCAGTTGTAGAAATTGGTTTATGGTTTGTTTACCTTACTGCTGGGAGAGCAGGGGGGGTTGGCTGGAGGTGTCCTGGGTTGCCAGGGAGATATTTAACGAGAATGACTTCCTGACCTGCACTGAGGACAGATAGCAGCAGAATCGGATACTGGGCCAGCATGATCAGAAAAAGTCACCAGACAACAAAGGTAGAAAAGATCATTTTATTTTCATTATAGTGTTTGGAATATGTCCACTTTGAGAATCAGGTGCTCAACATTAAAAGTTTATATTTATTTACTTATTTATGGCATTTTATCCCACATTAAACATGAATTAGGGTGTTTTGTGGCTCTACATGAGAATTGTGATGATATGATCCCTTGTTTCATATTGTTGACAGTCTGCATTTTCCGTATGGGTGGTATATTGGTGTATTAGGTCTGCCCAGTGTAATATTTATGGTACAGTAATGTTCTGAGTGTGTTTTTGGACAAAGTTGTGCATAGTGTTTTGCAGTTGAGCAATTGTGGTTAGAATATGCTTTGAGCAACCACTTTATTCTTTGACATATGATACATATCTAATATCTAAATTTAATAAAAGGTATTATGACTTTTATTTATTTATTTTTTTTTCTGTGTGTTATCAGACAATTATGGATTTAAGCTCCACCCCTGGCCCCACCCCTAACCCCGCCCCCTTTAGCCTCCCCAAACAGTTGGGCCACCGACCGCCTATGGCAAGGAGGTCCATAAATTACATGATTTAAGGGAAAATAGGTTTTTGAGTTCAGACTACTCAATGACAACACCCTGATGCGAGGAGATGACTAGACAGTAACGCTTTTAAAGGGTATGAAAGGATGTCCCAAGTCACCGAGCAGAGCCTAGATTAGCTATAAAGGTTGCTTTTGCTTGGAGATAGTGAGCCGTTACTTTCCCTGGAGCTTCCAGGTTGCGTTTAGAATAACAAAAGTTGATGCAGTCTGATATCCATCTAGATAGGGTACAGGTGGACACCAATACCCCCAGATTGGATTGAATGCTAGAGAGAGTTGTGAACGCTAATGAAATACCTGTATATTTTTAAAGATAATAAAGAAAGGCTTGATGACAATCCAGTGTATGAAGCACTTCTGCCTTACTGGAGTTAGGTTTAGGAAAGTCCAATACGACCATGGGGAGAAACTTGAAGTGGGTGTGTAGAACTACTTTATTATAGTTGTAGTTTATTAGTTTTGATAAACCACTAAAATTCACAACAAATCACAGCAGTGTACAATCCAATAAAATTTAAAAGAAAAGAAAACAGAACTCCATTGTCTAGTAGTAAAGCACATTCTCGTTATAAGAAAAAGGAGACAACCCCAGTCATCTACAAACACCCAGGAGCAGCAGAACTGCATATACAGTGAGTAATGGACTAGGGGCTTGTAGGTCACTGATCTTCCTAGCCAAGGTGATGGCAACTAGAAATAATGTTTTCCACATGAGATGCTTCAGCATCACTGGTTTCAAATGCTCAAAAGGGGTTCAAGCAGCTGCTGCAAAACAATATTCAAATCCCGGGATGGAGTTGGTTCCTTCAGAGGTGGTCAGATGTTTATTGGACCTTTCGAGAACTGAGACACTGAAGGATGAATGGAAGTTAGTTTCCCTTCAAATTTGGTGCCATATGCCGACAAGACAAATGAAGTTGAACAGAGATGGGCATGAGAACTAAATTAGATAGCTGAAGAAAGGTAATCCAAAACATGCTGTCAGTGGCGTACCAAGGGGGGGGGGGGCGGTCCACCCCGGGTGCACGCCGCTGGGGGGTGCCGCGGCGCGCACCTGTAGGCTCCGAGTTCGCTAACTTCACTCGTTCACTGCAGCTCCCTCTGCTGCAGCGAACGAGCGAAGTTAGCAAACTCGGAGCCGACAGGCGCATGACGCAGCACCCCCCCAGCGGTGTGCACCCGGGGGGGGGGGGCGCATCGGCAATCCGCCCCGGGTGCCATCCAGGCTAGGAACGCCACTGCATACTGTACTAAAGATAAAGTAGAATCAATGAAACGCTGATGCACAGACGTCCTTTGAGGAGAAGTTTTACGATGTTGTGCAGATAAGTGACTCTCCTCCATTGAAGTGTAGACTTGAGAGTGTTCGATGTTCTACTTTGGGGACATATATCCTTTGGAAATTTGATCGTGACACTGTTGGCGCTTTGCTATGCAGTTAGTTGGAGGTGTAGCCTAGTGGTTAGTGCAGCAGACTTTGGTCCTGGGGAACTGGGATCGATTCCCGCTGCAGCTGCTTGTGACTCTGGGTAAAGTCACTTAACCCTCCGTTGCCCCAGATAAACCGCTTTGGATGTGGTTGCAAAACTTATTCACAGATTTTTGGTTTAATTTACTCACATGCTCAAGGATGTACCAAGGAGTTTAAATGAGAGTTATATAAGCTCGTTACTATTTACAATACTCTACTGATTCAGGCTGTAGTGCCTGTCAGTATACTGAGAGCTACAAACAAAAAAAGCAACACTGGGCCTTCAAGACTGGGACAAGTAAAGATCTTTATTGATGACCCGACACGGGCCGTGTTTCGCCTGCTTCAGGGGTCAAGGGGGTACACAGAGAGATGTACTTGAGGTCAATTCAATGCCCCAGCGTGTAGTATAGAAAATCGCCGTTCACCGCAATTGCGAAAATGAAGCTCTGTGCAGGACGTCAGACTCACAGAAACAGAAGCCTGCGCGGCCGCATTGCTGATCTGCAAGGGCAAGCTTTTACATGTAATGTTGCTAGTGGAGGAGTAGCCTAGTGGTTAGTGCAGTGAACTTTGATCCTGGGGAACTGAGTTTGATTCCCACTGCAGCTCCTTGCGACTCTGGGCAAGTCACTTAACCCTCCATTGCCCCCTGGTACAAAATAAGTACCTGAATATATGTAAACCGCTTTGAATGTAGTTGCAAAAACCTAAGAAAGGCGGTATATCAAGTCCCAGTTCCCTTTCCCTATATGATTCTAGATGGAATGTTGCTACTATTGAGATTCTGTTGCTACTATTTGAGATTCTACATGGAATGTTGCTACTCCACTAGCAACATTCTATGTAGAAGCCTGCCCTTGCAGATCGGCCGCGCAGGCTTCTGTTTCTGTGAGTCTGACGTCCTGCACGTACGTGCAGGAGATCAGACTCACAGAAACAGAAGCCTGCGCAGCTGCATTGGTGATCTGCAAGGGCAGGCTTCTACATGGAATGCTGCTAATGGAGGAGTAGCCTAGTGGTTAGTGCAGCGGACTCTGATCCTGGGGAACTGGGTTCGATTCCCACTGCAGCTCCTTGTGACTCTGGGCAAGTCACTTAACCCTTCATTGTTCCAGGTACAAATAACTACTACTACTATTTGGCATTTAAGTACCTGTATATAATATGTAAACTGCTTTGAATGTAGTTGGAAAAACCACAGAAAGGCTGTATATAAGTCCCATTCCCTTTCCCTTTATAGAATTTGTGCTCAGCTTGTTCTATCAAAGTGTCTAACTTTAGGCGCCCTTTCTTGCATTTATCCCCTAGTGCCTAAACATGGAATGTGCACATGCTGGGTTCCAAGGGCTGTCACTGCAATGGCCAGACTACAGAAAGTTATTTAAAAAAAAAAGAGGAAATGTTCTGGGGTAGTTGCAAATGTAAGGTTATGATTCCAGAGCCAGACAGAAGTCAGTTTCAACTAAGCTAGAAGCCCACACAGGCAGGAAGACACCGCCAGGCCACCCACAGAATAATAGGGAAGTTCTTAACTTAATTTCCATGGGTCAAACAGAATTTTAAGGGCAGAAATGAGGTTTTAGAAACCTGCTACCACCATGTTAGTCAGGTATGCAGTCAAATGCTTTCCCTCATTTAGTTTAGATGTTCCGAGAGGCAGGGACTGAAACAGCTTGTATACTTTTCTATTTTCAGAAGTGCACACATTTCTTTAGTCAGAAAAAAGACCTCACAAAAAAGCAGATTCAACTGTATGTGAATGCTTTATTTTTTAGGCAGTTTTCAAAGTAAAGGTATTTTTATTTATCTGGATTTATTAACCACTTTTATGAAGAGCAGCGGCGGCGAGGGAGTGTTTTCGTCTGGGGGGGGGGTCAAGGGGGTCGCGGCAGCGGGGGGGTCCAGGGGTCCATGGCACAGAGGGGGGGTGTTGGGATCGGAGGGATGGGGAGTCTGGAGCTCGGTGGGAGGGGCGTGAGGGGGCCTTGAAATGGGTGGGTGGGAGGCTGGGAGGCCTGGGTGGGTGGGTGGGGAGGGGGGCCTTGAATTGGGAGGGAGGAGGGAGGCAGGCCGGCCTTGAACTGGGTGGAAGGGAGGCCTTGAACTGGGAGGGAGGGAGGAAGGCAGGGAGGGAGGGAGGGTGGCTTTGAACTGGGTGGGAGGGGGGTCTGGAACTCGGAGGGGACAGAGCAAGACAGCGAGGGAGGGTGGGGGATTGCCTTGCTAGCGCCCATTTCATTTCATAATGAAACGGGCCTTTTTTACTAGTATAAAATATCACATATCATATAAAATGAGTTTATCTTGTTGGGCAGACTGGATGGACCGACAGGTCTCTTTATCTGCCGTCACTTACTATGTTACTATGAGATTCACCCAAGGCAGTGTACAGCAGGTACAGTTTAACATAAAACTTACAGTTTTAATAGCATAACAATAGTAAAATGACCAAATGTAAGCATAAAACAATCAATGGGGTAAACTTGAAAGCAGCGAATTGAAACCTAGTCATAGGACTAACATGAAACAGTGTCAGAAAAGACACATTTAACAGTACTGTATAACAGTCATATAACAGAACATAATAGCCATACTGGGTCAGAACAATGGTCCATCTAGCCCAATATCTTGCTTCCAACAGTAGCCAATCCAGGTTACAAATACCTGGCAGAAACCCAATTAGTAGCAACATTCTAGAACCCCAAAGAGTAACAAGATTCCGGAATCCCAAAGAGTAGCAACATTCGATGCTAACAATCCCAGGGCAAGCAGCGGCTTCCCTCATGTAATAGACTATGGATTTTTCCTCCAGGAACTTGTCCAACCCTTTTTTAAACCCAGATTCACTAACTGTTGTTACCACATTCTCTGGCAGCCAGAACTTAATTATTCTTTGAGTGAAAAAATATTTCCTCCTATTTGTTTTAAAAGCATTTCCATGTAATTTCATTGAGTGTCCCCTAGTCTTTGTACTTTTTGAAAGAGTGAAAAATTAATTCACTTCTACCCGTTCTACACCACTCAGAATTTTACAGATCTCAATCATATCCCCCCTCCCCCTCCATCTCTTTTCCAAGCTGAAGAGCCCTAACCTCTTTAGCGTTTCCTCATATGGGAGGAGTTCCATTCTCTTTAAATGTCAGTACAATACAAATGATACCATAATAGACAACACAAAAGAACATTCAAATAGCATAGACACTATTGCTTTAAAACTGATGGAAAGTCCTAGAAAAATAAAAACTCCACACGGATTTTGCAAATATGCTGACATTATAAAAACAGCCTTCGGGGAGAGATGACTTTTGCATATGATTTTACAGCTATTTTGGTCAGCTATAGCCATTCTGGTGAATAATAAATGAATGCATGAATGAATAAAATGAGTATGTGGCCGGCCACAACACAAAGAAGAGAAACCTATGACAAAACGTATGACAGAGAAAAATCCAACTGAGGAATTGGTGCATCATGTCCATCCTGCCGTCTTCTCCCCCTTCCCCCTACCAAGGATCTTCTTCATGAACATTAAATTTTTGCTGCCTACACTCTTTCCAGGACCAGGATGACAATCTGCAGATCGCCAGAAACCTACACAAACGGCAACGCCAAGACACAAATCTCTCTCACTCTCCCCCCAGGCTGAAACCCAAGAAGCAAAAACACCTACAGCAAGCTTCAATGACATCAGAAAAGACCCTGTCAGAGCTTCCTTTCTTCCCCTCCCCCTCAACACAAAATATTTGATGTTCTTTCCAGCACCACTCGAGATCAAGCACAAAGGGATTTAGAAGATTTTCAAAGATCCTGGAATAAGTGATGCATGCTCAATATGAAAACTAAATAAAGAGAATGCTTAGGGCAAAAATTTTAAAAAAAGTCTTCTAATCGCAGCACATGAGGAGCCGTCAATGAGCATTCTTCTTTCTGCATAATTTCCAAGATTAATGTAGGCAGCGTCTTTGATTCCATGCTTGAAAATGGCTCATGTTTTTCAGCTTTAGCAAGGAAGGCTTAATTAGATGCTTACTGTACTTCCAATTTTTGCCTTGATCTCATGGGAGCTATTTGCCCTCACTGAGTATAATTATTACAGTGTTTTTATACGACGCCTGTTGCTGATGTGTTGTGCTGTACGATTCCATTAATAGTAACTCTTTGAAGTTCTTTCGTTTTGCTTCCTTGTGGGATGGGGTCTGGACTAGAATGAATGAGGGAGAGCTGACCATGGGTGGTAGTAAATGGAGTTTAGAATGAAGACAGCAAAGTGCTCAGGGATCGGTGCTGGGGATGGTTATGTTGAATAATTTTCTGAGTGATACGGCAGAAGAGCTAGAAAGAATAGTTTGCTTTTCGGTGGATGACAGTAAACCAGGGCTTTGTGAACCTGTCCTGGGGATCCTACAGCCAGTTGTGTTTTCAGGATATCTATGATGAATATGCATGAGCTTAGTCTGCATGCACTGGAGATCTGGCATATGCAAATTGCTCATGCATATTCATCTGCAAAAGAGAGGACATGCTTGAGGGGAAAAGATGAAATGAGAAGCTACCTAAGAAAGCGCAAGGAGTGGTCGAGAACATGGCAGCCAGGTGTCGATACTAAAGAAAGAGGAGTCCAAGGGGCCCTTTTACAAAGGCACGTACGTGCCTACGTGCATCCAACAAGCGTCAAATTGGCACTACCACCCAGCTACCGTGTGCCCTGGGCAGTAATTCCATTTTTTTTAGACGCGCGCCCAAAACACGAAGTAGAAAATATTTCCTATTATCTACCATGGGGACCCTTACTGTGGAGGAGTAGCCTAGTGGTTAGTGCAGTGGACTTTGATCCTGGGGAACTGGGTTCAATTCCCACTGCAGCTCCTTGTGACTGTGGGCAAGTCACTTAACCCTCCATTGCCCCAGGTACAAAATAAGTACCTGTATATATGTAAACTGCTTTGAATGTAGTTGCAAAATACCACAGAAAGGCAGTATATCAAGTCCCATTTCCCTTTCCCTATATGAGATTTTACATGGAATGTTGCTACTATTGAGATTCTGTTGCTACTATTGAGATTCTGTTGCTACTATTTGAGATTCTACATGGAACGTTGCTGTTGCTACTATTTGCGATTTTGGAATTTTGCTACTATTTGAAGATTCTACATGGAATGTTGCTACTATTGAGATTCTACATGGAATGTTGCTATTCCACTAGCAACATTCCATGTAGAAGCCTGCCCTTGCAGATCAGCAACGCGGCTGCGCAGGCTTCTGTTTCTGTGAGTCTGACGTCCTGCACGTATGTGCAGGACGTCAGACTCACAGAAACAGAAGCCTGCGCAGCCATACTGCTGATCTGCAAGGGCAGGCTTCTACACGGAATATTGCCAGTGGAGGAGTAGCCTAGTGGTTAGTGCAGCGGACTCTGAATCCTGGGGAACTGGGTTCAATTCCCACTGCAGCTCCTTGTGACTCTGGGCAAGTCACTTAACCCTCCATTGCCCCAGGTACAAAATAAGTACCTGTATATATGTAAACCGCTTTGAATGTAGTTGCAAAATACCACAGAAGGGCGGTATATCAAGTCCCATTTCCCATTCGGCGGTAATTGGCACTGGCATGCGCTGCATGCTTACCGCTTTGTTAACGTATGAGTCCTTACTGCTAAGTCAACGGGTGGCATTAAGGCCTCAGGCCGAAAATGGATGCATGCTGGTTTTCATTTTGTCGCATGTCCATTTTCTGGCACATTTTTAAAAAAAATCCCCTTTTTTCCAGGCATGATCAGGAAATGGACCAGTGCGTATCCAAACCATGTGCCTACGCCAGCGCAGGCCATTTTTGGATGCACCTTAGTAAAAGAGCTCCTAAGGGAGCTGTACCTACAGATAATGATTTAAAAATGTATACTTTAGCGAAGAGAAGCTGTTATACGGGCAAACACCTGCAAGACATTCATAGTGAACAAGATGTAAAACGAGAAATCATAGGACAGAGGGTCATGATACAAAGCTCTGAGGAAGGAGACTCAGGAGCAGATGCTTAGTAGCAAAACACTGAAGAAATAGCCGAAACATGACCTGATGTGTTACAGGGCTCTATTCGAACAATTCAGTGGGTGATGGGGTTGTTCGGCTGACTGGCAAAACAGATTATGTTTAACCTATGCCTTTAATCTGTTATAATCAACTATAAGGTACTTTAGAACCTTCAAAAATTCTCAATGGTATTCAAAAAAAAAAAAAGACTCTCCAGTCTATCTATATTTATATTTAGTCCCAATGGCTGTAAAGTATTAAAACCTAAATATCCATTTCTGTCCCCTCCTCTTTTATTTTCCATTATCCTAGCTATAATAAAGCATTGTAAGTCCTCAAATGCATGAGAAAATGTAAGACAATGTGCTACCACTGGAGCCTCTTGCTTCGCATGCAGTACGCAGAATCTATGTTCATTCATCGTTACTCTGAATGGCCGTATTGTCTTCCCAACAGGGGCGTAGCTAACATGGGGCCACAGGGGCATGGGCCCCCATAGATTTGGCCCTGGACCCCCCTGCCACGACCCTCTTGACCCCCCCTTCCCGCCACCAACCCTCCCCCACCGCCGTCACGTACCTTTGCTGGCAGGGGACCCCAACTCCCGCCAGCCGAAGTCCTCTTCTCGGCCGTGCGGCGTTGCTTGCTCAATGATCTGATTAAGTTTCTGTGCGTGCGTCTGACATCAGACGCCTGCACAGAAACAGATTCAAACTTGATCAGATCATTCGGCAATGCCGCGCGGCCGAGAAGAGGACTTCAGCTGGCGGGGATTGGGGTCCCCCGCCAGCAAAGTTACGTGGCAGGAGAGGGTTTGCGGTGGGAAGAGGGGGTTGAGAGGGTTGTGGCGGCGGCGGGGGGGGGGGGGGTGTCAGCAATGCCACGTGGCCGAGAAGAGGACTTCGGCTGGTGGGGGTTGGGGTCCCCCACCAGCAAAGGTACACGGCGGGGCTAAAATGTGCCCCCTCATCTCGGGCTCTGGACCCCCCTCCCGTCAAAGTCTGGCTACGCCCCTGCTTCCCAATATATATTTTTTGACAGGGACACTCAATCACATACACCACACACGTGCTGTTACAATCTGTGTGATGCCTGAGTTTATAAATTCTATTATCGGTTGGATTTGTAAACTCCACAGTCTCTTTTGTAATGGAGCATGCCTTAAATTGGCCACACTTAAAGTGGCCGGTGAGTTCTTCTTGGTCTCCATTCTTTAAATTTGTTTTTCCCCAGTATTTCTTACAGATTGCGTCTTCTCGAAAACGCGACGTGTTGATCTTCAAATACTGGATATGATTGTATAATCCTGCAATGATTACTGATTATTTGTACTGCTTTTGCTGATCTCGTACTGAATGGGGCATGCACCCCCGTCACAACATATCCCCCCCCCCCTTTGCAGTTGAGCACTATTTATAGAAAAGCATCTAGTATACATAGGGGCTCATTTTCAAAGCACTTATTTTATTTATTTATTTAGATCATTTATACCCCGCCTTTTGCCGCAGTTGTGCAGCCTCAATGAACTTTGGACGGCTGTTTTGAAAATATGCCTCATGGGTGGCTAACTGCCACTTTATAGAATTGTCTCCATAGACTATAAGACCTCTGGGAACAGGGAACTACCTACTATACCCAAGTGTAACTTACCTCGAGCTATTAGTGAAAAGGGTGTGAGCCTAATTCAAATAAACAATGGTTAGTGCAGTGGGTTGAGATCCTGGAGAACAGGGTTCAGTTCCCACTGCAGCTCCTTGTGACCCTGGGCAAGTCACTAAACCCTCCATTGCCCCAGGTATAAATAACCTTAGACTGTGAGCCCGTTAGGGACAGAAAGTACCTGCGAAAATAGTATATGTGAAACCTCTTTGACTGTATCTACAAAAAGGCGGTATACCAAGGGTAGAATAAAGAGAAACATTTTGTCACAAAAGTATTTATCTTCATATCTGCCACAGTAGAACTCCAGGATTGTAACAACAGTTCTCTATGGTTGAACTTGGCTCTCTTATACGACTGTTTTAAAACTTCTGTAGGATACCCTCTTTCTGTCAGTTTGGAAATTATTATTATTATTATTTTGCTTCTCTTCTAAAGTCTTCCTGCTCTGTGCAGATTCTTCTAAAACAGAGAGAGAATGGAAGACTTTTTTTCAACACTCGAGGGTGGTTACTGTTGGTATTGAGAACACTGATGTTTTAAACCTATTCTCTTGTATTTGTTCTTTATTTACATCCAAAAGAAGAGGACTCGCCGAAAGATATTGGTACATGCAGTGGTGTAGGTACGTGGGGCCACGGGGGCCTGGGTCCCTGTAGATTTGGCCCTGGACCCTCCTGCCGATGACCCTCTCGACCTCCCCCCCCCCTGCTGCCAACCCTCCCCAGCCGTTGTCTACCTTTGCTGGCGGGGGACCCCAACCCCCGCCAGCCGAGGTCCTCTTCTTCCGGCGCAAGACTTCGTTCTGTTTCTGTGAGTCTGACGTCAGAAACAGAACGAAGCCTTGCGCTGGAAGAAGAGGACGGCTGGTGGGGGTTGGGGTCCCCCACCAGCAAAGGTAGGCAGCGGGAGGGGGGGTTGAGAGGATCGTCAGCAAGGGGGGGTGTCAAAGTTGTTGTTGGTGGTGGCAGCGGCGCCAGAGGGGGGGGCTAAAATGTGCCCCCTCACCTCGGGCTCTACACCACCCCCCTCCTGCTGAAGTCTGGCTACGCCCCTGGGTACATGTGATCATTAAGGTAGTTTGTGAACCAAGTGAGAACAGTGTCGGTGATGCCAATTCACTGAAGACGGCGAAGAATCAAGGAGTGGTCAACAATATCGAAAGTGGAAGACAGGTCGAGGGAAACAAAGGATCACTGAGCAGCGTGGAGGAGGAGCTGATAAAGTTATGAAGGGCTAGGAGAAGGGTTTCTGTGCTATGATGATTTAGTTGTGAGCTCTTAGGCCTACGTGGTCATGCCTACATGTTGGTGTGCGAACCGATACTCTCATATCACCCCTCTCCTCAAGTCGCTTCACTGGCTCCCGATCCGCTACCGTATACAGTTCAAGCTTCTCCTATTGACCTTCAAGTGCACTCAATCTGCAGCCCCCCATTACCTCTCTACCCTCCTCTCCCCGTTTGTTCCCACCCGTAACCTCCGCTCTCAGGACAAATCACTCCTTTCTGTACCCTTCTCCACCTCCGCTAACTCCAGACTCCACCCCTTCTTCCTCGCATCACCTTATGCCTGGAACAGACTTCCTGAGCCCATACGCCATGCACCCTCCCTGCCCATTTTCAAGTCCTTACTCAAGGTCCATCTCTTCTCCCTTGCTTTTGGTGCCTAACCACCTTCCCATTCCTGATACCTACACTGACTACATAGTTTGTTACCTTTAGATTGTAAGCTCTCTTGAGCAGGGACTGTCCTTCCCCATGTTTAAACTTGTACAGCGCTGCGTAACCCTGGCAGCGCTATAGAAATGCTAAGTAGTAGTAGTAGTAGTGTGCAAATTCCGATTTAGCTAGAATTCCTGTAACAGAATCAGTTGCACAGATGCCATTACAGAATGCCGCTTAGCACTCAGCATTTCCTGTTGGCAACCTATACACAGTTGCCCATATTTATTTTATTTATTAGTTACATATACACCCCACATTTTCCCACCTATTTGCAGGCTAAATGTGGCTTACACAGTACCGTAAAGGCGTACGCCAAGTCTGGTTGAGAACAAATACAAGGTTATGTTGTAGTCGAATAAGGTAGGTGCGTTTCAGGCACCATGAAGGTTGAAGGGAGGGAAGATTGCAAATTGTCCAGTATGGTCATTGGTTGTGTTGTATTGCCAGGTGTGGGGATTTTGGATCGGCGGGGTAAGTCTTTTTTGAAGAGGTTGGTTTTTAATGATTTCCTGAAGTTTAGGTGGTCATGGATTGTTTTCACAGCTTTTGGAAGTGCGTTCCATAGTTGTGCACTTAGGTATGAGAAGCTAGAAGCATGGGTTGTTTTATATTATACTAGCTGTTGAGCCCGTAAAAACGGGCTGGTATTGGGGTTTTCCTTCCTTCCCCCTCCCTCCCTCCCTCCCTCCCCGTGAGGTCGCCACTGCTACCGTTCCCCCCCCCCCCCCCCCCCCCGGAGTCGCCGCCATCCCTCCACCCGGCCCGGGCCCTCTCTCTCTCCGCTACTAAACTTACACATCCATTCGCCGGAACGCAGCACGCACATCAGCTGAGCTGCCGTCGGCCCTTCCTTCTCTGCCTGTGTCCCGCCCTCCTGTGACGTAACGTCAGCGAGGGTGGGACACAGGCAGGGAAGGAAGGCCGATGGGCAGCTCAGCTGATGTGCGTGCTGCGTTCCGGCGAATGGATGTGTAAGTTTAGTAGCGGAGAGAGGGCCCGAGCCGGGTGTGTGTGTGTGTGGGGGGGGGGGTAACGGTAGCGGCGACCTCGGGTGGGCGGGTGGGGGGGGAGCGGTATCAACCTCGGCGGCGCAGTTTCCCTCTCTGTCCCGCCCTCATCATCACGTATTGACGCGGGGGCGGGACAGAGAGGGAAGTCTCTACTGCGCATTTGCGAGTGAGTCGGTCACTCGCTGTTTATATGTTTGATTTATACATATTATATTTATATTTATACATATCATGTATACGTGCAAAATAGAAAAAAAAATTAAAAAAAGCTTTCCATAGGTACCAAGGTACTAGTTAAAATATAGGAGGGCTCTCTAATGATGATGTGCAGGCATAATTACATGAGTAAAATATCAGGAAAAAAAGGTTGCTTGTAACTGTGTATAACCCTGACAGCTGGAGCACCTCATTCCTGCACCCCGTCTATTCACACCAGAAAAAAAACAATATGGAAAAAAGCAGTGGATTTTATTAGAATAATTACAATGCAACATATATGTCCACTAAGCCATGGGCTGCTCCTCACAACCACCAATTCTCAGGGGAGTAACAGCGGGGAGAGAGAAAGAACAGTGGGGAGGGGGTGCAGGGAAGGGTCCTGGCGCCATGTTAAGCTATGTTCCCAAACCACCTGCTGTCCCTAAGAGCTTCTTCTGATCTGTAAACAGGCAATGACAGAGAGCAGTAATGAGTCCTTCATCAGAACCAAAAAAGTTCCCACTTACCTGGGTTTAGACCTGGACTCACTCGGCCGATGTAGAAATACAGAATTATGGCTACGCCAATATTTAAAAGGGTGTAGATCCACTGAATCACAAACATTATCACAAAGGAACAGAACGCCTGTGGAAAATGCAAAATAAAATCACTGCAATTCATAAAATAGAATTCTCAGATAGAACCTTTACATGATGCTCAAACAAGGTGCTCACAGAAGGTGACAGGTTAGGGTGATAATCTTCTGTATTCTCTAGTGGCAGGGTGACCCCGCAGGCAGTCAAGTTAGCAAACTAGCCACAGTGAAAATACTCGAGATAAATGTGCCCATAATGAACCTGAATGTATGCAAAGTTGTCTCATGCATATTCATTGTGACAGCTCTGGAAACTGAGGGACTGCGGGCTCTCTGGGAGAGGTTTGGAAATTCCTGAACCACTACCCCCTTTGTTTTTGTTACATTTGTACCCCGCGCTTTCTCCACTCATGGCAGGCTCAATGCGGCTTACATGGGGCAATGGAGGGTTAAGTGACTTGCCCAGAGTCACAAGGAGCTGCCTGTGCCTGAAGTGGGAATCGAACTCAGTTCCTCAGTTCCCCAGGACCAAAGTCCACCACCCTAACCACTAGGCCACTCCTCCACTGTTGCTACTATTTGAGATTCTACATGGAATGTTGCTATTCCAACATTCCATGTAGAAGTCGGCCCTTGCAGATCACCAATGTGGCCGCGCAGGCTTCTGCTTCTGTGAGTCTGACATCCTGCACGTACGTACATATACTAGGGGCGTAGCTAGACAACAGATTTTGGGTGGGCCTAGGCAAGAAGTGGGTGGGGACCAAGTGTTCTCTCCCCCCCCCCTTCTACCTTGACAGTCTGCGGCAAGCATGCACTGAAAACTGAGCATGCGCAGGTGCCGGTGGACAGTAGCGTTTTCATTACCATCAGGGGGAAATTTTCAACTGGCGGAGCTTGGGATCCCCACCAGCTACAGCTAAATGTGTGCTACTGTTGGGTGGGCCTGAGCTCTAAGTGGGTGGGCCTTGGCCCACCCAGGCTTACCTGTGGCTACGCCACTAACATATACCCACCAACCCTGCCCCCTCAACACACACACACACGCCAGGCTCTGTATGCTTTCCCTACTTATTAACGTTATAGTCAGGCATCACTGTCTACTCTTCCGTTACATAATGTAGAACAGGTTATGCTCCTTAGAGAACTACCCTGTTTCCCCGAAAGTAAGACATCCCCCGAAAATAAGACCTAGTAGAGGTTTTCCTGAATTGGTAGATATAAGGCCTCCCCCGAAAGTAAGACCTAGCAAATTTTTGTTTGAAAGCAGGGCCGCTGAGAGCCGGACAAGGCCGCCCCCGGGCTGCCCCTCCACCCACCGTCACTCCCAGAACTAACCTTAAACGCCTCCTTTCACCTTCGCAGCAAGCAGCAGCACGGCAGACCTCTCCTTCCTTCCGTGCCCCGCCCTTGCAGACGTTACGTCAGGTGAGGGTGGGACACGGAAGGAAGGAGTGGCCTGCCCTGCTGCTGCTTGCTGCGAAGGTGAAAGGAGGCGTGTAAGGTTAGTTCCAGGAGCGACGGAGGGCGGGCGGGCCAACCCCGATCCAACCCCAATGTTTCCCCCGAAAAATAAGACAGCCCCTGAAAATAAGACCTAGTGCATTTTGGGGGGCAAAAATTAATATAAGACAGTGTCTTATTTTCGGGGAAACATGGTATTTCCATCATTCTGCACATACAACTGAACAGTTAAACTTAAACTCACCGTACTATGACGGGCTTGTACTTGAGGCTTTTGGCGTTTGTTTTCCTATCTTCAGTGCTTACAGGAGGTGCCCTGCTGACAAAATTGCTAACATCCTGTTGTTATTTTAGCTGTACTAGTGTAGAACTTTTTTTCTGTTTTGGAGTGTGAAGGAAAAGTACTGGATGAAAATTTTAAAAACCTCAGTTTTCAATCTCCATCCACAAAAACAGCAGCAGCCTACTGGGATTACCAATAGGAAGCTGGCACTTCTAGCAGCAGGGAGCCTCTGTCCTGTATTTATGACAGCAAAGTGACACACTCCAAAAACCAAAGCCTCGGTCTGTTAAACTGTAGGGAGAGCAGTAAGTTGAACTGTGTGTGAAAAGTCTGTCCTTTCAATGAAGGTCCTCTGGCACTGTGACAGGTCGGGATTTCAGGGAATCCCTAATGAACATGCATAAGAGATCAGCACACCATGGAAGTAGTATGCATATTCCAGTGATTCCCAAACCAGGGGGGGGTCCTTTTTACTAAGGTGCGCTGAAAAATGGCTTGCGGTTGTGTAGGTGCGGGTTTTGGGCGTGCACCGATCCATTTTTCAGTACCTTTTCAGGCCTTTTTAAAATTTTTGCCCAAAATGGAGGTGGTGCAAAATCAAAATTGCCGCGCGTCCATTTTGGGTCTGAGACCTAACCGCCAGCCATTGGCCTAGCGGTAAAGAGTCACGAGGTAACCAGGTGGTAATGGCCTATGTGCGTCAAATGCCACTTTGCGTGCATCCAATACACGACGAGCGCCAAAAATGAAATTACCGCAAGAGCCACGCGGTAGCTGTGCAGTAACTCCATTTTGGCACAAGTTGGGTGCACACGGACGCTTACGCAGTTTAATAAAAGGGCCCCCTGGTTCTGGAAGTACTCCACGCTGGTCAGGTTTTCAGGATATCCACAATAAATATTCAGGACAGAGGTGCCAATCTCCCTCCTGAATAGTCATTGTGGATATCCTGAAAACCTGCCCAGCTGGGGTGCCTCCAGGCAGGGGCGTAGCCAGACACCCAATTTTGGGTGGGCCTGGGCCCAAGATGGGTGGGCAGAAGAACCTCGCCCCGTCCCACAGGTGATTTGGTCTCTCCTTCTCTCGCCTGCATGCCATAAGGTCTCTCAAACATCCCCCCTCTCCAATATACCTTTTAAATAGCAGATTTTCACCGGCAGCAACTAATACACACTGCTCATGTTGGCCCCACAGCCTTCCCTCTGATGCAACTTCCTGTTTCTGCCTAGGCAGAAATACATCAGAGGGAAGGCTGTGGGGCTGGTGGGAGCAGTATGTATGTCACAGCTCACTGCAGGCAAAGATCTGCTACTTACAAGGAATGCAGGAGGGACACTTGTTGGGAGTTTTCGGCTGGTGGGGCTTGGGGATCCCTGCCAGCCACATATGTATGCTGCTACTGGGTGGGCCTGGGCCCACCCAAGCCCACCCTTGGCTACGCCACTGCCTCCAGGACCAGGTTTGGGAACCATTGGCGTACTCATTAGGGATATACCCATACCCATCCCACTCAAGTATTAAAATACACCTCTTAAACCACCCTAACACTTAGTTCGCTACTCCCTCATATATCTTCTGATTATTACTGATTGTATCTAAGATTCTGTCATGACAATGTCATAACAACACTCTGTAAGCCACATTGAGCCTGCAAATAGGTGGGATAATGTGGGGTACAAATGCAATTAATAATAATAATATCTCAAAAACCTGAACCGTTTGGAGGCCTAGAGCAGTGCTTCTCAACCCTGGTCCTCGAGGCACACCCAAGCAAGGCAGGTTTTCAAAATATTCAAAACAAATATTCAGGAGAGAAATTTACATACCAAGAAGGCAGTGAATGCAAATCTATCTCATGCATTGTGGATATCCTGAAAACCTGACCGTGCCCCGAGCGCTCGGTTGAGAAACACTGCCCTAGAGGACCCAGAACTGAATACCAAATACCAGAGGTATTAAACGTTTACTAAATATGTGCCAAAATGCTTGCGAAATGAAAGATTTGCTTTTTTGTGTACTTTCATTCTGAAACAAGGCTCACTAAGAAGTATGAGGGAGAACTACCCACACCGAGAAAGGAAACCCAGTGGTTACAGAGCTTGGAATAAAATGAAGTTGGCATCCTTTGAATTTTCAGCTCCTGTGGTTTTTGTTTCACATTTAAATCTGCAGGAAGAAAAAAAAAGAGAAAAAAAGGTCACAGAGCATGCATGGCTGGTTTTTTGCAACCAAAACCCGCCTTGTCTTTTAGGAATAAGAGGTGAATTCCTCCCCTCCCCCTATGTTAACAATAATGTAACTTTTCAGTTTAACGATCCAGGTTTCAATTTGGTTTGCTCACTTATATACTACTACTACTATTTATCATTTCTATAGTGCTACAAGGCAGGGCCGATCTTAGCAAGTGCGGGGCCCTATGCAGACCAAGTTGATGGGGCCTCACCCTAGCCCTGCCCCCACCCCAGCTCCAGGGCCGGCCACCCCTCCCTCCGAGCTCCCGGGCCACTCCCTCCAAGCTCCAAGGCCCCCAGCTCCAGGGCTTTCCCCCCTAGGGCTCCCAGCTCCAGGGCCCCCCTCCCTCCCTCCAGGTCATTTTTTAACACCCCCCTCCAAAATCCAGTACTAGGTATGCCGAGAATACAAAACACTCAGGACCTATATATAGAGCAATTCTACCATACCATAAGCAGTCATTTCCATGAATCACATAAAGAAAAGGAAAATATCTTAAAACACTACAGTGAGCACTAGAACATCAATTCACCTATTGTAAAATGAAACCAGACAGAATAGTACAGATTGTTGATCCTGCACAGTCAATGCCAACTGAAAGCCATGTCTTTTTCACAAACACAGATACACCCTAATCCACTATAGAATAAGCAATAATAAACTTTCTATTTAGACAAAAATTAAACTGAACCCCCAAGATGCCAGACTCTGCATACAATGCAACACCACAGAAACAGAAAATGTCCCCTAGTACTGTGCAAAATATAAAGACAGCAGATGTAAATTTGAAAAAAAAAAAACTAACAAATACCAATCACCACTTTACAAATTAACAAATAGAAATAAAACAAATATAGAAAATAAAATAATACCATTTTATTGGACTAATACATTTAGCTTTCAGAGGCCAAAACATCCTTCCTCAGGTCAATATAGTATAGTACTGTTACAGTATCCTATCCTGACCTGAGGAAGGGGGTTTTGTTCTCCAAATGTTAGTCAAAATGTATTAAAATTAGTCCAATAAAAAGATTACCCCATGTAAGCTGCATTGAGCCTGCCATGAGTGGGAAAGTGCAGGGTACAAATGTAACAAAAATAAAATAGATACTATTGGAGATTCTACATGGAATGTTGCTACTATTGGACATTCTACATGGAATGTTGCTATTCCACTAGCAACATTCCATGTAGAAGGCTGCGCAGGACGTCAGACTCACAGAAGCAGAAGCCTGCGCGGCCACATTGGTGATCTGCCTGACTTCTAGAACCAAAATGCCTTTCTTGTCACTTGCCTAATGGAAAAGCAAGCTTTATCATTTATCTCTAAATACTAAACAAAACAAAAAAGGAAAATCCCCACAGAATTTAGCCAGGAGTGGAGAGAAATTTAAACTAATAAAAATATACATCTTTGCTTATGATTTTTTAAATTGTATATATTTTTTTCTTTGTTTGATTGTTTTTATTGATAGTTGCTTTGCTTTTCCTCGTTACTGTGAAGTGTTGTTTGGGAGAAATTTAGGGCTCCTTTTTACAAAGCTGCGCTAGCAATTCTCACATGGCAAATGCAATAAAGCCCATTCAGTTCCTACGGGCTTTGTCACATTTACCGTGCTGGAACTCCAAAAGTGAGGTGAACAAACCCATTTGATATCAGCCTCAATGTTTTGGTATGAGTGTACTGTGCTTTAAAATTACAAGGAAATGTTTTGGTTTAAAATGAAAGAGGATTTGTTAACGCATATTTCTTATTCTGTTTCATAAACAAAAACAAACAAAATGTTCTTTTTTTGTTTTGGTCAGTTTCATCCTAGTGCACACTAACCCTAAATAATGCACATTATTGTGTCAGCAGCACATGCTATTTGAAATGGAGTGAAAGAAAAATGCACCTCCAAACTTTTCCATGGGCAGTTTTCAGATAGAAGGGTTTTTTTCATACCTCAGAAGGCAGATGCAAAGTCCACAGTGTACTGTTGTCTGTGAACTTAACATTCGCCGGGTTTGAGATGGCCAGGCTCGGTTTCCATTATGGCTGAAAAACAAAGCCGGCCATCTCATATAAACCCAGCGATCCTTCTCTAAACCTGGTGAGCAATTTGGCCGGCGCCAAGCATATTTCAAAAATACGCATGGTTCCGCCCGCTTACGGCGCCGGCCCTGAAGATGGCCGGCCATCGATTTGGCCGGCGCCGTTCGATTTTTGCCCCTCTATGTCACATCTATTTTCATAGAAGAACACTGACTTCCTCTAAAATACAGGATCCAGCTCAAAATACTAATTTTGGTTTACAAAATCAACAAACAAGAAATCACTTCCCCCTTATTCAGATAACTTAATCTATATATACCTAGTGGGAGGCTTATGCTCTTCGGATCAGAACTTTTGTGTTATACCATCTTTTCAGCACATACATCTACAATCAATTCGTGATTCTATTCTTAGAGGTGTTGGTCCTACACCTGCCTTAATATTTACAATCAGAATCAAGTTATTCAATTGATGACTGTTTACGCTAGCCTTTAACCTAAATTAGTCCTGGCCTGATTTCAACAATCTTGGCTCTATACTTCGATTTCTGCTATAAATAAACTGTACCTTTCTTTTTCATTTTTCTGTATCTATTTTATAGCTTTTATGTAAAATGCTATATTGACCATACTTAATAGTGGTATATCGAATTGGAAGTAAAGTGTGAACTATAAATAAATAGCTGGCATGCTTTCAAAATGTCACATACCCATGCTATTGATCTCTCCTGACCTACACACACCTCCGCAAATGCTGCCTCGCAATGAAAGCCCACACAGGCTTCCAGCCAGGCAGAAGGTGGCAGTTTTCAACCAAGTCATTTTACCCAGCTGAATTGCTTGAAAATTGCACTTTATCTTGGTTTCTTTGGAAGATTTGGAGATCAAGAAACATAGCCATCAAAATCCTATATAATAAAACGCACCTCCAACATTCTGAAGCTGACTGCATGGCTGAGGCATTCCTGCTTTCTGTATCCATCTCCTGAACTGACATCACCTACTTCCGGGTTCGTCACAAGCAGAAGTGACCAACCACACGAGGTTTCTCGGCTTCAGAATGTTGGAGGTGCATTCTATTAAATAGGATTGGTCAGTTCCTTGAAGCACAGCCAGAGTTCAGTGTCCTGCACAGTAACAGACACCAGAGAGAGAGAGTGGGGACCTGACACCAGAGAGAGGGAGGGAGGGAGGGGGCCTGACACCAGAGGGGGGGGGGAGGTATCTCTGTCACACACACACTCTCTCTCTCACACACTCTCTCTCTCTCTCTCTCACAATGTCTTTCTTTCTCTCTCTCACACACTGTCTCTCACACACTCTGTCTCACACTGTATCACATTCACTCTCTATGTGTCACACAGTCACTCACACACTCTCGTGGTCTCATACACTCAGTCTCACAGAGAGTCTGTGTCTCACACACACACTCTCTCTCTCACCCTGTCTCACATACGCACTTGCACACACTCTCATTCTCACACACACACTCTCTCTCTCATAGACACACTCGCACCCAGACTCACTCTCTTTGTCTCTCACAGACACACTCGCACCCAGACTCACTCTCTCTCTCACACATACACACTCGCATATTCACTCTCTCTCTCACACACACTCTCTCAAACATACTCTCCGAGGAAAACCTTGCTAGCGCCCGTTTCATTTGTGTCAGAAACGGGCCTTTTTTACTAGTTAATTAATAAAACATTTCATCTGTGCGTCTACAGTTTTAAAACACCTATTCCAGAACACTTTTCACACTCAACTCCATTAAAATGCAATTTTTACAAACCCCTGAAATAACACTTAGGAGGCAAATTTATTTACTCACATATAGCAATTAACTAACAACCAAATGTCTCAAGATTTAGCAGTTTAAGCCCTGCATTAACAACTACTTTCATGAAGTGGGTCTCATTAGGGGGTCCTTTTACTAAGCTGCAGTTAAAGGGGGCCTGAACTAGTGTCAGTGCGTGTTTTTGATGCCCCATTTTTCCACAGCGGGTAAAAGACTATCTTTTTCCAAGGACAAGAAATGTCCTTGCGGTAAGTGAACTACTTGCTGTGTGGCCATTTCTAGGGGGGGGGGGGGAGAGCACTTACCGGTACCCGGCAGTAACCAGAAAGCGCCAATTAAATATTTGAAAGGTATTAATCCGCAAACAAACCTTTTCCGGAGATGGGAAGGCGGTAGAACGAGAGGGCATGAAACGAGATTGAAGGGGGGCAGACTCAAGAAGAATGTCAGGAAGTATTTTTTCACGGAGAGGGTGGTGGATGCTTGGAATGCCCTCCCGCGGGAGGTGGTGGAGATGAAAACGGTAACGGAATTCAAACATGCGTGGGATAAACATAAAGGAATCCTGTGCAGAAGGAAGGGATCCTCAGGAGCTTAGCCTAGAATGGGTGGCAGAGCTGGTGGTTGGGAGGCGGGGCTAGTGCTGGGCAGACTTATACGGTCTGTGCTGGGGCTGGTGGTTGGGAGGCGGGACTAGTGCTGGGCAGACTTATACGGTCTGTGCCAGAGCCGGGGGTGGGAGGCAGGGATAGTGCTGGGCAGACTTATACGGTCTGTGCCAGAGCTGGTGGTGGAAGGCGGGACTGGTAGTTGGGAGGCAGGAATAGTGCTGGGCAGACTTATAGGGTCTGTGCCAGAGCTGGTGGTGGGAGGTGGGACTGGTAGTTGGGAGGCGAGGATAGTGCTGGGCAGACTTATATGGTCTGTTCACTGAAGAGGACAGTACAAATAAAAAAGTAGCACATATGAATTTATCTTCTTGGGCAGACTGGATGGACCGTGCAGGTCTTTTTCTGCCATCATCTACTATGTTTACTATGCTTAATTACCACTGGGTAAGCACTGGTGCTACAAAAATAGAAACTTTTTTGTGGCAGCAGAAATGGCAGTAGCTTGGCGGGGGTTCCAGCTTGGCATGCAGCAGGCAACCCTTTAGTAAAAGGGCCCCTAGACAAGGTAACTAAACTGAGAGTTGTGACAGCTTTCACTGGACCAACCAAATAAAATTTGATATACGTATATTTATTTATTTGCTGCATTTGTACCCCACATTTTCCCACCTATTTGTAGGCTCAATGTGGCTTACATTATATTGCAAAAGGTATAATTATGAACAGAGTAAGAGGTTTGTTCTAATTTAACATATTACTATGTAAGAAATAAGGAAGATAGGTCTGTAGAATGATTTACATAACACATAATAAAAACAGTAAAATATAATGACCAACAATGATAATATGACTAATATAATCAATTCAGAGGGATCAGTAAGTGGTTGGTTTAGATATAGAATGAATCAAGCCATTAAGGAGGATTCTTACCGTAAGTCTCTTCGAACAAAAGTGCGTTTTCAATAATGTCCTGAAGGCTGTCAAGTCGCGTGTTGTTTTATTGCATTCGGTAGTTTATTCCATGCTTTTGTGCAGAGGTATGTGAAGGTAGATGCGTTGCTGAAAATCAGCTTTTGGGTAAAACTTCTTTAGGCTAAGCCTACAATATCCAAACACTGAAAGAATCCTATTCTTTATTTATTTTTTTCTTATTTATTTGGATTCAGCTCACACCTTTTTCAGTAGTAGCTCAAGGTGAGTTACATTCAGGTACATTAGGTATTTCCCTGTCCCTGGAAGGCTTTACAATCTATAACCAGTTAAGCACACTAATGCCATGCACTGAGTGCAAATTCTATAAGAGCATCTATGTGTCAAGATGCCATTAGAGAATATTAGCGTAAACCCAATGAATAGTTAAGCTCTGGAACTCTTTGCTGAAGGATGTAGTAACAGGTTTTGACAAGTTCCTGGAGGAAAAGTCCATAATCTGTTATTGAGACAGACATGGGGAAGCTACTGCTTGCCCTGGGATTGGTAGCAAGGAATGTTGCCACTATTTGGGATTCTAGAATCTTGTTACTCTTTGGGGTTCTGAAATGTTGCTACTATTTGGGATTCTGGAATTTTGTTACTCTTTGGGGTTCTGGAATGTTGCCACTATTTGGGTTTCTGCCAGGTACTTGTGACCTGGATTTGCCGCTTTTGGAAACAGGATGCTGGGCTGGATGGGCCATTGGTGTCACCCAATATGGCAATTCTTATGATCTTATGTTATGTTATGCTCTTTACACCAGGCCAATGGCAAGCATAAGTGAGTGTGCCTAAGTGTGCCATACAAAGAGCCTAAGTTATAATATTCTATAAGTTGTATGCGTATGGTAGAGACATACTCATGCCCCATATATATGCACTTATGTGCTCATAATAATTCACCCAAGTAATAGTAAGACTGCTAGCCTGGATTGGTTCTGGAGAAAGTGTGAATTTTAATAGGTAGTGATACCTTTTATTGTACCAACATAAAAACATTATTTAGTACATGAGATGTCTAAACTGCACACAGTAGGGTAACATATTTTTGATTGCCATCTGAACAAGGGATCTGTATGGTCTTAAAAGCTCATGTTCTACATTTTATATGTTATGTTTATATGGGACATGCAGGTTATGAACCATAAAATAACTATACAGCAGTAACTGAGAATTATGAGCAATGCCTCTGTGAACAGGCTATGAACAGGTTAAAGAATCACTGAGAAGCTAAATAATAAGAATTATACAGAATGTGAATCTCATGTCAGCCTGCCCTTCTGTTGGAGACACAGGCAGATATGGAGTCATAACAAAGATATGTGTGGCAAGAGAGTACTGTAATGTAAGGGGAAATATAAGGCCTCCCCCGAAAGTAAGACCTAGCAAAGTTTTTGTTTGGCCCCGATGGGCAGGGCCGTGCCAACATGGTAAGCGAGGTAAGCACCGCAGGGGGGCGCCGACCTCCGGAGGGCGCCGCCCGCCATGCTTACCCTCGCCGCTTACCTGGACAAAAATGGCGCCTATTTTTGCTGCGGACCCACTCCTTTCTCTGGCCTGTCTTCCTCCTTCATCTTTTACAGCTTTCAAGTTCGGCAGAAGAGCAGGCCCACCCACCTAACATCCCTCGGTGTTGGTGCTCCTGCCATGACAGTTCCGTTCCGGCGTCCCTCCAACTACTGTGCGATCACTGTGATGTATTGCTCTCCCTCCTCCCCGCCCGCCCGCCCGCTCTGCAGGCCTTTAAACTTCCAGACCTCCAGCAGCATGCATCAGCGACATGAGCGCTGCCTTTGGTCAGCCCCGGAAGCTTCCTCTGTACAACGTCCCGCCTACATGGGAAGCTGTACAGAGAAAGCTTCCGGGGCAGGCTAAAGGCAGCTCTTACATACCGTAGCTGATGCTGCGTGCCAGTGGAGCTGGAAAGCTTGGAGGCCTGCAGAGCGAGGTAGAGGTGGAGACAGCTGAACAACCCCCCCCCCCCCCCCCCCCCGCATTATCCAGAGCCAAGTCAGTGCATAGAGACCCTCCCTCCCAAAAGAAAAGACAAAAAACGAGCACAACCCTTCCTCACCGCTTCCCGCCAAAGGGGTATGATTGTCATTGAATAAATCTTGCTTTGTGTTCATAAATATCGGGATCGGTAAATGTACCATAGATTGTTGTACATGGAAATAATGGTAGTAACAAAAAATTCTTGATAGGATTCACAGTTTGTCTGGTTATGGTGGTTTGTGATGACAACTACTGTACAGTGTATAATAAATGTTCATTTTTTTTTTGTTCAACAATAAATGTGAATTCTTCTTCATGAAAAAATAAGACATCCCCTGAAAATAAGACCTAGCGCATCTTTGGGAGCAAATATTAATGTAAGACACTGTCTTATTTTCGGGGAAACAGGGTATATGTTCCAGTGGCGTTCCTAGGGGGGGGGCTATGGGTGCGGTCCGCCCCGGGTGCACGCCGCGCGCCTGTCCGCTACATTCGTTCTGTGCTCCCTCTGCCCTGGAACAGGTTACTTCCTGTTCCGGGGCAGAGGGAGCATGGAAACGAACGAAGCGGACAGGCGCACGGCACCCCCCCCCCCCCCCCCAGCGGCATGCACCCGGGGGCGGGGCGCATCGGCGATCCGCCCCGGGTGCCAGCCCCCCTTGGAACGCCACCGATATGTTCCATCTTTGCTTACACCCTATGCTGTCTATTAAAATGTTTTATTGTGTATTGTGTTGGCATTATAATGTAGCATACTATGCCGTGCTTTGTATTGTTGTTTGAATATTTTTACTGCTGTAATTGTCTATTGCTTATGTTTGACTTATTCTTGCTGTACATGGCCTTGAGTAAATTCCTTCAAAAAGGTAGTAAATAAATAACTGCTCATGCCTAGTGTAAATAATACTGAGCAATGTGTAAGATCTAAGCAGAACAGCTTAGAGCTATAGGAAATTACAGGTCGGCAATAACACAGAGTTATGAGGCAAATGACCTATGGGTCAGTAACATGTGTAAACAATATGTAACCTACGGGGTTATAAGGGTGGTGAGAAAAGGAGACAGAAGGTCTGAGAAAAAGTGGAAAGAATGTAGCTGACACCTGCAGATAAGAAAAAGCCTTAAGGGATAAGCTGTGTGGAGGTACAATAACTGGGTGCAGCAGATGTAAAAAAGTATATAAGAAGCTTGACTAAGAACAGACCTAAGCAAAGACTTAGCATTGTCTGTTTTGATATGGTAAGTATACTTTGCTTCCTGTATAATGTTCTTATACAGCCTCTGTCCAAGGGAGGACAGTTGAAAGAATAAAAAATTTGGAAAATTCTTCATAGTTTGTCTTGCCAATTTCTTTGTTGACATTAACCAGGTGTAAATAAACAAATTGGCGACCGCGGTAGGACGCGGCTGCCGACGGTGATAGTTTTTCTAATATTTGAACGTGAAAGTGATAACGTGTGACTTTCTTTCCTATGATCTCCAGAAATGGCCAGTCTGGAATGAGTAGGTGCTAGATTGTCCCTCTTCAGAAACGGGAGTATATTTTTTGAAGCAAAGTATTGTCGGTGACGTGTAAAGGATTGCTTTCTTGTTTATCTATCTAGTAATTTTTGTCTTATTGTTTGTCATTTTTTTCGTGTGCTTAGGCTTTTTGGGTCATTTCATAATGAAGCGTTTTCAGTCAAAAGATAAGCAAACCCCTCCTCCTACTGCAGAGGAGAAGGGAGAATTAAAAGACCCTTCTTATGTACTTTATATCGATAGTAGAAAGAATTGCTCGCCTTTAGTGCATGTGAAAGATACATTTCCATTTGAAGCTCCAGTCATTTCGATGGCGAGCCAGCCAGGAGTAAACACTAGTTATAAAATTGCCTTTCACATCTGTACCTGAGGCAATGGAGGATTAGGGGCCCTGTTTATTAAGCCACGCGACAGGTGCATTAGTACTTTTAGCGCACGCTAACTGTGTAGGTGCCCACAATATTCCTATGAGCACCTACACAGTTAGCGTGCCCTAATGTTGTAAACGTGCTAAAAAGTGGCGTAGCCAAGGGTGGGCCCAGGCCCACCCAAAATTGGGTGTCTGGCTACGCCCCTACTAAAAACGCTTGTGCACCCTAGTAAACAGAGCCCTAAGTGACTTGCCCAAGATCACAAGGAGCAGGAGTGGGATTTGAGCCCTGGCAACTCTTCCATTGACTGTCAATCTCCCACACAGATATGTTCATTTTAAACACCCGGTGGAATTCTTCAGGCCATTCATCCTTGAGGACACTTCTAGAACGGGCAGAAAACAGAAAAGACAGGAAAAGGCCAAGCAGAGGGTAGCCTGAACGCTATTTGAGCAATTTATATTGTACAGCACCTTGAGTTTCTTAGGCTGGCGATTCATAAATCTAAGCAATAGACACATAAATCAATAACCTAATCCATAACGTACTACAGAACACAAAACTGCGCAATACAGGAAAGCACCAAGAAAAGAAAGAGAAACTCTTGAAAGGCACATTCATTAAAACTACATCAAAAGAAATGCACTTTCCACAGACTAAATGAGCAGCATCCTCTTCTGTGAGTACTGGGATGAACTCTAAACCAATGAAGCAGAAATCATTTCCCTCAATCATGGAATGACAGCACCATTAAACTCAAATCTAACCTGGCTCAGATGAAAGCAGAGGGAGGCAGAATTTATAAGGTATTTCCTCTCCCTCCTCCCCCCACCTCCCCAAGGGAAATACAGATTGCTGCTTGTCGCCAGAACCATTACCTTCACCTTCGTTTTTCGGGTTTGGGAACTCTTGCAGTTCAATTGATATCTGGATTCCATTTTCTGTTATCTGACTGTCGCATTCTGGCTCTCTGCTTGTGGCTTCTGATAAGCACACATAGCGTTCCTGCTGATAAGCCTGCTCAGAAGATGTTTGCGCCTGTCCATCATCAGGCTCAGTCCTAAGCATGCTATTTTCTTGGGCAGGTGTAACGCTATGATCAAGATCCAAGAGAAAGCTGTCCTGCAAAGTTTGTTTTGCGGGCTTCCTCGTTTTTCTTGGTTTGAGTTTCTGCGTTAAAATCTTCCCACTGTCCCCCCTTGCTGTTTTTTCTTCTCCATCTTTGTCGACTGGTCTAAAGAGCTGGTCCATGTCCTTCGTGAATTCTAGTAATGTACCATCTGATCCAAGGGGCAAAATGCCACTGGAGCCATAGCTAGAGGATTTCTGGAGAATCAACGGTTGAGTGCAGTCGATGGGCCTTGAATCCTCACGCTTCGCTCGTCTTTGGTGCTGTCGAAGGTTGTAACTCATACATACCGAGAAGTAGGAGTAGTCGACAGCAATATATGTCAACAGGAAGTTTATGGTAACTATTGGTGCTAAAACGTTCACTTGTCCAACAAAGACGAAAGCCATGGTAATCAAACTTGTTAGGAAAATGGCCGCCACTGGGGTCTTGTTCGGTCCTTTCTGTTGGGACAGCAATGAAAAGAAAATAACATAACTAACAATTCACTTGTATGCGCCAAACCAAACTAACACTGGAGCAGAGTCAAGCATGTGCTGAGTTCTGCCGGTTCCCTACACCCACCACCACCGAATTCAGATAAGATATTGGTAGAAAAACATTCATGCTCTCTAATTTTATAAAATAGTGATAGCTTTCTGCTTTGTTCAGATAAGGTTTAAAATTGATTTATGAATAGAAAAGAAACTTGTTAATCTGCTCCCATTTCTCCAAATGCACCTATTTGTCTGTTCCAAATGAATTTATAAGTTAAAAGTTGGGTTTCTTAGTAACCCAGTTGGTTTGAATATGGAGAGCTAACAGAAAGCTGTGGTGTCCTTGTAATGCAATGTAATATGCCGCTTGTAACATAGTAGCATAGTAGATGATGGCAGAAAAAGACCTGCACGGTCCATCCAGTCTGCCCAACAAGATAAACTCATATGTGCTACTTTTTGTGTATACCTTACCTTGATTTGTACCTGTCCTTTTCAGGGGACAGACCGTATAAGTCTGCCCAGCACTATCCCCGACTCCCAACCACCAGCCCCCCCTCCCGCCACCGGCTCTGGCACAGACCGTATAAGTCTGCCCAGCATTATCCCTGCCTCCCAACCACCAGCCCCGGCACAGACCGTATAAGTCTGCCCAGCACTATCCCAGCCCCCCAACCACCAGCCCCCCCTCCCGCCACCGGCTCTGGCACAGACCGTATAAGTCTGCCCAGCATTATCCCTGTCTCCCAACCACCAGCCCCGCCTCCCACCACCGGCTCTGCTTGTATCCCGCTAACTCTCACAAAAAGCAGGTAACAAAGAAGTAACAAAAAAAGAAGAGAAAAAAAAGTCTTGCTGAGTGTCTCAAAAATGCTGAGAGGACTGGCAGTTCTGTTGATCTCACACTGCTTATACATTCCCCTTTTAATTCAATGTTTTTCAGACTTCAAAACATTCACCTGATCTGATGGGTCCATTAGGTCTACGATGAGATAAAAAGCATTATGCACACAGCAGGAATCAATCAGATTCTCTCGGGAACAATGCCTTCTAATGGGTTCGTTTTGAGCATACCGTGATGGTAATGAATCCAGGGCTGCCGAGAGGGGAGGGGGCAGGGGGAGCAAAATTTCCAGGGCCCTGCCTCCAAGGGGGGTGGTCCTGGCCCGGCAAGCTTCTTCTTGCTGCCTGTTTCCGGGTATGTCCTCCCCTGCTCGTGTGCGCTGCAGTGGCGTAGCCAGACTGCCAATTTTGGGTGGGCCTGAACCCAAAGTGGGTGGGCACAAAATTTTCTCTCTACCCCCCCCCCCCCCCCCCCCCCAGCAAAATTTAGTCACACTCAGATGCATTTGTCACACAGGGTAAAGTGCTGCTTTCAGAGGCCAAAACCTCCTGCCTCAGGTCAGTATAATGCTGTTATGGTATCCTCTCCTGACCTAAGGAAGGAAGTATTGGTCTCTGAAACTTTATTACCACCATATTACTTTATCCTAAATTAAAAATAAAATTATTTTCTTTACCTTTGTTGTATGGCCATTTACTTTTTCTCATTGTGTTGCTTCCAGTCTCTAGATTCTGCTTTCCTTCGTTTTCGCTTAACTCTTCTGCCAGGCCATTTGTCATTTTTCTCTCCTTTTTCTTTGCTTTCTTCAATATTTTTCTGCCTCTCTTTGTGTCCAGATTTAATTCATTCTTACTATCCATTCTTTAATTTCCTTCATCTACTTATGGCTTTTCATCTTTTTCTCTCTCTTGTTCTCCCCATGCCCCTTCCTCTTATTCTCCAATCTTTCACTACTCCCCCTTTCCATGCAGCAGCTCTCCTCTTTCTCTCCCCATCCTTCCAGTGTCTCCCCTCTCTCTCCCCATCCTTCCAATAGTCTCCCCTCTTTCTTTCTGCATCCTTCCATCGTGTCACCTCTTTCTCCCTACCCTTCCATCCAGCGTCTTCCCTCTTTCTCTCCCCATCCTTCCACCCATCTACCCTCTCTCCTGATCCTTCCATCTAATGTCTCTCTCCCTCCTTCTAACCAGTGTCTATCTTACTACCCTTTTCTGTTCAGTGTCCCTTCTCTCTCCACATCCTTTCAGTCTCTCCCCTTTTTCTCTGCATCCTTTCATCCATCTCCCCTCTTTCTCTCCCCATCCATCTGTTTTCCCTCTTTCTCTGCCATCCTTCCGTCTGTTTTCCCTCTTTCTCTCCCCATCCCTCCGTCTGTTTTCCCTCTTTCTCTCCCCATCCTTCCATTTTCCCTCTTTCTCTGCCATCCTCCCATCTGTTTTCCCTCTTTCTCTCCCCATCCTTCCGTTTTCCCTCTTTCTCTGCCATCCTCCCATCTGTTTTCCCTCTTTCTCTCCCCATCCTTCCATTTTCCCTCTTTCTCCCCATCCTGCCATCCGTTTTCCCTCTCCCGATTCAGGCCCACCAGCCCCAGCTCCCATTGCCGGCCACTGCTGCTTTTCCAGATGAGCAGCAGGGCTGGCGCTACAAAAAGAAGAAGCGCTCAGCTGACTGAGCTGAGCGCCAACGCGACGAGAAAAAATGTTTTTAAAAAATCGCGGCACCGCAGGCAGCCTCAAAGCATTGGCTGCTGGCTCTGCAGGTTCCTCCCGTCTCTTACGTCACTGCACCTGTGACCTCATCTGTAATTGCCTTTATCAAGCACCTGGGAACTTTCAGACTTGCCTTTGCAACAGAGGTATTCAGATGAGTTTTTGTCTGTGAGTGCTTGTTGCAGTCCCAGCCCTGCTAGTTCTTGTCTTGTTGTCTTCAGCTTCAGTTCCCTTCCTGCTTGTGTCTGCCCTGTTTGTCTTTAGCTTCAGTTCCCTTCCTGCTTGTGTCTGCCCTGTTTGTCTATAGCTTCAGTTCCCATCCTGCTTGTGTCTGCCCTGCAAGCCTTCAGCTTTAGTTCTGACCCTGGCTTGTGTCTACCCTGTTTGAGAATCCTGAATCCTGTTTGTTTGAGAATCCTGAATCCTGTTCCAGCCAAGCTTGTGTGAGAATTCTGAATCCTGTTTGTTTGAGAATCCTGAATCCTGTTCCAGCCAAGCTTGTTTGAGAATCCTGAATCCTGTTCAAGCCAAGTCTGTTCCAGCATCCAGTTTCAGCCAAGCCAAGTCCATTCCAGCATCCGGTTCCAGCCAAGCCTGTTCGAGAATCGTGAATCCTGTTCCAGTCCTGCCTACCAACAGCTTCAGTTCCAACCTTGCTAGCTCCGGTCCTGCTCATACCAGCCTGTCTGTGTTCAGCCTTGCTTCCCGTTTGAGTGGTTCACCTGCTGCTGCCAGTCACACTGGCAGTGGTCCAAGGGCTCATTACTCCGGACTTCCTGACAGTTGTGACACGCCATTTATACCAATGAAAACGTGGTTCAAATAACCATGCCTAAATTTAGGTGCAATGCCTCAATTACGTATATAACTCAAAACCACGCCTACGCTCCGCCTCAAAATGGTCATGCCCCCTTTTTTAGGCCACGTGTAAAATTTAGGTGCAGGATACACAAGTAAATACCTATTAAAATCTAATTAGTGCCAATAATTGCTTGTTAGAAAGTCAATTATTGGCACTAATTGGCTCATCGTTCACTTAAATTTCACGTGTAAATTGAACACGAGCCCAAATTTGCACACACAATTTTTGGCAATCTTTATAGAATTAAGGGGTTAATGCACAGCATCCCAGGTTCCTAACCTTTGGTGACCTGTGGAGAATTACCCCCTATATTCTTTTGTTCAACAGCAGACTAGTGATGTGCGTATGCTGATATTAGCACTCCAGTTAAATCTTTATGTTACTCACAGTTGGCGCAACAGTGGACAGGTTAGAGGCTAAGGGCTAAACTTGTTGCTGCTTTTGTCCTTTAACAACGGTTTCCTGTTTAATTTTCACATTTATAATAAACAAAGCTTTATTTATTTATGTATGTATGTCATAAGTTTATGTACATGATTCTGCAGTGGTGCTTATGAAATCGAAGAGGAGATTTTTTTTGTCTGTAGATTTCTTCTTTAAATTAGACACTGGGTTGAAGGACTGAACTGACAGGCTAATATTTATAGCTGTGGGTGAGAAGGTTTGATGCTTAGCTACAACCTAATGATCACCAGGTGGAAGATGCCCTAATCCTTCTCATAAATCAGATTTGTGGTACATTTACCTGTAATGAAGGCTGAAGTAGTTACTTTAATTAGACAAATGCTGAATGATTGAATTAAAAAAAAAAGTACTAATACTTCTCACACCTGTATCTACTGACACTGCATTAATTCTGGGTCACTTGCTTTAATTTTCTGCCTCAGTAAAGTCAAAACAAAATGTCACAACAAGTGCAAGGAAGGCCTTTTCATTTACTGACTCACCCCATTTCCAAGGAAGGAGAAGCTCGGGATGACCTTCTCTTGTGCAATGCACTGAAGGATTCTAGGTGCTCCATACAAACCTCCCATGCAGGACGCCAGGGATGAAATGTATAGCCCCAAAAGAAACAAGAAACCCACCAAGGACACCTGAGAAGAAGTCACGAAGAAAGAAAGAGCACCATTAGCTTTTTATAATTATTTTGGTTGACTTACCAGTTTTATAGAATAATTACACTGCTGAAGCCCCATTTCAGCACAAGGGGAAATGTAATAGAGGTCTACAAAATACCAAAGGAGTGAAATGCATAGATGTAAATTGCTTGTTTAATCTTTCCAAAAATACGAGGACTAGGTGGCATTCAATGTGTAATTAAACTCTGGAATTCATTGCCAGAGACTACAGTAAAAGTGATTAGCATAGTAGGGTTTAAAAAAGGTTTGGACACGTTCTTCAAAGAAAAGTCCATAAGCCACTATTAAGATGGACTTTGAAAATCCACTGCTTATTCCTGGGATAAGCAGCATAAAATCTAGTCTGCTCTTTTGAGAACTTGCCAGGTACTTGTGACCTGGATTGGCCGTTGTTAGATAAAGGATGCTAGGCTCGACAGTCCTTTGGTCTGTCCCAGTATGGTGATGCTTAGGTTCTTATGTAACTCAATCGCAGCCTCACACATCCAGTGCAACTAACCTCTGACCTCCATTTTGCTCAGTGAATAGCTCATGATGACAGTGAAAGAGAGCTGTGAAACCTGTTGTTGCCTTGTTCCCACCCAAGCTCCACTAATACCCCCCTCTTCAGATAACTGTTATTGTGATAACTTTCTCCTGCTGTTCAAAAATTGCCCCTAAAGATCTCAGAATATAAGGATGACATTAGTTGCATGAAAGTTAATGATAGTCCAAATGTATTTGGTGCCACTGCCTTAACTCATCATAAAACATGCAGTGGACTGGAACTTAAGCAACCCAGAGCTAACGTTTTATATTAAATGATGGCTCATCCAGATAATATGACCGTTTTCTTATGTTGTATTCTGCAATAGTGACTAATCAGGCTTCTGTTATCAGGACTCCAACTGGGGCCATAGCACAAGGTTTCTACAGACCAGTGATCTCCATGTTCAAGACAACAGAATAACTCAAGAGTGAAACTCTTCCTCCTTGTGTATGGTTGATGTATCAACTGAGCAGAGTCCAGCGTCACTCTGAGATTTTAATGTTGGAAATAGCAGAATATCTCGCTTTAATATCTCATCATTTGCATGTATCATTCAGCATTAGAGCTATTAAATAGTCCATATTCACACTCTGGAAACAGTTACAAGTACAAATGAGGTGTCCACATCTACCATGGCTTTATGCATGGAAGAGCAGCTTTCACATGACTTCACCCTATTAAGAGAAAAAAAATGACAACAAAATCTATAAACCAGGTAGACAAATACTGATCAACAACTTAAAACTTCTGTCTGACAGTGGTTGATGGTATTCATCTTCCAGACAAAAATGGAATATCCAGGGCCATTTCATCTTGCAGCAGTCTGTATTTAGAAAAATAATCACCGCTGCTGGTTGAATATTAACCTGTAAAAACATGAGGATTTCTTTGCGAGCCTATACAATCTGCAGAATTTTTAGAATATTTTTGGGGTATATTTTATCTTGTCATTAGAGTAGGAGGAACACTGGTAACAGATATCTATCATCTTCTGGAAGCAGAGAACCTTGGTTAGGTGTATATGCAGCATATTCTGAAAGCGATTCGGTAGATTACGTTTTTATCTATTACTTTAAAAGTTTCTTTTTAAGCATAAGAACTATAATGAAGTGGTCTATCACAGGGCCGCCAAGAGACAAAGCTGAGCCTGGGGCAAATAATCTTCTGGGGCCCTACTACTACTACTAATCATTTCTATAGCTCTACTAGACGTACGCAGCGCTGTACACTTGAACATGAAGAGACAGTCCCTGCTCGATAGAGCTTACAATCTAATTAGGACAGACAAACAGGACAAACAAGAGATAAGGGAATATTAAAGTAAGGATGATAAAATAAGGGTTCTGAACAAGCGAATAAGGGTTAGGAGTTAAAAGCAGCATCAAAAAGGTGGCTTTTAGCTTACATTTGAAGACGGCCAGAGATGGAGCTTGACGTACCAGCTCAGGAAGTCTATTCCAGGCATATGGTGCAGCAAGATAAAAGGAACGGAGTCTGGAGTTAGCAGTGGAGGAGAAGGGTGCAGATAAGAGAGATTTACCCAGTGAACAGAGTTCCCGGGGAGGAATGTAGGGAGAGATGAGAGTGGGGAGATACTGAGGAGCTGCAGTGTGAATGCACTTATAGGTCAATAAGAGGAGTTTGAACTATATGCGGAAACGGATAGGAAGCCAGTGAAGTGATTTAAGGAGAGGGCTAATATGAGCATAACGACCCTGGCGGAATATTAGTCGTGCAGCGTGGGAGAACTGTGAGAAGCAAGTTGCAATAGTCTAAGCGAGAGGTGATAAGAGTGTGGATGAGGGTTCTGGTAGTTTGCTCAGAAAGGAAAGGGTGAATTTTGCTGATATTACAGAGAAAGAAACGACAGGTTTTAGCAGTCTGTTGAATATGTGCAGAGGAGGAGAGGGAGGAGTCGAAGATGACCCCAAGGTTACAAGCTGATGAGACAGGAAGGATGAGAGTGTTATCCACAGAAACAGAGAATGGCGGAGGAGGAGATTCTGGTTTAGGGGGAAAGATAAGAAGCTCAGTCTTGGTCATGTTTAGTTTCAGATGGCGCTGAGACATCCAGGCAGCAATGTCAGACAGGGCCCTCTGCCACCGTCCCACCCCTCTCGCAGCAGCAAACGAGAGAAAGTGCTCTGCTGGCTTTAAGTCCGTCTTCCTGTCATGTCCTGCCTCCTGTGAAGTAGTTTCCGGTTTCCGCATAGGCAGGACACGGCAGGAAGAAGGACCTGTGGCTGGCAGAGCAGTCTCTTTTGATTCGCCGGCACTGGGCCCTCCTTGAAGGCCGAGCCCGGGGAATCTTGCCACCCCCCCCCCCCCCCCCCGCCCCTCCCCCCCTCTCGGCAGCCCTGGTCTGTCATTTTCTCACTATTTAGTTAGGTTTGCGAAAACATTAACGACTGATGGCTATTTTTTGAAAAAAAGGAACAGTGACACTTTTAGCCTTCGGTTATGTACTAGCACATCACTTGTAACAGAGAACAGAGCCTGTCCAGGACAGCTAGGAAACCCGTGGGGAGAAAGTCCTGGTTCAGCTTGCATTTAATGGAAACGAGTGTGTATGTGGGGCATATCAAGATGGTGCAGGGGCATAGCCAGACACCCACATTTGGGTGGGCCTGGGCCCAAGATGGGTGGACAGAACCCCGCCCTGTCCCACAAGTGATTTGGTCTCTCACTCTCTTGCCTGCATGCCATATAGTCTCTCAAACATCCCCCCTACCCCGCATACCTTTTAAATAGCAGATTTTCACCGGCAGTAATACACACTGCTCATGTTGGCCCCACAGTCTTCCCTCTGATGCAACTTCCTGTTTCCACATAGGCGGGAATACATCAGAAGGAAGGCTGGTATGCAAGAGGGACGGTTGTTAGGAGATTTTGGCTGGTGGGGCTTGGGGATCCCTGCCAGCCACATCATAGGTGTGCTGCTACTGGGTGGGCCTGGGCCCATCCAGGCCCACCCTTGGCTACGCCACTGAGATGGTGGTACCTGGTAGCGGATTGCTCTTGTTCTTGACTGCTGAATTTGTTGTTTTTCCTCTTACTGATTTGCCGTATACTAAATGTAAGGAGATTGTGAGAGCTGTTTCCTTGATGGCGAAAACATAGTAACATAGTAAATGATGGCAGATAAGGACCTGAACGGTCCACCCAGTCTGCCCAAGATAAACTCATTTTACATGGTATGTGCTACTTTATATGTATACCCGAGTTTGATTACTCCCTGCCTTTCTCAGGGCACAGACCGTAAAAGTCTGCCCAGCACTGTTCCTGTACTAAAAGTTCTGAAGCTAATGTTGAAGCCTCTTAAAATTTACACTCCAGCCCATCCATATCTATTAGCCACGATCAGGGCACAGACCGTAGAAGTCCACCCAGCAATGGTTTTACTCTCCAATTACCGGCGTTGCCACCCAATCTCCGCTAAGATTCCATAGATTCATTCCTTCTAAACAGGATTCCTTTGTGTTTATCCCACACGTTTGAATTCCATTACCGTTTTCATCTCCACCACCTCCCGCGGGAGGGCATTCCACATATCTACCACCCTTTCCATGAAAAAATACTTCCTTACATTACTCCTGAGTCTGCCCCCCTTCAATCTCAATTCATGTCCTCTAGTTCTACCACCTTCCCGTCTCTGGAAAAGGTTCGTTTGTAGATTAATACCCTTCAAATATTTGAACGTCTGTATCATGTCACCCCTGTTTCTCCTTTCCTCCAACCTCTTCCCTGGTTCAACAGTCTATTGAGTGACCTGTGGCCAGAACCCCCGTGTTAGCGACTGACAGGGGCCCTGCCGTTTTGTCGGGCAGAGAAGAGTCCGCTGACTTGGGGCTTGATGTTACTCTGTCCCACCAGTTCTCTACACCCCATCTCATCCGTATGGATCAGTGTTGCAGCAGGGGTTTACTCCAGAAGTGGAAGCCGTAGTGCGAGTCCCTACTCGAGGGACAGTTTCAGCTGAATCCAACAGTGGTTTGAAAAATGCTGGAATTCCTGCGGAGACTAGTTCTTCACAGTTGAAAACTGAGGAAGTGACTTTACAGACCATATGGAGTGCTCTACAATGTCTAGATACTACAGTGGCCAAGTCAACGCAGGAAATTACGACGCTAATGAGTACTGTGGATAACCTCTTCAAGGCTTTAGTGGGGACATGGGTGGAATTTGCATCTGAATTGAAAGTTGTTGGGGAAGATGTTAAATCATTACAAGAACTTACTACTACTATTGTGAAGGATAAATTATATATACAGAGAAAAATTGAACAAATTGAAAATTATAATCGTAAACTCAATTTACGATTTTTGAATTTCCCTAAGTCTCTGGGAGTGGCCCCTCTAGATACCTTTAAGAGGTACCTAGTTGAGGTCTTGAAATATTCATCTGAAGCTATTGCTCCTGTGAATTGGTTGTATTACATTCCCCTAAAATTCCTCCAGATGAATTACCAGGGACTGGTGATCGAAATTCAAATAATGAAGATACTTTGAATATATCTGAATTATTAGAGTCATCTTTATCAGATTCTACTGAGAGAGCTACTTTAGTAGTTTCATTTGTCTTTGAATGGAGGAGTGGTCTAGTGGTTAGGGTGGTGGACTTTGGTCCTGAGGAACTGAGTTCAATTCCCACTTCAGGCACAGGCAGCTCCTTGTGACTCTGGGCAAGTCACTTAACCCTCCATTGCCCCATGTAAGCCACATTGAGCCTGCCATGAGTGGGAAAGCGCAGGGTACAAATGTAACAAAAATAAAATAGATACTATTGGAGATTCTACATGGAATGTTGCTACTATTGGAGATTCTACATGGAATGTTGCTATTCCACTAGCAACATTCCATGTAGAAGGCTGCGCAGGCTTCTGTTTCTGTGAGTCAGACTCACAGAAGCAGAAGCCTGCGCGGCCACATTGGTGATCTGCAAGGGCCGACTTCTACATGGAATGTTGGAATAGCAACATTCCATGTAGAATCTCAAATAGTAGCAACAGTGGAGGAGTGGCCTAGTGGTTAGGGTGGTGGACTTTGGTCCTGAGGAACTGAGTTCAATTCCCACTTCAGGCACAGGCAGCTCCTTGTGACCCTCCATTGCCCCATGTAAGTCGCATTGAGCCTGCCATGAGTGGGAAAGTGCGGGGTACAAATGTAACAAAAAAAAAAAACAAGACTTGAATGCTGTGATGCGGCTCTACTTCCAACTCACAGTTCCTATTTTGTGGGAAGAAAATATGGATCTATCTAGATGTGACAAAATAGACCCAAGAATAAAGAAAATTATTTTTAGTTATAAGATCTGAGACTTAAGTTATAGGTGCTACATATTTGTTAGCTTATCCCTGTAAATGTACAGTGAAACATTTGAGAATTTCCACATGTAATTTTGGGTGTTTTCTTTTTGTTAAAAATGTTTCTTATCCGGATTGCTTGTTCAAGTGTTCACTTGTAAAAGTGTGTTTGAAAAAAAAAAAGTGTGTTTACATCCCTTTAAAGGTAGGGGGAAAGGAGAATGCAGTACTCTGACCTCTAAGGCAAACCTGCTAGTGGAGTACACAGTAAGACTGGATGAAGTCAGGATCCCAGGCAGCCCAATCACATGACCCAGGAATTAGCCAGTTGAGTAGCCCAGAGGAGAAGAGGGAGGGACGAGTCAGTTCCCTGTTGGAGCATATAAGCAGTGTTGCCAGGTGGGCGGTTTTCCGCGACCCGCCGCGGGAAATTTTTGCCCGCGGCGGGTCGCGGTTTTTTGGGCTTCTTTTTTTTCTTTTCCGCGGTTTTTCGGGCGGTTTTTTCGGCCGCGGGGGGCGGGGTTAGTGACATTTTGGGCGGGGTTAGTGACGTTTTGGGCGGGGCCGATGACTGGGGAGGCGGGGCCGGTGACGGGGAGGCGGGGCCGGTGACGGCGGGGGCGGGGTTGATGACGGCGGGGGCGGGGGTGATGACGCGGGGGTGGGGGGTGTCAGGGGCGGGGTTTGAGTTTGGGCGGGTTTTGGGCTGTTTTTGCGTTGGATTGGGTGGGAAAAAAATTTCCCACCTGGCAACACTGCATATAAGAGAGAAGTAAAAAAGGATTAGCCCCACACAGCCTGCGAGGAACTGCCAAAGGAAAAGGGGAAAAGCCAGAAGTAGAGACCTGGAGAGATTATGGCAGACAGGCTCTGTAAGGAAGTCTGTGTCCCTGGAACCAAGGTGGACACCTGATGCTAATCTGTTCAAACTTAAAAGTGGCTGGGATGGTCGGGAGGCTGGGTAGGGGGGATTTAGGAAGGTGGAAACGGTTATGTAATTGGAAAGGTTCATTTTTGTATGCACTAGACATCTGAATTATTATTTATTTTGGTATAAGAGATATTTGATGGAACTCTGATACATCCTGTAAAATGCTGGGCATAATCATTTAATGACATCAAGTACTTATAAGACACGCTAGATGTGCTCGGTGGTTGTATTTTGACTATTGCCAGAAGGGTGTGTGGGGGGACAGTCAGGCCCGGTCATCACTAATCACAGTTGAATACATAGTACAATATTAACTCATGGAAGGATGTTAACAAAGATGTCAAATCACCAGCTGTATGTTTCCCAGGACTCCTTTGTTGCCAATAATAGCGAAACACTAATAGTAAAGGGGGGGGGGGGGGATAAAATGTGAAAAGTTTGATGACGGATAGTATTACCCTGTATTTACTGAGTACATTTTTGTATAACTGACTATCTGTATTCATATTGTTGAATGTGTTTCTTTTGAATTGTCATCAATAAAAATGTTGAAATATAAAAGAACTCAAGCTCTGCACACCAAAAAAAAAAAAGTGGCTGGGATGGGGAAAGCCAACAAAAGGAACTGGCTGGCAGTTGTTTTGACTAATTTGATGGGGCGGGGGGGGGGGGGGGGGGGAGTGGGGTTGGTGGAAGTAGCAGCCAGTACGTTTAGGTTGACATTGTCTAGTTTAGTATATAATTAAACTTATGTTGTGTTTATTGAATCGTTAACGTTATGCAAAATGTGCTGCTGCCATGGCCATGCCTCAGGCCCCTGACTCACCTCAGGCATATTCGGGGTTCCTGCTTTCACCCTATCTCACTAAGTCATATGGGGCAGCACTCCTCGGCAGCTCTGATGCACCCTAGCCTTGCTGCTGATGTCGCTGCCCCTTGTCCCTGTCTTGCCTTCCAGTCCTCTGCTCTGCAGTTTCAGTGTTCCACCCACCGAGCAGTGACTCGTCTGCCGTCAGCGGGAGCCTCCTGATCCTCGGGTTGGGACCCCTGAGTCGGCCCAAGGGCTCACTCACGTCATACTGTGACAGCTGCGGCCGTTACCATAAATTCTTCATTTCGGAAAAAGCCAGCTGATGGTGGTCATTTGGTCACTGGCAGGGTTCAAACTCAAAACAGACAAGGAACAAGGTAGGGGGGAAAGGAGAAGGGATATGGGAGGGTAGAGGTGAGGGTTGGGTGGGGCTGTGAACGGCTGCCAGCATCCCCATTGGAGGAGCACAAATTTGCCATTATAGCAGATTAACTTAGAGCTTAGATTTTGGGTGCCTAACTTTTAACACCCTGTATAAAATTGCCTCCTTTTATGTGTTGCTTTATTTCTTTTTTTTGAACAACAAACGCGTGCCATTAAATTTGTACATTTCATTTAGATGAAAATTTCAGCTATTCCCGAGCAACTAGATCATTAACTTCAGACCTTGACATCCTCATTAACAAGAGCTACCCAACTCTCTATCTTCCTCAATAAAAAAATGAACAGTTCAATTTAATAATACAGAATGCACATTTTGCAAGAGCACTGCATCATTGTCCTGTCTCCTGTATTCAGCCTGCAGTGCAAATGAGTTTATGCTAATCATAGTTGTGCTGGGTTTGGCTGTTTTGTATTTCTCTGACAAGCCACTATCACTGGAAAACAAGTCACACACACGCTGTGCCCCGCTTGTCAAAATATTTATTTCAGTTGATTAATTTCCCCTCCGGTTATATCTACAATGCAACTTTTGCACTCTAAAGAAGATACAAAAAGCATAAAACTGATATTGTTAGCAGGGTACAGCATGTGAAAGCTAAAAACATTAGATTCAATTAGATCCCTACACATTGTGTAATTCACCCAACTGCATGCTCTGGGATGCCAAGGAGCCCATTAAAATGCCACCGTGAAAAGAATACATTTTAATTTACTGCACTGTATTGATTTTTAAACTTGTAACATTTTTTTTCCCATACAAAATAACAACACATTAACTATGAGGCATATTTTCAAAGCACTTAAGACTTACAAAGTTCCACAGGTTACTACGGAACTTATAAGTCTGAGTGCTTTGAAAATACGTCTACTGATAGCAGGGAAGGGAAGGGGTTACTTTAACCACTACTTGTATCTATACGCTGTTTTCATGGGTAGACATCACTATTTTTATGAGTAGACGATGATGTTATGTCCTAATATATTCACTGAACTCCTGAACATGTTACTGTATCCTTTAACAAAAGAATGTCTTTGTCAGGGGAGGGGACCACAATGGAAAGCTCAGCACTTTTCTCTTCAGCTTATTTACTCTCCGTTAAGATTATCTAGTGTATATACTCTGCAGTGCAGTGCAGAAGGAAGGGATCCTCAGGAGCTTAGCCTAGAATGGGTGGCAGAGCTGGTGGTTGGGAGGTGGGACTAGTGCTGGGCAGACTTATACGGTCTGTGCCAGAGCCGGTGGTGGGAGGCAGGGATAGTGCTGGGCAGACTTATACGGTCTGTGCCAGAGCCGGTGGTGGGAGGCGGGGTTGGTGGTTGGGAGGCAGGGATAGGGCTGGCCAGACTTATACGGTCTGTGCCCTGAAGAGGACAGTACAAATAAAAAAGTAGCACATATGAATTTATCTTCTTGGGCAGACTGGATGGACCGTGCAGGTCTTTTTCTGCCGTCATCTACTATGTTACTATGAAATATACCCCCCTTCCAATGCACTCATAAAACAGGACAAGTATCGTGCATCCTGGGGCTAAGAAATAAGCCCTGAAAAATTGGCATATGCTAGTTTGTACTCATTTGTATTCTACTCCTTAAACAAATGGCATTTGCAGGAAGATAACATTTTGCATCTAGCCATCCATATTGGGCAATGAAATAAGAATTAACATTGCCATACTGGAACAGACCGAAGGTCCATCAAGCACAGTATCCTGTTTCTAACAGGATCCAGGTCACAAGTACATGGCAAGATCCCAAAATAATAGAATGCATTTTATGCTGCTTATCCTAGAAATAAGAAGTGGATTTTCCCAAGTCCATCTTAATAATGGCTTATGGACTTTTCTTTTAGGAAGATATCCAAACCTTTTATAAACCCTGCTAAACTAACTGCTTTTACCACATTCTCTTGCAACAAATTCCAGAGTTTAATTACATAATGAGTGAAGAAATATTTTCTCTGATTTGTTTTAAATTTACTACTTTGTGGCTTCATTGCATGCCCTCTAGTCCTAGTATTTTTGGAAAGAGTAAACAAGCGATTCAAGTCAACCCGTTCCAATCCACTCATTATTTTATAGACCTCTATCATATCTCCCCTCAGCCATCTTTTCTCCAAGCTGAAGAGCCCAATCCATTTCAACCTTTCCTCATAAGGAAGTCGTCCCATTCCCTTTATCATTTTCATTGCCCTTCTCTGTACCTTTTCTGATTGCACTATATCTTTTTTGACATGCGATGACTACTACTACTCACCATTTCTATAGTGCTACTAGACGTATGCAGCGCTGTACACTGGTGACTAGAATTGCACACAGTATTCAAGGTGCAGTCACACCATGGAGCGATAGAAAGACATTATAACATCCTCATTTTTGTTTTCCATCCGCTTTCATTGCCGCTGCTACACACTGAGCAGAGGGTTTTGATGTATCGTCAACGATAACACCTAGATCTTTTTCCTGGTTGGTGACTCCTAATGTGGAACCTTACATCACGTAGCTATAGTTCAGATTCCTCTTTCCCACATGCATCACTTTGCACTTGCTCACATCAAACGTCATATGCCATTTGGATGCCCAGTCTCCCAGTCTGGTAAAGTCCACTTGTAATTTTTCACAATCCTCTTGAGATTTAACAACTTTGAATAATTTTGTACTGTCAGCCAATTTAATTACCTCACTAATTATTCCCATATCTAGATCATTTATAAACATGTTAAAAAGCAGTGGTCCCAGCACAGAGCCCTGGGGAACCCCACTATCACCTCTCATCCATTGGGAATACTGACCTTTAATCCTACTCTCTGTTTTTGATCTTTTAACCAGATTTTAATCCATAAGAGAGCACTACCTCCTATCCCATGACTTTCCAGTTTCCTCTGGAGTCTTTCATTAGGTATTTTGTCAAATGCTTTTTGAAAATCCAGATACACAATATCAACTGGCTCATCTTTATCCACGTTTGTTTACCCCTTCAAGAAATGTTGTAGACTGGTGAGGCAAGATTTCCCTTCACTAAATCCATGCTGGCTTTGTCTCATTAATCCATGATTATGTATATGCTCTGTAATTCTGTTCTTTATAATAGTCTCTACCATTTTGCCTGGCACTGACGTCAGGCTCACCGGTCTGTAATTTCCCGGATAACCTCTGGAACTCTTTTAAAAAATGAGCGGTACTTCCCATCCCCAGCACGCCCTCATATCCAGCGCTGCGCTGGGATGTACCCGGCGATAATCGGGCAGTGCTTTGCGCTGCCCAGTTACCACCAGGTTAGTGCGAGAGTCCTTACTGCCACCTCAATGGGTGGAGGTAAGGGCTCCCCTCCCCCCCCCCGCCGAAATGGCCACGCGGCACGTGCTTTATTTGCCGCACGGCCATTTCCTGCAGAAAAGAAAGACTACCCTTTTACCAGCTGTGGTAAAAGGGGGCCTCAGAGCGATTGAAAAACACGTGCAGACGCCAGCGCAAGCCCTCTTTTGCCGCAGCTTAGTAAAAGGGGCCCATAACCTCTTATACAACATATAATAACTAGCCGTTAAGCCCGTTAAAACAGGAAAAATTTCCAGCAACCCTCCTTGCCGCCGCTCCCTCCCCCCTCCGTGCCGGGCCCCCTGCACTGACCTGACAGTGCTTCTCACCTCCGTGTGAAAGCGCTGCAGGCAGCAGCAGATTGCTCTGCTGCTGCCTGCAGCGCTTTCCACACGGAGGTGAGAGGCGCTGTCAGGTCAGTGCAGGGGGCTCGATACGGAGGGGGGCGGGAGCGGTGGCGGGGATGGGGGGGAGGGTAGAGGTTGGTGCGCACGATGTTCGTTTCCAGGCTGCAGCGACAGCGTCCGACAGACCAACTCCGTTTCTCTCTCTGTTCCGCCCTCTGACGTCATCACGTCTTGACGCGAGGGCGGGACAGAGAGGGAAGTCTGTACTGCGCATTTGCAGGTGAGTCGGTCACTTGCCATTTATATGTTTGATAGAAAAAAAGATGGAACTATTAGAAAGAAGAAACAAGAGAAATCTTAATCTCATCAATTTTCACGTCCACATTACGGAAATAACTGGTCTAAGATGGAGAAATCAAAAACCACAAGTACAGGCAAAATTCTCATAAATCCATATTTCACTTAATCAACATACCACAAATTCTGAAGAGAGAACAAGAAAATAATTCTAACTTTTAGATGACTGTTCAGAAAGTTTTCCAAATGACTTGGATTCATAAAATTATACTTATTGTTCTCATGAGTAATCAGGCATTTATACAGAAAATTTTAAAAAGAAAGATGCTCTCTAGGATAAAACCCTGGGTTTCAAAGCCAAAAAGGCTTTTCTTTTCATCTGAGTCTGTCCGATTATGTTATGTAAAACATGAATTCGCTGGCCAGAAAAAAATAGAATTTTTCTTAGAGAAATGTAATTTCAAGACAGATTTTTTCTGAACTTCCATTTGGAAAGAGACCAATAAAGTTGCTCATGTTTCTATATTGTCCTGAGAGGATTCAACAAACTCCGAAATATTCAAAGATAGCAGGAAAGGAGGGGCTATCAATTCAACAGCTTCCTCTATCTCCTGACTCTGCTGAGACCCTCTTGGAACATACTAAGTATTATCCACACCTAACAATTGTGCCTGAGGATACAGCAGAATTTCTTTTAAGCATTTTTTTCAGTAATTCCAGAGGATCAAGATAATCAAATACGCAAATAATCAAAAAACTTCAGACAGCCCAGAACACTGCAGCAAGACTCATATTCGGCGAAACAAAATATGAGAGTGCTAAACCCCTACGAGTAAAGTTACACTGGCTCCCACTCAAAGAACGCATCACGTTCAAAATATGTACCCTAGTTCACAAAATCATTCACGGAGAAGCACCAGCCTACATGTCAGACCTGATAGACTTACCACCCAGAAACGCTAAAAGATCATCCCGCACATTCCTTAACTTGCACTTCCCCAACTGCAAAGGTCTAAAATACAAACTAATGCATGCGTCCAACTTTACCTACTTGGGTACACAGTTATAGAACGCATTGCCTCGCAACTTAAAAACGATTTACGAACTAACCAACTTCCGCAAACTACTGAAGACCCATCTCTTTAATAAGGCATACCACAAAGATCAACAAATGTGAACACACACCACTCCTTCACTTATATTCAGAAGTGTCTTATAATATCTGCTTGTTATATTATTATCATGTTCTAACATTATCTTGTTACCCATGATTCTTCTGTAACACTAAATGTCTATTTTCTAATATATCTTCACCATTCATGATGCCACATTGAGCCTGCGAAAAGGTGGGAAAATGAGGGATACAAATGCAATAAATAAATAAATGAGTTTTAGGAAAATTTAAGAAACGTAAGTTTCTTGCTCTAGCAGAATTTTCTAGCAATTCCAAATGAGAATGTATAGACAAAGAATCTTTAACAGCAGCAGCCTTAAAAGTATTCTTCTGAGATTCCATTTTAGTCAAAGAAGTAGACACATCACAAATCTTCCTATTATGTTCAGTCAACAATTTAACTACTTCCTGTGAAAAATCACATAATTGACTCAATGTCCCACAAAGAGCAGTCTCTGATCTAACTACAACTGGCCAAACATCTTTCAAAATAATATCAGAGTCTTGTGAGACCTTATCCCAATTTGAGAACTGACTCCCTTTTGCACACTCCCAGAACCTTCTCCCACTTGGGGGTCCTTTAAGTGCAAAGGCTACTCCTAATGGTAAAGAACAACAGCTGGAACTAAGAATGGTAGGCTGTGGGGATGGGGTTCTACCCCCGAACTTAACGAGACATCTGCAGGAGATGATGTACTCACACTTACCAGGGCAGATGGCGCTTGGAATAGCTTCAAATATTGATCCATAGGTCCCTTAATGTGTACAGGAGTTGACCTGAGCAAAGTCACTCAATTTTCCTTCCTTTTTTCCCCCATTCAAAGGGTAACTAAGATAATTTGCTGCTCCTAAGGGGCTCCCAAGGGGCGTAGTGGTGTGCCCCTTTGGGCATGCTCCTTCAGGCACAGCCACGAACCCATGTTCCACAGAAAGGGTCTGTTTAAATACAGCCACAGCTGCTGATGACATCACAAAGACCCTTAGATAGTAGTTGAGGAACTGCCTGCACACAGATAATAGTCAGGTGAATTCTTTCAGCTCTGGAGACAGGTACTCCATCAGTTTTTGTTTCTTTAAATTACCTATAATTTTATTTTATTGTGTTTGCCCAAATTTTTCTTTCAAATGTTATGTATTTTACTTGTGGAAAATTGCTAAACTGTAAATTAAAAAAATAAATATATATATATATATATATATATAATATAATAATGTGCTGGGTACAGTGACAGGCTGACACCTTCTGCTATCTGGTCACATCTGCAGAAGATTTACTGAACGTAATACCACCGATCCCTTATAAGGAAGCACCTGATACTAGATGCCAGCATGGAGTGTCTGGCATTAAATAGTTCCATTACTGATGCTGAAAGTCATGTGAGGGAAACTAGTATTGAAAAATGTAATTTCCACGACTTAGTGAGGGGTATGCAGCGTAATGTGGTGAACCAGAGACGAAGAAGCATTCTGACATTCTCAAAGGGCAACCAGCTACAGTAAAAACATTTCTAAGACTTGTTAAGGAAAAGGTGATTAACAGTTGTTGATGTGTACTGGGTAATTCCAAATTGCAGCTTTATTAAGAATGCTGAGGAACACTGGTTACTACAGCCATCATCAACAGTGCATTCCCTATAACTAGTGCTTACCTTTTCGGCAATCATGAATTCATAACGAAGCGACTCCCTGGTACAAATGGCTCCCAATAAGAAGACAAAGATTATGTACAGGAACCACCTGTGAGTAGCAGAAATAGAAAAGCACATTTAGCTCCAGTGGTAAGAAACGTTCCTTGCAACCATGATGTGATGTGGCAGCAGTAATGTAAACTTCCATACCTACTTGCCACAGGGCACCTTAAACCTTCATTTGCCTCTAATTCATTTGCCTCCCCTAATTCATCCCAAGTATAATCACTATTGTTCATATGCAGTAGCAGCTTGCAGGATTGCTCCAGTTTTAAAGGAGATGGTGTGGGGACGTGTCACTTTCAGTTCACATTGAAGTCTATGTTGACCCCCCGATGAAGGCTGTTGCCGAAACTCGGCCGAGTAGGGTCATTCTTCAATAAAAGATTATGTGAACCCCTGGTTTTCTCCTCCTTTCCTGGACCACCACTGCAGTTTCTTTGACCTTTGGCTGACTTTGCGGAGGTTTTCTCCTTTTTCTTCTCTTGATACAAATATCCAAGCAATCCCGCACTACTACTTACTCAAATACTCAGTTATATAACATTTATCAGAGACTTATTGGGGTTTCAAGAGCAGACATCACCTAGGATACCCAGACGTGATGTTATTACTGGGATCTTACTAAATTATTATTATTATTATTTATTGCATTTGTATCCCACATTATCCCACGTATTTGCAGGCTCAATGTGGCTTACATAGTTTTGTTAACATTGTCATTGCAAGGTGACATACAGTGGGGGAAATAAGTATTTGATCCCTTGCTGATTTTGTAAGTTTGCCCACTGACAAAGACATGAGCAGCCCATAATTGAAGGGTAGGTTATTGGTAACAGTGAGAGATAGCACATCACAAATTAAATCCGGAAAATCACATTGTGGAAAGTATATGAATTTATTTGCATTCTGCAGAGGGAAATAAGTATTTGATCCCCCACCAACCAGTAAGAGATCTGGCCCCTACAGACCAGGTAGATGCTCCAAATCAACTCGTTACCTGCATGACAGACAGCTGTCGGCAATGGTCACCTGTATGAAAGACACCTGTCCACAGACTCAGTGAATCAGTCAGACTCTAACCTCTACAAAATGGCCAAGAGCAAGGAGCTGTCTAAGGATGTCAGGGACAAGATCATACACCTGCACAAGGCTGGAATGGGCTACAAAACCATCAGTAAGACGCTGGGCGAGAAGGAGACAACTGTTGGTGCCATAGTAAGAAAATGGAAGAAGAACAAAATGACTGTCAATCGACAAAGATCTGGGGCTCCACGCAAAATCTCACCTCGTGGGGTATCCTTGATCATGAGGAAGGTTAGAAATCAGCCTATAACTACAAGGGGGGAACTTGTCAATGATCTCAAGGCAGCTGGGACCACTGTCACCACGAAAACCATTGGTAACACATTACGACATAATGGATTGCAATCCTGCAGTGCCCGCAAGGTCCCCCTGCTCCGGAAGGCACATGTGACGGCCCGTCTGAAGTTTGCCAGTGAACACCTGGATGATGCCGAGAGTGATTGGGAGAAGGTGCTGTGGTCAGATGAGACAAAAATTGAGCTCTTTGGCATGAACTCAACTCGCCGTGTTTGGAGGAAGAGAAATGCTGCCTATGACCCAAAGAACACCGTCCCCACTGTCAAGCATGGAGGTGGAAATGTTATGTTTTGGGGGTGTTTCTCTGCTAAGGGCACAGGACTACTTCACCGCATCAATGGGAGAATGGATGGGGCCATGTACCGTACAATTCTGAGTGACAACCTCCTTCCCTCCGCCAGGGCCTTAAAAATGGGTCGTGGCTGGGTCTTCCAGCACGACAATGACCCAAAACATACAGCCAAGGCAACAAAGGAGTGGCTCAGGAAGAAGCACATTAGGGTCATGGAGTGGCCTAGCCAGTCACCAGACCTTAATCCCATTGAAAACTTATGGAGGGAGCTGAAGCTGCGAGTTGCCAAGCGACAGCCCAGAACTCTTAATGATTTAGAGATGATCTGCAAAGAGGAGTGGACCAAAATTCCTCCTGACATGTGTGCAAACCTCATCATCAACTACAGAAGACGTCTGACCGCTGTGCTTGCCAACAAGGGTTTTGCCACCAAGTATTAGGTCTTGTTTGCCAGAGGGATCAAATACTTATTTCCCTCTGCAGAATGCAAATAAATTCATATACTTTCCACAATGTGATTTTCCGGATTTAATTTGTGATGTGCTATCTCTCACTGTTACCAATAACCTACCCTTCAATTATGGGCTTCTCATGTCTTTGTCAGTGGGCAAACTTACAAAATCAGCAAGGGATCAAATACTTATTTCCCCCACTGTATACATTTATTATTGTGCAGAGGTTAGATGAAGATAGAAAGAAGAAGGAGAGGGGTGCTTAAGGTAGCTATAGTCGATGAGTTATCTTAATTGATTGGATTGTCGGGTGAATTATTGTGGCTATTAGTTCTTATTGTATGCCTTGCTGAAGAGATATGACTTAAGAGATTTGCGAAAAATAGTTGTTTCGCCGATAGTTCTCAAGTCTGTAGGCACTAGGTTCCACATTTGCGTGCCTAAATACGAGAATGTGGTCGCATGCATCTGTTTGTACTTTAGTCCTTTACAACTGGGGAAGTGCAGGTCGAGAAATTTGCGGGATGATCTTGTGGCGTTTCTTGGAGGTAAGTCTACAAGGTTTAGCATGTAGATTGGGGTGTCTGAGTAAATGATTTTGTGCACAATCGTGCAGATCTTGAACGTAATGCGTTCCCTAAGTGGGAACCAGTGAAGAACGTTGAGAAGTACACAGTCCTTTTACAGGGGTCAGTAGATTCTTCTCTTAAATACTACTGGAATTTGATACATCCTGACCATGATGTCTCAATCCAGTTTCTACATTCTTTCTTAAGTAGAGGAGTGTGGAAGCCGTGTTAGTCCACTCTTAAGGTTATCAATAGAAATCAAACAAAATAAAACATGGAAAAGAAAATAAGATGATACCTTTTTTATTGGACATAACTTAATACATTTCTTGATTAGCTTTCGAAGGTTGCCCTTCTTCCTCAGATCGGAAATAAGCAAATGTGCTAGCTGACAGTGTATATAAGTGAAAACATTCAAGCATTACTATGACAGTCTGACAGGGTGGGAGGATGGGGGTGGGTCGGAGGTATGCATGGGGACATCAAAGCATATCATTGATATTCTAACAGGATGGGTGTGGATAGGTGAGGGGTGGGGTGATCAACAGAGACATACAGCTTTATGGTTTATAATGGGCTAGGAACCCCAGATCCTTGTTAAGTCCTTTCTGTTGGGTGTTAAAATATTCAATCATTCTGACTTCAAAGGTCTTACGTTCTTGTATGGTTTTAAAGTTACCTTTCAGGATTCTTTCTAAAACCTGCCTTTAACTTTACATTTTTTTGCTATTTCTCTTTGTCCATCGAGCGGACTCTGCCTTAGTTAGGTTTGCCCTTCTGCCACACTTCTTATGTATGGTTCGATACTATACATTAACACTAATGACCCAGATCTTTATTATTGCATGAACTGGGATGTTACTGGTACCGACTACCTAATCAATCAAGCAGGAGACGCAGACCATACTGGAAAGAAACCGTGTTACTAAAGCAAAGTCTCCCGAGTCACGCAGCGATCATGTAATGGAAAATCTGAAGAAGTTTTAGGAACATATATCATCATTATCTGGCTGTGCATCTCAGAGCACCGCCGTTAACAGCAGGACGTTTGGTTTTACGCAGTATTTCTCTCTGGAGAATAAGGCATAGATCATGTCAGACCACAACAAACTTCAAATGCACTGAACAGAATTACCTTTGGCAGACAGAAACAATGCTGTGTCTTTATTATTCTATAAAACAGGTTCTGATTAAGTTGTAGATACAATTAAGTGCATTCTATCATATGCCAAACTTAAATATCTGATTGAAAAGTCAACCATTTTTAAAGCATTTCTCTAATAGTAACATAGTAGATGACGGCAGAAAAAGACCTGCACGGTCCATCCAGTCTGCCCAAGAAATGTGCCACTTTTTTGTGTATACTTTACCTTGATTTGTACTTGTCTTTTCAGGGCACAGACCGTACAAGTCTGCCCAGCACTATCCCCGCCTCCCACCATTGGCTCTGGCACAGACCATATAAGTCTGCCCGGCACTAACCCCGCCTCCCAACCACCAGCTCCGCGGCTCTGTTATCCAATCTCGGCTAAGCTCCTGAGGATCCATTTCTTCTGAGAAATGATTCATATTTGCCCTTAAAAGAAAAGCCAGATGAGGCCCAGAGAGCACCCATGAAGAGAAAGTACACCTTTTATACATAAGGTACCAGTGTCCACCACACAACCTCGCCCCGAAACAACATACAGGAATTGTTTTGAAAGACATAGGCATGAAAAGCCCACACATTATAAATCTGCTTGGCTGACTCAGCATTTTCCTGCTCCACCTTCAGAAGTCTGTCCTGCTCAATGTAAAACATTAGAGTTACAACTGACCAAGTGAACTCTTGAGTTGACTTTGAAAGTTCACGACTCAATAAACTGGTTACTCTATAAGATGTCAAACAGCTTCTTTGCCGTTTTTTGCTCTTACAGACTAATGTGGCTGCCGCACTGGAAAATAGCAAGCATGTTTTCCATGACGCAGGTAATAAAGTGGAAAGCTAACAGAAGTAATTCCTGAAGAGTGTTAATGGAATCTTTCAAGATTAGAAGGTTAATCGATCTGTCGGCACATCAGAACGGAACAGATATAGTAGGGCTGAGCCCACGGGAATGCTTCGCGGACATGACACCAGTGACAGGGAAAAAAAAGTGCCTTCACATTTAAAAACGTGACAAAATATCAACACTTCCTGAGTCATTTAAAAAAAAAAAAACCTCAGTTCAGAAATTATATGAATAATTACACAAGTGCAGTAAACCACATGGTAACTTAACACAAACCCATGATAAGGGGCTTTGTGGTAATTTATCAGTTACCACACGGCAAACCACGTGTCAAGTGTTTTTGTGTCAGGGGGGTGTAGCATAGGCAGAGAGTGGGCATGGAAGCGTTAACCTGATAATATGTAACAGTTAATGTGGGAACACTTACCGTTTCCTAAATACTAACCTACCGCATGCTAATCAGCACTACAGCACAGGACCAGAATTAGAAAAGGCTGCTTCCGCCCCCACTGGTTGCCACATAAAGGGGTCCCTTTTGCAAAGCCGTGCTAAAAAGCGGCTGGCGCTGTTGTCGGTGCGTGGGTTCTCCGTGTGCTGAGGCCACTTTTAGCACAACAGTAAAATGGCCACCTTGCCATATTCCTTTGTAATGGCCACGTGCTAATTTCCCCACTAGCGCGTGGCCATTACCGTGGAAGCCCTTACCGTCACCTATTTAGGAGTCAGCATGAGCTCCTGCACTATTCGAGTAGTTCACGGTAATGTGCCCCTGCTGCCTGATTAGCACAGGTATGCCTACTTTCTGCTCATGGGCATGCCTCCCTTGCTGGAAAATAAAAAAATAATTTCCAGTGCGGGGTTACCGTGCACTAAACAAAAAACTACCTCAGTGCATCCCACAGTAGTGCTTTTTTAGCATGTAGTAGGCCCGTGTTAGGCCTACAGCGCCTTAGTAAAAGAGCCCCAAAATTTGCACCTACCACATGGTATATTCTCATATTAAGAACATAAGCATTGCCATACTGGGACAGAATGAAGGTCCATCAAGCCTGTGGCCAATCCAGGTCACAAGTACCTGGCAAGATCCCAGAATAGGAAAACAGATTTTATGCTGCTTATCCTAAAATATACGGTGGATTTTCCCAAGTCCATCTTCTTAATGGCTTATGGACTTTTCTTCTAGGAAATTAGCCAAATCTTTTTTAAAACCCTACTAAGCTAACTGCTTTTACCACATTCTCTAGCAACTAATTCTAGAGCCTCTTAATTTTTCTTTACTTTTTATAATTTCCAGATGATGAATTTCTGCTGTGGTATACCGCAATGTAAATGCATTTCAAAGTCAAATTAATGAAAGATTGGAGGAATAGCCTAGTGGTTGAAGCAGCAAGCATGGTTCAGTTTCTGCTTTCCACATTGACACTTCTGAAATCTTGAGAAAGTCCCTTCACCCTCCATCGTCTCAGATGCAAACCTAAGGGCCAAGTCGGTAACAGCAATTCTATAGTGGCATCTTACTGCCAAGCAGGGCAGCCGAGAGGGAGGGCAGGGGGGCCCGGCGCTGCAGTCCCACCCACCCGCCCTTGGCTCCGTCGTCTACTGTCTGCCACCGGGCCAGGCCCCCTGCATTGAAATCACAGTGCCTCTCACCTCCGTGTGAAAGCGCTGCAGGCAGCAGCAGATCGATTCGCCTCCCTTCAGGCCTCCTTCCCTCCCTGTGTCCTGCCCTCGTCTGACGTAACATCCGTGAGGGCGGGACACAGGGAGGGAAGGAGGCCCAAAGGGAGGCGGTCTGCTGCTGCCTGCAGCGCTTTCACACAGAGGTGAGAGGCGCTGTGATTTCAATGCAGGGGGCCTGGCCCGGTGGCGGACGGAGGGGGGCGGCGGCCTTGCGCCGGAAGAAGAGGACCTCAGCTGGCGGGGGTTGGGGTCCCCCGCCAGCAAAGGTAGCCCAAGGCGGCAGGGGAGGAGGGTTAGCGGTGGGAGGGGGGGTTGAGAGGGTTGTCAGCAGGGGGTCCAGGGACAAATCTACGGGGGGCCCATGCCCCCGTGGCCCACGTAGCTATGCCACTGGTGCCAGCATTTATACCTGGTGTCAGCAGGCATAAGTCTTCACGCCCAAATTGGGCACGGTAATCCATGCTAAGTGTTATTCTATAAAGGATGCTCGGCACTAAGCAACCTTTATAGAATTGGCGCTTGGCACAGATCTTAACGGTGCCTACCTTTGAATACCATTTAGAGAATCTGGCCCTTAGTGACAGAACTTCCCTTCATACCTGCTTGTAAATCATCTTGAGCTTAGATCTGGAAAAGGTGAGTAATTAAATCTAAAACAATCCTAAAAATCTGAAAATAAAGCAGTTAATAATTCACAGTCACTGGGGACTGTGCTCTGCTTGGACATTTTCTCCATATCATCAACAGAAAAGCTTAATTGCATGTACCGAAAGTGTGGTTCACTACTTGGTTTCTCAGATTTTCTCATTTGATATCACTTTCTTTCCCCCTACAGAAGCTGAATTTCAAAAGTCCAGCAACTGTAGGGTTAACAAATAAGAAAACTACCAGAGTGTGAAAAAAATGATTAGATCTGCATTAACGAGCAAGTCAGTCTAAGAGGTGGCAATGAATGATCATTTGAACAGCCAGACTTGAACTTTCCAGATGGCTAGGAAATAAAAGGTTGATTGGAAGAGAAGATGAATTGATCATAATCAGAGCAAGCTCTAGACAGACAATAAATTATTTTGATATTTAGAAGGACTTACGAAACACCAATAGCCGTCAATGATCCAGTTGGGATATTGGTAGCAGGTTTCCTGAGGTCTCCGCTCATATTGAAGCCAACCATAACACCTGCATTTCAGATATTTAAATACATACACACAATAGCTTGTTAAAGAAGCTAAACATTTTCCTCATGTAACAGATTTTCCTTCCTTATCGTAGCACATAAACTGTGAATATCATGTGTATTCCCAGTATCATCTCTTCTTTTCCTAGTGCTAGTCAGCTACCCAACGTGTTAAACAAGGATCACTATTATCGATCAACTAGACCATGGTGCATGTATTTTGGTTCTGCTCTCAAGGATAATCACAATGAATATTTATGAGGTAAACTAACACCCATTTGGTTTTAAAAAAACAGGGTCATTCGCATGGACATAGTTTGGGGAGTGAGGAGATGGCATTGACCCCCCCCCCCCCCCCCCACACCAAATGTAGGGTTACCGTATTTTCTCCCGCAAAAAGGAGGGCACATGCCCCGCCCTACCACACACCCGCCCCGCCCCTTCCACACCCTACCCCGCCCCCTGTCACATTTTCCCTTCCCCCTGTCACACACCCCCATCACCTCCCCTCCCCGTCACCCCCCTCCCCCTTTCCTTACTACTCCCCTGGTGGTCTAGTGACCTCTTCGGGGCAGGAAAGAGCCCCCTCTTTCCTGCCCGGAGCGCTGCCGCGCATGCATCCTTCCTGTTGGTGATCTCGGCGAGGTCACTTCAACTCTCGGCGGCCATTTTGAATCGGCGCCGAGATCACCAACAGGAAGGAGGCATGCGGGGCAGCGCTCCGGGCAGGAAAGAGGGGGCTCTTTCCTGCCCCGAAGGCGGAAGAGGTCACTAGACCACCAGGGCAGTAGTAACTAAGGGGAGGGGAGGCTAGCCCACCAGCCTGCCCCGTTTGTCCAGAAATCCAGACAAACGGGCAGATTGGCAAAACCCGCCCGGTTGCCCAGACATGTCCTCAAAAAGAGGACATGTCCGGGTAAATCCGGACATATGGTAACCCTACCCAAATGCTGCTGGACCGAGAGCCTCATTCTCACTCCCCTGCTCCACACGTTACAGTATTCTCTCTCCCCCCCTTCCCTATTTAGCTTTGTCCCTTCTTCCCCCCACCCTCCCCCATGCATCTGCTCCCTCCCCTTAATGTTGCCCTGGTCCCACAGCTCCTTCCCAGAAGAAACTAAAAATGATCAGTGCAGAGTCTTATGCTGCAGCGCTTCCTGTCGGGCTCTGCTGGCTCCCACTCCCGATGCAGTTCCTGTTGCTGTGGGGGGCAGTTTTGGCAGAACCTGCCAGGAAGCGCTGCAGCACGAAGATCTGCACTGGCCATTTCTACTTCCTGCTGACAGCACCTGCACTGGAAAGGAGTCACAGGACCAGAGGAATCCAAGAGGGGAGGAGAGAAGGGGGCAAAAAAGGACAAAGCTGGACAGGGAAGGAAGAGAGAGAGAGAGAGAGGGAGAGGGGAAGAAACTGGAACATGTGGGTCAGGAGAGGGAGAAGAAAGATGGCATACATTTTTGCACTGGGAGAGGGGATATGCTGGACACCAAAACGAAAAGAATAGGGAGACAAAGGGCAGGTTTAAGGGGAGGAGGTAGACCGGGGGAGGGGCAAGAAGGGATGACGCTGGATGTGGAAAGAGAAGAGAGAGGGGGGGGGGGCATGCAGGAACATGGGGGGAAGGGGAGGGAGAAGAAAAATGGGGGACAATTTTGGGTTGGGGTAGGGGATATGCTGGTCACTGGGGAGAAGGGATTAGGGAGACCAGGGCCAGAGTGCCCGTGAAGAGCCACCAAAAGCTTGCCTCACTGGATTGCCCCTTCGCAGCTGCCACCATGTTCCTCACACCCCCACCACCCAAGCTGTGCTGCCCTAAAGATTTGAAAACTGGAGACAAGGCGCTTTCTGCTTCTATGCCTAGTTTTATGTTTCAAACCTGCTTTGCAATGTAGTAAGAGGAACAGCACACTTAGCAAGTGCGGGGCCCTGTGCAGACCAATTTGGTGGGGCCCCATCCTAGCTCCGCCCCCACCCTAGCTCCACCCCATTGATAAGATTATTCCATTTTTAGAAATTTTTTTTATTTATGAAATTTCAAATAAAGACAAATGAAGCTAAACTTGTACAAAAAAAATGATTGAAATAATAAGCACAATGCTATCATCATGAAACCTCCCCCTCCCCCTCCCCAGAAATTATTCAGTTCAAGTCCACTACAATTAGTAGTTCCAATTCTCATAACAAAGGAGAAAATAAGGAAAAATATTAAGAAAAGATCCAGCAGAGTGCTACAGTGTACAAGGTATGCCAGGAATGCTTTATCTGCCTATGGTTGGAGAGAGGTTGAGTGACTCGATGCGGTCCAGGTCCAGGTCGGAGCGGAGGCACGAGGCAGAGTTGAGGCACGCTGAGCGGCGCCCTATGCGGCCGCCTCTGCCTAAGACCGGCCCTGACAGCACAATTGCTGTAGAGAAGAACATGCTACCACAGCTGCTGGGGCAGGTAGAAATGAACTCAGAACTGGAGACTGAAACTGATGCTGGGGCTGGAAAAAGAGGGGTGAGGGCTGAGTTCGGGAGAAAGAAGCAGGAGACTGATGCTGGGGCTGAAGGCTAATGCTGTCTTGGGGACTTGGAGGAAGGGGGTGGAGGTTAATGCTGGGGCTGGGCACTGGGAGAAAAGAGTTGGGGGCTGGGAGAAGGCAGTTTATGCTGAGGATGGGGACTGAGAGAAGGGAGTTGGTGGTGGAGGCTGGGGTTGGGAGAAGGGAGCTAGATACTGGGGACTGTGAGACAGGGTCTGATGATTGATGCTGGGGCTAGGTACCGGGAGATGGGAGATGGAGGCTGATGAGGGGAAAAGTAAGGGAATATGGAGGAGAAGGATACTAAAGAATGAGTGAATTAGGTATGGTGGAAAAGGTAGAGTCAATGAATGTCTAGGAAAAGGGGGCTGGAGGGCAGATACAAGGACAAAGGAGTGAGGGACAGTAGTGACTCTGAATTAGGCATAGCCTCTAGGACTGAGTGGAAGACCAGAGAAAGACAGACTCTACGATTGCCTGAGTATTGGGAGTGTAAGTGGAGACTCGGGGATTGGGTAGGATGGAACAATGGGAACTTGGTGTAAGGATAGTGGAGGTTAAGTGATTGGATGAGGGTATAAGACTAAATGCAGAAAAATGGGGAGGAGATACAGTTTGAAAGACCTACAGGGGGTTGGGGGGGCAACTGAAAGGGAAAGAAGGCTACAGAAATGGCAAGAGGGTAGAGGACTTGAGAGAGGGTAGAAAGGGGGGAGGTAAAAGGGGAGCATGGATGGGGTAAGATATAGAAAAGGGACTGGAGGTGGAAAGGGGTTCAGTGACTCTGAAGTAGCCGGGGCTGGTAAGAGGAAGGTATATGAGGCTGGGTAGGGTGGAAATGGAGGACTAGAAAGTGGGTGAAAGATGAGGGGAGAAGATGCCAAGGAAAGAATGAGAAATAGAGGTGGGAAATGGGAAGAAAATAGGAGTAAGAAAATGGAAAGCTAGTAAGTAGGTGAAAAGAGGGAAACTGCAGATTGGATGGGGCGGGGGACAAAGAGAAATGAAATCTAACTATAGTGGAGGAGTGGCCTAGTGGTTAGAGTGGTGGACCTTGGTCCTGAGGAACTGAGTTTGATTCCCACTTCAGGCACAGGCAGCTCCTTGTGACTCTGGGCAAGTCACTTAACCCTCCACTGCCCCATGTAAGCCGCATTGAGCCTGCCATGAGTGGGAAAGCGCGGGGTACAAATGTAACAAAAATAAAATAGATACTATTGGAGATTCTACATGGAATGTTGCTACTTTTGGAGATTCTACATGGAATGTTGCTATTCCACTAGCAACATTCCATGTAGAAGCCTGCGCGGCCACATTGGTGATCTGCAAGGGCCGACTTCTACATGGAATGTTGGAATAGCAACATTCCATGTAGAATCTCAAATAGTAGCAACAGTGGAGGAATGGCCTAGTGGTTAGGGTGGTGGACTTTGGTCCTGGGGAACTGAGGAACTGAGTTCGATTCCCACTTCAGGCACAGGCAGCTCCTTGTGACTCTGGGCAAGTCATTTAACCCTCCATTGCCCCATGTAAGCCGCATTGAGCCTGCCATGAGTGGGAAAGCGCAGGGTACAAATGTAACAAAAAATAAAAAAAATAAATATAAAAAGGCAGATGAGAAAAGCAGAGAAAAAATGGTGATGCTGATAGATGTAGTGGAAGCAGGGAAGAAGATAAAGATCAGGTAGAAACAGAAAATAGAAATAAAATCCTGGAAATGAATGTTGGAGAAAACCAGGAAGAGGAAGTGAAAAAGAGGAACCAGGACCAACCCAACTGGAAAAATAAAACGATCAGACAATGCAGGTACTTTTTCTGGTTTGGGGCCATTCTCATGGTATAAGCCCTGCTATCTATACAGTTCATACCGCAACATTGACCCCAAAGCGGGGGAGCAAAAGTTGGCTCAGGGTGCTACAACCCTGAGGGAGAAAGAGAGGAGATGCTAGGTTTGGGAGAAGAGACAAGGAGGTTGACACTGACAAATGATAAGGTGGGAGGAACAGTGGCGTCGCGAGGGCAGCTGACACCCGGGGTGGGTCGCCGCTGCACACACCCCCCCCCCCCCCCGGGTGCAGCGCGGCGCACCCTCCCCCCTCCAGAGTGCAACCCCCTTCTCCCCCGAGAACATACCTGGAAGGCGGCGAGGGGCAGGCGGGAGAGCCAATCCGCCGAGTGCACGCCGCTGGGGGGTGTCGGCGCCTCGCTGGTTCCCTGCTCTCTCTGCCCCCGGGGCAGAGAGAGCAAGGAACCAGCGAGGCGCCGACACCCCCCAGCGGCGTGCACCCGGGGCGGACCGCCCCACCTTCCTACGTCACTGGGGAGGAAGGGTTTTACAGAATCAGAGACACATGTATACTTTCCCAGCCTCCACAAGCCATGCCAACGTGCCCTCCCCCTTCAAAACTGTGCACGCTGCAATTTAAACAGCCCAATAAATTGTGTATACATTTTAAAAATATATGGATAGTTGGCAACAGGGGCGTAGCCAGACACCCAATTTTGGGTGGGCCTGGGCCCAAGATGGGTGGGCAGAAGAACCCCACCTCATCCCACAGATGATGTGGTCTCTCCTCTCACCTGCATGCCATATGGTCTCTCAAATATCCTCCCTCTCCTGCATACCTTTTAAATAGCAGATTTTCACCGGCAACAGGCAGCAACTAATACACACAGCTGATGTTGGCTCCATACTCTGATGCAACTTCCTGTTTCCGCCTAGGCAAGAATACATCAGAGTGAAGGCTATGGGGCCGGTGCGAGCAGTATGCATCAGTCACTGCTCACTGCAGGTGAAGATCTGCTATTTACAAGGTTTGCAGGAGGGACAGTTGTTGGGAGTTTTCGGATGGGGGGCTTGGAGATCCCTGCCAGCCACATTATAGCTATGCTGGTACTAGGTGGGCCTGAGCCCAAAGTGGGTGGGCCTGGGCCCACCCAAGCCCACCCTTGGCTACGCCACTGGTTGGCAAGTAGTTGCTTATATTAAATATTGGCCTATTTGAAAAGTACGAGAGAACAGTGACTTACCTAGAACAGCAAATAATGGGGTCCTTTTACAAAGGCACGCTGAAAAATGGCTTGCGGTAGTGTAGGCGCAGGTTTTGGGCGTGCGCCAATCCATTTTTTAGCACGCCTGTAAAAAAAGGCCTTTTTTTGCCGAAAATGGACATGCGGCAAACTCAAAATTGCCGCGCGTCTATTTTGGGTCTGAGACCTTACCGCCAGCCATTGACCTAGCGGTAAAGAATCTGGGTGGTAATGAACTGCGTGCGTCCGTTACGCATACCAGAAAATAAAAAAATATTTTTCAGACATGTGTAGCGGACGCACGCCAAAATTGAAATTACCGCAAAGGCCACACAGTAACCGGGCAGTAACTCCAATTTGGCGGGCGCTCATCGTGCGTAGGCACCTATGCAGCTTAGTAAAAGGGCCCCAATGTTTATAATATAGATGGATATTTTGGAATAAGGTTTGTGTGGAGAGCATGGGGTTTATGAGTTCCTATGTAATTGTTTTCGTAAGTTAGCGCATAGCCTTCCAAATTGTGGGTGTAGACAACATGCTGTTTTATAGCTGCACGGGGTGTCAAAAGCAGAGACAAAGCTCGGATATATGAGACATGTCCCTTCACAATGTGGAAAATCAACAGAGCTGATCGTTATGAGAAAAAATATATAATTTATTAATGAAATACTAAAAATGTATATAGAAATCAGCCCGACACAGGCCGTGTTTCACCCAGCAGGGCTGCTTCAGGGGCTACACTCAAGAGAGTATTTTATGTCAGCACTTTTTTCTGGTTTATTCGATTGAGCTGTTTTTTTCAACATATATATCAGAAGATTTACGATTGCGGGCTTCTGTACATTTGGTTTCATCAAAACTACCATATTTTGACAGTAAAGGATCATTGTGTAGCCCCTGTAGCAAGCCCTGCTGGGTGAAACACGGCCTGTGTCGGGCTGATTTGTATATACATTTTTAGTATTTCATTAATAAATTATATATATTTTTTCTCATAACGATCTGCTCTGTAGATTTTCCCTCTTGGAGTTTGCAGATCGTCTTCCCTTTTGGTTTCTTGGACCTTCCTAATATAGCACATTCATTAACAAGGACTACACTGACGTACCTGTAGCAGCAGGGAAAAAAACTCCAAAAACAGTAAAGAACGTTTCCCCTGGGCTGTAGTCCGCAAAGGTGTTGTTACGCAAAAGTTCTTCAGAATACCCAACAAACCCGTGTTCTGCGTGGAAAGGGAAACATGGAAATAAAACGATCAGGAAAAAGTCTTCGGTGAACACAAAAGCAGCGTGACGAGAACAGGCTCTGTCTATTATTCCTGGAAACAGCCTGTTTGAAGTAAGCATGTGCATCCATTTGAAACATTTCCTATGTCATTTCATGTTGCTGGCAAACAAAAATTAGCAGAAAAGAACAAACGTTTTGTGTTTTATTGCGTGCCATCAATAGCGTGCACGCTTTAAAAAAAGAATGAACACTATTTGCAGAGTGCGCACTGTTTCACCCAAGCGCATACGATCACCCTAATACTATAAATGTCGTCATAAATTGCACATGTGCTTAATTTGCACACACAATTCAACTGAATAACAAGCTAATTAGCACCAATTGGCTTAACAAGCAATTACTGGCACTAATTAGATTTTATTGGCATTTAAGTGTGATTTGAAAAAGGGGGTGCAGAAATGAGAGGGGCATGGGCACAACAGGGGCGTTTATAAAATTAACGTGTGTTACTGAATAACGTCAATACGTGCCTAATTTAGGTGTGTACACTTACACCACGTTTCAGTTGGTGCAAATGGCTGTGCCTAAAGTTAGGCGGGATTGCCGGGCATAAACGTTATTCTATAAACTGCGTCTAACTTAAGTGTTGCTTATAGAATACTGCTTTTTTTTTGGAGCCATATATAGAATCGAGCCCTATTTGCATATGTGCAATGGTTCACAAACATGCACTCTTTCAAAACAGTGTACGCTCTTCTGCTTCCCTTGAAGACAAAAGGCAAAACAATGAAAGAAGCAAACACTCTAGGAAATTTTCCAGCTCCACAACCCTAGCTGTAGGACCACTTCTGTAGACCTCAGTTGCCTTAGGGCTTGAAGTTGAAACAAATGAAGTCAGGAACCTTGAATTTAAAGGCTGGAGTAGATAATAGAAGCCTTGTCTCAAACTTTCTACATTAGACACATCAAGGTAAATTTACCTTTATATTATTTCATCTGAAAGGCTGAAAAAACACAGATAGGTAACTTGAACATTTGCCATCACCTATTCTGCTCTAATGCACATCTTTTGTAAATGTGAATTCATCTAATTTTTGCAATAACCTAGAAATAGCATGAAAACATATAGCCCAAAAGAACCTTTTACGGAGATGGGAAGGCAGTAGAATTAGAAGACATGAAATGAGATGGAAGGGGGGCAGACTCAAGAAAAATGTCAGGAAGTATTTTTTCATGGAGAGAGTGGTGGATACTTGGAATGCCCTCCCATGGGAGGTGGTGGAGATGAAAACGGTAACGGAATTCAAAAATGTGTGGGATAAAAATAAAGTAATCCAGAAGGAATGGATCCTCAGAAGCTTAGCGGAGATTGGGTGGCAGCACCGGTGGTGAGAGGCGCAGCCATTGGTTAGGAGGCGGGGCTAGTGCTGGGCAGACTTCTGTAGTCTGTGCCCTGAGAGTGGCAGATACAAATCAAGGTCAGGTATGCACATAAAGTAGCACATATGAGTTTGTCTTGTTGGGCAGACTGGATGGACTTTAAGGTCTTTCTCTGCCATCATCTACTATGTTACTATGTATTAGCATCCCTTTACGTGAACATGCAGTTTGAAAAGTACACTGTTGCTTGGTTGTTTTAAAATGAAAGGAACCAAAAATGGTGGACACCAAGGGCCAAATTTAGTAAATGGTGTTTTCAAAATGGCGGCCGAGACTTCCCGCGGTAGTCACCCGCAAGACTTCCACAGGGAGTCTCGGCCGCCATTTTTAAAATACAGTGGTGCCAGGTGGGGAGGGGGAATAGCGGCAGCCCAGTGGGCCGGGTAGGAAAGAAAATGTTCCCCCACTCCCGCTAAGGCCACTAGCTCACCAGCAGCATTCCGGGCATCCGGGCAGAGCCTCTGGGCCCTCGGGCACTGCCCGGTTGCCTGAATTTTCAGTCCGCCCCTGGATCCCATGATAGACAGAAAGCCTCCAAAAGTTATACCTTGAGAAGGGGAGTGAAAGAGGATAAACTTTTGATGACAGAATTAGGTTTGGTGGACCTTTGGAGAACGTTATACTTGAAGAAACTAGACTTTACTTTGTACTCCAGCGCTCGTGCATTGAATTCCAGAATAGTCTAGTCATTTACACACATATGTGGACCTGCTGATTCTTGTAAATACTTTTACTCAGGAAAAGGCGTGGAGGAAGAATTGTCGGAGAGTCTAATTACCCTGCTAAAAGACTTCTGAATACTGTCCTTCAAAAAGAGAACAATCTTTTCAAGGAAGGTTTATTATTTTTAAGGATTTAGCCAAAATCAGATCAAAACAGAGCATATATCATAGTTATTTGGCCAGCTGAATCTAAAAAAGCTTAAACTGGACACTGAGGAGAAGTCTTCAAGTTCAGTACTGCAGTGAGCTGATTTAATTTTAAAAAGTAGAAAAGTAAACTTTCGGTCTTTAGAAAAATGCCATGAAGCAAGATTCAGATATAAAGGAGGTTTCAGACCACCAGAACAATCAAGGCTCTCCTTATAGTTTATCAAGTGATACTAGTAGAAACATAGAAACATGATGGCAGATACAGGCCATATGACCCATCCAGTCTGCCCATCCTCTGTAACCCCTAATTCTTCCTGTTCCTAAGCGATCCCACATGCTTATCCCACGCCTTTTTAAATTCTGGAACAGTCCTCAACTCCACCACCTCCACCGGGAGACCATTCCACGCCTCCACCACCCTTTCTGTGAAACAATACTTCCTTAGGTTACTCCTAAGCCTATTCCCTCTTAACTTTGCCATATGCACCCTCATTCCAGAGCTCTCCTTCATTTGAAAAAGGCTCTCTTCCTGTACATAAATGCCCTTGAGATATTTAAACGTTTCTATCATGTCTCCTCTCTTCCAGTGTATACATGTTGAGGTTCATAAGCCTGTCCTTATAATTTTTGCATTCAAGACTGCTTACTAATTTTGTAGCCGCCCTCTGGACCAACTAGTAATCATAAGTGCAAATAAATAGCTCTTAATCAGAAATGTAATGAGTTTCTGTAACAAATTCTGCAAGATTTTACATGCACAAGTCAAATTTCCAGTGTCACAACATAAGCATATTTTACCCCCCAGAGACTGAACATACTTATTTCAATCGGAGCATTAGGGGTTAATGTTATAATAGGGCACCTCTAACAATTTTGAAAAAGATGATCTATTTTATAAAGACAACATACACTTAAACAACATAAGCCTTAGGAAAATGACCCCAAAGAAGAGGATAGAAAGTTGCATTATTTCCCACCCTTGAGTGAAAGTCAAAAGACAAGACACAACTCACTAAATGTTGCCTTGGGCATCTTACAATCTGGATGCCACCCTTATACATATATAGAATGTTAAATAATTTCTGGTTTTAAAAGGGGAAAAAATGAAATCAGGTGTATTATTTCCACTAATATTGGACAATAAGAATGTTTCCACGAAATTAATTGACTATACAACGTCTTGGGTTTGAAAAAGCCAACCAGACGATCAATGTGGAATAATGATTCAGATAAATATTAACTGGGGATAATCAGGTTAATACCACGTTTTCTTGGTTTACTGTTGTTTAATTGATTCCCTTGTCTTGTTTCACTCTCCCTATTTATTTTGTGGTCTAAGAAAGAGAAAGATTGTATATAATCTATTTATCTAGTTGAGATTGTTTTCTTCTAATAATGTATTAATGTACAGTCATATCTGTATTACTGTTTGCAAGTGATCCTTGTAAAATGAAAAATTATAAATAATTTAAATAGAATGCTTCTGCTGGGATATCCAACTCCAATCTCACTATTCACTCTTTGCATGCTGACAAAAATGTACTTCTGTAATGCTCTAGAGGTCACAATATTTATTAGATGAAATGAACTACTGTGATAACTACCACGGAGGTGTTTTTAGCAAATGGATCTTACCAGCTCCCTACACTCTCTATGTTCCGTTCTTCTTTATACAAGAGACACATTGTTTGGCAAGGCACCAATGTGTCCCGACAAAATAATTAGCAGAGGTGAAAGAAGATGAGGACTAAGACAATAAATGCCATTTCTTCAGTTTCAAGTTAATTTTTAGGAATCTCTAAATTGTGCCTGCTTTAGAGAAACAGAATTTATGAACAAGGAATAACCTTCAGTTAAATGTACGTCTTAATTCCAAGTTGGTTGGAAGAGCTTTGAGAAACTTGGCAGCCTTCTTTGACTCATAATTGCTGTAACTACTTATCTTCCAATGCTATCAACTCAACTCCACTTGCCAAGACCAACTGCAATATATTAACTTGATTTATCAGCAATATATTGAGTCGTCGAGGAAAATGGTAAAGTACAAACTAAATATTTAGCACAAGTAAGATACTTCCAGGAGCTCATACTGTATTGTTGAATTTTATTATCTTGCCGAAGGAATAAAAAATAAAAATCTGGAAACCAAACCGGTGAATCTCAAGAGGCTGAACTAATTTCTTTGACTTATGACTCATGTTGCTGGAGAAGGATGAGGAAGAAGGGGTGGGTTCTTCTTTGCTTCAATAGATCTGTCTGCGATTTTTTTGGCATTGAAGAAACCAGGAAACAGAGACATTAATACAAAAAGCAGTGGAAAAATACCCAGAAAATAAGACTACACTGAAGCAAGGGAGGCTCCAAAGGAATGCCAAAAAAATACTTTTTCTGAAAAGGGTGGATACCTGAAATGGAATTCCAGTTCAGGCGGTAAGAGCCAACATAGTGATAGAATTCAAGCATGCAGGAGACAAACACAAAGGACCTTAGCAGCAGCGGGAGGAAGGAAGGTCACCACAAGATTTGATTTAATTTATATACCACTTGGAACTACAAAACATCAATCAGTTCATACATGCAAAACCTAATAAATATGATATGTAGCAAGAGAAAGGTTTCTCTGTATGAGTAAGAAAGTTTTCTGAAGTCTCTGCTCCTAAATGTTTGTGTGCTTAAGATGATGTGATGTGATACGATTCTTGTATCCTGCTAACCTCTACTTATTAGTGGTTCAAAGTGAGTAACAAAGCAAACTAAGGACCTCTTTTACAAAGCCGAGCTACCGATTCTTGGTGCGGCAAATGAGAGAAAGTCCATTCATTTCCTATGGGCTGCCTTCCTCTCATTTGCCGCTAGAGAATCGCTAGCATGACTTTGTGAAAGAAGCCCTAAAATAACTACTTAAAAAATTAAGACAGAAACCTTTTGAACAGATAATTCTTTAAATTCTTTGAAGTTCAGAAGAAGGGAGTGAAAGCCAAAAGTGAGGGGCCTGATAACTAAAAGAAGCTTCCAAAATCTTTTTATATCTAACTTTTGAAAATGAAGGTAAAATTGCGCAAAATGGATCGCTAACTTTCAAGATTCCATGAACAGAAGGAAAAGAAATTAATCTAAAAAGATAAGCTGGAGATGCGTCATCAAACATTTTAAAAATTATACAGGTCAACTTAAATAAAACTCGAGACTGAACAGGAAGCCAGTGAAGAGAAATAAAAGCAGATATAATGGAGGAAGGGTTAAGAGACCTATTACTGTCAGTGGGTGCTCTCCTTCCAGGATTTTGGAAGGAACTGTAAGAAGCCCTGAGATTAGAGCTAACGGGAGAAGATGTCAGCACAGCAAGGACACTGGAGGGAGCCCAGGAGGGCTCAAGGACTTCTAATGGAAGCAAAAGGAGAGGGAATACCCCTAGGGTTACCATATGGCTCCAGAAAAAGGAGGACGGATTGAGCCAGCCGGGTTTCACTTCCATTGCTTTCAATGGAAGTAATTGAGCCAGCCGGGTTTTACTTCCATTGCTTTCAATGGAAGTAATTGAGCCAGCCGGGTTTTACTTCCATTGCTTGGAAAGCAATGGAAGTAAAACCCGGCTGGCTCAATCCGTCCTCCTTTTTCTGGAGCCATATGGTAACCCTACTAGGCTGGTAGACCTAACTGAAAGAAGGCATTAGATAGATGGACAGAAGTAAGGAGCGTATAGAATGAGCCAGAGGTAATTGGTCAATGAGAACAGCAAAAGCCTACCAGTACTCAGACAAAGGGTGCCTGGGTGATCCCAGCCAGAGAGCATGCTTCCCTCAGGAGGTGTTGCAAAACAATGTACCCTACCTTGCCTACTGAGAAGTCTAGTCTATGGTGTGAGGGGCCGAACCCCAGTGCATTCCTAGCACCTAGAGGAATTCTTGAGATTTTTTGAGTGGATGTCTGCCTTTGGGAAAGGAAAGCCTTAATATCGTTTTGCGCCTTCCTCTAAGGTGGTATTTGGAACAAGATTTTGGATTTCTCTGCAGAGTCCAGGGCACCACACGATTGGGTACTTAAGTACTAAAAAGGTTTGTGATTTACTGTGAAAGTCCATTCTGTTGGAAGTGTCCTCTGTAGAGCAAGAAGAATGGATACAACCTAGGAACCAGCAAAGAGAGAAGTTGAAGAAGTACAATACAATACAATATAATAATAGCATTTATCTTCTGCTAGATACTCACAGTTCTCTGTGGATGGCAATAAAAATGACTAGAGAAGATAAAAAAAGGTGGGAGTGTAAGCCAGGCTATCCAAAGACTGAAACCAAAAGGTTCAATTAAAAATATGTGACGTTTTAATAGTTTTGTAACAAATAATAATAAAACAACTTTACATAGAGAACGACTCTAATAATAAAACAATTTTACATAGAGAACGACTCGACACAACCGTTGTGTTTCGGCCAGGTGGCCTACATCAGGAGTCTGATCGCTACGCTATTGGTGTTACAGCACGCAGCGGCAGAAGGATCACCCAATGAACGGTCTTTTTAAAGACCTTTTTAGATCCTGCCTGCAGATCTATCATTTGGTTTGTTTTTGAGCGGTGAGATTTTGAGATTTATAACTATTTATAATCTCCCTTCATTGGTTTAACGTAGTGATCAGACTCCTGATGTTATTATTTGTTACAAAACTATTACAACGTCACATATTTTTAATTGAACCTTTTGGTTTCAGTCTTTGGATAGCCTGGCTTACACTCCCACCCTTTTTATCTTCTTTATTCGCACCGTGGGATCTACTGAGTTCTCCACGTTTGTGGATTCTCTCTATTAAAAATGACTAGTCATTACTAGGAATTACAATATTATGACTCATTATATCTCATAATTTAAAAATTATAAGCCACTCAATACTGAAATTATTTCTGAAATAAAAATGTTTACAATTTATGATAAAAAGATATATGATCACTGTACAGCCTGATACCAGAAAAACCTAAAGAAGGATCTTAGCCAGTACATACACTAAGGAGGAAGGAACAGTAATTTGTGGATTTTTACAGGAACTTGCTACTAATTGTGTCATTCTCACTTGAACTACCTTGTTTGAATTGTAACTGTGATATTGCTGAATTTTTCCAAGGTTTTTACTGCTGTTTTATAAATACCTTATTTGCCAGTATTTATTCATTTATAAAAGGTTCATACCATTTTAATGAAAAAATCCATTCAAAATGATTCACAAGTACAAATTAAAAAAAACAGTAAAAGAAACAGGTGCAAATCAAAAACAGGCTTCATAGGAACACATGAAAAGCAAAGTGGATTGTTTAGTTTCTGGATTATCTCCGACTCTCCTCTAGCGTCAACTCTGTGCTTAGGCCCCTGCCGTCTTCAGCCTAGTACCCAGACCTCTGCAACCAGCTTTCCCCTCTCTCAACCACAGGGGCGACTCACTCCTCCTCTCCTTGGTAAACTTTAGTTCAAAAAACCTCACGCTCCTCTCCAGGACTGATTGCTCTCTACTCTTGATCACTTTTAGAAGTCGAGGTAGCATAAGTGCCACTCCACCCACTCTTCATCACACAAGATGGCAGACTGCCCAGCAAACTATGTGAAAAAAGAAAGCTAAAAATAAATGTGTACCTTTCAGTATTGGTGGGGACACAAACACCACAAATGCTCATTGTGGGATGACGTTGGCAGAGGGCAATAACACAAAAGTCAACGGCCTGGATAAGATAGTGATAACAAGGTAAAATGAGATCCAAGATGGCGCTGAACTGTGAGCAATCAAATGGAGAAGCTTGTGTCTTATCACAACAGTGCTTTTTAGAGAATATTCCCTGGGGTGGACTGGAGTTTCTATAGATTTGTAACAAATTCGTTGTGAACTCTCTGGGACTGGAAAGTCAATACACCAAAGTTCATTCAAGCTCAACATCATGTCTCTGACAGTAGCTAATGAAGGTCACAAGTACCTGGCACATCCCAAAAAATAGATCAACTTTCTCATAGCTTTCAAAGGACAAGCAATGACTCTCTCAAGTCTACATGACTAATAATTTGTTATGGACTTTTCCTCCAGGAACTTGTCCTAACCTCTTGAACCCTGTTATGTTAGTCAACTTGACCGCATCTTCCGGAAACAGATTTCAAAATTGAATTGTGTGCTACATTAAAAAAACAATGCTTCCTATGCTTTGCTTTCAGTCTACTTGGTTGGTGTTGATTGAAACGTTAATCAACTGTCCCCTATTCAAACATTCCATCGCACTCATAATTTTATAAGCTTCTATTACATCTCCACCTGTCCTAACTTCATGCGCCAAGTTAACTTGGGATCAGCTTGAATACTGGAACCAAAATGCCAGTTTGACGGCAGAGCATCCGCCAGAGAGAAGATGGAAGCCCCACTCCACACCAAGAACTGTCGTACCAGTAAAGCCATCTGCCATTGTAGCAGTTGATGATTTAACACTGGCATCTTCTGTGGGAGCTCCTCTTGCATTGAATTTAACTACTTTTGGGGATTCTGCCAGGTACTTGTGGCCTGGATTGGCCAAAACAGTATACTGGGTCAGATGACCTTTGGTCCAGGGCCGCCGAGAGACTGAGCCGACCCCCAGGATCATTGTCGCTGCTGTCTATCCCCCCCAGGATTGCTGCCACTGCGGCCCCCCAGGATCTCCGCCACTGCCACACACACACACCCCCGCCGCAACTACAAATACGTTGGCTGGCGAGGATCCCAAGGCCCCGCCAGCAGAAGAAGTCTTCCTCCAGTCTGCTCTTCACTCTGCCACAATTGCCTGCCTCACCCCTGAGGCTACTTTTTCTCTCACCTCACGCAAGCTCAGTTTCAAAACTGAACATGCGTGTCTTGAGGGGAAAAGCAGTCACTTATTTATTTATTTATTTATTGCATTTGTATCCCACATTTTCCCACCTTTTTGCGGGTTCAGTGTGGCTTACAATATGAGTTAAATGTTGGAAATACAATTTGTTACAGATTGGTTATGGATTACATTTTGCATAATTATGCGAAACAATTGAAGTGTCGTTGGGAGTGTAACAATGGAGCACAAACATTGAAACATTGGAAGGAAACAATGGGAGCTTAGAGGGCGATAAGAAGGCATAAAGACATATGATATATATCTTTCTGTGATTGAAGGTATGAATGATGTGATATTACGGGAATGAGAGTTCCGAGGTGAATGTGTGATGCATTCGTGAATAGTAGGTGTGGACTTTATGTGTTTTGGTTCTTTCCGTAAATCTTTTCGAAAAGATGGGTCTTCAATGATCTGCGGAAGGAAGCTTGCTCGTTGATTGTCCTTAAGTTGCGTGGCAGTGTATTCCAATACTGCATGCTCATGTGAGAAAAGGTTGATGCATGTAGCGTTTTGTATTTCACGCCTTTGCAATTGGGGAAGTGGAGGTTTAAGAAGGTTCGGGATGATCTTTTGGCGTTTCTGGGTGGTATATCTATTAACTCAGACATGTAGGCTGGGGCTTCGCCGTGAATGATTTTGTGGACTAATGTGCATACTTTAAAAGTTATGCGTTCCTTTAGTGGAAGCCAGTGTAGTTTCTCTCGTAATGGTTTTGCACTCTCATATTTTGGCTTTCCAAAGATGAGTCTGGCTGCCGTATTCTGGGCTGTTTGACGTTTTCTCAATGTTTGTTCTTTGCAACCTGCGTATAAGTGAGTTGCAGTAATCCAGATGGCTGAGCACAAGGGATTGTACTAGGCTGCGAAAGACGGATCTTGGGAAGTATGGTCTTATCCTTTTAAGTTTCCACATGCTGTAGAACATCTTTTTAGTTGTGTTGTTAGCATGAGTATCGAGCGTTAGGTGGCGGTCGATAGTGACTCCAAGGATCTTTAGCGTTTCTGAGATTTGAAGGTTCAGGTTTGGTGTGTTTATAGCTGTGAATTCTTTTGTGTTGTATTGGGAGGTGAGTATTAGGCATTGAGTTTTTTTCTGCGTAGTAGCAATGTGGCAGAGTGAAGAGCAGCGCTGGAGGAAGACTTGTTCTGCTGGCGTGGCATGGGGGGACCCCTGCCAGCCAAATCAGAGGCCCTGGCCCAAAGTCCTGCTGTGTCCGCTCCTCCCCAGCCTCCAATGGGGGCCTGGCGCTGGAGTTTTCTTCAGGAGCGAGAGAGAGGGAGACCCCAACACCAGTGCTGGGCCCCCCTTGGAGGTCAGACCTGGGGAATTTTGCCCCCCTCTCGGTGGCTCTGCTTTGGTCTGACCCAGTAAGACAGCTCTTATGTTCTTAATCTACACTATTTCAACCTCCAATAATCCTCACTGACCACCCTGAAAATATACTCAGAACATATTTTAATGAGATTATCTATAGAGACCATCCCTCTTCTCCTTCCCCTCCCTCTTTCACAAGAGCATTTTATTTGTCCTTGCCCAGGAAAAGCCAATATGAATGAGAAGGAGATACTGATGAGAATCACCTCTCAGTGTATATAGCCTAACTTTAACCAGGCTTCTCTAGAACTTGGCCAAGCTAGAAGAGGTTCAAGTCACCTTGATGGCCTCTGCTAGAACATGATCTGAACTGGATTTTTATAACAAAAAATATGTTAAATATGCTTCTTTTCATAAGGAGTTTATCTATGCAACACAGGACTATCACTTTAGGAACTCATATTCTGCTTTGCTTTCCATGAAAATGCGTGAAACAATTTGAGAAAAATAGACATATTTTATGAACCATCAGTTAAAAGGATTTTTCTAGAAAATAAATTAAACCCCAGGAACATAGTGGTGAAAATGGGGTCCGGATAAATCTACCTGTTGTCATTCTGTCTTGTGATCTATGCTATTGCGTTAATTGCTTTTGCTAGCTTGGCTTTTCTTTGATATAGTTCAGCTCTGTTTAGTGGGTGGAGTAACATCCGCTCTCAGATTTCTATTTTTGGATCTTTCCCTTTTCTCAGGATAAATGTGACTGTGCTAATCTTTTTTATTGTAATTTCTTAATAATATGTTGGCAGTAGTACCCTCATTCCCTTGCTAAGGTCTTTAAAATCTAATTTCCTCTATCTGAGATAAATAATTGAATAGTGTTTTGCTTGAAATTACATTAAAAAAATAAGACAAAGATTAAAAAAATAAGACAAAGATTAAATATCAAGGGAAAAGGAGAGACAAGCAGGAGACTGGGGGAAAACAATTATGGCTCAAAACCACCACAAACATTTCTAAAGGTCCTTAACTGGAAATAATTTAAGCAGGCTGTCATACAATTTACAGGAACAAAAACACACAAGATATATTTTATTAATCAATAACAGGAGACCCCCAAATCGGTTGCTGGAGTACTACTACTTCACATTTCTAAAGCGCTACTAGGGTTACGCAGCGCTGTACAGTTTAACAAAGGACAGTCCCTGCTCGAAGGAGCTTACAATCTAAAGGACGAAATGTCAAGTTGGGGTAGTCTAGATTTCCTCAATAGTGGTATAATGGTTTTGTGCCGAAGGCGACATTGAAGAGGTGGGCTTTGAGCAAGGATTTGAAGATGGGCAGGGAAGGGGCCTGGCGTATGGGCTCAGGGAGTTTATTCCAGGCATGGGGTGAGGCAAGGCAGAAAGGGCGGAGCCTGGAATTGGCGGTGGTGGAGAAGGGTACTGAGAGGAGGGATTTGTCCTGTGAGTGGAGGTTACAGGTAGGAACGTAAGGGGAGATGAGGGTAGAGAGGTACAAGTTGCCTTGAAAAGTGACCAGCTTAGAACGCACCCAGTTTTCTTCAAAACAAATAATTTGTGATATTGTGCACCAAGAGCCCACGAAATAAGTGAAATCAACATTTTAAAAAAAAATGTAGCATTCATACTCCATAAAAGTTACCCCTGCCTAATAGATATAGGAGTTGCTTGCCGGGGAGGGGTGGGTAGGAGGCGGGAGGGGGAGGGGTAGTTTGGAGGTAGGATCTGGAGGTGGGTAAACGGACTGGGGGCCAATTGTCACGTTTTCAAAGCTGGAAACTGGGTTTGTGAGGCCTTGGGCCACTGCTACTGCTACTACTTAGCATTTCTATAGCGCTGCCAGGGTTACGCAGCGCTGTACAAGTTCAACATGGGGAAGGACCGTCCCTGCTCAAAAGAGCTTACAATCTAAAGGTTACAAACTATGTAGTCAGTGTAGGTATCATGAGTGGGGAAGGTGGTTATGCGCCAAAAGCAAGGGAGAAGAGATGGGCTTTGAGTAAGGACTTGAAGATGGGCAGGGAGGGCGCATGACGTATGGGCTCGGGAAGGCTGTTCCAGGCATATGGTGATGCGAGGCAGAAGGGGCGGAGTCTGGAGTTAGCGGTGGTGGAGAAGGGTACAGATAGGAGTGCTTTGTCCTGAGAGCGGAGGTTACGGGTGGGAACATAAGGGGAGAGGAGGGTAGAGAGGTAATGGGGGGCTGCAGATTGAGTGCATTTGAAGGTCAATAGGAGAAGCTTGAACTGTATACGGTAGCGGATCGGGAGCCAGTGAAGCGACTTGAGGAGAGGGGTGATATGAGAGTATCGGTTCACGCGGTAGATAAGACGTGCGGCGGAATTTTGGACAGATTGAAGGGGGGATAGGTGGCTAAGCGGGAGGCCAGCGAGGAGAAGGTTGCAATAGTCAAGACGAGAGGTAACGAGCGAGTGGACGAGGGTTCGGGTGGTCTGTTCAGAGAGGAATGGGCGAATTTTGCTAATATTATAGAGGAAGAAGCGACAGGTCTTAGCTGTCTGCTGGATATGGGCAGAGAAGGAGAGGGAGGAGTCGAAGATGACTCCGAGATTGCGGGCTGAAGCGACGGGGAGGATGAGGGCGTTGTCAACAGAGACGGAAAGTGGGGGAAGAGGAGAAGAGGGTTTGGGTGGAAAGACAAGGAGCTCAGTCTTTGCCATGTTCAGTTTCAGATGCCGGTTGGACATCCAGGCAGCGATGTCTGAAAGGCAGGCCGAAACTTTGGCCTGGGTTTCGACCGTGATGTCGGGAGTGGAGAGATAAAGCTGGGTGTCATCAGCATAGAGATGGTACTGGAAACCATGTGATGAGATCAGCGAGCCCAGGGAAGAGGTGTAGATCGAGAAAAGAAGCGGTCCAAGGACAGAACCTTGAGGAACTCCAACAGAGAGCGGGATGGGGGTGGAAGAAGAGCCATTAGAATATACTCTGAAGGTGCGATGGGAAAGATACGAAGAGAACCTTGTATCTTCGAGGAGCGGCAGTGGCAGGCAAAACCACCCCATGCTAGAGACAGGGCAGATCTCTGACAAACAGTTAGGCTTCACCTGCACCTGGCCACTTTCCACCAAGAGTTGAGCTCAAGGCTTCAGGTGGCTGGCAGGACTTACTGGACAGGGCAGGACTGGATAACAGCTAGGTAGCACAGGGACAGCAAGGCAGGGAAAGGATAGGCTAAAGGCCAGGACTGAAAGCTGCGAGCGGCCACTGAAACAGGGAATAAACACAGCTAGACAGGAGACTGAACTGAAAGCTGCAAGGAGCCACTGAAGCAGGAAACAAACACCGATAAACCCAGAACTAGACAAAGACCTACAAACAAGACACAAGACTGGGACATAAGCAATACAGTAAACAAGCAATACCCTAAACTAAACATAGACTAACTAGAACAGGCAAGACTTCAGGCAAGAACAAGAGCAAGGAAACAGGCTGAAGTGCAAAAACACCAACATACCAGGGCCTTAGACGCAATGCAAAGGCCAAGCAGCAAGGTTTCAGAATGGCTAATAAGCCCAGCAGCACCTGGAGCTCAGCTGCAACCATCACCAGGAAACTACGGGTGCTGTGTAGGTTCAATCCAAGCAAGCAAGTCTGGCAGCCCGGAAGATCCGGACCGGACTGAGCTAAAGTCTGGAACGGGCAGGAACAGCAAGACAGTCTATAGCAGTTCATAGCAGCCACCGGTTCTGGCCACCAGAGGGCAAGGTGAGCACAGACGTAACACCAATGTGTTTTGGTGAGGAAGATGATACTTGTAAAAAGCCAATGTCTCTGGGAACCTTGGTAATGTCTAGTATGCCCAGGTCCTTGGGAGGCTCTCCTGTGCAGAGGCTGGAGGCCGTATGGACTGGGGGCCTTCAAGACATACAAAGAGACAAGATTTGACATACGCTTCAGTCCACCCTGAAAGCAATAAAGCATGCTCCTACAATTGTGTACAATCAATGGGGGTGGGAGGTGGGAGGAGGAGTGGGGGGGGGGGACACAAAAAATAGGTTGACAAAGATTAACCGTTAAGTGGTTGACGCACTGTACCTGTTATTCGTTGTTTAATAATACAACTATTGTGATGTTTTATATTGAGTTGTCAATAAAAAAATAGTTGAAACATAAAAGTAACCCCTGCCTGTTTTGGGGCACACCATTGAAAAGGAGATGTGGATTGCATAGAACCCTTAAAACCACTTTTTCATTCTGACAGTAAAATCCACCCCTGATAGAGCACTGGAAACTGCAAGTGAGAAGCTGTAATCGTCTCTTGCTGAACTCAGCCGCCTCACAGAGGCCTTCTGCTGATTTCACATACATCTGTAGCAGAGAGCACACACAGTACTGGTCCCTTAGGGATGTAGTTTCCCTGCTCAATCTGGATGTTGCCATGATCTCATTTAGCCCCAGCTATCCGCACCCACCTCCCTTCCTTCAAAGGAAATAGAATGAATTATGTTCTGAATCCTCCAAAGAAGCAAATGACTGGGGCATCTTCTGTCATAAGAATGGTCATAAGTACATAAATAATGCCACACTGGGAAAAGACCAAGGGTCCATCAAGCCCAGCATCCTGTCCCCGACAGCGGCCAATCCAGGCCAAGGGCACCTGGCAAGCTTCCCAAACGTACAAACATTCTATACATGTTATTCCTGGAATTGTGCATTTTTCCCAAGTCCATTTAGTAGTGGTTTGTGGACTTGTCCTTTAGGAAACCGTCTAACCCCTTTTTAAACTCTGCCAAGCTAACCGCCAAAGAGAAGAGATAAAAATGATACATTAAATAAAGAAGACTAACATATATACATAGTAACATAGTAGATGACGGCAGAAAAAGACCTGCATGGTCCATCCAGTCTGCCCAACAAGATAAACTCATATGTGTATACCTTATCTTGATTTGTACCTGCCTTTTTCAGGGCACAGACCGTACAAGTCTGCCCAGCAGTATTTCCCACCTCCCAACCACCAGTCCTGCCTCCCATCACCGGCTCTGGCACGGACCGTATAAGTCTGCCCTCCACTATCCTCACCTCCCAACCACCAACCTCTCTTCCCCCACCTGCTTCGCCACCCAATTTTGGCTAAGCTTCTGAGGATCCATTCCTACTGCACAGGATTCCTTTATGCATATCCCACGCATGTTTGAATTCCGTTACCGTTTTCATCTCCACCACCTCCCGCGGGAGGGCATTCCAAGCATCCACCACCCTCTCCATGAAAAAATACTTCCTGACCACTTTTTTGAGTCTGCCCTCCTTCAATATCATTTCATGTCCTCTCGTTCTACCGCCTTCCCATCTCCGGAAAAGATTTTTTTGCGGATTAATACCTTTCAAATATTTGAACGTCTGTATCATATCACCCCTGTTCCTCCTTTCCTCCAGGGTATACATGTTCAGGTCAGCAAGTCTTTGTTCATACGTCTTGGAGCGCAAATCCCATACCATTCTCGTAGCTTTTCTTTGCACCGCTTCCATTTTTTTTTTTAACATCCTTCGCAAGGTACGGCCTCCAAAACTGAACACAATACTCCAGGAGGGGCCTCACCAACGACTTGTACAGGGGCATCAACACTTCCTTTCTTCTGCTGATCAGAAATGCCACAGCACAGCATCAGAGCACTTTCCAGAACTGCCACCAAAATAAGTATTCTAGTAGTATACCCAACTCTTTAACAGTGTACAGCAAATATAACCTGGATAGGTAATTTATGGTTATGGATCCAGCAACTGATTTACGGGTGGAACATTTTCAATGCAATAAGGGTGAGGATTGTGATTTTTGCACTTTGACAATAGTTGGCAATGAGTTTTTGCACATGTGCATGCGTGCACGATTTCCTTTGAAATAATGCACAGCTTGCCAATCCAGTTATGTGACATATGTAACGATATGCCCGTGCTTTGTTTTGTATATTGGCTGCACCATATATACGGTGATAATCTGAATTGTAGAACACCACGGCTGTATCAAGAGAGGGGCCACTTTTGGACTAGGCTAACAAATGGCTCAAAAAGTCCACACACACAAAAAAAAGCCAAATCTTCCATTGTATGCAAATCTCTTTCATGCATATCCATTGCGGATATCCTGAAAACCTGATTGGGAAGGGGATACTCCAGGACCGACTTGGGAAACACTGGTCTAGTCCTTGTGAATCTAAACATGGTCACTGAAAGGGGAGAATGTTTTTTGAATTGACCTTTTAGTAAACGGAGGAGTTACCATTAGAATCCCTCCTTTCACTGACTGGACTAAATTTTTATTTATTAGCATTTATTTACCACCTTTTTGAAGGAATTCACTCAAGACGGTGTACAGTAAGAACAGATCAAACATGAGCAATAGGCAATTACAGAAGTAAAAATATTCAACTAACAATACAAAGTAGGGCATGGTATACTACTTCACGAAGCTGTGAAAAGAAGACAGTGAGGTAAATCCAAGGAGGATAACAAGGAAGTCTTTATTGAAGATGCTTAAAAACCGACCTGACACGGCCGTGTTTCGGCCTAAAGGCCTGCCTCAGGGGTTCTGGTAAATCTCTGATGTTGTAGTATAGTACTCTACAACAGGGAAATTTAATGCAAGGATCTGGCTATAAAAATCCTTCGTTTATCCTCTGTCTTGTAAATACGCTGAGAAACAGTTGCCGTATTGTTGGCTGATATAAATGTCTTCTTTTCACTTCTCATGGCTTCGTAATTTTTTTCCCCTCCTTTTTGGTTGTTATGGTATACTACTTGTAATGTCAACACAATACGTAATAGAACATTATAATTGATAGTGAAGGGTAAGGCAAAGTTGTAACATATAGATGGGTAAGAAAGTAGGAAGAGTTGGAAAGTAAGGTGACTGATTTGAAAAAAGTTGCACATAAGGTCAGAGAGATGGTTAAATACTATCTCAGCTAGGGTAGGAGTGGAAACACACCCCTTGCAGTATGTGCAGCCCGAGTCACTCCTTGTGTGTGTGAGTGAGACTAACAAGTTAGTTACTTCTTCCACTAAAGGACTGGTTGAACAGTCAAGCTTTCAGCTGCTTCCTGAAGTAGAGATAGTCTTGTGTTAAGCGGAGCCTTTCAGGCAATGAATTCCAGAGTGTGGGGGCTACCCTGGAGAATGCTCGTTTGCAGGTATCACATCGTGTAATGTCTTTTGCAGAGGGTGTGGTTAGTGAAAGTCCTTGGGAGGACTTGGTGTCCTTGGCGGTGCGTGGAGGATCATCATATTCTTCAGATACTCAGGGCCATTTTATTTCAGGGCCTTGAAGATCAGACGTGGAGGGGCATAATCGAACAGGGCGCCCAAGTTGTCATGAGGGTGTCCTCACAGGACGGCCCCGTAAAGGGGCGGGGCAACCTGTATTATCAAAACAAGATAGGCGTCCATCTTTTGTTTCGATAATACGGTCGGGGACGCCCAAATCATGAAATTTAGGTTGACCTTAGAGATGGTCATCCTTAGGTCGTTATTGAGATGGTCATCCCCAGCTTTCGGCGATAATGGAAACCGAGGATGCCCATCTCAAAAACAACCAAATCCAAGCTATTTGGTCGTGGGAGGAGCCACCATTTGTAGTGCACTGGTCCTCCTCACATGCCAGGACACCAACCGGGGGCACTGCAGTGGACTTCACAAATTGCTTCCAGGTGCATAGCTCCCTTACCTTCGGTGCTGAGCCCTCCAACCCCCCCCCCCCCCAAAAAGAAACCCCACTCCCCACAACTGTACACCACTACCATAGCCCTAAGGCTGGCATAAAGGCTGGAAAATGTTTAAAAAACATTTTTGGGGGTGGGAGGGGGGTTGGTGACCACTGGGGGAGTAAGGGGAGGTCATCCCTGACTCCCTCCGGTGGTCATCTAGTCAGTTCAGGCACCTTTTTGAGGCTTGGTCGTGAAAAAAAAATGGACCAAGTCGGCCAAATGCTCGTCAGGGGCGCCCTTCTTTTTTTCCATTTGCATGCTAGCAGGCCCCCCATTCCCCCCAATATAACCCCTCCTTGCAGAAGCAGGAACCCCAACCCCCCTCCCCAAGCCAGCAACAAGGTAGCTGGAGGTCCGGCGGTCTGTTGTCTCTATATGTCTTTAACTTAGAGAAGAGAGGGGAGAAGAACAGCTTATTTGTGAGGTCGGGTGGTAGTTGTGGAGGATAGTTTGGGGGGAGATGAATGAGTTGCAGTAGTTGTGTGCAATGGGGATAGGAGGGGCAGATATAGAAAGTAACTAGGGTAGTTTTGGGGCTGGGTTGGTAGGTGCGGGGATGCATTTCAATGCTGTAGAAGTGCATTGGGCCATTGGGAGGGGAATTTATTTCTCTGGAACTCCCAGCCTAATGTGGTCCATTTTATATGATATGTCTTTTTCACCAGTTTTCCCCCCATGCCAAGTTGGCTCCTGTTCCATTAAGATAGACGTTTTTGACTCCTTACATATAATTCTTTCTAACTTCTGTTGGGGTTGGAAAGAATAAGAAGGTCCAAAATATCAAGTGAAAAGGAAAAAAAAAACCCAAAGCTGTTAGATAAAATCACATGGGTAGCAACTACTATGTGGTTGTCATCTGAGCCTCTCAATAACGTGAGTTTTGATTCTAATTGGGCTACAATCAACTCAGAAATCTATTCTTTCAAATCAACTCCTTCACAATACAGCAGTCCATATGATTTACGATGCACATCATTATGACCATGTAACTCCTCTACTGATAGATCAACACCAGTTACGTTCCCAGTAGGATTCAATGTAAGATTTGCCTCCTCACACATAGGCCTGTTTTAGAGGCCTACCCCCTTATCTAGAATGCTCATCCACTACCATGCTTCTAGAGCTCTTTGCTCCAGCAATGCCTAACATGTTAGTTATTCCTTCTTATATGATTATCTGCCTTAATACACTTTGGAACATTAAGTTGCTTCGCCCCTATTCCATAAAACAAACTACTGGAATCCTTATATTCAGATCCATCTTTAATTTGTTTCAAATCTGGTATTAAGACCTGGCTTTTCCAATGGCCCTACCCCTCCCTCTCTTATTATCTCTTTATTCCCACTTAGTTATTTTATTTTATTTATACCCCGCGCTTTTCCCACTCATGGCAGGCTCAATGCGGCAGGCGATGGAGGGTTAAGTGACTTGCCCAGAGTCACAAGGAGCTGCCTGTGCCGGGAATCGAACTCAGTTCCTCAGGGCCAAAGTCCACCACCCTAACCACTAGGCCACTCCTCCACTGTTGCTACTATTTGAGATTCTACATGGAATGTTGCTATTCCAACATTCCATGTAGAAGTCGGCCCTTGCAGATCACCAATGTGGCCGCGCAGGCTTCTGCTTCTGTGAGTCTGACGTCCTGCACGTACGTGCAGGACGTCAGACTCACAGAAACAGAAGCCTGCGCAGCCTTCTACATGGAATGTTGCTAGTGGAATAGCAACATTCCATGTAGAATCTCCAATAGTAGCAACATTCCATGTAGAATCTCCAATAGTATCTATTTTATTTTTGGTTACATTTGTACCCCGCGCTTTCCCACTCATGGCAGGCTCAATGCGGCTTACATGGGGCAATGGAGGGTTAAGTGACTTGCCCAGAGTCACAAGGAGCTGCCTGTGCCGGGAATCGAACTCAGTTCCTCAGTTCCCCAGGGCCAAAGTCCACCACCCTAACCACTAGGCCACTCCTCCACTTCATTCCCACTAGGCCACTCCTCCACTTTATTCCCTCAACCAGGACATAGCGGGATAATCCATCCTTAAATATCTCTTTGTAGGCTCTTCATTCCCTTTGATGTTCCAGCGACTCCTAAAAACTGCTCTGTGTCCTTGGCTTTTCAGTCTAGGTTTGCTGTCATCAGATTGCAGATCCCAATGGAAATGGGCCATGTAGTTTTGTTTATGGTTTGCAGATTTCTTGATGGTACACAGCAGTAGTTTAGTCTCCTTCAGGAAACTAAGCGATATCTGTTGAAAGCATACTATCTTCTCATTGTCACTTTAAGTTGCAGAACAGAAGACCCATCCATCTCCATCTCCAACTCCTCCTCCAGCACCACCAATTGCAGTACTCCATGGAAGATGCGTCTCCACGCTCCATGTTCCCACGTCCGTTTCTCTTCGGTCACGGATCAAATTATGCTCAGTACTGTTAAATCTTCCATGCACAGTCCAATTCAGTAAGGCTTTCTCCTATTCTCTGTCTCTAGAGAGCTTTGTAAACCAAGCCTAAAGAATAGCAATTAAGAAGACTAGCAGTCTAAAACATTTTAATTCAGCTAAATAGATCCCCATGCAGAGTAAAATGACTTAGAGGCTTATTTTCAAAGCACTTAGCCTCCCAAAGTTCCATAGAAACATATGGAACTTAGCCTCCCAAAGTGCTTTGAAAATATGCCTCTTAATGTCCTATTTTTTTTTCACATTTCTTCTTTCACAATGACTAATCTCCAACGCCCTCTTCCTTACCCTCCCTTCCTCCAGTTCACACAAGGAACAAACCTTGGCCAAAATAACTCCTTGACTGGGGTCAGGCAAGCAGCAGGGAGAGATAGATGGAACACCAAACATATGTGAACAATTATTTCTTGCATTCTTTCTATTCAGCACAAGATTGAACTGACAGAAGCTCCAGAACACATGAACAGCAGCAATTTTACAAGCACAATAGGTACTGACTACCATGACTGGGCTCTGTATGTTTTGAATTGATGGAACATAATTGCTATACAGTGCCCTCCTACAACCCTCTCTAAACTACTTTAAAAATGGTTTATGTATTTCAGAAATGCATGTTTCTCACATAACAAGGACCGGGTGATGCAGTGCAGGGCCGCTGAGAAGAGGAACAAGATTCCCCAGGGCCCGGCCTCCAACGGGGCCCGCCCGGCGCCATCATGGCTGATTGGTCTCCTGCTCCTATATGCTGCAGTGCCGGGTTATTGCAATAACTGGTTCTTCTTCCTGCCTCATCCCGCCTCCCGTGTGAAGTACTTCCTGTTTCCACAAACACAGGAGGGGACGTGGCAGGAAGAAGGACCTGTGTGGCAGAGCAGAGTTAATGTGGTCCTGGCACACAGGAGCAGGAGACAAGTATTAAGCAAGTAAGCAGGCCCAGGGGTTGGGAAGCCCAGCTTTGTCTCTCAGTGGCCCTGATGCAGTGCCAAACCTATTTAATACAGATGGTCTATGATCGTGCTCATTCTGAAACAAGAATTGTTCTACAGTAAAAGTAAATTTATAGAAAATTTCTATTCTCCTTCACATTATAGTAACAGATGTTCACAGAATTGCTCATTTAATATACCCAGTTCCCCAGTCTGCCCTCTTGCCCTGCTTACTATGCTGTCTCCAGTTATCGCCTTTGCTTGCTAGGGATGTGCACAGTAAAAATGTTTGGTTTGGTTCATGTTTAGGTCAACTTCAACAAAAGCATTAACAAAACCAGGGGAAATATTATCTTAACTCGGAGGTTTACAAAACATCCCATACCACTTTAATAATAAACTCCAGGATAAATTACAAATGCTTTATTGTATCATAAACAAATATTTTGTATAGCATTCATAAAAACCATACATCAATGCTGAGCAGTTTATCTTCACAGTGTGTGCTTATACTCTTTTTCACTCACAGAGGCAAGTTCTCTCAATGAAAATGATGATCCGTAATATCTCCAACGTGCAATAAAAGTGAAGAGTCATCCAAAAGTTGATCCATGAAATGTAATCCTGTTGCATTGAAATAACCTCAAACGACTTACATCAATGCATTGGCAACGATCACTGCTGGTCGAGATTTGGAGCTTTTAAGTCCTCCTTGCTGCATGTTTGCACCTTCCGATGAAGCATACAGCGAATGGTTGCACAGAAGGCAACTAACTGCTCATCGGAGGAGTAAATGAAGTACTGGAGTAAAATTTCATCTGGCAATTTTTATTAAATTCCTGGTGTTTAACTTCTCAATGTCTAACATCAAAAATAGTTGCAGTGTTCAATAACAGTCATTTGACGTTATTTCATTGTAGCAGGATTATATTTCATGGACAAACATTTGGATGACTTCATTTTTATTGAATGTTGGCCTCATCCCGCCTCCCGAGTGAAGTACTTCCTGTTTCCACAAACACAGGAGGGGATGTGGCAGGAAGAAGGACCTGTGCGGCAGAGCAGAGTTAATGTGGTCCTGGCACACAGGAGCAGGAGACAAGTGTTGAGCAAGTAAGCAGGCCCAGGGGTTGGGAAGCCCAGCTTTGTCTCTCAGTGGCCCTGATGCAGTGCCAAACCTATTTAATACAGATGGTCTATGATCGTGCTCATTCTGAAACAAGAATTGTTCTACAGTAAAAGTAAATTTATAGAAAATTTCTATTCTCCTTCACATTATAGTAACAGATGTTCACAGAATTGCTCATTTAATATACCCAGTTCCCCAGTCTGCCCTCTTGCCCTGCTTACTATGCTGTCTCCAGTTATCGCCTTTGCTTGCTAGGGATGTGCACAGTAAAAATGTTTGGTTTGGTTCATGTTTAGGTCAACTTCAACAAAACCATTAACAAAACCAGGGGAAATATTATCTTAACTCAGAGGTTTACAAAACACCCTATACCACTTTAATAATAAACTCCAGGATAAATTACAAATGCTTTATTATATCTTAAACAAATATTTTGTATAGCATTCATAAAAACCAAAACATCAATGCTGACCAGTTTATCTTCACAGTGCGTGCTTATACTCTTTTTCACTCACAGAGGCAAGTTCTCTCAATGAAAATGATGATCCGTAATATCTCCAACGTGCAATAAAAGTGAAGAGTCATCCAAAAGTTGATCCATGAAATGTAATCCTGTTGCAATGAAATAACCTCAAACAACTTACATCAATGCATTGGCAACGATCACTGCTGGTCGAGATTTGGAGCTTTTAAGTCCTCCTTGCCACATGTTTGCACCTTCCGATGAAGCATACAGCGAATGGTTGCACAGAAGGCAACTAACTGCTCATCGGAGGAGTAAATGAAGTATTGGAGTAAAGATTTCACCCGGCAGTCTTTATTAAATTCCTGGTGTTTAACTTCTCAATGTCTAACATCAAAAATAGTTGCAGTGTTCAATAACAGTCATTTGACGTTATTTCATTGTAGCAGGATTATATTTCATGGACAAACATTTGGATGACTTCATTTTTATTGAATGTTGGAGATGTTATGGATCATCATTTTCATTGAGAGAACTTGCTTCTGTGGAGTGAAAAGAGTAGAAGCACGCACTGTGAGGAAAAACTGCTCAGCATTGATGTATGGTTTTCATTAGGGTTTTTATGATTGCTATACTAAGTATTTAAGATATAATAAAGCATTTGTAATTTATCATGTTTGGGTCAGCCACTTATTTGATTCATCTTCAGATTCTGAATCATTCAGATGCATTAAAGTCAATCGGGAAAGCAACTCTACACTCTTAACAGTTGAATTTTTCATATATTTTAATCAAACTTTCTTTAAACCTGTTGGCAGGCATCTGCCACGGAGGCAACAACACTCTAAGACATCAAGAGTGGCATGAAGACCTCAAAGAACCAAAAGAAGAGTCAAGGGCATTAAGAGTGACCTGAAGACGCCAACTCATCGTCAGAGGGGGAACGTGGCACTAAGAGTGTAATGTAGACTCCAATGCATGGGTAGAGAGGCAGAGCAGCACCAACAATACCAGTACTGACAATGGCCAGAAGACCCCAAGGCACTGGAAGAGGCATTGGCAGGAAGAGCAAAACTTCTCTGGGTGCAGGACAAAAGAGCACCAAGTGGGTTAGATCATGGTCAAAGTTTTGTGAGAAAATAAACCCATTTGAAGGAGCATCCAAGTGTCTCCATAGACCACTTTGTCTTGGAGAATTTGATGACTAGGACATATTTTGTCACCCTGCCAGAAAATTCATATGAAAGGACTTCTGGTCCCTTCTTGGAAAGGAAGATTGTAATGTAGCCTAACCATTCATTTGTGCTCTGTACTGTTCTGCAGGCTGTGACGAATGAGCTACTATTGACCAAGCTTTATGTCGAGAAGCTGTGTAATATCAGTACAAGGCAGTGTGAACAGTTATATGTTCTCCAAGTATAAGCCAAGGCATAGCTAACTATAAGTCTGTTCATTACATGTCTTGGAAGCAATCTTTTTTTTTTAACATCTTCTGCAACATTACATAGTAACATAGCAAATGACGGCAGGTAAAGACCTGAATGGTCCAACCAGTCTGCCCAACAGTCACACTCATTATGAATTCATGATTAAACCAAAAATGAATGCAATGTAAAATACATGATGATGGTCTTTTCTGGGCATTTCTGGGACATATAGACGGTAGAAGTTCGCCCAGCTATGACCTTATATTCCAACTCTTGGAGTTGACATCTAACTCTGTAACATATTACTCTGTAAGCCACATTGAGCCTACAAATAGGTGGGGGGAAATGTGGGATACAAATGTAACAAATAATAAGCCCACTCCAGCCTATCCAAACCCATCTTGTCATTTCCGGGACACAGCTCGTAAAAGTCTGCCCGGCACTGTCCTCACATTACAGCTACTGAAGTTGCTGCCAAAGCCCTTTCCAACCCATCTTAAACCAGATTGCCAAATACGGGACACAGACCGTACAAGTCTGCTTGGCACTAGCCTTAGTTCTTCATTAACATGATTATTACCAGTAAAAACACATTTAACAGGTTATCAGAGATAATCTCAAGAAAGATATAGTAGATATAGTAGAATTGGAAAAGGTGCAGCGAAGGGCGACTAAAATGATAGCGGGGATGGGACGACTTCCCTATGAAGAAAGACTAAGGAGGCTAGGGCTTTTCAGCTTGGAGAAGAGACGGCTGAGGGGAGACATGATAGAGGTATATAAAATAATGAGTGGAGTGGAACACGTGGATGTGAAGCGTCTGTTCACGCTTTCCAAACATACTAGGACTAGGGGGCATGCGATGAAACTACAGTGAAGCAAATTTAAAACAAATTGGAGAAAAGTTTTCTTCACCCAACGCATAATTAAACTCTGGAATTCGTTGCCGGAGAACGTGGTGAAGGCGGTTAACTTGGCAGAGTTTTAAAAGGGGTTAGACAGTTTCCTAAAGGACAAGTCCATAAACCACTACTAAATAGACTTGGGAAAAATCCACAATTCCAGGAATAACATGTATAGAATGTTTGTACGTTTGGGAAGCTCGCCAGGTGCCCTTGGCCTGGATTGGCCGCTGTCGTGGACAGGATGCTGGGCTCGATGGACCCTTGGTCTTTTCCCAGTGTGGCATTACTTATGTACTTATGTCCTCTACTTGGCTCACTTTTATTACATAGAGCAGTGATTTAACCTATTGTGATGTCATAGTGGCTCATTCCACCAATAAGAGCCAACCTCATTAGTGATGTCACAATGGCTTGATTGTATAGAATGTTTGTACGTTTGGGAAGCTCGCCAGGTGCCCTTGGCCTGGATTGGCCGCTGTCGTGGACAGGATGCTGGGCTCGATGGACCCTTGGTCTTTTCCCAGTATGGCATTACTTATGTACTTATGTAGGTCCTCTAAAGCTGTGTATATCAAAAGCAGGTCCTCTTAATGCTGTGTACCATTTCCCGTCTTAAGAATACTTAGTAAAAACAAGCCGGTATCTTTTACTTATACAAGCACACCACTTTCTTACAATGATTCAGAATATTTTGCATTAGCTATTTAACTAACCATAAACAATCCCCATAGAACAAGAAAAATGAAAAATCATATTAATCTATTGTACTGCAGTATGAGTCCCCACCAGAGAGAAAGCAGGAAGTGACATCAGTTAGAGCGGGACTCAGCAGGAAGCCTGAAGGCTGCCACAGGCAATGGATGAAAGGGGGAGTTGCCAGGCCACATGTGGGGGAGGTGGGGGGGGGAATTTTGGAAAGGACCAACCATGTTTAATCTGGGCCCAGCCAAAATGGCAGGGCTGGCTACACCACTGGGCCATACTGCAGATATGCACCTCCAGTATGCCAACGAGCCTGCATTCATAACCTTGACAAGTCTATGCAAGGTACTCTGTCACAGAAATAAAAGCACTAATACAGTTAACATCGGGTGCTGATCGCATAAAGGCTTTTGACTATCATCCTGAAAATGGAGAGCTGAAAGGGCTGAAAGCAGGCCTACACATTTCTGCCAGGAAAGAGCAGTAATTCTGTGGAAGGACTGAGCAATTCATGTTATGATATGTGGTTCAACAGCCCTTTGAAGGCTGTGACACATCTGCTATCATTCAAAGGTCTGAAAGCAGGGCTGTGATGCCAAACCCCACACGCCAGGGATTCACAGCTGGCCTCAGAATGAAGACATCTCTTCACTGCACACTTACCTCAGATAAGATGGGGGGAACTTGGCCTTTTCTGTGCTCTCTGGTCATAAGAAATTTGATTGAAATTAATGGAGTTTATTTAGCGCATAAGCATCAGTCCAGATATTGCCAAGATGATGCACTAATTCTATAGAGAAACACAAATTAAAACAAAATAAAAATAACCCTCCTTCTCCTAGTATTCCTCTTGAAGAAAATTACACACACACATTTTGCTGTCTTCAGTACAAGGTATAATATATAGCACCCAAGAAAAGCATCAAAATTCCAAGCTGCCTCCTGCTGAAAAATAAAATATCTTTTTTTTTCTTGACAGCCGTTCAAACCATACTTGGTTCAAGATGTTACCTGCTAGAGCTTTGCCAAGCTGTCCTACCTCATTTAAAATTGTTTCCAGGGATTTTCTATTTCATCTTTCTTTTTGCCCTGAATGTATCACAGCTCTCTACAAAGGAACTGAGGTAGCAGCCAAGCCGTTCTACTCATTGCCAAGGAAGACTGTCTAGGGAACCCAAGAATCAGCCTATCAAAGAGCTACATCGTGAAAAGAGATTGGGAGAGACCCTTCTGAACCTAAGACTCAATATTTTTCATCATATCACATTTATTGTTGTGATGAACTGAGTCTGGTGATGCCCTAATGGTTGTAGATTTCAGCTCAATAATTCAAAAAATGGGTCTGTGGTAAGCAGGAGTTTTTGTCTGGACTTCCTTGCATCCGCACTCCTAGTTAGGTCTTGCATCATCCCTCCATTCACACAGCTTAGCCTTACAGGATATGTAGGGCTGAAGGAGGCTGACCATGGCACGGATCCAGTTGTTTGTATTGATGCAGTGACCCCTTACTTCCAACATGAGCAGCTCTGGCCACTCCTGCATATTTTCTTCCTCGGTGTCTCATTAAAGTACTATTTAAACTCAGGCAGGGAGCGGCCTCTCTCAACTATTTATGAACAAAAGCAAATGTATGAAGGGACAAGATGGTAGTGCCTGGAAAAATAGATCGGTAAGATCTATTTTGCTAACACCCCCACAAACAGTGCTACAAACTGATCATTCCAGCACCCAATATGGTGACTTCAGAAGTGTTCTAGATGGTGTATCAGAGGGACAGCTGAAGTTGTATATCAGTGTAACCCAGATATCATCAGGACCAAACCAAGACAGAATTATGCAATGCAACATCAGGGGCGTAGCCAGACAGCAGGTTTTGGGTGGGCCTAGGCAAGAAGTGGGTGAGTACCAAGTGTTCTTCCCCCCCTACCCTCCACCCAAAAAAATATCTCAGCTGGTGGGAAAATGCTTCGCTCCACCTTGGCAATCTGCAACAGGCATGTGCTGAAAACTGAGTAGTCGCCGGTACTAGTATCATGGAGAGCAGCATTTTTGTTACCATCAGGAGGAAGTCTTCAGCTGGCAGAGCTTGGGATCCCCACCAGCTACCGCTAAACATGCACTACTGTTGGGTAGGCCTGAGCCATAAGTGGGTGGGCCCTGGCCCACCCAGGCCCACCTGTGGCTACACCACTCTGCAACATGCTCCCTGTCATTCCCCCCCCCCCCCTCCAACTATGCTGTGACCAATAATTGAAGTCAATGGATGGGGCAGTTTGGCACCCGTCTCACTTGCATCCTGTGCAGGCACACAACCTGCATAGCCCTTACTATGACCCTGGGTGTCACTGTTGCCCTAGCAACAAAAAAATAACTTTTTTTTTTAATCTGTGCTTACTACTCAGGCCTAGACATGCCCTGGTAATTGCATAGTTGAATATGTCCCAGAAGGTTTCTATCTAGGGTCTCTAATGGAAACCAAGAGAAGAACACGGAGGTCCCAGAAGTCATATAAGCTAGAGATTTAGAAGGAACAGGGCCTTTCTTCCTCCTTTTCCTCAAACTGTGAGGTCAAAGCTTCTGACCTGGGCCTTGAACAAAGGAAAATGAGTAGAGGTCAAGGGCTACCCCAGCTTTAACACAAGCGCAGGAAAACAGAGTTTTGTCTTTTCCTTTTTTGTCGCCAAGAAGCAGGTGGCAAACTTACTCAGCAGAGAAGAGCTTCAGACCCTGTGAACGATGGGCCCCCATAGCGCTAATCCAGCTGGAGACAAAGAAAAAAGGGGATTTTCCAAAAGACAGGAAAGGAGGACTAAAAGGGGACTGTTTGCCTATTTTTTCCTTGCCACTTGAAAGCAAGCAGAGAGCAGCAAGCTGCAGTTTTATGAGGGCTGGGCACAGAAGTCTCCAAGAGAAGGCAATCAGTCAGAGGAACTGTCCTGTTGAAGAGAGAGACCCGAGAGCCTACAGATCGTAAAAGCAGGAGAGGAGCCTGGATGCCCTCCACTGAATTCAAAATCCTGACAAATCCACAAAATATGAAATAACAACAATCAGGGAAAAAGCTTCACAGCTTGGGGACTATATGAAAAGTCTCTACAAGCTAAACGGACAAGAGTCTTCATCATAGACAGCTGAGGCTACAGCTGTAAAAATTATTTTTGCTGAAGCCAAAATACTTAATTTTAGTCTTTTTGGGTTTTTTGACATTTTTTAATATTGATAAATCAATCTTCAATGCATTGAACGTTACACTACGATCTCAAAGGAACATCTATAAATAACTGGTTCACTTATCTCTGTTCAATGTCAATCCTGCTCCCGCTATGGGGTCCCTCAAAAGCTGCCCTGAGCCGACGGTGGCCAGCGTTTCGCTGCTTCTTCAGGGTCTCAGGCTGCAAATAGAGTACTCGCACAGCTCTCTTCGGCAGCCCTCCACTGAATCCAGGAAGGAGAAAATGCAAAGTATGAGTTGAGTAGCTGCATCTACCAGCAGACGAGAAATGTATGTGCAATAGGTGAAGTGGAGTAAAGAGGTGTCTAAAGAGAATCCACAAACAGTGGAGAACTCAATAGATCCCACGAGGCGTGAAACGAAAAATAAAAAGGTGGGAAAATAAGCCAGGCTGTCCAAAGATGGAACCAAATTATCTTTTTTTAAAAAAACAAAATTTAATAATCTTCAAACAAATAATAATATAACAATAACACATTAAAATTGACTCGACACAACATTGTGTTTCGGCCGAATGGCCTACATCAGGAGTCTTATTTGTCAAATTGAAATTAAATATAACACATCAAAGGAATCTCAAAACGCAGATAAAAGATTCCAAAGATCTACAGATAAGATCTTGTAAATGGTCTTAAAAAAGACCGTTGCACAAGTGGACCGTCTGTCGCAGTGATCTCAACAGTTATAATAAAGAGTAAAGAGGTGAACAGACATTAGGGCCCTGTTCAGCGAGGGAGTCAAGATGGAAGGACAATGTGAATGAAGAGTTCACTTACTTCCAGATCAAAAGGGGAATGGAAGTCCAATGCTGAAGAAGGACAATTTCTAAACCAATTGAGAAGAAAGGCGAAACAGGAAGAAACCTGCAAATTTTAAGACTATTATCTCTGAATCAACAGATGAATGCTATTTCCTTTACAGAGACTCACTAGTAAATTACAGTTTTAATTCCACATTAAAGTGTGCGAAAGGATTATTGGAGGAGAGCGGTGAGAGAAACTGTGTGGAGTTGGCACAATAGAGAAGCAGCAAGACAGGGATGGAATTTGAGTCCACCCTGGAACTCAGGAAGCCCCTGCAGAAGGATATGGGAGGTGTTTCCCTGACAATCATCTCAGCACGCAGAGCAAGCCCCCCCCCCCCCCCCCACACACCTCTCAGAATCCTATATAAAAATTGTTCTGTAGCTCAAGAATCTGCCAGTACAAATATGAATTCACCAGGGGACCCACGTACATCATCAATGAAGCAGGCTTTCTCCTTCTCATCTATACAGGCTGGCAAGAGCGACACCAACAGTATAAGAATTGCAATGTATTTTGGAGAAATCTTGCGGAGCAAGGAAAGAGCTATAAAGTTATTTGGTTTTGTTTTGTTTCAGAGCCTCACTCAATTATAATCCTCCATCCTCTGATCGGGAAGTATGGTCATAAAATCTAAGACTTGATAACGACTAAAGGGTTTCTAATTCTGGATGATAGAGTTTACCATTTGGTCTTCTTATCCATTGTGGGAAACAGTCCCAGAGAACAGGAGATTTTATGCCCCTGGAGATTTGTCAGTAAGGAAATCTTTTAGTTGCACCTACGTTGCTCAGCCAGTGTGACCCAGGCAGTTTCAAAAGAGAATATGCCCATCCAGTAGAGACCACAAGGAGAAAAAAAAGGGAGTATGTCCATCTGCTACAGAAAGGGGGCACAGAAACAGGCTGTAAATGCCAATTTAAATAATTTAGAGGTCAAAACAGATCCAAGCATTGTAAAGTAGATAGATGTATCCACGGGAGATACATAACCCTTACAGCTATTCAACAGGAGACTGAGAAATTGGAGAGAAATGAGGAGCTTTTTTTTTTTTTTTACAGTGACCAGTATTATGATGAGGGGAGGCGATTGGTTTTGGTGGGAATTCCCCAGAAGTATAAAACCCTGTACTCAATAAAACATTTTGGCTTTGTTTTTTGGTCTCTCCATTCAAATGGCCTGTATGTGGGGAGACAGTCATCCAGCCCAAAGGGCTTTAGACCAGTGGTTCTCAAACCTGGTCCTGGAGGCTCTCCAGCCGGTCAGGTTTTCATGATATCCACAATGAATATTCATGAGAGAGATTTCCATGCACTGCCTCCTTGGTATGTAAGTCTTTCTCATGAATATTCATTGTGGATATCCTGAAAACCTGACTGGATGAGGTGCCTCCAGGACCAGGCTTATTACAAATATTACAAAAATAAAATGCCTCTCCCCCGTCCCCCAAAAATCCCTTGTAGTCTAGTGGGATCCATCCTTCCCACCTAGCCCATGACTTGAGGCCTAGCTCCCCCCCCCCCCCCCCCCCCCCCCCCCCCCACACACCAACCTTGTACCTTGAATGAGACAGGAGCAATGCCCACTCGCTCCTATCTCCAGGCACCATCATCTGCAAAATGGTGATGTAGCAGGCAGGTCCTCTTCAACATAAAAGGGAGACAAGAGTACCCAGAGGCAAGAGCAAGTGGGCATCGTTCCTGCCTCTTTCGAGATATGGGGTTGGGGGGTTTAGGCTTGGGGTCATGGGGTGAGTAGTGGGCCTACTAGACACCATGGATTTTGGGGGGGGGGGGGGGGACTGGAGAGGGGAGAGTAGAGGACTACTAGGAAAATTTATGTGGGAAAGGTCCCTGCCTACCGCTGTCTTCCTCTGCCCGGCAAGGCTCATGCCTCCTCCACAGCAAGACTCAGTCTCCCCTTTCCCTCTCAGAGTTCATCCCCTGAGCCTTTCTTCACATAAGTAGTGGTCCAGCAAAGTAATGGGTGGGGGGGGGGGGGGTAGGTCAAAGCCCACTTGTGTTCCTAGCAGTTTTCATCCCTATCCATCCTTCTGTCCCTTGAACTCTGATCCTATCTCTTCCTCTCCTCCATCTCCCCCTTCAACCTTAATTCTCTCTTCCTGATCCTTCCTCATTCCCAAGGGTCCCTCACCTCCTTCTTCCCCTTCCCCGAGATTCCATTCTCATGTTGGCGCCCTTTTCCTCCTCAATTCCCCATGCATCTCTAGTAATCCCAATCAAAATAAATTATTTAGATACAAGAAAGACCAGGAAAGGATGTTATTTTTATAAAATAAAATATAATTTAATGTGCAAATCTTTGTAAACATGGCAGAATTTACCCTAGGGGCTATGATTACGCATGACCTTCAGTGTAGAACTGACTTCCCTTCTGAGGAACATCACAGCTGCTAGCAAAGCATTCATTTTTTTCCGTCACCAAACCTAAAACCCTTTCCCAAATCCTTGCCAAAACACATAAAGCCTGAACTGGCAAACCCTGATTAGACAAGGCCTTGTCATGTTCTTGACTGAGATCAACTGGCTGGGAAGCAGACAGGACGTGACACAAGACAGATATCCAATACTATAAGCACTGTTCTCAGACAGTTCCTCTTCCTGACGCAGAGAGCTTGCCAACCGCAAACAGCTGGTAGGAGAAAAAAAAAATACCTGTCCCAGTCTCCTACCTCACTGTCTAGGCAGAGAAGGGAATTTATCGTACAGACACGCACAGGTCTGTAAAGTAGATTGATACTGTATTGATTACTACAGAGTTAGATTATGAGCACATTAGTGAATTGGATTTGGATTTTAGACTTCATTACTCAGCATTTCCAAATCTAAGCTCAAGGTGAGTTAAAATTCAGGTACACAAAGTTATTTCCAAATCCAAGAGGCTTACACTCTCAGTTATCTCTGAGACAATGGAAAGTGAAGTGGTTTGCCCAGGATCACAGAAGTGTCAGTGAGAGAAATGGAATTTGAACCCCGGTCTGCAAATTGCTTCACTAACCACCACTCTACTCCTCTATGCCAACCAGCTAAATCTAACTCAAAATAAATTATCCAGACACTAGGAAGGTTGGGAAAGGCTTGTTGGGAACTCAGGGCTGAGATGGTGGCGGTTTGTTGAGAGTATTTTGAGATCTTCCTTGTTTGTCTTTCGTTTTTTGCTGACCTTATGGTTCCCTAGTGAAAAGTTTCAGGTTAACCTGTATGCCAACCCAGTTCCAGTGGACTCTCAACAGAAATATCTGTGATACACACAGCCGTTCCCTTCACAACTTTCAGTCCAGTCCTCTGACGTGATGGCGCTGGATGGAGCATCGGATCCACTTGGAGGGGGGAGGTGGTCCAGCCCAAATGCTCATTCCTCTTCCGTGCCCTCCTCGAGGACCCTGGAATTGAAAATGCAGCACCAGGAAGAGAATACTGCTGCCACAAGATCATCCAGAGATGGTGAACAATCAGTGGCTATGGAAGGAGACCTGGCTGTCCCAGAAAAGGTCAGAGTTACATTTGTACCCTGCGCTTTCCCACTCATGGCAGGCTCAATGCAGCTTACATGGGGCAATGGAGGGTTAAGTGACTTTCCCAGAGTCACAAGGAGCTACCTGTGCCTGAAGTGGGAATCGAACTCAGTTCCTCAGGACCAAAGTCCACCACCCTAACCACTAGGCCACTCCTCCACTGTTGCTATTATTTGAGATTCTACATGGAATGTTGCTATTCCAAAATTCCATGTAGAAGTCGGCCCTTGCAGATCACCAATGTGGCCGCACAGGCTTCTGCTTCTGTGAGTCTGACGTCCTGCACGTACGTGCAGGACGTCAGACTCACAGAAACAGAAGCCTGCGCAGCCTTCTACATGGAATGTTGCTAGTGGAATAGCAACATTCCATGTAGAATCTCCAATAGTATCTATTTTATTTTTGTTACATTTGTACCCTGCGCTTTCCCACTCATGGCAGGCTCAATGCGGCTTACATGGGGCAATGGAGGGTTAAGTGACTTGCCCAGAGTCACAAGGAGCTGCCTGTGCCTGAAGTGGGAATTGAACTCAGTTCCTCAGTTCCCCAGGACCAAAGTCCACCACCCTAACCACTAGGCCACTCCTAGTGGCCTAGTGTGAACCCAACAGCCTGACTTGGGAGGAGGTAGCTCCTCCTGCATGGCAAGGAGCTCTGAAAACATTGAGAGAGTAGATGGAGGCTCTGCTTTGCCAGGTACGATTCCATCTATACCAGGAGGAGAAGTTTCTTTACATTTGGCAAATGTTAGTTAAAATGTATTCTTCACTTTTAAGTGTTCATTGGATGTTGCTGCATTGGTAACTACTGTAGAAGAACTTTCTCGAAAGCAGGAGACTCTTACCCAGGATTTACCACAAAAAAAAAAATAAGTGGAGGAATGGCCTAGTGGTTAGAGCACCACCAGCCTTGAAAGGCAGAGGTGGCCAGTTCAAATCCCACTGCTGCTCTTTGTGATCTTGGGCAAGTCATTTAACTCTCCATTGCCTCAGGTACAAACTTAGATTGTGAGCCCTCCTGGGACAGAGAAATATCCAGAGTACCTGAATGTAACTCACCTTGAGCTACTACTGAAAAAGGTGTGAGCAAAATCTAAATAAAATATATGGAATGTTGCTACTATTGAAGATTCTACATGGAATGTTGCTATTATTGGTGATTCTACATGGAATGTTGCTGAGTGGAGGAGTGGCCTAGTGGTTAGAGCACTGGTCTTACAATCCAGAGGTGGCCAGTTCAAATCCCACTGCTGCTCCTTGTGATCTTGGGCAAGTCACTTAACCCTCCATTGCCTCAGGTACAAACTTAGATTGTGAGCCCTCCTGGAACTGAGAAATATCCAGAGTACCTGAATGTAACTCACCATGAGCTACTACTGAAAATAGTGAGCAAAATCCAAATAAATAACAAATGCTTAGAAGAAAATCAGAAGGCAGTGACTGATCTAATCAAGGGAAAGGGAATAGGACTTATATACTGCCTTTCTGTGGTGTTTCCAACTACATTCAAAGTGGTTTACATATTAGATACAGGTACTTATTTGTACCTGGGACAATGGAGGGTTAAGTGACTTACCCAGTCACAAGGAGCTGCAGTGGGAATCGAACCCAGTTCCCCAGGATCAGAGTCCGCTGCACTAACCACTGGGCTACTCCTCCAGGATAACTGAAAACCAGTTAAGACATTTAAATTTAAGGGTTCTTAAAATTTCCTTGCGTGAATGGTCAGACCCCCTATAAATACTTGAAAACAATATAGATGGTGGAAGTATTAGGGATAGAAGACTCACCTCTGCCTCCCTTTAATAAGCTTTATTTTCTACCTATGAAGAAAACTGGAGGAGAGGAGAATGTTGAGCAATCTTTGGATATATCAGCTATTTTAAAATTCAGCAGAGGAAGTACAAGATAGATCTACATTGTTGGTGAGCTTTGAGGGGCATAATTGAACGCGAACGCCCATCTCCATGGGCGTCTATGCCCGAGAACGGGTACGTGAAGGGGCGGGACCGTATTTTCGAAAAAAATGGGCGCCCATCTTTTTTTCCGATAATACGGGTTGTGCCCGGCAAATGCATCGGATTTGTGCGGATTTGAGCTGGGCATAATCGTTTTTCAGCGATAATGGAAACCGAAGGCACCCAGCTCAAAAACGAACAAATCCAAGGCATTTGGTCGTGGGAGGGGCCAGGATTCGTAGTGCACTGGTCCCTCTCACATGCCAGGACACCAACTGGGCACCCTAGGGGGCACTTGCAACAATTAAAAAAAAAAAAAAAAGTAAAATACCGCCCAAGTCCATAGCTCCCTTCCTTTGGGTGCTGAGCCCCTCAAATCCCCCCCCCCCCCCAAAACCCACTGCCCACAACTCTACACCATTACCATAGCCCTTATGGCTGAAGGGGGGGCACCTACATGTGGGTACAGTGGGTTTTGGGGGCGGTTTGGAGGGCTCCCATTTACCAGCACAAGTGTAAAAGGTAGGGGGGGATTGGCCTGGGTCCACCTGGGTGAAGTCCACTGCACCCACTAACAACTGCTCCAGGGACCTGCATACTGCTGTGATGGAGCTGGGTATGACATTTGAGGCTGGCTTACAGGCTGGAAAAAAAAGTTGTTAAAGTTGGGGGTTTTTTTGGTGGGAGGGGGTTAGTGACCACTGGAGGAGTCAGGGGTGGTGATCCCCGATTCCCTCCGGTGGTCATCTGGTCATTTAGGGCACTTTTTTGGGACCTGTCCATGAAAAAAAAAAAAAAAAAAAGAGTCCAAAAAAATTGACCCAAATTTGCGGTAAAAACACCTTTCTTTTTTCGATTATCGGCCAAGGGTGCCCATCTCTCCTCGGCCGATAAACATACCCCAGTCCTGCCTTCATCACGCCTCCGACACGCCCCCGTAAACTTTGCTTGTTCCCGCGACGGACTGCAGTTGAAGACGCCCAAAATCGGCTTTCGATTATACCGATTTGGGCACCTTTGCGAGATGGGTGCCCATCTCCCGATTTGGGTCGAAATCTGGGCGCCCATCACTTTCGAAAATAAGGCTGCTTGTATTTCAGCAGGACTTAAACTCACTTTTGAGACTACTTCAGAAATGCAATGGTTTCTTTTTTTTTTTTTTTTTTGAGTCAAAGAATATAGAAATATCCAGATATGAAATGCGCCACCCAGCAGTTGGCATAAACTTTACTTAGCTATGCTCCAAGAAACGCTTTCCTCTGGTGCTAATTTTTTCCTCCAATATCCATGTAAATGTTTGGTTAATTATCTTAATGCACAATATGTATTCTTTGACCCAGAACAATTCCGTTTCTTTTTTTTGGATATTAAGAAGATGCCTAGAAAACTGTTTCACCAAATGGGTGATAAACAGTGAGATTTGATTTTATGGGGAGTTAAAAATCTGCTAATGACTGATTTATCACAATTTTTCCTTTAACTGTATCTCCATTAGTTTCTCTTTTGTTCGCCCTTCCTTACAGTTTTTTCTGTGGTCTACCAGGAGAGTGTAAGATATTGATTATTTTTCCTTTTTTTCTTTTCTTAATAATACTATAATTCCTTATATTCCTATACTGCTATGAGCAAGTGGATGCTTGAAACTTCAATAAAATAAAATAAAAAAATTTTACATAACACCCTAATAGAAGCAGAGCCACTGACAATCACTTCTGAACAATTCGTCTGTCTACCTGACATTACTATTTAAATAGGAATCAATTTGCATAAGGCCAGCCCTGTGGTGAGCGCAAAACATTGCCATGATGCAGGCATTGGTTTGATTCTCAGGACCGGCCAGCAGGAGGTGCTGCAGAGGCAGCATGCGTAATCTCTGGTATGAGGGGGTCTCAGCCACTGCACAACAGAGACACTTAATGGCCACATTCAGGGGTCCTTTTACTAAAGTGCACTGAAAAATGGCCTGCGGTAGTGTAGACATGTGTTTTGGGCGCGCGCAGAATCATTTTTCAGCGTACCTGCAAAAAATGCCTTGCCGAAAATGGGCGTGCGGCAAAATGGATGTTCGCCAATAATGAAATTACTGCAAGAGCCATGTGGTAGCCAGGTGGCAACTCCATTTTGGCACGTGTTGGGCGTGTGTAGACGCTTACGCGGCTTAGTAAAAGGGCCCCTCAGGGTGTGCCAGTTCCTGATAAAAGGCACGGTGAGTGGTCCCTGGCCAAGGATGTTGCTGCGTAACTCTGCAAGACTAGAGGTTGGGGATGATTGCTACAATAAAGCCCTGAGTAATTTTGAGTAAAGTCTTATGATACTGTGGTTCATAGGAGCCAGCTCTGTGAGTGCTCTGGGTTCTTGAGCACCCCCAATACTGAACAAACTCCTTGACTTTGTCCAGGCAGAGTTAATTTCCATTGGGTTTAGCATTCCCAATAATTTTGAAAAGCTGTAGTCCCAGATCAACTGAAAACCCAAAAAGAGCAGGAGGAAGCTGGTAGGATAAAACATACTGGAGAACTTAATCCTGTGATGAGAATTAGATTAAATGGCAAAGAAAATAGAGGAAAATACAACTGTAAAACTTCAGTCCTGCTTTCCTGACCTTAAACATCCTCTTCCTTGCTTTTCATCTTTGGCGTTACTTAACATTCTTGGCATTCCTGAAATGTCCAAGTGGAAGTCAAAGCAAAAGATCTACCTAAACATGTGATCCTCTGGCCACAGCTGGTTGTCCATTTTTGATCATTTTTCATACTCCAAATAAGGTTTTCATCACTCCCATCCCCAACCCTGTGTCAGTAACTGCAGCAAGTTATCAAAGAACAGTGTTCTAAGGCAGCGAACACCAAAGAAAACCAAGATATCAGCGTTACTAAGGTTTGCAGGAATCCCAAGGAAGACACCAGTCCGACAGGTGATAGCTTTCCTTTTCGGCTTTCACATCTTGCACCAAGTCCTCCTGCTCCTTTCAACTCTGCCACCTCCTCCACCAGGCAGTGGCCCCTGGATCTAAATTGGATAGACTATGACTGGAGAACTCTATAGGTGGGATTGAAGGGCAATAAACCACAAAGCATTACTGAACTCTCTCTTTAAAAAAATTTTTCTCCACATAGGATACTATCAACATAGTGTAACAGAGGAAATTCCTTTCAGAAATAAGACATCCTACTCCAGAACATGAATATGCGTGGATCCAGAAGAAAACCCACGCTTGGAGCACTTGACATGTCCTGAAAGTTTGGTATAGACAGGACACCAAGCACACAAGGTATCTGGGAAGGGACATGTGTCATGAGACACACAACCCCCCCCCCCTCCCCAAAGTGACATTATCAGGGGCATTTTAAAAAGGAAGGACGCCCATCTTCCGACACAAATTGGGAGATGGGCGTCCTCTCAGGGTCGCCCAAATCGGCATAATGGAAAGCCGATTTTGGGCATCCTCAACTGCAGTCCATCGCGGGGACGACCAAAATTCACGGGGGGGGGGGGGGTGTCGGCACCGTACCGAAGGCGGGACTGAGGCGGGATTTAGAGATGAGCGCCCTCGGCCAATAATGGAAAAAAGAACGGCGTCCCTGACGAGCATATGGACAACTTTACTTGGTCCATTTTTTTTCAAGACCAAGCCTCGAAAAGGTGCCTGAACTGAACAGATGACCACCGGAGGGAATCGGGGGTGACCTCCCCTTACTCCCCCAGTGGTCACCAACCCCCTCCCACCCCAAAAACAAAATTAAAAAATTTTGTTTTGCCAGCTTCTATGCCAGCCTCAAATGTCATACCTAGCTCCATGACAGCAGTATGCAGGTCCCTGGAGCAGTTTTATTGGGTGCAGTGCACTTCAGGCAGGCGGACCCAGGCCCATCCCCCCCCCACCTGTTACACTTGTGGTGGTAAATGTTTAGTCCTCCAAACCACCCCCAAAACCCACTGTACCCACATGTAGGTGCCCCCCCTTCACCCCTTAGGGCTATGGTAGTGGTGTATAGTTGTGGGGAGTGGGTTTTGGGGGGGGGGGGTTTGGAGGGCTCAGCACCGAAGGTAAGGGAGCTATGCACCTGGGAGCAATTTGAAGTCCACTACAGTGCCCCCTAGGTTGCCCGGTTGGTATCCTGGCATGCGAGGGGGACCAGTGCACTATGAATGGTGACTCCTCTCATGACCAAATAGCTTGGATTTGGTCGTTTCTGAGATGGGCGTCCTAGGTTTCCATTATTGCCAAAAACCGGGGATGACCATCTCAAAAATGACCTAAGGACAACCATCTCTAAGGTCGACCTAAATGTCATGATTTGGGCGTCCCCAACTGTATTATCGAAATGAAAGATGGATGCCCATCTTGTTTCGAATATACAGGTTGCTCTGCCCCTTTACGGGGCCGTCCTGCGAGGACGCTCTCATGACAACTTGGGCGCCCCGTTCAATTATGCCCCTCCACATGTCTACTTTTCCTTGGCTGAGTAGGCTAAAACAATCAGAGGCTTAGCCAGGTGGGGTGCAAGGGGAGCAGTCACTCCCCCAAATGGATTTTGAATGAAATGGCGCCTATGTGGATTGGCCCTTTAGCCTTGCACTGGCGCCTGTTTTACAATAGGTCTGCTCCCCCTGATGGCAAAACCTCGCTACGCTTCTGAAAACAATGCCTCTTACCTTAGGATCAAACCTTGAGACACAGAGTTGAGTATCAAGATAGGGTGTGTCAAGAAACTGGGTACCACTGTCTTCACACTGCAACATTTGTCTCATGTGAAGCTGCTCCCTCCTAGTTCCAGTGAATTTCCATCTCTTATCATAGGATGTGAACTCACTGACTCACACGAAGATGCACATTCTGACCCCACTTTCATCTCCTACATGGTATCCCAAGTTCATTTAAGCTGGTTACATCTTTGGTGACAGATTTCCTGAGCACATTTAAGAAACTGATGAGAAAAGAAGTGAGGTTGGAACTTAGCCATAACACTGAGGGGATTTTAATTCTGGAAAGGCACAGGAAACTGATCACAAATTAAGGCAGCTCTTTTATCAGAGCAGCACCTTCCGGGACAGTGTTACCAGGAGAATATTTATTTTCACATGGGAAAAGGTTCCAGTGCGCTGCAAAGGTGTTTTTCAAAAACAACAGGCTGCCACTCAGAATCCAGCACATGCACTGTTTTCTTCCAAAATATTTCTAACTTATCTTCATGCAATTACTAGTGTGAGAGCACCAATGCCAGAACTGATGCCCTTCAGAGGCAGCCCTATAATGAGGCCAACTCATTAGTGGAGGAGTGGCCTAGTGGTTAGGGTGGTGGACTTTGGTCCTGAGGAACTGAGTTCGATTCCCACTTCAGGCACAGGCAGGTCCTTGTGACTCTGGGCAAGTCACTTAACCCTCCATTGCCCCATGTAAGCCGCATTGAGCCTGCCATGAGTGGGAAAGCGCAGGGTACAAATGTAACAAAAATAAAATAGATACTATTGGAGAGTCTACATGGAATGTTGCTACTATTGGAGATTCTACATGGAATGTTGCTATTCCATTAGCAACATTCCATTTAGAAGCCTGCGCGGCCACATGGGTGATCTGCAAGGGCCGACTTCTACATGGAATGTTGGAATAGCAACATTCCATGTAGAATCTCAAATAGTAGCAACAGTGGAGGGGTGGCCTAGTGGTTAGGGTGGTGGACTTTGGTCCTGGGGAACTGGGTTTGATTCCCACTGCAGGCACCGGCAGCTCCTTGTGACTCTGGCCAAGTCACTTAACCCTCCATTGCCCCATGTAAGCCGCATTGAGCCTGCCACGAGTGGGAAAGCACAGGGTACAAATGTAACAAAAAAAAAAAAACTGAGGCGGAGGCCTCAGGCGGCACTTTAGAGAAAGCAGCATCACAGAACCGATACAAGGTTAAAAAAAAAAAACTGCAAGCAGTCCACCATCTTTCTATTCACCTCATGCCTGCATGCCCATAAGCAGTCCAACATCTTTTCCCCCTCTCTCTCAAACCCCTCCCTCCCCCCCCCTTTCCCAGTTTACCTCCACTTGCTTTGCACAGGTTGCCAAGCTGCGGCAGCGATTCACATTTGATGCCTGCCAGCGACCTCCCAGACTTCTCTCTACACATCCTGCCCTGTCTGACATAACTTCCTGTTTACTCAGGAGCAGGACACAGTAGAGAGAAGTCTGAGAGGCCGGCGGCAGGCAGCGAATGTGAATCGCTGTGAATATCAACCCCTTACGGTTTAAGGAATAGGGGAGGATTCTCATGGCCGGCGAGGTAGTGTAGGAAGAGACCTCTCTTGGAGGGAAACGAGGACTAGCATGAAACAACAGACCCAACAGTCATCTGGGTCTTTGGCTAAGCTGCTGTACAACTAAAATGCACATGAAGGAGAAGACGTCTTTGACTGGATAAGCCAGGAGAGGAGTGAAGGAAGAAGCAAGTCTCTCTGGAACACGAAGGAGCTGGAGGGAGCCCCATCCTGGAAAAGAAGGGGAGGATAGAGGATGTTCTCTGGATCTGTGACAAGAAGGGCCAGAAGCTGCCACAGAACTGCACCCTGTGACCACATCTGAGTTCAGGAAGGAGTCAGAGAGGAGGGGGTTCTCCACCTATAAGGGAGAATCCAAGCGGAACCCAAATAACTATAACCGTTTAATAATGTTATACCCTGTCATCATTTGGTTTTTGTCAATAACCCCTTAAGACCTTCAGTAAAGCCTTGGTTCTGAAAAATATCTGTCCCGGACTAATTTATTGGGAAGGGAAGGTATGGGGTGGGGAGGATTTTGGTGCCAATGGTTTCCTAATTCCTGACCTGGAACCCAAAACAGATTCCCAGAGAGTTAAACCCACAAGCTGGTATTACCTCCACGAAATTGTTCACCTGGTCTGCCATATAGCCAGAAATAGTAGCTGTAATGACCCCCAGCCCGGCAGAGGTGGCACATAGTACCACCAGTACTTTGAGGAAATGTATATTCACACCTCAGTGTGGCCTAACTGCCACTGCAATCTCAGCTCTTCCCTCCATGTACAGCTAGAACAGATTTGGGGCACTGCCCCATAATTTGAGGGGAAAGAAATTTTTTCTTTTTTAAATATCCATTTAAGTCAAACAAGGCAAGGCAGCAGCAAAAAGCCTTTGCCAGGGAGATTCTGGCAATACTCAGCAAGCCATTCATTCCAGCACTTTCCTGTGTCTGTCTATCAATGTTATCATTTTTTTTTAAACACATCTGCAGCAAGTTCCTGCCCCGAATGACTGGGTAGGTAACCTGTGAATACCCTTCTCTTCAGCAGGCTGCTGCACAGACTGGGCTGTGGCTCAAAAGTGATGTCATGCAAAGTCAATGCATTATAATTGGAAAAAGCTGGGCAAAGTAAGCGGGTATAATTGAATAAAGACACACTGCCGAAATCCTCTTTTCACTCTCTTTTTTCATGTGCTCACCAGCTTGTTCCAGATCAAACTGGGATATTGTCACTTATTAGCAAGGGCCGGCATTAGTGGTGGGCAAACAGGGCAGTTGCCCTGGTCCCCTATGCCACTGGGGGCCCCAAACCTGACTAAAAGAGAGACAATCTGCAATCAAGCTTTTGGGCCCCCTCCCTAGCCCTTGGGCCCCACTTGTCTAGCACCGGCCCTGTTAGCGATGGGTGGCAGCTGGCACACTGCAGGTACTTTGTGCCAGAAAGCCTGCAATCGAGGAGGACAAAGGTTGGTGAGATAAGCTGTACGCTATGAGCATACCCTTCCTTTACCCCATCTCACAAACTCAGAGCTGCATCACTTAGAAAATCTAATTCCAGCTCAGCTCTAATAATACGGTGGCTCTCGAAAGATACCGTGCTCAGTGTAGCCTACTGGGTCACCTCACCACAGCAAGCAAACAAAGGAGGGTGAAAATGACCAAAGCGATAAGTCAATGCAAAAGTGCAAGTCCTTTATTTGTGTTTACACCAGCATTTGCTTGAAATCAGCACATCAAAAAACAAAAACAGCAAACGGAGGACTCAACAAAGTCAGTGTTTCGGCCTACACCTTCATCAGGAGTCCAAAGCTTGGGTCAATATAAGAGGAGACTAAACTCGACCTCCTCGGCTGTACATGCATTCAAGGTTACTTTTTTTCAGCCCGTCTCTTATATTGGCCCCAGCCTTGGATTCCTCATGAAGGCATTAGACCGAAACATAGACCGTGTTGAGTCCTCCTTCAAGTGAAGCTTGCTGATTTTTTGATTTCAAGAAAACACTAGTGTAAAATAAAGGTCTTGTGCTTTTATATTGACTCATCGCATTGGTCATTCTCACCCTGCTTTGTTTCCTTGCTTTGACTTTCGTGGAATTGTTTGGTTTTCTGGGTTGTTGTTTTTTTGCTTCACTTCACCACAGACCTGACTTGATCTCCCATCATCTCTTTATCTCCCATGCCACAATGGTGGCAATTCTATAGCTTAGCACCTCAAGTTAGGTGCTTCGATGCTATGCTCTGAGAACCAATTTTATAATACGATCTTGGTTCCAAGGTTCCATTATACAATAGTAGCATAACCAAGCATTGACACGCCTACACTTAGGCACACCCACTTAAGCCAGGTCTATGGATTCTGTAAGTTTGCATGCCTCAGTGCATTATGCATGAGTAATCTATAAGGTGCATGCATGAGTAGGAGGCATGCCCATTTCTTGCTCATACTCTACCCGCTTGTATGCCCCTTGCAGTTACACACTATAACACTTACATGCTCCCTTATAGCAATGGTTCTTAATTTATTTGTTACATTTGTATCACACATTTTCCCCACCTATTTGCAGACTCAATGTGGCTTATGTAGTACAGTTAACGGCGTTAGCCGATTCTGGTCTGAAACAAATACAAGGTATGAACAATACAAGGTGATCTTGTGGTAGAATGAGGTACATGTATGGTAGGTTCAATTGGCGGGAACTTAAAGAGGGAGAGGAAGAGTCAGGTAATGTCCATATCGGTCTTTGGTTACATTGTGTCGCAGATATCCAGGTATTTTTATGTTGGGTCAGTGGGGTATGCTCTTCCGAACAGGTCTGTCTTTAGTGCTTTCCGGAAATTTAGATGGTCGAACGTAGTTTTTACTGCTTTTGGTAGTGCGTTCCATAGTTGTGCACTTAAGTAGGAAAAGCTGGATGCATAGGTGGATTTGTATTTGAGTCCTTTGCTGCTTAACCAGTCCTCGGGGCACACCCTGCCAGTCATGTTTTCAGGATACCCACAAAGAATATGGAGGAGATAGATTTGCATACAACGGAGGCAGTGCAAGCAAATCTATCTCATGCACACTTACTCTGGAGATCCTGAAAATCCAACTGTCTGGGTGTGCTTTGAAGACTGGGTTCAGAGCCACTGCTTTATAGAATGGCATTTAGTACAGGCCTTCTCAACCCAATCCTCATGGCACACCAAGTCTTATTGGCTTTTCAGGATATCCACAATGAATATGCACAAGATATTTGCATGCCAAACTCTCTTATGCATATTCATTATGGATATCCTGAAAGCCCAATGGAACTTGGTGTGCCCTGAGGACTGGGTTGAGAAGCCCTGATTTAGTACATTTGCTTGCATAAGTGCACAAGCAAGACACACATAACTGCACACGCCCAGATCTAGAATTGCCCTTAACTTTTTTTTTTTGTTACATTTGTACCCCACACTTTCCCACTCATGGCAGGCTCAATGCGGCTTACATGGGGCAATGGAAGGTTAAGTGACTTGCCCAGAGTCACAAGGAGCTGCCTGTGCCTGAAGTGGGAATCGAACTCAGTTTCTCAGTTCCCCAGGACCAAAGTCCACCACCCTAACCACTAGGCCACTCCTCCACTGTTGCTAATGGAATGTTGCTATTCCAACATTCCATGTAGAAGTCGGCCCTTGCAGATCACCAATGTGGCCGCGCAGGCTTCTACATGGAATGTTGCTAGTGGAATAGCAACATTCCATGTAGAATCTCTAATAGTAGCAACATTACATGTAGAATCTCCAATAGTATCTATTTTTTTTTTTGTTACATTTGTACCCCACACTTTCCCACTCATGGCAGGCTCAATGCGGCTTACATGGGGCAATGGAGGGTTAAGTGACTTGCCCAGAGTCACAAGGAGCTGCCTGTGCCGGGAATCGAACTCAGTTCCTCAGTTCCCCAGGACCAAAGTCCACCACCCTAACCACTAGGCCACTCCAACTCTATTGCATTTGTCCCAAGCACATGAATCCGATCTCTGCTCTAGCAGTTGAGCAAACAAAACCATCAAGGACCCCTTTCTGGCTCTTATCAGTTCCCTTCCAAGTGCAGAGATGCCAAGGGTGAATCATCTCAAAGAAGGAGATTCGCCATGCCAAGGAGTGAGATTGAAGGTCAAAGAGTGAGATTTTTCAGATGGTACATCCAAGGTATAAAACCTAGACTGATTTAAGTGTAGTATTGCTTTGCAAATGAATCAAGGCAGCAGTAAATGGATATTGGCTTTTCTTTGGAGTCACTGGAAGAATACAAAGTAGGGAGCAACATGGGTGAATTGTTTGGGCTGAAAATTGTCTTCCACCCAGTAGTTAAAATTATGTACAATCAGTTTCCGAGCACACGAACTTGCAATAAAGGGAAAAGGGACAGGGCAAGAGGAAGCAGTAGGCAAGAAGGTGTGCTCAGATTTCTTCTTACTATCTGGACCTCTTGCTTTACTTCTCTAAGGCTTCTCTTTCATGAAAGCAGTGATCAAGATCAGGGCACAGGTACTGAAGCTGTGAGGAGTGAGAAATAGGGCTCAAAGAGTGTGAGAGTGAAAAAAAAAAACCTTCCAAATGAGTGTAACACACTCCTAATGAATGAGACTTGGCATTTCTGCAAATGTAAATGTTTAAAATCTCCTTATGATTAGCTAATGTAACCAATATGAATTTTTTTTTTTTTACCTGGCCCACGGGAGCTGTAGGGAGGCTGTTTTGTCCGGGGACGGCAATGTCACTCACAAATATATTGAACAGAATCGGCCTCAGCACTGATCCCTGAGGCACTCCACTACTCACCTTTCCCGCATCTGCGTGAATTCCATTAACCACCAGCCTCTGGCATCTGTCCGTCAACCAGTTCCTAATCCAGTTCACCACGTTGGGTCCTATCTTCAGCCTGTCAAGTTTATTCAAGAGCCTCCTGTGAGGAACCGTGTCAAAAACATTGCTGAAATCTAAGTAAATTACATCTATAGCACATCCTTGATTCAATTCTCTGGTCACCCAGTCAAAGAATTCAATGAGATTCGTTTGGCACGATTTACCTTTGGTAAAACCACGTTGTGTCGGATCTTGCAACTTATTGGCTTCCAAGAAATTCACCATCCTTTCCTTCAGCATCGCTTCCATTACTTTTCCAATAACCGAAGTGAGGCTTACCGGCCTGTAGTTTCCAGCTTCTTCACTATCACCACTTTTATGAAGAGGGACCACATCTGCTCTTCTCCAATCCCACAGAACCTCTCCTGTCTCCAAGGATTTATGAAGCAAATCTTAAGAGGACCTGCCACAATCTCTCTGAGCTCCTTCAATATCCTGGGCTGGATCCCGTCCGGTCTCATGGCTTTGCCACCTTTAGATTTTCAAGTTGTTCATACACACTCTCTTCTGTGAACAGTGCTATATCCGCTCCATTCTCATATGTACTATTGCCAGTCAATCGTGGTCCTTCTCCAGGATTTGTTTTCAGTGAAAACAGAACGAAAGTATTTGTTTAGCAAATTTGCTTTTTCTTCATCATTATCCACATAGCGGTTCGTAGCATCTTTCAGTCTCACAATTCCATTTTTAGTCTTCCTCCTTTCACTAATATACCTGAAGAAATTTTTGTCGCCCCTCCTTACATTTCTAGCCATTTGCTCTTCCACTTTCACCAGACGTATCTCTTTCTTGGCTTCTTTCGGTTTCATCCGGTATTCCTCTCCATGTTCCTCTTCTTGAGTTTTTCTGTATTTCATGAACGCCAACTCTTTAGCCTTTATTTTCTCAGCCACTTGCTTGGAGAACCATATTGGTTTCCTTTTCTCTTGCTTTTATTTACTCTCCTTACATAAAGGTTTGTGGCCATATTTATAGCTTCTTTCAGCCTGGACCACTGTCCTTCCACTTCTCGTATGTCCTCCCAGCCCATCAGTTCCTTCCGCAGGTATTCCCCCATTTTGCTAAAGTCAGCATGCTTGAAATCCAGGACTTTGAGTTTTGAGTGGCTGCCCTCCACTTCAGCTGTTATATCAAACCAAACTGTTTGATGGTCACTGCTGCCCAGCTGGGCACCCAATCGGACATTTTACACACTATCCCCATTTGTGAGCACCAGATCCAACGTCGCTCCCTCTCTCGTGGGTTCTGTCACCATTTGTCTGAGCAGCACTTTGAAAAGCATCCATGATCTCTCTACTTCTTTCCGATTCTGCAGATGGAAATTCCAATCTACATCTGGCAGATTGAAATCTCCCAGCAACAGCACCTCTCTTTTCTTTCCCAACTTTTGGATATCTGTAATCAGATCTTTATCTAGTTCCTCCGATTGTGTCGGAGGTCTGTAGACAACACCTATGTGGACAAAGGTTTTATCATCTCTTTTTAAGGTGATCCATATCACTTCTTCCTTTTCCCAGGCCCCTGTCATTTCAGTCGCTGAGATATCATTTCTCACATACAGAGCTACTCCTCCACCTTTACGACCACCTCTATCCTTCCTAAATAGATTATAGACTGGTACATTTGCATCTCATTCATGGGAATTATTGAGCCATGTCTCTTTGATTGCAACAACGTCTAAGTCTGCCTCTAACATCAGGGTTTGCAGGTCATAAACTTTATTGCTTAGACTGCGAGCATTTGTGGTCATCCCTTTCCATTGACATTTCAGTGGCATTTTTATCTTCTGTTCAGTTTTTTGTTTAGTCTCAAGTTATTGTTTGTACCAAAGGTTTTAACCCCTCCTCCAGCTGCTGAAAAGTTCTCTGTACTGCAAGTGGGGTATTAGTGGACAAGCCATTTGCTCCCAGGTGGATAACAACATCAGTGTTTGACTCCTTAGTTTCCTCTCTGATTATAGAGATTATTTGCTTGGTACTCCTGGTAGCAGATTCTGTAGATTCGGTAGATTGTGTGCATTTAATCATTTCACCCCCTGTTGTCTTCTGACTGTGTATGTAAATTATCCCCCCACAAAATCCATGATCAGATTATAGAATTCTAGCACCTATGTGAATGTGCTAGCTGGGTGCTAAGCAATATAGTTTATTAAAATTTGCTAAATCCACCTTTATCACTAAAGCAAGTCAAGGCAAAGTACATTGTAATCATATAGGATGCTATAATCTTAGCATACAACTTGCATAGCGTAATTCTAAAGAGGCATTCACATAGGTAGGGCATGAACAGGACATGGGCATCTCCCACAATTGACAACTGCCATAGACATGGCATAAATGGGCAACTAACACTAGTATTCTGTAACAGAATCTGGGCACCCAGATGCCAAATCAGGATTTATGCTTAGCATTTGAGCATCTAATTTTTGGTGCATTTTATAGAACTGTCCCTGTGGTCTCAGCTTTCTTTCCTAAAATCATCTGATCTGCTTCAGGTCCTGGATTCAGTGAATTCTATATTTTGTCCTGAGGGTGAATGTTCTCCTTCTGTCTTGAAAGCTATGAAAGAAGATATTGCTCTTTACTGACAGATTTGGTGAATCCTCTCTCCAATCAAGACATGTTCCATCCTACAGTGTGTTCTATTCTCAAGAAAGGAGATGTTGATAAAAATGATCCAGTACATTTTTGTCCGATTTCTTCCTTACTCTTTCTAACTAAGATATTGGAGAAGACTGTGTTACATCAATTTGGATCTTAATTGTATCTTGGATTATCATCAATATGGCTTTAGAAAATCTCATAGCACAGAAACCTCCTCGTTATATATGGATGATGTTATTTGTCTTGGGTTTGGTCAGGCTGAGAAGTTTGTATTAGTTGCCTTAAGACATCACTGCTGCTTTTGATACACTGAGTCATGACATTTTACCTGGTAGATTGGCTGCCCCTAGATTAGGTGGAACTGTTCTTGAATGCTTGTGCTCTTAGCTGACTGGTAGAACCCAGAGGACAGTCATGGGTGAGTCTTCTACAGAGCCTTATACCCTGAGTAGATGGGTACTTCAAGGATCTACTCTTTCCACTACACTTTTTAATAAATACATACATATAAATAGATAGCTTGACATACATTATAGATTATAGACAAATGTACAATTTGTATTTTATTTTAAAGGACAGCTTAGACCATGCTATATCTGGAGCAAAGTCCTATTTGCAAAAACAAGTCAGTGCCTTCAAATTTCTTGGCAATAAAACTAGCCAAGATAGAAATTCTTGTATGTAGGACATCTCTACCAGATTTACTGTCTTTTCTTGAGGTTGACCAAATCACTATACCAATTCAATCTAAGAGTATACGTTTGGGTGTTATCGGCATTCTTTCCTTGCTTTGAAACCATTCTTTAAGTACTCGGTCTCAACATCCTATTTTAGGCTTAGATTATGCAGGAAGTTAAGAATGATCCTTGAACCAACAGATTTTAGAACTGTTCTTCAAGAACTAATTCTGTTGAGGTTGGATTATTATAAGTCATTGATTTTAGGTTTGTCCTTGAATATATTTAAGGTATTACAGGCTACTCTCTGCAGCCCGAGTATTGACTGGTGGTCATTGTCTCTGCACATTAGACTTTCCCTCATTAAACTAGTAATCAGCATATTCACATGTTAGGTTTAAGGTGATCTGTTGCCCTACATCTCTGAGGTTGTACATGTCCTGCAGAGTGCTATGTTCAGAAGGTACTAAGTTTTTACAATTGCATGCTGCACAAAACATATTGGCTAGCACCGACACACAATCAAAAATAATAGATTTGCTGGGTCATTTGAAGAGAATAAATTGGCAGCAGGGATCAGATGGATGGCGAATTCTTGTGGCTTTAGGAAACAGGGGTAGATTGATCAAGTTATAAGGTAAATATCTTTGTTTTTCTATTATTATTATTATTATTATTATTAGTTGTGTTTATTGTAATCATTTGTTTTATTTTGATTTTATGTATGTACCTTTGTACCCCACCAGGAATGGAGGATGGTTTGGGGCTATTAAATATTTTCAAATAAATAAATATTACCAACTAATTTCCATGCTGTGTCAAATGTAAGATACCATTTGTCTCTATAAAAGTTGGTTTCTGTTCCATCCCTGGAGTGGTCGATTGGTTGATGGCAGGCAGACAAACATAGTCTGTCCATTGCTCCCACTATTGCCCTTAGCATCTTTATGGCTCAACAGTACATCAGTGCCCTATAAATCAATCCATTCCCGCTATATTTGCTGCTCCAGGCAGCTGAAATGGTCTGACTTTCCCAGCTACTGTGAGTCAGGGCATCCAGTAGTCATGGCTCAACCTAGGCCAGCCATTGCCACTACTGGAGCAACAAGACCTACAGCAGACTGTCTATTGAACTGCAGGTTCAGCTGGAGTAAAGCCAGATACAATGCTGGGAGCACTGCAAGAATGGATGAACTACACTAGCAAGGCATACAATAGACCCTAATAGCAGACCACAGAATCAGCCACTCTGAAAACAGAAGCAGGGGGTGGGAGTGGGGAGCAGAGACACAGAGGATATGGTGGGGTCCAGCTTGGAAGGAAGCAATGAAAGCAAGAGTGTGGACATTCCACTTCGGACATTCTGCAGCTCACGTTCCAAAGCACTGTCATAACAGGGTCAAGTAGATAATGGGGCTTATGTGCCACCTAGTGGCACTGCATATTACTCAAAAAGAAACCCAATTTTAATTGCAATTAATGGGGCCCTTTTACTAAGCCATGTGTCCATGCGTGCCTAACGCACACCAAAATGGAGTTTCCACCTGGCTACTGCGGTAATTTCATTTTTGGCACGCGTCTGATACGCGTGTTCAAAAAATAAATTTTATTTCCGAATGCGCACCAAGTGGCATTTGATATGTGTAGGTCATTAGCGCTAGGCCAATGGCTGGCAGTAAGGTCTCAGACCCAAAATGGACACACGGCAATTTTACCGCACGTACATTTTTGGCAAAAAGTTTAAAAAGGCATTTTTTTACAGGTGTGCTGAAAAATGATTCTGCCCAAAACACTACCGCAGGCCATTTTTCAGTGCGCCTTTGTAAAAGGGCTCCTATGAGTGTAATATGCATTTATGGTTAATACTTAATTTAAAATATAGTACTACTAGTAAAAAAGGCCCGTTTCTGAGACCAATGAAACGGGCGCTAGCAAGGTTTTCATCATAGTGTGTATGTTTGAGAGAGAGTGTGTGTGATAGTGACTGTGCGAGAGAGAGAGAGTGAATGTGCGAGTGTGTGTGTGTGTGACAGAGTGAGGTTGTCTGTGTGAGAGTGTGTTGGCTGGCTGGCTGGCTGGTTGTTTGGTTGGTTGGTTGGGTGGCTGGCTGGCTGTCTCCCTCCGACGTTCAGGCTGGCCGCCTGTCTGCCTGCAGGACGCGAGGGCAGGGCAAACACTCATGGGCAAACTTTGATCTACATCAGCACAGATTTAGAATGTTGGGACTTATGGAGGCTTCATTAGAATGTTGGAGGTGCGTTTTATATATAGAGATTATTTCTACAGTGTGCAATATCAGACTATACAGATATTTCCTATATCCTCTCCATGCAAGAACCTTCTTGGCTTAGTATTTTAAAAACATTTAGAAGAATCAAGTAACTGCAGCAATTGGAACATTTTTTTGCAATAGTTTAAGTCATGCCTTCAGGACTACATCAACCACTGCATTATTTAATAAATGGTTTTTTTAAGCATTTGACATTGTTCACATTCTTCTCAATATTCAAAATCATGAGACACAGACTGGAAGGCCTGCTCTTATTTACGAAGATTATGGCGCTCTATCCCACAAGAACTCAAATTTTATAAAGAAAATATCCTTGTGCCAAAGTTATGTAAAGCATCAACTTTTCCGAAGAGCTATGAGCGACCCTTTGCTTACTACCGCTAGAACTGAAATCTATTAAACTAATCTGCTTTCATTTATTCATTATTTCAATTTATGAATCACCAACTCAATCCTTATGCCCCAGACCAGGCGCCCTTGGAAACCTTTTGAGGATGGGCTTCCTGGCATTACAGACCAGTGCAATGCACCTCTCTGGAGTCTACCATGACTGTGGCTGCTACTGCCATGGTAAGAACATTGGAACCACAGTCCTTTTTCAGGGCTCAAGTCAGAAGCAGAGCCATGGAGCCCCCCCAAACTTGGGTCTGCAGCTTGTGTCAAGAGGACCCAAAGGAGAGTTTTACAAGTGGGCAACAGTGACAGACAGAATTGATCTGTGGGCCCCCTGCAATGCAGGGCTTGGAACGACTGCCATTTTTGTCCATAAGTAAAAGTGGCCTCGATCCAGACAGTTTGCAATACATAAGAAACAGTAAATCAGACAAACTATTAGGTTATTTGACGTGGAGGGGCATAATCGAATGGCGCCGGCCATCTATATCGCCGGCGCCGCAAAGAGCAGTCCCGAACCGTATTATCGAAAAAGGTGGCCGGCCATCTTTTGTTTCGATAATACGGTTGGGGCCAGCCAAATGTCAGAGATGGCCGGGTTTGAGATGGCTGGCATCGGTTTTCGCCGATAATGGAAACTAATGCCGGCGATCTCAAACCTGGCCAAATCCAAGGCATTTGGTCATGGGAGGAGCCGGCATTTGTAGTGCACTGGTCCCCCTGACATGCCAGGACACCAACCGGGCACCCTAGGAGGCATTGGAGTGGACTTCAAAAATAGCTCCCAGGTGCATAGCTCCCTTACCTTGGGTGCTGAGCCCCCCCAAATCCCACTCCCCACAACTGTACACCACTACCATAGCCCTCAGGGATGAAGGGGACACCTACATGTGAGTACAGTGGGTTTTGGGGGGGGGGGGGGGGGGTTTGGAGGGCTTAACATTTACCACCACAAGTGTAACAGGTAGGGGGGGTTGGGCCTGGTTCCACCTGCCTGAAGTGCACTGCACCCACTAAAAACTGCTCCAGGGACCTGCATACTGCTGACAGGGAGCTGGGTATGACATTTCAGGCTGGCATAGAGGCTGGCAAAAAATATATATATTTTTTTTGGGTGGGAGGCGGTTGGTGACCACTGGGGGAGTAAGGGGAGGTCATCCCCGATTCCCTCTGGTGGTCATTTGGTCAGTTGGGGCACCTTTTTGAAGTTTGGTCCAGAAAAAAAAGGGACCAAGTGAAGCCGTCGAAATGCTCGTCAGGGCCAGCTTTCTTTTTTCCATTATCGGGCAAAGCCGGCCATCTCGTGACCACACCCCGTCCCGCCTTCGCTACCCTACTGACACGCCCCCTTGAAGTTTGGCCGGCTCCGCGATGGAAAGCAGTTGGCGCCAGCCAAAATCGGCTTTCGATTATACCAATTTGGCTGGGTTCAGGAGATCACCGGCTATCTCCCGATTTGTGTCGGAAGATGGACGGCGATCTCCTTCGAAAATAAGCTGGCTAGTTACATAGCCTTGTAAAATAAGGATTTCTTTTCAAACTCATTTGGTAGCTGGTCCTTATATTTTGAGCTTATCCACTGGTGAACTTCCAAAACTGTTTAAGAATAAGAATTATTGAATATCTATCTTATTTTGCAGAGATGTTCTGGCTAGTTAATCTTCTATGAATGCTGGTTTTAAAATCTATGTTAAGCTGCAACGTCTGGGAGTAGGCGGGTGGGTGCACCACCTCACCTACCCACCCATAGTCTGCTATTAGAGATAGACATGGGGAAAGTCATTGCTTGTCCCTGGGATCAGTAGCATGAATCTTGCTACTATTTGGGATTTTGTCAGGTACTTGTGACCTGAATTGGCCACTGCTGGAAGCAGGATACTGTGCTAGACGGACCATTGATCTCCCACATAACTCCCAGCTCCTCACCAACTCCACCCTCAGAATGCCTCCTCCTGCCCAGACTTAAGATGGCCACTTAGTGGCAATATTCAGAGGCACTGTCCAGTTAAGTGCCACAAACATCAACAGCCAGCAGGGGGCTGGAGCCTATCTTGGTAGCTTAAATCAGTTTGAATATCGGGCCAAGTATTTTAGTGTTGTTTCCCCAAAATGCAGTCATGTGCGCAATCCAGAAAAACCATCTAATGGTGTCAGACACGAACATGATCATAGAATTTATGGGTAAATGTGCTCATGAAAGTCTTTTACCTGGATCCAAGTGCGTGAAAGACCCGACAACAAAATCCAGCGTGGAGATGAATAGGAGCAACAGCAGCAGCAGTTGGAGTCGAATTATCCATTTAACGCCTGCAAGGTTAATTCCCAGTAAGCCCAACAGCACCACAAGAGAAATGCCTCTCACTGCCCAGATATTACTCAGGTTCAGCAGGTCAGAGATGGACTCGGCAAAGCCCGTGATGTACATTGCACCTGCAACACACTGACAGCATTCTTCAAGTCAGCAACTCAAAAGCTTTTATTACTAAATGAGAAAAGCTGAATTACTGTTAAATCTGCTGCAACCGTGAGGAAAAAGGGGCGATCTTCAAAGGAATTTGCCTAGGTAACTAAGGAGTACTTTCTCTGAACTGAAAACTGACCCACCCCATCACAATACATGCACTTCTCCTGCAGTGAAAAGGGACAGGACTAGGGACCCGATGCTCAAAGGCAGCCATAAAATATGACTGCCTCAGTAAAATTTTAGTGACTCACAAAGAGCGAGCAATGCACAAAGGGGTCGCATGCAAATGAGCTGCACGGATCCCTCTTTGTGCATCGCTCGCTGTTTGCGAATCCGAGCTGTCTTTCTATGTCTCTGTTACACCACTATCTTGTATTTCTAATGTCTGATAATGTCTTCTGTTATACCACTATCCTGTATTTCATGACCATGTAACTCAAAATCCTTCTGTAAAACCAAATGTATATCCTCTTCTCATTTTCAGTATTCTTGATATATTGTAAGCCACATTGAGCCTGCAAAGAGGTGGGAAAACGCGGGATACAAATGCAATAAATAATTTGACACTGCTGTCACATGCATATGACAGCTCTGATGCACCGAGCCCAATTTTTTTTTTTTTTTACATTTTCTGTGGTGGTCCAGTGCCGCACCCCCCCCCCCCCCCCAGGCTCTCTCCTCGGCTATTGCCAGCTCTGCAATTTCGGGGGGGGGGGGGGGGAACGCAGAGGTGGACCAGGGAGAGAGCCTGTTGTTAAACATTTACCAGCACACCACTGGTTGTGGACCTCAAGGACGGGATTTGAGGGCACCTGGTCTAAGAGGAAAAGTAATATTACAGCACAAGTGATACAGCAAGGTCCAGCAGAGACAGAGGGTGAGGGAAAAAGAAAAGAATAGGGAGGAGAGAAAGGAAAGAGAAGGGAGAAGGTGCAGAGAATGAACACTGCACTTGGGTCTTTATCCCACAGCACCTTCAGGTGATAGGCTGAACTTCTATTTCTAGACAGTAAAAGATTCTCACACATCAAGCAGTGTTAATTAAGCTGTTTTCATGCAGGGTGCCTATTAATCTATTTAATACTATCACTGCCGTTTTTGATTGCAGACAGAAAATACTTTATAGCAGCTCTTTCTTTTTGTTGTCAAAAATATATTCTGAGGCATCCTAGAGGGACACAGGCAGCCCACCGGAACCGCAATGTATAATTGGGCAAGGGTTGGAATTTGGATCACAAACCAGGTGCTGGGTTCTTAGGCCAGCCAAGGAAGACCTGGAAAGATGTGCCTACATGCAAAAAAAATTCTAGCAGTTTCTCTTCTTTTTCATGACATTTTCCTAATTTTTTTTTTTTTTTTGGAATGGGGGAGAAGGGTCAGTTAGTGTCACACATTCATTTTAATAGGGAATTTTTAGGTCATACCAAATTAAGGCATGCTGAATCAACTAATACACGTTAAATGAATTTAGTGTGCACTAAAGTTTTTTTTAAAGAGCACTGACACACATTAACAAATGCTCAGCTCTATTGGCTGCATACTTTCCTTTCTTAGGGGCCCTTTTTTTAATTTATTTTTTATTTTTGTTACATTTGTACCCCACGCTTTCCCACTCATGGCAGGCTCAATGCGGCTTACATGGGGCAATGGAGGGTTAAGTGACTTGCCCAGAGTCACAAGGAGCTGCCTGTGCCTGAAGTGGGAATCGAACTCAGTTCCTCAGGACCAAAAGCCACCACCCTAGTCCACCACCCTAACCACTAGGCCACTCCTCCACTGTTGCTACTATTTGAGATTCTACATGGAATGTTGCTACTATTGGACATTCTACATGGAATGTTGCTATTCCACTAGCAACATTCCATGTAGAAGGCTGCGCGGCCACACTGGTGATCTGCAAGGGCCGACTTCTACATGGAATGTTGCTAGTGGAATAGCAAAATTCCATGTAGAATGTCCAATAGTAGCAACATTCCATGTAGAATCTCCAATAGTATCTATTTTATTTTTGTTACATTTGTACCCCGCACTTTCCCACTCATGGCAGGCTCAATGCGGCTTACATGGGGCAATGGAGGGTTAAGTGACTTGCCCAGAGTCACAAGGAGCTGCCTGTGCCTGAAGTAGGAATTGAACTCAGTTCCTCAGTTCCAAAGTCCACCACCCTAACCACTAGGTCAACTCCTCAACTTTTTCCTGAAGTGCGGTGAAATCTGGGATTATCCTGCACACTAAGCCCCAGTTGTGTACCTAGGTTATCTGCCACCTGGGGCGGGTCACCACTATGCCCCCCCCCTCATCGGCACATCACTCCCTCCCCCCGATGCGCATCATCCTCACCACCTGGGGGCGCATGGAGCAGTCACATGGCTGTCAGCTCTGAAAGTGCCCTGCCCTGGAATAGTAACGTGAGAGGGGACAGGGAACCAGCGTACAACTGCTCCATGCACCCCCTTGCTGCCTGCACCCGGGGTGGACAGCCCCCACCGTCCCACCCTTGGTACACCAGAGCTAAGCTCAGACACACTGCAGCACTTAAGGGGGGAAATTTTTAAATATTTTAATGCAGGTCATGCACCATTTAGGAGGTGCCAGATGCTCCCACACTAACTCTGCTTTATGCAGTTAGGTTGCACTAACCATAACACGCTAGCTGGATAAACACAGGAATACCCACTCTCTACACATGACAAACCCCCTCCAAAAAACATAAAAAAAAAAGTAACACACAGGTTACCATGCACTAACAGGAAAAAACCAACAAAATGCTTTAACGCATTTTGCTGTAACTTGTTCTCGCACATTAACCCAGCGTTGAGAGCTTAGCGTCCTTTAGTACAAGTGGATAAAGTCTGACGAGCTGCCTCAAGAGGCTCATCTCTGTTTTTCTTATCTTCTGGCACCACGACCCACCCTTATTTAGCACATGTTGCCCACCATGCTCAAGTGAAACTACCACACCCTGCTCACTGTTCCGGAGGTACAAATGGATAAAATCCCATACGGCAGCTCGTTCTCAGTGGGCACATTCAGAGCTCCATCTGAACATGAGTAGAGGAGTAGAAGGCTGAGGTCCAGGGAAACCAAGGTTCAAATCCCACTGTGGCTCCCTGTGATCTTGTGCAAGTCACTTAACCCTCTGCTGCTCAGATAAAAAAATTTAGATTGTAAGTTCTCCAGGGAGAGAAAAATACCTTCTGTACAATCAAAAATCCCATCCCTTTTCCCCTTCCTTCAGATAACAGCAGGTGTTTAACTTACCTGTCCAAAAACATAAAGGAGGCCAAAGGTGCCGCCCACCTGCCCCCCGAGGACGGTTGACATCATTGAATAGACACCTCCGCTTCCAATGTTGCACCGCTCGCAGACCCCAATCCCTGATAGAACTGTTACCAACGCAACCAGGACGACAAAGGATACCAAGAACATGCCCAGTAAAATGCCAGTGTTCCCCTATAACAAAGAAAAGAATTAAATAGATATCTATCTCAGAACCTGAGACAGGAAATGAACTACACATTGCCAGCATAACAAAACTGAGGCAGGAAAGAAAAAAAATGAGAATTCTAGGCAGCAATACAAAAACCATGCTTATTCACAAGGTTTTATACATCCTATATAATAATTCTCACCTCCAACGTTCTGAGGCTGCCTGGAACCGTGGGTCACTCGGAGGTGGTCTGCTACATGGAGTAGATAATAGTGACGTCAGGGAGAGGGGAGGAGCCGCGATGCAGGGAACAGCGAATCGGCTGCGGCGAGTGTCCAATGGGAGGGGGAAAAGTAGGGAAACACGCGGAGCGTGTTTCCCTACTCCTCCAACCCAGCCAGCAGCAAACAGCAACCCAGGCGTGTTTCCCTACTCCTCCCTCTGCCTAGGAATCGTTCAAGACTGCCTGCCAACCACCCGCGCACACTAACCGCCCTCAAAAAACTGCCGTCGCCCTCCCTCTCCAAGTCCGGATTTGGACGCCTCGGGTGAAGCCGTCAGGCGGTGGTCAAGAGCGTGGACCGCAATGCGCAGAAGGTGAGAAGCGCTGGGAATGCGACAAAGGGGCCCCGGATCTCTCGGTGAACTGGCAGCGGCGAGGAGGCCACGAAGCGGGCCCTGTTAGAGGCAAACATGCAAGAGGAGCGGGAGAACCACAGGCTGGAGAAGAGCCTGCGGCTGCATAAGCAGTGGAATAAGAGCATTTTGCCCAGGACGGACTGGATTATATTCTGGGTGCGTTGGAGCCTGGAACCGCTGACTCTGCCCTATACGAGAGTGAGGAGGAGACGGCGGAAGCTGGCACACAGGACACTGCCGGCAGCGATCACAAGGAGGGCCAAAGTGACTCGGGGGAGGGAGTGGAGGAAGGCGATGATACCGACGAAACACATGACCCCCAGGAACAGCAGAGTGATCCCGAGGAGTCTGGAGGAGAGCTACAAGATCAGCTAAATGATAGCAGGACTAAAGACTCCTCTGGAGAGGGGAAGGTATGATGGCTCACTAGTTTTTCTCTCTGTCTCACACTCACTCACTCACACACACACAGGAGCTGCTGCTTCACATTGTTGTTTTTAAATTGTTGTTCCATCTGAAACAAGTCTAAAGCTGTTTCAACTGCATAGACAGTGCCTTAAAACATGGAGGACACAAGGAGGGGGGGGGAGACAGACAGACCCTGCAACTGTGAGGGAGGGAGGGGGACGCTGCAACTGTGAGGGAGGGAGGGAGGAGGGACCCTGCAACTGTGAGGGAGGGAGGGGGGGAGGACCCTGCAACTGGGAAAAAAGGAGGGGGGACCCTGCAACTGGGAAAAAGGGAGACAGACGGGGGGGGGGGACGACAACGACGACGACCCTGGAACTGGGAGGGAGGGGGGACCCTGGCACATACTCTCATTGTCACACACACACTCGCACCCAGTCTCACTCTCTCTCTGTCACACACACTCGCACATTCACTCTCTCTCACACAGTCACTCTCACACACACTCTCTCAAGCATACACACTCCGAGGAAAACCTTGCTAGCGCCCGCTTCCTTTAAAACAGAAACGGGCCTTTTTTACTAGTTTCTTATAAACTGCATATACCTTCTCAAAGTTCACTACAGGACACAGAACACGAGACAGTAAGTATTCCTAGGATTTACAGCACCTTCTCAATGTTAACATTAAAAACGTCTATATGTCATCTCCTTCCCACCAGAGCAATGAAGCTTCATTTGGTTTCTCAGACATTGATTACTATACGATGAGGGGAAAGCTAACAGATCACACATAAAATGAAGCTTCACCATATAATATTTTTAAAACAATCATACAGATCTTGAAAAATGCACATGCTTCTACTGATCGCCAATGCAAGTTCACAAGTAATGGTGTTAAGCCATCAAACATTTTAGTGGAACATAACTTTGCCACCATATTCTGTTTTGTTTGTAACCTCGTAAGTAAACAACCTATATATATATATAGTACATTACAATATAGTTGTGTCAAAACCATGGCCTGTATCACCAATCGCAGCTGCTCAAATTCCAAATAGTTTCTAATCTAAGATGTCTTAGCAATGAAAACTAGAAAAATAACCACCAGAGTGGAGGAACAAGCAAACCACTACAATCGCCACAGCAGAAGTAGAAGGGAAGTAAATGTAATCAATAGGTCTTCCAAAAAAAAAATCATTCACACTAGATGGGAGTCGCAAAAATATTTATTGAAACAACAGGTAGGTGAGGGGCAGGGAGAATGCGCGTGCAGAGGAGAGGGGGACTGCTGGAGTGCCGTGTGTGTCGGGAGAGGTTAAGAAGAGGGTGTCAGCTGGAAGGTGGTCGCAGAAAAAAGGAAAGCAGGGAGAGAAAGAAAGATGCAGACCATGGCAGGCACAGGAGAAATAGGAAGCAGAAAAAAGGACAACAGAGTGAAAGATGCGGACCACGGCGGGACCGGGGGTGGGGAGCTGAGGCCATGGGAAAAAGAGGAAGCAGAAAAAAAGAAGAGAGAGAAAGATGTGGACCACGTGAGGGGGGGGGCACGGGAGCGCAAGAGAAAGAGGAAACAGGAAGAGATGCAGGGAGGGGAGTGTTAGAGAGACAGATGCTGGAAATAGGTGATGGAAGGATCAAAGAATGGAGATGGAAGGGGAGGAAAGAGAAGGGAAACAATGGTGATCATGGATGGAGGGAAGAGAGGAGATGTTGCCCATGGAGGGGAGGGGATGAGATGGTGACCATGGAGGGGAGGATAATGGAGGGGATGAGATGGTGCCCTTGGAGGGGAGGAGAGGGAATGGAGATGGTGTCCATGGAGAGGAAGGGATGGAAAGAGAGAAAGGATGAGATAGTGCCCACGTAGGGGAGGAGAGGGGAGGGGAGCAAGATGGGAGGAGATGGTGCCTATGGAGTGGAAGGGAACAAAATAAGAGGAACAGGAGAGGGGGTGGTACCCCGGGGAGGAAGATAGGAGGACATGGTGCCTGTGGAAAGAAGGGGAAGGGCAGAGAAGAGAGACAGGAGGAGATGGTGTCCATGGAAGGTGAAAAGAGAAAGGAGATGCTGCCCATGGAGTGAAGAGAAGAGATGGAAACTAGATAGATTTGAGCAGGAAGAAAGTTGAATGTGAAAGATGGATACAGAGCAGAAAGTGAAAAATAGATAAATAGTATAGACAGTAGGAAACAGAGTCCAGAGACATTGAACAACATAATTCAAAAGATAAAATCACCAGACAACAAAAGTGAGATAAATTATTTTATTTATAAATACGTCAGTTTTGAGAATTTACATCTGCTGTCTATACATTGCACTGTACAGGAGGAAACGCACCGCACGGTTAAAAATTTTAATTGTGGGCAATCATGCAGTTAAACCTTGTAATCGATGCACGGCCCTAGTACTTTCACATTTTCAAAACCATGCATGTTATTTTCGCAGAAATACTACCCATAGAAAAAGCAGATGCAAATCTGTGGGGACACTCGATACTAGGGCAAATTTAAAGGGACCATTTCATAATTTCATATCAAACTTTTCTATTGATCATGCACAAAATCCACAAGAAAAAGCGCTTAAAAAAAACACCTTTTAAATTGTCTAAACAAAAAACACTAGAAATATGCTTCAGAATTTATCCGAGTGTCCTACTCTGCTTTGGGTATTTTTGGTAGGAAAGAGACGAGTACGGGAAGAAAACCGTTACAGCACCAGTGACTCTCATTATAAATGTAATTCCAGTTCTACGCCACGTGTACGTTAAATTCTGCCCAATATAAGCACCAAATATCACCAGCAAAAGGTTGGCTACACTGACTCCTATGCAGGCATACATGGACCTGTACATCTCTTGAGATACAAAGCACCGTCCTTCCCTCACATGGGCGCACACGGATCTGTATATCCTGAGAGGCACAAAAGCACATTTTCTCATTTGGGTCTTCTGCTCGCCAGTTCGGCTGTTGCCACTAAGATGGGAATTCATCAAGCAGCGTTTGGGGCCTTTGTGCGGACTAAAGGGGCTTCGTAGCATTACGGGTGCGTTAATTCCCTAATGCCCGCGCAAAGGCCCTAACGCTGCTTGATGGATTCATCCCTAAATGGGGCAAAATATTTACCCCAGGGCATCTAGCCGACTAACTGAATAGTCAACTTTCTATATCCTTAAAAAAAATTGACCTTCACATATCCTAAGTGCTCTTTCTATATTGTTTTATAGTATAACTAGTAAAAAAGCCCCGTTTCTGATGCAAATGAAACGGGGGCTAGCAAGGTTTTCTTCAGAGTGTGCATGTGGGAGTGTGTGTGTGTGTCCCTGCCCTCTGTCCTCTCTCCCTTCCCCTGTGCTGTCTGTCCCCTCCCCCCTCCGAGTGGAGTCCTTCAGTGTTAAGTTTCCTGCTGTGCTGTGTTTGTGTTACAGAGAGAATGAGGGCATCTCTCTCCCCTCCCCCCTCTGAGTCCTTCACTGTTACAGAGAGAGCGATTTCGTGCTGTGCTGTTTTCCTTCACTGTTTGTGTTACAGAGAGAGCGAGGGTGGGGCAGACACTCATGGGGAAACCGGATATCTCTGGCGCTTCACACTTCCGGCTGGAGGCTTCATTAGAACATTGGTGGTGCCTTTTATATATAGAGATATTATTTTAAACAGCAGTGTAAGTTCAATATAAAGGGACATCAAGTGAATAATATAAACCCTCCAACAGAGCATAAATTTGGACCTTGGCACATGTCAAATGTTTCCCCCTCTTTGATGGTGCTTCAGTCTTTTGCTGGCACTAAGGAGGGACCCATTTCACATGGAGCAACTCTGAGGGCCATCGCCCAACTAGCCACATAGCACCTGAAGAAGTCCTTAAATTTCAAGTAACCAGCTACTTAGAATGGCACAAGGTGTCTTTTCTTTTCTGGTTGACTTTAGGTTGAAGAGAAGGAAATGATTTGCTACATAGCAGAGATTTCACTCACCACAAGCCACCCAGTTCTCAGGAATAGAACGACTCCAAAAATATTGATCATACAAGATGTGAAGACGCCATCCCAAGTCCCGAAGAGAACTGGCTCCCAAACAAACAACTGTATCTTCCACCATGGTTTGGTCTGTGTTTGAGACACCTACAATTAAAAAGCAATCACAATTATATTGACCTGTTCAAAGAACCAGCAGATAAGGTGAGTACAGTCTGCTCATCCACACCACCTCCTCAACTTTACAATCCCTTTCTTTTCCACGCATATAAAAGGTACAGGAAAATAAAGAGGTTGCTACTGTCATGTGAGAAATCCTTGAACACGTGGAGGGGCATTTTTGATATGACGTCAAAGTCCGACTTTGGCCGTTTTGCAACGTAAATCTGAATAGGATACTGTTTTGAGCAAGGTTTTATGATTTGGACATTTTGTTTTTTGGTCCATTTTCGGAAAAAAAACAACATCCAAGGGCAAAACGCACAAAATCAAGCCATTGGGATGTAGGAGGAGCCAGAATTTTTAGTTGACTGGTCTGCCAGACATCCCAGGAAAGCAAGAGAGCACCCTAGCGGGCACTGCAGTGGACTTCATAAAATGCTCCCAGGTACATATCTCACCATTGGTCCCTTATCTTGTCTGCTGAGCCCTCCAAAACCCATCACCCCCAAATTTACACCACTACCATACCCCTTACGGGTAAAGGGAGCACCTCTATGTGGGTACAGTGGGTTTCTGGTGAGTTCTGGACGGCTCACAGTTTCTTCCACAAGTGTAACAGGTAGGAGGAGGTATGGGCCTGGGTCCACCTGTCTGCAGTGCACTGCACCCATCACTAGACTACTCCAAGGACCTGCATGCTGCTCTAATGGACCCGAATATAACATCTGAGGCTAGAAAGTAATGTTTTAAATCACATTTTTGGGGGGTAGGAGGGGGTTAGTGACTACTGGGGAAGGGGAGGTCATCCCTGAATCCATCCAGTGGACATCTGGGCATTTAGGGCACCTTTTTGTGCTTTATTCGTGATAAAAACAGGTCTAGCTCAAAACATCATAGATTTTAGTCCTGGACGTTTTTGTTTTTTTCCATTATGGCTGAAAAATGTCTAAGTGTTGGGAACACCCAGATCACACCCTTAACACAACCCTGACATACACACACTTTGTGATTTAACACACTTCTGATGGACTTTACAGTACAACATCTAAAAATTGGTTTTGAAAATATCAATTTGGACATTTTTTTGAGAAAGCCATCCAAATGCAGATTTATGCCACTTTGGGGACATTTTTCTCTTTTGAAAATGAGCTCCATAATAACATAGTAAAGAATGGCAAATATAGACCTGTATGGTCCATCCAGTCTACCAAACAAGATGGCCAGAGTTGTACTGTAACTTCTGCAGGTAACACCCTTCTATTCCTCTAATTTGTTTTTTAACAGAAAAATATTAATTTTTTTTTTTTAACTGAAAATCTTTATTGAGATGACAAAACATTGAACAATCATACTACAATACAACAGTTTTGCAATAAACCACAAAGAAAATCCAAACAGAAACCCCCTCTATTTCCTTAAGTGTGAAGGTCATTTAAGTTTTGCTTTGATTCCATTCTCATTCTATATTGGGATTCTCTGTGTTTATCTCAAGTATCTTTGAATTCAGTCATTGTTTTTGTCCACACAACCTCCACCAGGAAGGCAGTCCACCATCCTCTCCATGAAAAAGCATTTCATGATGGTGCTCCTCAGTCCTACAACCTCAATTCATGTCCTCTAGTTCCACTACTACCCCGCCTCTGAAAATGATTTGAATATTAATACCTTTCAAGTATTTCAATGTCTATCATATCTCCCCCCCACAAAGGGTATTTACAATCATTTTGTCCTTCGGGCAGGTCTTTCTTTGAAGGTAAGAGCAGTGGCGTAGCTAGGGTAGTTGACACCGGGGGCCGGTCATTTTTTAACACCCTCCTCCAAAATCCAGTACTAGGCATACCGAGAATACAAAACACTCAGGATCTCTAGAACAATTTTACCATACCATAAGCAGTAATTTCTACGAGTCACATAAGGAAAAGAAAAGCATCTTAAACACTACAGTGAGCACTAGAACATCAATTCACCTATTGTAAAATGTAACCAGACAGAATAGTACAGATCGTCGATCCTGCACAGTCAATGCCAACTGAAAGCCATGTCTTTTTCACAAACATAGATAAACCCTAAACCACTATAGAATAAGTAATCAAACTTTCTATTTAGACAAAAATAAACTGAACCCCCAAGAGGCCAGACTGAGCATACAACGCAACACCACAGAAACAGAAAATAAAATACCACCATTTTATTGGACTAATACATTTAGCTTTCAGAGACCAAAACCTCCTTCCTCAGTTCAGATCAGTACAGTATAGTGATTTTACAATATCCTATCCTGGCCTGAGGAAGGGGGTTTTGTTCTCCGAAAGTTAGTCAAAATATATTAAAATTAGTCCAATAAAGATTACCTTATTTCCATGTTCTATTTATTAACACAGCTACAATATTACTTTATCCTAAAGCAAAAAAAATAAAAATATATATTTTACTTGCAGTTTGTTGTCTCTGGTTTCTGCTTTCCTCATCTTCTTTTCACTGTCTTCCTTCCATCCAGCATCTTCTCTCTCTCTCCCTGCCATCCAATGTCTGCCCTCTCTCTCCTGTCCCATCCAAAGTCTGCCCTCTCTCCCTGCCCCTTCCATCTAGGATCTGCCCTCTCTCCATGTGCATCTCCTTCCTTTGTCTTTCCTTCCCTCCATCCTTGTCCAACATTTCTCCTCTCTTCTCTCTTCCATCCATGTGCATTTCCTTCCTGACTTTCCTCCCCTCCATCCCCAACAACTCTCCATTCTCCCCTGCCGTCTCCTCCATCCACCCATATCCTTCAAATTTCCTCTCTCCCCTGCCCCCATTCATCCATCCATATCCAGCAATTCTCCATCTATGTCCAGGAACTCTCCATTCTCTCCTGCCGTCTCCTCCATCCACCCATATCCTTCAAATTTCCTCTCTCCCCTGCCCCCATTCATTCATCCATGTCCAGCAATTCTCCTCTCCTCTGCCCCTCCTCCATCCATCCATCCATATCCAGCAAATTTCCTCTCTCCCCTGCCCCCTCCATCCATCCACGTCCAGCAATTCTCCTCCCCTGCCCTCCCCTCCAGCGATCTCTTCTCTCCCCCATGCCCTCCCCTCCAGCAACCTCTTCTCTCCCCCATGCCCTCCCCTTCTCTCCCCTATGTCCAGCAATCTGTTCTCTCCCCCTGCTCTCCCCTCCCATCCATGTCCAGCATTCTCCTCTCTCCCCTACCCTCTCTGTTCCTTCCTTCCCGCCCATGGCAGCCCTCCTCCTCCTCTCTGCCCCCCCCCCCCCCGTCATAACCTTTTACTTCCCGTGGTGGCAGCGGCGTCAGTTCCGTTACGAAGACAGCATTGCAGGCTCCCCTCCGGCTTCAGCTTCTGCCTTCGCTCTTCACACAGTGAGTGTCCCGCCTTCGCGGAAACAGGAAATGCGTCATCGCGAAGGCGGGACACTCACTGTGTGAAGAGCGAAGGGAGAAGCTGAAGCCGGAGGGGAGCCTGTAGCCTTCGTGAGCAACTGACGTCGCTGCCACTATGGGAAGTAAAAGGTTATGATACGGAGGGGGGCGGAGAGGAGGAGGAGGGTTCTACGAGGAGCCGATGGGGGGGGCGGATTTTGGGTGCGGGGGGGAGGGTGCCTGGAAGCAGCGGGAGCTGCGGAGCACCCCCCCCCCTTGTGCTGACACCCGGGGCGGACCGCCCCCTCCCCCTTGCTACGCCACTGGGTAAGAGTAGATGTCCATAAAATAAAACTATCCACATCCCCAAATCCTCAAAAGTCACAAGAAGAAAACTGTACTAAAGTTTCTGTGTCTAATATAATAAGGGTAACAAAAAGTGTCCTTGAATAATTATATTTTTATTGTACTAGCAGGAATTGGTTAAAGATAAGGGGGTCTAGCGCAACCTTACGCGGGTTTTTCCTGCATGCTAAGGCCATTTTTACCACAGCCGGACTATGACTGATTTTCTGCTTTTTCCTATTAATAGTACCCGACATTTGGAACTACACTGTGGCGTCCTGCGGTGCTTTTGAAGTTCGCCGTTATCTTTTGCCGCTTTGGATGCCCCTATAATTGAAACTGTATACGCTATTTTCTATACATGCTACTGTTCCAGGACATGTTAACAACGCTATTTATCATCAACCAGCGTTTCTTCGACCCCTGAGGCAGGCGGGTAGGTCCCACCGAAACATGGCCCCGTCTTGGGTCTATACTGGTGTCAATAAAGGTGTTTTTCCTTTATTTTTACCCAAGTGGGATCTCCTTATAAAACACTCCTGGAGCTGCTACTTGTGTTGCCATCTCTACTTTTACCGATATCTTTGGATTTCCATAGAGGTGTTTTTCCTGTTGTTGTTTGCCCTTTTCCTATTAATAGCCATGCTCTAATGTTGCCTTTAGCATGCGGCCATTAAAGTTAATTCCGCCGTGAGCTCTTACCAAAATCTATTTTGTGGGTGGTAAGGGCTCACATGTAGGGTTACCATATGTCCGGATTTACCTGGACATGTCCTCTTTTTTAGGACACGTCCGGGCAACCGGGCGGGTTTTGCCAATCTGCCCATTTGTCCGGATTTCTGGACAAATGGGCAGGCTGGTGGGCGGGCCATTGGACGGCCCGCCCGCCAGCCTGCCCATTTGTCCAGAACTCCTGACAAACGGACAGATTGCTAGCCTCCCCTCCCCTTGCTTACTACTGTCCTGGTGGTCTAGTGACCTCTTCCGCCTTCGGGGCAGGAAAGAGCCCCCTCTTTCCTGCCCAGAGCGCTGCCCTGCATGCATCCTTCCTGTGCTGATCTGGGCGTCGATTCAAACTGGCCGCCGAGAGTTGAAGTGACCTCGCGAGACTTCAACTCTCGGCGGCCATTCTGAATCGGCGCCCAGATCAGGAACAGGAAGGATGCATGCAGGGCAGCGCTCCGGGCAGGAAAGAGGGGGCTCTTTCCTGCCCCGAAGAGGTCACTAGACCACCAGGACAGTAGTAAGGTAAGGGGAGGGGGGTGATGGGGAGGGGGGGTGACGGGGTATGTGACAGGGGAGAGGGGAAAATGTGACTGGGCGGAACAAGAGCGTGAAAGGGGTGGGGTGGGTGTGTGGTGGGGGCGGTGCATGTGTCCTCCTTTTTGGGGGACAAAATATGGTAACCCTACTCACATGGTAATCCTGTGCTAATCAGTTAGCATGCGGTAATGCGGAGAGACTAACTGATTAACGCAGCAACGCCTATCGTCCGCTCCCGGAAATGTATTCTCCAACAAAAAATAAAAAAACATTTTGCACTTGGTCAGTACATGCCAATTTGAAACTTACCGCAAGATGCCCGAGTGCTGTAGTAAGCATGCGTTAGAGCTTACCGCAGCTTAGTAAAAGGATCCCTAAGCTACTTAAAATTCACCAGTATAAAATGCACGGCCAGATTTAAATACTTTAAATTGAACACATTCTAGTTGCAACATGCTTAATTTAAATTCAGTTGAATGTTTTACAAATAACGTCTTACAAAGCAAAAGAGCACAACTGGGCCTTCAAGACTGAGACAACAGGAGTCTCAATAAAGGCCTCCTGTTGTCTCAGTCTTGAAGGCCCAGTTGTGCTCTTTTCCGTTGTATGCTTTTTGTGTACACAAATAACATCTTAACAGTTCCATATGTAAGTGTTCTATTGTCTAAGGGCCCTGTTTACTAAGATGCATCAACATTAATTAGTGCATGCCAGTGGCGTAGCTACATGGGGCTAGGGGGGGCCTGGGCCCCCATAGATTTGGCCTTGGACCCCCCTGCCGCCGACCCTCTCGACCCCCTCCCCGCCGCCGCCAACCCGCCGTCGCCTGCCTTTGCTGGCAGGGGACCCTAACCCCCGCCAGCCGAGGTCCTCTTCTTCTCGCAAAAGGCTTCCTTCTGTTTCTGACGTCCTGCACATTGTACATGCAGGACGTCAGAAACAGAAGGAAGCCTTTTGCGAGAAGAAGAGGACCTCGGCTGGCGGGGGTTGGGGTCCCCCGCCAGCAAAGGTAGGCGACGGGAGAGGGTCAGCGGCGGGGGGGGGGGGGGCAAAGTTGGCAAAGGCGGGGGGGGGGGATCGGCAATGGGGGGAGGTCAACGACACCGGGGGGGGGCTAAAATGTGCCCCCTCACCTCGGGCTCTGGACCCCCCTCCCGCCGAAGTCTGGCTACGCTCCTGGTGCACACGCTAACCGTGTATGTGCCTGTAGGGATAGTGTAGGCGCGTACATGGTGAACGAGCGTTAAAAACGCTAACGCGCCTATAACGCGGCTTAGAAAACAGGGCCCTAAGTATTCAATTTCTCTTTTCACAGGATCCCACTATAAAGGAAGCTTGCAGGTCTAATGGTGTTCAAATATCAGATCAGTAATCTCAGTTTAGCTATTTAACACTTACCTTTCAATTTTTACAGCTCCTACGTTGCGAGAACTGATTCTTTTCCTTTTCTTTCTATCTCAGGTTCTCCTAAAGTTCCAAAATGGAACAAGTATACCAGGTAAGTAATTCATTTTTCCTTATCTTAGAATGGAAATATATATATTTTTTTCAATTAAAGACCAAAGTTTTTAATATATCTCAGTTATTGTCACTTATGTTTTTGCTCCACGGGTTCTTCTCCAGGGGGCGGTTCTCAGCCCAGGGGATTTACTAAAGGTGTAAGTTGCTCCCCCATCCGCCAACCCTCGGATAAAAGGCAGCTGGATGTCTGACCAGCTGCAGATCATAAGCTAAATAAAAAGTCTGAAACTGGAAGAAAAAGACTCTACAGAGAATCGCTGTTAGATTAACATATAGTATACTTCTCAAGAGACCAAATCTCTACTGCCTGGATAATAAACTCACCATGTAACCTTAGTATAATTGTGTTTCCTGTCACCCTGTATTGAAATATTGCACAGTTTTGGCACAGGATAGAATGTCACGATACGCCCTGTACTGCAGGTAATACATGAGGCTATGAATCCTGGTGGCTCAGGTCCAAACCCATCGCCAAGTCTGTTTTCTAAAAGCCAATCAGGTGAAAGTTAAGGCACATCTTCAAAAGAGTAATATGTACATGAAATACATACCACACCCACAAAAAAAAACATCTTAACCATTACTAATATTCGACAAAGGTTGCATTTATCTTCACACTTAAAATACAAGGCCAGCAGACCAATCAAGCCACCTACCTCCTGGGAGAATGTTTAGTAAACACTGGACCTGATTCCAGTGGCGTACCTAGGGTAGTTGACACCCTGGGCCAGTCATTTTTTAACACCCCCCCCCCCCCCTCTCCAAAATCTAGTACTAGGCATGCCGAGAATACAAAACACTCAGGACCTATAGAGCAATTCTAGCATACCATAAGCAGTAATTTCTACAAGTCACACAAGGAAAAGGAAAGCATCTTAAACACTACAGTGAGCACTAGAACATCAATTCACCTACTGTAAAACGAAACCAGGCAGAATAACACAAATCGTCCATCTTGCACAGTCAATGCCAACCAAAAGCCATGTCTTTTTCACAAACACAGATACACCCTAATCCACTATAGAATAAACAATAATAAACTTTCTATTTAGACAAAAATTAAACTGAACCCCCAAGATGCCAGACTCTGCATACAATGCAACACCACAGAAACAGAAAATGTCCCCTAGTATTGTGCAAAACATAAAGACAGCAGATGTAAATTTGAAAAAACTAACAAGTACCAATCACCACTTTACAAATTAACAAATAGAAATAAAACAAATATAGAAAATAAAATAATACCATTTTATTGGACTAATACATTTAGCTTTCAGAGGCCAAAACATCCTTCCTCAGGTCAATACAGTATAGTGTTGTTACAATATCCTATCCGGACCTGAGAAAGGGGGGTTTGTTCTCCGAAAGTTAGCCAAAATGTATTAAAATTAGTCCAATAAAAAGATTACCTTGTTTACATGTTCTATTATAAACATTAACACAGCTACAACACTACTTTTATCTACTACTAAAGCAAAAAAAATAAAAATATATATTTTATTTACAGTTTGTTGTCTCTGGTTTCTGCTTTCCTCATCTTCTTTTCACTGTCTTCCTTCCATCCAGCATCTGTCTTTCTTCTCTCTCTGCCATCCAGTGTCTGCCCTCTCTGCTGTCCCCTCCATCCAATGTCTGCCCTCTCTCCCATCTACATCCGCCCTCTATCTCTGCCCCTTCCATCCACCATCTGCCCGTCTGCCCTCTCTCTCTCCCCCTTCCATTTACTCTCTGCCCTTTCTATCGCTTCCATCCACTGTCTGCCCTTTCTCTCTGTCCGCTCAATCCACCATTTGCCCTCCCTCTCCCATCCATCTAGGGTCTGCCCTCCCTCTCACTCCCCCTTCCATCCAGGATCTGTCCCCTCTCTGCCCCTTTTTTCCAGCCCCTAGTTCCAGCCCCACTATCCCACCAGTCCCAAGTTTCAGCCCCAGTCCTTTTCTCCCACCAGTCCCGAGCTTTAGCCCCCAGCCACTTCTCCCTGTCCCCTTTTTAGCCCCCAGTTTCAACCCCAGCCCTTTTCTGTCACCAGTCCTGAGCTTCAGCCCCTTCTCCCTGTCTCCTTTTCAGCCCCCAGTCCCCACAATTTCAGCCCCTGCTGCCTTTCAGCCCCCCAGTCCCAGTACTAGCCCCCTTATCCCACCTACCCTCCTTCAGCCCCCAGTTTCAGCCACCTTCATCCACATGCCTTGCCCCCCTTTTCAGCCCAACCCATTCTCCCACCTGACCCAGGCATGCCCCATTTTCCGTCATGACCCCTTCTCAGACCCCAGTTCCAGCCCCCTCCTCCCATCTGAGAGCCCCCTCCTCCCATCTGAGAACCCCCAGAACACCCCTCTCCTCTCCCATCTGAGAACCTCCTCCCCACCCCAGTCCCCTTCTCCCATCTGGAAACCCCCTCCCCACTCCAGTCCCCTTCTCCCATCTGAAAACCCCCTCCCCATCTAAGAACCCCCAGAACACCCCTCTCCCATCTGAGAACCCCCTCCCCACTCCAGTCCCCTTCTCCCATATAAAACCCCCCTCCCCTCCCCATGTGAGAACCCCCACAACACCCCTCTCCCATCTGAGACCCCCCCTCCCCACCCCAGTCCCGTTCTCCCATATGAAAACCCCCTCCCCTCCCCATGTGAGAACCCCCCACAACACCCCTCTCCCATCTGAGACCCCCCCTTCCCCACCCCCTTCTCCCATATGAAAACCTCCTCCCCTCCCCATGTGAGAACCCCCACAACACCCCTCTCCCATCTGAGAACCCCCTCCCCACTCAGTCCCCTTCTCCCATATGAAAACCCCCTCCCCATGTGAGAACCCCCACAATACCCCTCTCCCATCTGAGGACCCCGACCCTCCTGCTCCCACCCTACCTTTAAAAAATTTTTTTGAAGCGTCGTTGCAGGCAGCGCCTCGCGTCTGCCCTGCAGAAGTAAATCTATTCGCTTCGAAGTTCGTTGTCGTCGGGCCTCACTATCTCCCGCCCTCGCAGAAACAGGAAGTTTCCTCAGAGGAGGGCGGGACATAGTGAGGCCCGACGACGACGAACTTCGAAGCAAAGAGATTTACTTCTGCAGGGCAGACGCGAGGCGCTGCCTGCAACGACGCTTCAAAAAACATTTTTTTTAAGGTAGGGTGGGAGCAGCGGGAGCGAAGCGGATCACCCCCCCACCCACTGACACCCGGGGCGGACCGCCCCCACCGCCCCCCCCCTTGGTACGCCACTGCCTGATTCACTCAGGCTTTTCTCCATTTCTGTGCTTACAGGAGAAGACTTCAGTGAAACTGGGCCCTATACTGGCAGCTAACACCGGGAAATTAAAATCATTAGGACAACGGAGATTATTTATTTTATTTATTATGACATTTTTACCCCATATTTTCCCAAGAAAGCTTAGGTTCAATGCGGTTTACATAACAAATTAAGAAGCAGCATTACAAGACAATTAATATTAATACAAGAATACAACTATTAAAGAAAAAAAATCTAAAGAAGTGGGCTTTAAGTAAATTTCTAAACGACATATAATCGACTGAGTGTCTGAGATACTTGGGTAATGAGTTCCAGAGTTTGGTACTTTGGTAAGAAAAATTAGCATTTAGACTCATTCACCTTTCCCTTTTTACCCTGTTCCTTCTATCCTATCTAATTTGATTGTAATTGATTGTAAAAAGGTGCAGCGAAGGGTGACTAAAATGATAGCGGGGATGGGACGACTTCCCTATGAAGAAAGACTAAGGAGGCTAGGGCTTTTCAGCTTGGAGAAGAGACGGCTGAGGGGAGACATGATAGAGGTATATAAAATAATGAGTGGAGTGGAACAGGTGGATGTGAAGCGTCTGTTCACACTTTCCAAAAATACTAGGACTAGGGGGCATGCGATGAAACTACAGTGTAGTAAATTTAAAACAAATCAGTCTGATCCAGTATGGCTATTCTTATGTTCTTATGATTAGAATCATAATCTCCTTGGAATCTTCTAACAGCACAATCTCCTTAAAATACTTCCTCGGTAATAACTTTGATGACATCAAATGGAAAATAGGAAAATTAAAAAATCTTCATCATGGATATATTTTCTAGGGACACTGCCCATGGATACTCAGACTGTTTTTAATAGCGTATGGACTAACAGCTTGCAAGTTGCGGCTCCAAGAGTCCCACCTGAGACTCAAGGGCACATATCCTTCTATCCACATCAAGCAATTTATCAACTGTTTGACAAGAAAGGTCACATGGTTGAAGAACTGATGACTGCAGCCAGTCCTTAATTCTCGTTACCACCCTCCAAGCATCTAGGAATGAAACCCTGGGATGGTACCTCCACCGTATCAGTAAAAGATGTGCACAAAACAAAACTTGTCTGAGGAACAGGCAACAGTTGATGAAGTCCTCCCAATGCAAGCAAAAGCAGGAGCAGACAGGGGGCGGGGAGTGGGTTGACCCCACCAGAACTCAAAAGAGGCACCCAATTCAGATAAGGCTTCATCAGCTGAAGAAACAGGAGGCACAGGATGTCTATCCATAGGACCAGTCACTTGAGGAATGCTAGGCAGGGCCGTGCCGATGCGGTAAGAGGGGTAAGCGCCGCAGGGGGGCGCCCACCTCTGGAGGGTGAAGCCGCGGTGCTTACCCTCGCCCCGCGCTGCAGAGGCCTTTAAATCTTTTACCTGGTCGCAGCAGCATCAGTGAAAGCGCTGCCGACGTCTCCCTTCCCTTGCACTCATTGGTTCCCTCAGTGTCCCGCCTTCTTCTGACGTCAGAAGAAGGCGGACACTGAGGGAACCAAGAGCACGAAGGGAAGGGAGACGTCGGCAGCGCTCCACTTTCACTGATGCTGCTGCGACCAGAAGTAAAAGATTTAAAGGCCCCAGGGCGCGGAGGAAAGAGCAGAGAGGCATGGCTGGGAGGGCAGAGAGACAGGCATGGATGGGAGGACATGGATGGGAGGGCAGAGAGGCATGGATGGGAGGGCAGCAGCAGGGCCCAGGGAGAGGACAAATTGCTGGAAATGGAGGGGAGGGGAGAGAGGATTGCTGGCTATGGATGGAGGAGGGAAGGGCAGAGAGGGACAAGGATGGACGTGGATGGGAGGGCAGGACCCAGGGAGAGAGAAGAAATTGCTGGAAATGGATATAGAGCAAGAAATGAAGAAGAAAGGAGGAAAGTAAAGAAATAAATGGAAAGGAAGCCCTGGAAATGGAGTTAAGAGGACAGATAGCAGCAGACTCAGATACTGGGCCAGCATGATCGGAAAAAGAAAGTCACCAGACAACAAAGGTAGAAAAAAATCATTTTATTTTCATTTTAGCGTTTGGAATATGTCCACTTTGAGAATTTACATCTGCTATCTTATTTTGCAATGTATAGCAATTTGTTTCTAAGAATATTGCTGACAATTCCTGTCAGTGTGGCAAGTGGTGAGCGATCATTTTCACCAGGTGGGGGGGGGGGGCGTGATCATTTTCACAGGGGGGCGCCAACTGATAGTCTGCAGGGGGGCGCCAGAGACCCTAGGCACGGCCCTGATGCTAGGCAACACTGGCTTGCTTCTCCCTTTTTGTTTCCCCAATTACAGAAAAAGAGAAGGAAACTTCCAATGGGCCAAACAGAATCCCGAATCCTCAGCAGCTCCTGAGCTATGAAAGTGCTACAAAGGCACCTGGCATGCCTCTTTGGGCATGCTCCTTCCAGCATGGCACACAACTCCTGTCTTATCTGCATACCAGCTACATCTGAAGGCAAGATCCATATAGTCTCAAAAGGTCATCTATAAATCCTCCCTGGCTAATTCTTATGAGGATCCTGCCCCAAAGTATGGCATCCTACAGAGATTATGGCCAAAAACGGAGGCTTAACCACAGGTTTAATTGAAAAGATCTTTATGAGCTGACCTCACATGGCCGTGTTACGGCACGATGCCTGTGTCAGGGGTCTTCACCTGTGTGATAATGAATTTCAATGCAGCAACCACAGTGCAGAAGAAATCTTAATGCTTAAGGCTTTGACAGAATGGCTTCTGAGCTCCAGAACAGTGTTTGTTCTGTACCGTAGTTGCTGGATTGGAATTCATTGTCACACAGACAAAGATCTCCGACGCAGTCATCATGCCAAAACATGGCCATGTTGAGTCAGCTAATAAAGATCCTTTCAACTAAAGCCTCCATTTTTGGCTATCTCTACTTTCTGTCTTTCTTAGCATTATCTACCGAGGTCCTTTCTTCGTTGTTTTGTCGCATCCTACAGAGATTCACATTCTCTCCAGAGAGTCTGTGGCAGTCTCAGGACATCTTACCAAATGACGCAGGAACCAAACCCTGTATTTCCTATAAGGATATGTACTCACTATTCACGGTTTTGAGCAAAATTTGGTACGGCTGGAACCAAAGCCCTATTTCCCATAAGTACATTTTTTCGGTGTTCGCGATGTTTTCTGGGAACCATACCATCGCGAATACAAAGAACGAACTGTAATACCCAAGCCCAGAGACAGCTGCTGTTATTGTAAGACTAGGAAAAAAGGCCCATTTCTGACACAAATGAAACGGGTGCTAGCAAGGTTTTCCTCAGAGTGTGTGTGTTTTACAGAGTGTGTGTGAGAGTGAGTGTGTGACAGAGAGAGAATGAATGTGTGTGTGACAGAGAGAGAGTGAATGTATGAGTGTGTGTGACAGAGAGAGTGAGACTGTGTGCAAGAATGAGAGTGTGCGCCAGGGGCCCCCTCCCTCCCTCCCAGTTTCAGGGTCCGCCCGCCCCCCTCCAAGTTCCAGGGTCCGCCCTCCCTCCCACCCATCCAGTTCCAGGGTCGTTTCCCCCCCTCTCCCAGTTTCAGGGTCACCCCCCCCCCCCCCCCGCTCCCTCCCTCCAAGTTCCAGGGTCCGCCCTCCCACCCACCCAGTTCCAGGGTCGTTGTCCCCCCTCTCTCCCTCCCTTCCAGTTCTAGGGTAGTTGCCCCCCCTCTTCCTCCCCCCCCCCCCCCCCTCCAGCCACCCTGCGATGTTTAAGTGAGATGTTCACAAAATTTAAAAATGCTTAAATCAAATGCCATTACTTGCTGAGAGCTAATGTAAGAGTAGAATCTGGTTAAGAGGGAATTGTAGGATGCAAACCCTATTTGGAATGCTCTACCATATATTTTAGTCTATAAAAAAACAAACAACCAAATTACTAACGTTTTCACCAGCAAACCATGCAAAACTTCCTCTTTCCTGTAGCCAACACACCTGTGCATCCTCATGGAACAAGTCTTTGACATGGCCCTCATCTCTCAGGATCGTGCTAGCGTTCAGAAAATACTTTGTATCATTTTCTCCAAGGTTGCCGGTAGAACATGAAGCCATGGCACAGCGAGTTCTGGGAGGGAGAAGGATAAGCGACCTAGAACATCAACTTTTAGGTCCCTTCAGATTCCTAACACGATGAAGGAACTTCTCCATGATCTTCCAAGAACTACATAGAAAAGAAAAAGCTACAGTTGTGATCACGTCAAAACAAATAGAAGCAATTTCTGGCTATGGGGCCATGCAGTAAGCTTGCATTAGAGCCATTCACTAATGCTTAGTACACAGCTGCCTAAATGCAAGCATAATAGTTTTATTGATACTTAATATACCGTCTAAATTAAAACAGAAAGAATGGTGTTCTTTAAAAGAAAAGAGAAAGGAGAATTTAGAGGAGAAACGTGAAGGAGTGGCCTAGTGGTTAGGGTGGTGGACTTTGGTCCTGGGGAACTGAGGAACTGAGTTCGATTCCCACTTCAGGCACAGGCAGCTCCTTGTGACTCTGGGCAAGTCACTTAACCCTCCATTGCCCCATGTAAGCCGCATTTGAGTGGGAAAGCGCAGGGTACAAATGTAACAAAAATAAAATAGATACTATTGGAGATTCTACATGGAATGTTGCTACTATTGGAGATTCTACATGGAATGTTGCTATTCCACCAGCAACATTCCATGTAGAAGGCTGCGCAGGCTTCTGTTTCTGTGAGTCTGACGTCCTGCACGTACGTGCAGGACGTCAGACTCACAGAAGCAGAAGCCTGCGCGGCCACATTGGTGATCTGCAAGGGCCGACTTCTACATCAAATGTTGCTAGCGGAATAGCAACATTCCATGTAGAATCTCAAATAGTAGCAACAGTGGAGGAGTGGCCTAGTGTTTAGGGTGGTGGACTTTGGTCCTGGGGAACTGAGGAACTGAGTTCGATTCCCACTTCAGGCACAGGCAGCTCCTTCTGACTCTGGGCAAGTCCCTTAACCCTCCATTGTCCCCATATAAGCCGCATTGAGCCAGCCATGAGTGGGAAAAGCGCGGGGTGCAAATATAACAAATATATTATAGATTTGATCACGGCCACCTACTCATGACTACCACTCGTAATCCAATTACCAAAAGCTGAAACAAATAGGTGGGGTTTTAATGCAGTTTTAAATTTAGGAAAGGGCAATTAAGATGGACAGGGGCAGGAAGGGAATTCCAGGTAGTAAAAAGCAAAGGAACGGGTCAAGTCCTGTCTAGCTCAAGATGTAGGGGGTGGTGTGGAGTCTCTGGTTATTAAGAGGGAAATTCTATACATGGTGCTGGGAAAGCACTATTCTATAAAGGGCACATACCCTAGTGCTTAGTGCCAGTTCATGTACCCAATTCTGGGCTCCTGACTTACGCCTCTCAGGTGGCAAAGGATCAGATGAAATGCCATAGGACTCCTCAGCTGAGAGGTCCTGAGGTCCTGTTCTGTCTCTCAGGAGAGGTCTGAGTCTGACTCTTCAAAGTACTGTTCTAGGGAAGTATGTGGAAGAGAGTGTCAACTAAAGCGTCGGCTCTATGTCGGAGTGTGTCAAGGCAGATGAGTCTCTGAGGCTGAAGAGCGTTCCTCTGCCGATGTCGACACATGCATCAGTCAGGTTCATGGTGACTCCGACGGTCAATGCTGAGCTGGTGTGTGGGACCTCTGCAGTGACAGTCTCTGTGGGCTGTAAGCCTGAATAGACTGCATATGCAGTAGCCCTGAGAGCTCCTCTCTGAGTATAGCCCGGATTTCCTCCAGTAGAGTAGGCATCGGTACTGGTTGAGAAAGCAGTGTGGATGCAGCCTGAGTTATAGCCTGTGCAGGTGTAGAATATCTTGAAAACCTCACAGGCTCTCGATAAGAAATAAGTTGGAGAGTAGTCACTGTGGCATGGACGCTTCCAATGCATTGAGGACAACAATGCAGGGGAGGTGTTAACAGAGTGCTCAGAGAGAGAGAGAGAGAGAAAGAGAGAGCGATGGTGATGTTTCTTAGCATTTTTATGTTGCAGGTCCCTCGATGCACCAAGGGCTTGGGTGAAGGCAGCCAATTTTCAGGCTGCTGCTGCTGCTGGCAACTCGTACACAGTTTACAGGACTACAGGTGGGGGGAGGGGGGAAGGACAACAGAGGAGAAGGGGTGATCCAGGACCTGGAGGAAGGGGGGTGCAGAGGAGGGAGAGACAGACCAGCCTGTGGGGGGTGGGGAGAGATGCCAAACCAATGGGGAGGAGGGGAGAAGAGTCGGCTTAACCATTAGACCAGGTGACAGAAGCTGGGGATTTTGGTGCCCTTTATCGCTGGCACCCTGAGCAAGTGCCTCATCTGGTCCAATGGTTAAGCTAGCCTTGGGTTCAGACATGCATGCCCTATTGGGAAAAGCACTGCCCTCTTTACATACAGTGTGCCATCCTTGGGAAAAAATGAACACTCTTGATTACATTCATTCTGAACAAAAAAAACAGGGAAAAAAACACACACAAAGTTTTGGCTGCCCAACCCTTAAAATCATACACCCACTACAAATGACAAGTCAAACACATAAAACAACATATAAAAATCCCTTCTCACCCCATCATTCTACGGTATTCTTCCTCCCCATAAAATCAAACAAACTTACTTCCACTAGCTATTGAAGAAAGCCTGAGAAAGTCATACTGAGTCAGACAGCAGCTAGTCCAGATCAAACAATACCTGGCAGATCCCAAAAAGATCACATAATTTCAAGAGGTGTTTATTGTTTTTTTGTAATTTAATATACCGCCTTTCGTATGAACACATATCAAAGCAGTTTAAATACACATATAATCAAAAGTGAGGAAAGGAACTCCACAGTTCATGTAGAAGAGTTGATAGAAAAGACAGGACCTAAAGGAGACAAGTATAGAGAGGATAAGAAACTATTTGATTAGGCAAGGAACAGGCAGGACAAAGATATGGAGGCAGACAGGTAGCCCGAGACTGGAGCACTGTACACTTTAAGTGCTCTTGAAGGCCTGAGGTTTTTTTTTTTGTTTTACAAATTTCAATACACATCAAATACAATTTGAAAGAAGTTACACAGATTCAGTAAATAAATCAAACTCAAAAATCCAATAGGTAACACAATAAATTGAAACAATCTGTCAGGCCACATTTGGGGAAGAAATCACAATTTCACAAATTCTACAATAAGATATACAGTGGACGTCATCCATAATAACGGCTGAACTTTAAGAGGAGAAGCTCTACACAACCATCAGAGGTTCTGCTATTCCTCTGCCCTCAAGGAAAATTTTAAGTTGCAAAATACATAAGAATGTTGATCGAGATAGATCAAACATTTACACAGGTACCTTAATTGAAATTTAGCCCCCAAGGAAATAACTTCTTCCTTCTAGTTTGAGTCCACTTAGAAATGACCAGAAAGATAGAAAATTTTCCATAAAAAAAAAAAAAAAAAGAACTTCAGAGGACCTAAAAGAGGCATAAATGCACATTTTATCCTGCTGAAAGACAAGTCACAAGCATTGTAGATCTAGAAATAACTTCCTTGACCAAACTTTCCAAAAGATTAGTAATATTAACACTATCAGAAGACACTTCAACCAAGGAATTGCCAACAGGCGAACTAGTACGTTTAGAAACTGGTAAATATTAAATTTTATGTAGTGGCGGAAGACCAGAATCAGAGTACTATAAAATAAGTCTTTAGGTGCAGCAGTCACAATTTTTGGAAAATCCAAAAGTCGTACATTTAAATGCCTGGTAAAGTTATCTACATTTCCTGTTTTTCGCTGTAACATAAGTTTATCTTGAACCAAAGTCATCTGAAGATTCTGAGACTTCTGAACATTAGAGTTTAATACATTCAACTTATCTGTCTGGATCTTCAGCGCCTCTTTATTTTTATTACATTTGTACCCCGCGCTTTCCCACTCATGGCAGGCTCAATGCGGCTTACATATTACTTATTTGTACCTGGGGCAATGGAGGGTTAAGTGACTTGCGCAGAGTCCCACTAGCAACATTCCATGTAGAAGTCGGCCCTTGCAGATCACCAATGTGGCCGCGCAGGCTTCTGCTTCTGTGAGTCTGATGTCCTGCACGTATCAGACTCACAGAAACAGAAGCCTGCGCAGCCTTCTACATGGAATGTTGCTAGTTGAATAGCAACATTCCATGTAGAATCTCCAATAGTATCTATTTTATTTTTGTTACATTTGTACCCTGCGCTTTCCCATTCATGGCAGGCTCAATGCGGCTTACATGGGGCAATGGAGGGTTAAGTGACTTGCCCAGAGTCACAAGGCGCTGTCTTCACACTTGGCAATCCTTTGTGCATGCTGCTGAGCTTGAGGAAAAGTTCTTGCACAAACTTTGTAGATGGAGTCCAGTGCTGGCCAGATGTCAAGGGTCACCTCAGAGGGTCTGATCAGGGGACCAGGTGATATACTCTCTTCTCCCTTTTCACCGTCTACCAAACTTCCAGTCTGCTGAGGGACTGGACTCTCTTCCCTCAGAGTTGTTCCCTCTGCCAGTACTTCCTGAGGAGGCGGCAGGCCACTGACCGCATCAGGCAAAGCGAGTTCCGTAGGCTGGCGTGACCCTGACTCCAAAGGGTTTTTTTGATTGTGGAGGTGGTGCCGATCCAGTGGGGCCGAGTGAAACCCAAGGACTGAACTTTCCTTCACCAATGGGCCAGACGGAACACCCCTAGATGATGGCATCATGAAGCCGGTGATCGCTGCCTGCAGAGCGGAAGAGGGGTCTTGTTGCAGCCAGGCAGAAGTTGCTTGCTTCCCTCTCCTTTTCAGCATCAAGGAGCCTCGCAGTCCACAAACAACGTGAAAAAGATAAGGTAAGGCAAGAGCAAATCTACCAGTGTCTTCACTGTGTGGCCATCTTGGATCCCATCCTTCCTAAGTGAGATTTTAACGCAGACCTGATCTTCAAATAGGAAGGTTCGAGTTGAAGTGTCAGAGAAAGTTTGTTCCAGTAAACAATAGCTTTCTCAAGTCTACCTACTTAATTATTTTTATTATCAAATTTTCCTCTAGGAACTTGTCCAAATCTCTTTTGAAACCTGCTATATTAGTCGTCTTGACCATGTCCTCCATCAACAGATTCCACAGCCGAATTATATGTTGCATTAAAAAAAACTATATGATTTGCTTTCAGACTAGTTTGATGTTACTTCCATGGAGTGTAATTTTGTTTTTACCAGGGCTTATGCTCCTCCCTATGTTCCTCGTCTGGGTCTGCATTCCATTTCCTGAAAGATGCCCTTTTTAAAAGTTTCATAGCGTCTTTCACCTCACTATTAAACCACACTTGGCAGTCACTTGATCTTCCTTCAATCTTTTTTATTCTTTCCAACCCAATGGAAGTTGGAAAGAGTTATACAAAAGAAGTCATGAGTGTCCATCTGTCTGTCCAAGGACAAAATTACACTCCGAAAATTTAACTGAGATGAAACTTGACATGAAGGGAAAAAAAACAGTAAAAAGTTGCAATAAAGTCAAAAATGGGCCAAATCAGACTACCCTCAATAAGGACACCCCCCCCCCCCAAAAAAAAAAAATGACCCAATGCATTTCTATGGGAAAAGGAGTTTGTTTCTGTAGCAAAAAAACTTCATGGAATGGGATGGATGAAACTTGGCATGCGGGAAAAGACACACAGAGGGGCATAATCGAACGGGGCGCCCATATTTTCCTGAGGGCGTCCTCGCAGGACATCCCAGCAAAGGGGCAGGGAAACCCATATTATCGAAACAAGATGGGTGTCCATCTTTTGTTTCGATAATACGGTCGGGGACGCCCAAATCTCAACATTTAGGTCGACCTTAGAGACAATCAACATAAATGTTGAGATGGTCAACCTTAGAAATGGTCGTCCCCAGTTTTCAGCCATAATGGAAACCGAGGACGCCCATCTCAAAAACAACCAAATCCAACTCATTTGGTCGTGGGAGGAGCCAGCATTCGTAGTGCACTGGTCCCCCTGATATGCCAGGACACCAACGGGCACTGCAGTGGACTAACTGATGCACTAAATGAAAGGAAAAAGCCCTTCCCTTACCGATCCCTTAGCGTTTCGGAAAGGAACGGGCATGCATGAAGGAAATTGCATACAAATGAGCTGCTCACTGTTAGCTCATTTGCACACAATTTCCTTCCTAAGGAGGGGAAGCCAGTGCAGAGCAGCCAAGTATTATGCATGGCTGCTCTGCACATGCCAAAGACGGCTTCATACATGCAGACAAGCTGTGTGTATAATAGCAGTCTACAACCTTAAATAAATTGCCATCTACAACCTTAGACAAATACAAGTCCCGGTGAAAACGTCCAAGTGCTTGTCAGGGACGTGTTTTTTTTTGGGGGGGGGGGGGGGGTTAGAGTTGTTGGAATGTAATTGTATTTTACATGCATTGCCTGTCACCTATTATTTCTCTGTGATTACTCTGTGACCTCTGATGTGAATTACTTAGAGAGGTCACACAGCTATGCAACTTCCTGTGGGGGTTAGATGCAGCACATGGAGCACATGGAGCACATGGAGCTCATGATCTCTCCTAACCTGAGAGGATCTATGGTGGTGTGAGCATCCATTACCATCTAAGCACATGGAAGGAGCTGATAATACAAATGTATAGTAATATGTATATATAAGCCTGTCTGATTATAATCTAACTACAAACTGTGAGTAAACAGATGTTTTGTTACTTCAACTTTAAAGTGACTCAGCAGTGAATTATTCAGGGGTGAATGAGAGAGAGATGAAGAAAGAAATTAACATTTCTAAAGCTGAAGCTGTGTGTACTAAAATCTGCTAATTATTTACTACAAATAATCCAACAAAAGGGTTATGGGCCCAGGGTCCAGGAATTGAAAAAGAAGAGAAATATTACCAGGCAGAAAAAAAGGCCACATTTTTCTCTTAAGTTTTAAAGGAAAGATTCAGTCTGTCTCTCTCTCCCCCCACACAGCAGACAGAAGGCTAAGAAAATGGCTGAGGGAAGAAATTCACCATTTTTCTATTCTCTCAAGGTGCCTAGATTAACTGAGTTTAATTATCGGCAGTGGGAATTAAGATTCATATGTCTCCTTCGAGCAAAAAGATTAGATATATGCTTAGACCAAGACAGAACAGCTGAAAATATGGCTGAATGGGACAATGCAAACTATTATGTGAAGTGCATGCTTTTGGAAGCTCTCTCAGAGAAACAAGCCATATTAGTGGAGGGAAAAGATACACCAAAGGACATTTTATATAAACTGAGAACTATGTATGCAACTACATATGCAAAGCAGCAACCAATTTGGTTGGCAGAGTTGAATGAAACCAAATTAAGGGATAAAAGTAAATGTAATGATCACATTATGCATCTTATGTCTTCATTTCAAAAGCTAGAACTTTCTGGAATTCCCATGTGTGATGCATTGAAAAGAGCATTTCTTTTTACCTCACTATCAAAGAAGTTTGATGTTTTTAGGTCTGTAAATGAGGCCATTGAAGGGCAATCTTTTGAACAGACAACATCAAAACTAAGGCAGGAATGCATAATAAATGATTCTGAGGAGATGTGTTCTCAAAGCAAGTCAGAGAGAAATGAAACAAATTTCTTGGCAAAGAACAGAGGAAGGCGGAGCTATGGGAAAACTCCACCCAAGGGCAAGCTGATTTGCTACTCATGTGGAAAGGAGGGACATGTATCTAAATGGTGTAAGGAAACACAAAACACTCCCTCTAGCTCACCTAAGCCAATGGAACTAAAGAATTTTCAAACCAGGAAATGTATGAAGGACAAAGATAAACACAAAGGCTTTCTAATGGCAGAAAAATCTTTGACTATGGTAAATAATAATTCAAATGAAAGTACTTGGATTTTGGATTCGGGGAGCACATGCCATTTAACCAATTGTAAGAATTTCTTTCAGGAAATGTGTCCAGAGGAAGGTATTCTTAAAACTGCAAACGCAGGGACTGCTAAGATCCAAGCAAAAGGTATTGGATTCTTAAAATGCAAAGTGTCTAATGAAGTTAAAGAAATTCCTGTAAGTGATGTCTTGTATATTCCCCAAGCAGTTTGCAATATGCTTAGTGTATCTACATTAGATAAGAAGGGATTTGTGATTCATTTTGAAAACAATAAGTGCACAATCTCTAAAAATGATGAAGTGTATGCTGAAGCTTTTATGCATAATGATGTTTATAAGCTGAACATTTCAGGTGAAGCCTCACATATGGCGCAAGTAAGGAAGAATGATGGTAATGTAGTCTGGAAATCTGGCATCGCCGCCTGGGACATCGTGATTCTAAGGTGATCCAGGATCTTTACAGTGGGCAACTAGCCACCGGCATTCAGATAAGTGCAGATGCTGGTAAAATGGAGAAATGCATAGACTGTGTTACTCAAAAAGGTGTGAGACCCTCATTTCCTGCATACACAGGAAATAGGAGTAATAAAGTGCTGGACTTAATACACAGTGACTTATGTGGACCGTTTAATATCCCATCATTGGGAAATAACAGATTTGTGCTAATATTCTTGGATGATTTCTCTAGATATTGTGTGGCCTATTTGCTGAAAGAAAAAAGTCAAGTCACAGACATGCTGAAGAAATACGTAGCCATGGTGAGCAATAAATTTGAAAGAAAACCAAAGGTTCTTCAGACCGACAATGGTGGTGAGTTCACTTCACAAAGCATGCGCACATTTCTAGAACAAGAAGGCATTCAGCATATCACAACAGTAGCTTATACACCAGAGCAAAATTCTGTTGCAGAGAGAAAATTTAGGTCACTTGTGGAAATGACCAGATGTATGCTGTCAGATAGCAATCTCCCTAAAAGACTATGGGGGGAAGCAATTCTCACAGCAGTGTACCTACAAAACAGAATGCCAACTAAAGGCGCTGAGCGCACACCACATGAGACATGGCATGGTAGGAAGCCAAACCTGTCACACATAAGAACATTTGGAAGTACAGCATATGCTCATGTACCAAAGCAAAGAAGGCATAAGCTGGATTCCACAACAGAAAGGGGCATTTTAGTTGGCTATACTCCAGGACACAAAGGATATAGAATTTTGAATCTGAAAACTGGCATTGTTGGCATAAGACATGTTACATATTTTGATGAAAACAAAAGGGTTGATAAAGGCTGGATTATCCCAGATGAGCCTTATCATCCAGAATATGAAACTAGAACCATAATAGACATGCCAGTGTATATAAATGCCATACCAAGGCAGATGTCTGAAAACAACTCACCTGTATCTAACGAGGAACAGGCAGAGGAAGCAGACACAGAAAGGATCATTGAAGAAGACAGTACAGTTGGAGAAGGGGAATCAATTGGAGAAGAACTCTCAGATTTAGAGGATGCAGAAAGGTCAGACCAACCTGTTGTCAGACGCTCATCCAGGGAAAACAAAGGTGTTCCACCCCCAAGACTGTCTTACCTAACAAAGTCAGCAGAAGCTCAAGAGCCCTTAACATGGGATGAGATTGAGAAAATGCCAGCAGAAGAAGCTGCTGAATGGCATAAAGCTGCACAAGAAGAAATTGATGCATTGGATAAAAATAATACTTGGATTCTTACAAAATTACCTCCTGGCAAGAAAGCTATAGGATGCAAATGGGTATTCAAGTTAAAAAGGAATGCACAAGGAAAAGTGGAAAGGTATAAAGCCAGATTAGTGGCAAAGGGATATCTTCAAAAATATGGAGAAGATTTTGATGAAGTGTTTGCACCTGTAGTGAAACACACGACAATCAGAACACTTCTGAGCATTGCAGTCTCAAAAGGCATGCAAGTCAACCACATTGATGTGAAAACAGCATTTCTTCACGGAGATATAACTGAAGACTTGTACATGGAACAACCAACAGGTTTCATAAATACAAAACAAAGACAGCTAGTGTGTAAATTAAACAAAGGTCTTTATGGATTAAAGCAAAGTGCAAAATGTTGGAATGAAAAATTGCATGAAATATTGACAAATTTAGGATTTAAACAAGGTGAAGCAGATAAATGCTTGTACACTAGGTGCACAAATGGACAATATGCATACATTTTAGCTTTTGTTGATGATCTGCTCATTGCAAGCAAAAGTGAGCAAGAGTACAAGGACATTGTAAAGTGTTTAAACCTCAATGTTGAGATGAAAGAACTTGGTAATGTGTCATACTATCTTGGTATAGAAATTGAGAAACAAAACGATGGTTCTTATCTTCTAAGCCAGAAGCAGAAAATAAATGAGCTTATTGAAAGTTTAGGTATGCAAGATGCCCAAGTTGTAAGCACTCCCATGATCACTGATTTTCTGAAGGATGAAACAGTAAGAGAACCTTTACCAGATAACATCCAATATAGATCAGCCATAGGTAAGCTTTTATATCTAGCTACCACATACAGGGCTGATATAGCAAATGCAGTAGGAATTTTGAGCAGAAGGGTCAGCTCACCTACCAAATCAGATTGGACTGCAGTTAAAAGGATGGTAAGGTATTTAAAGGGTACCATTGATTGTAAATTAAAGATTTCAGCCAATAGTAATCCAAAACTAATATGTTACTGTGATTCAGATTGGGCAGGGGATCATTCTGATTATAAATCCACAAGTGGATATGTGTTTATGTATGGAAATGTACACATTTCATGGGCCAGTCATAAACAAAGTATTGTGAGTTTGTCTTCTACAGAAGCTGAATACGTGGCCGTATCGGAAGCGTGCAGAGAACTGATGTGGATTGAAAAACTTTTGCTGGATTTCGGAATAGCTGAAAAGAGACCAATCCAGATAATGGAAGATAATCAGAGCTGCATCCGACTGTCACAGAATGACAAGGTTCAGTCACGCACCAAGCACATCGCAACGAAATACCACAACGTGCGAGAGTTGGCGAAAGAAGGGGTCATCAGTCTACACTATTGTCACACCAGTGAGATGACAGCTGACATCATGACCAAACCGTTACCCAGAGAACGTTTTGTGAATCTGCGTATAAAGCTTGGACTTTGTATGAATAAATAATTGCATGACAGTTATGCATGAGAAGGGGTTTGTTGGAATGTAATTGTATTTTACATGCATTGCCTGTCACCTATTATTTCTCTGTGATTACTCTGTGACCTCTGATGTGAATTACTTAGAGAGGTCACACAGCTATGCAACTTCCTGTGGGGGTTAGATGCAGCACATGGAGCACATGGAGCACATGGAGCTCATGATCTCTCCTAACCTGAGAGGATCTATGGTGGTGTGAGCATCCATTACCATCTAAGCACATGGAAGGAGCTGATAATACAAATGTATAGTAATATGTATATATAAGCCTGTCTGATTATAATCTAACTACAAACTGTGAGTAAACAGATGTTTTGTTACTTCAACTTTAAAGTGACTCAGCAGTGAATTATTCAGGGGTGAATGAGAGAGAGATGAAGAAAGAAATTAACATTTCTAAAGCTGAAGCTGTGTGTACTAAAATCTGCTAATTATTTACTACAAATAATCCAACAAGAGTATGGGTGAAGGACATCCTTCGCTATGCCTCCGTCTCTGTGATGGCAATTAAGGACGTCCAAAATGTGGATGTTTCTGTGAGAAGGACTCCATGCCTGCTGTCCCTCCGACACCAGATTTATTTATTTGGATTTTGGATCACAAGTAGCAGCAATGGGATTGGAACCGGCCACCTCTGGATTGCAAGACCAGTGCTCTAACCACTAGGCCACGCCTCCACTCCACTCCCTTGAAATTTGGCCATCCCTGTGGGGGGGGGGGGGCAGTTCAGGACGTCCAAAATGTTTGAAAGAAGGATGTCCATGCCTTCGCAATGCCTCCGCTAACACACACATACCTCCCCTCCCAGGGACCTGCATACTGCTGCGACAGACCTGAGTATGACATTTCAGGCTAGCAAAAAAAGTTTTTAAAGTTGTTTTTTTCAGGGTGGGAGGGGGTTAGTCACCACTGGGGAAGTCAGGGGAGGTCATCCTCGATTCCCTCCGGTGGTCATCTGGTCAGTTCACGCACCTTTTTGAGGCTTGGTCATAAGAAAAAATGGACCAAGTAAAGTTGCCCAAGTGCTCGTCAGGGACGCCCTTCTTTTTTCCATTATCGCTTGAGAACGCCCATCTGTTAGGCACGCCCCAGTCCCGCCTTTGCTACGCCTCTGACATGCCCCCGGGAACTTTGGTCGTCCCCGCGATGGGAAGCAGTTGGGGACGCCCAAAATCAGCTTTCGATTATGCCGATTTGGGCGACCCTGAGAGAAGGATGCCCATCTCCCGATTTGTGTCGAAAGATGGGCGCCCTTCTCTTTCGAAAATATGCCTGACAAAGTTCAAAAATGGACCAAATCAGACCACAGGTTCCAGAGAAGCCCCTCCCCCAAAGTCCCACTGCAGTTCTACGGGAAAGAGTTTCAGTTTCTGTAGAACAGAAACTTAGGGGCCCTTTTACTAAGCCGCATAAACACCTACGCATGCCCAACACACGCCAATTCTGAGTTACCACCTGGCTACTGCGTGGCCCGGGCACTAATTTCATTTTTGGCATGCGCCAGAATATAATTTTTATTTTCTGGCACGCGACACAACCGGTCGGTAAAAGGTATTTAACGCGTGTAGACCATTACCGCCCAGTTAACGCATGAGACCTTACCCCCTAAGTCAATGGTGGGTGGTAAGGTCTCAGACCCAAAATGGACGCGCGTCAATTTTCATTTTGCCACACGTCCATTTTCGGTCAAAATTTTAAAAAGGCATTTTTACAGATGCGCTGAACGGAAGGACGTGGAAGACTTGGCCTCAGAGGGGAGACCATTTGTTTCAGTGCTGGTCTCCCTTTTGGGATACCTTAACGCCGACAGCCCGCAGCCGGATCTTGAACGGGTAGCGCTCACAAGGGAGAGAGGGTATAGGGGTAGGGAAGGGATCTGAGTAGCAGGCTGAAGTAATTAGGGGATGGTATAACAAAAGAAAATGTTGGAAAATGTTACAAATGATTATTGTTCACTGTAATCCTCTATTGTATAAATAAAGATTTTTTTTTAAATGGTTCTGTGCGCATCCAAAACATGCACCTACACTACCGCAGGCCATTTTTCAATGCACCTTAGTAAAAGGACCCATTAGGGCCACTAAGAAGCGTTATAGGTGCATTAACGTTTTTAATGCACATTAACCATGTATAATATCCTTATAATATCCCTATAGGCACCTACATGGTTAGCGTGTGCGTTAAGTGTAGATGCACTAAAAACACTAACCCACCTTAGTAAACAGGGGCCCTTAGAGTGAAGTGTAGCAGTTTGTCAACAGGACAAGGCAGTTTAAAAGGTGGAATTCCCTACTCTTCCAAACCTTGAAACTGCCCACCTTCGCAACTGCCCCACTGCCCAAAATACTGTCTCCACAACTGCCACATCCCCCAAACTACCTCCTCCCAAGAATTGCCACACCACCCTGCTAACTGTGCCAACCCCCAAAACTACCTCATCACCCCACAAACTGCATCCAACCCCCAAAAACTAACCCCCTGCAACTACCCTACTCACATTTGACACACCACCCCTCCAACTGTCCCTAATGCCAAAACTAGTTCTCTACTACTACCCCTAAATGTCATGGGCAGGGCCAGATTAAGCCACTGGCAAATTTTGTACATACTTTGTGTCCACATTTTTTAAGGGGGGGGGGGGGATCCTGTGAGATGTGCTCATGACTTAGGAGGTTAGGCTTGCCAGCTGTCTGGCTTTTTTTCAGAAGTCAGCTGAATTTTACATTTATGTCCAGAAGGTAGAATGAGTAATATGGGTAGACTTCCTTGCTTGCATTCTAGCACAGATTTATGTAGGATCCAGCTATGAAATTGTCCTCGGAGGGAAATATAGCAGTTAATCTTCCAAACTGCCCCTCCCCCTTAAAACTACCCCCTCACAACTGCCCTATTCTCCCGAACTGTTCATAGTCCAAAAACTACCCCCTCACAACTGCCCCATTAATTGCCTCACCCCCCCCCCCCAAACTAGTTCCACTTAACTACCCCCACATGCTCCAAACTGCCTTCACCCACAGAGCGGCACCTATGAGTGAAAGGCAGATACCTGCACGGTTTAATCACCCTGACAAGAAAGATCTTAAAACACATAAAAATAGCAGGTTCACACATCACAGGAACGTTTAAATCACCTTCTTAAGCCTCTCAAACCATTTGAAAATTTCTCACAATAAGTGAAAGAGAGCTTAACTGAATTGTACACAGAAACACGTCTGTGTTGGCCCAGTCTTAATAACTGGATTATTTTTTGTTTCTTCTTTTTACTATTGATTAAAATTACATTAAATGCATTTTTTAGATTTTTTTTTTTTTAATGACCTAGAATTTATTGGCTTCTCTGCTTGCTGCCAGGATTTTTCTCTTTTGTTCCTTTGGGAGATAAAACTTCCCTGGTCCTCAGCCCCTTTCTCTAATCACTAAGTAGAGGAGTGTGGTAGCCGTGTTAGTCCACTCTTAAGGTTATCAATAGAAATCAAACAAAATAAAACATGGAAAAGAAAATAAGATGATACCTTTTTTATTGGACATAACTTAATACATTTCTTGATTAGCTTTCGAAGGTTGCCCTTCCATTTTCCGATCTGACGAAGAAGGGCAACCTTCGAAAGCTAATCAAGAATGTATTAAGTTATGTCCAATAAAAAAGGTATCATCTTATTTTCTTTTCCATGTTTTATTTTGTTTGATTTCTATAGATTCTACATGGAATGTTGCTATTCCACTAGCAACATTCCATGTAGAAGTCGGCCCTTGTAGATCAGCAATGTGGCCTCGCAGGCTTCTGCTTCTGTGAGTCTGACGTCCTGCACGTACGTGCAGGACGTCAGACTCACAGAAACAGAAGCCTGCGCAGCCTTCTACATGGAATGTTGCTAGTGGAATAGCAACATTCCATGTAGAATCTCCAATAGTAGCAACATTCCATGTAGAATCTCCAATGGTATCTATTTTACTGTCATAGTAATGCTTGAATGTTTTCACTTATATACACTGTCAGCTAGCACATTTGCTTATTTCCGATCTGACGAAGAAGGGCAACCTTCGAAAGCTAATCAAGAAATGTATTAAGTTATGTCCAATAAAAAAGGTATCATCTTATTTTCTAACCACTAAGGAAGTGTTACGGGGCTGAGTCCTGTGGAAGCAGGGATCCAAATCCTGCTTCTACCACCAACACTCCTTGTGACCCTAGACAAATCACTTTATCTCACGTTGTCTCAGGTGCCCACTGACTGTAAGCTCTTAAGGATAGGGACAAATCGTACGTGAATACTGATCAGCATTGTGTAGGTTCACTAGCACTAGACAAAAAAAGCATTAACTACTTACCTTCTTGTTTACAAAGCCACGCTAGCAGCTGCTGGTGGTGCGGTAATGCCGTGCAGCTTTGTAAACAGGAGTAGCAAATACCTTTTTCAGAAGTTCAAGGTGAGTTCTATTCAGGTATTTTAATGTGTGGAGACCTGCTGATGCAGAAATTCAAGAGGACGAGGCTCAGGCTACATTTTGTGCTATTCCTGGTCTGTTTATTTTTACCTTATGACTGCATGCAAAGACTTAATTAATTATTGGTATTCCTCCTCTCCTCCAGTTTGCAACAGATAGAATCAATGATCTCCCAACAGCACTGGGGAGATCCTCAGCCCTAGAACCACCAGCAAATGACTCAGAAATCAAATGCCTACTACATTTACTTTAGGTAATGACAAGAAAGTATTTATTTAATATTTATCTTTCATGCTTGGTGGCAGCTACAGTATGCTAGTTGCACTCTTATTTCACCATGTTTCCAGATCTTAATCTTTTTTTTTTTTTCTATTATTTCAGGTCATCACCCCTGACTGCTCTCTCCTTTAACCACTCCCGTAGAACTCAATTATTTTACACCCAGAACCTTGAGGTGCATGACCTTCAGAATGGGTGTACTTTTTCTCCTCTAGTAACTGCCGATTTAAACACACTTGTTTAATATCAGATTTCAGGAACAGAAGAGCCAAACTAGCCATTTCACAAAAACAGACTACAGAGCAGGGCTCTACCAGTAGGTAAACTAGGAATCTGCCTAGGACAGTAAGCTTGAGTGGGGTGCGGGGGGGGGGGGGGTCAAAACAGCTCTGGACCAGCAATACAGAAGCAGAGTGGCATTCAGGCCTACAGTGTCCCACCCCTCCAACAGGAAGCTTGCATCGGAGGACAGGACCCTGGCCATGAGCGTGTGTGGCTCTCAAAGACCTGCCATCATGCTGCTTTTACTTTGTCTGGAGTGGAAAAATAACTTAAATGGTTAGAGCAGTCAGCTGAGAAGCCTGGTTCAAATCCCACTGCAGCTCCTTGTGACCTTGGGCAAGTCACTTAACCCTCCATTGCTTCAGGTAAAAACAGGTACCGCATACAGTTCAAGCTTCTCCTACTAACCTACAAATGTACTCAATCTGCAGCCCCTCAATACCTCTCTACCCTTATCTCCCCATACGCTCCTACCCGAAACCTCCGCTCACAGGACAAATCCCTCCTCTCTGTCCCCTTCTCCACCATCGCCAACTCCAGGCTCCGCCCTTTCTGCCTTGCCTCTCCCTATGCTTGGAACAAACTTCCTGAGCCCATATGCCAAGCCCCCTCCCTGCCCATCTTTAAATCCTCGCTCAAAGCCCACCTCTTCAATGTCACCTTCGGCACCTAACCATTTCACCTCTATCCAGGAAATCTGGACTGCCCCAATTTGACTGTCTGCACATGTTGTCCATTAGATTGTAAGCTCCTTTGAGCAGGGACCGTCCTTCTTTGTTAAACTGTACAGCGCTGCGTAACCCTAGTAGCGCTTTAGAAATGTTAAGTAGTAGTAGTAGAATAAGCCCTTTGGGGACAGGAAATTACCTACTGTACCTTGAGCTACAACTGAAAAAAGTGCAAGCCAAATACAAATAAATAAATGCGTCAGGTGCCAGTAGAAGTAGGGTGGTAACAGGGGGAAGATGCTGAACACCTTGTGGGGGGGGGGGGGGGGGGGTTGGTAGTGGGGAAGGAGAGAGGCTAGACACTGGGGAAGGGAGAGTATGTTGAGACCTGGGGGAGTAGGGCCTTGAGACACCCTGGGGAGGATTATACAACTAAAGGTTCACCAAGGGCCTCAGGTCCCCGTAGGCTAGTGCAGTGGTTCTCAACCAGTGTCGTCCCCCCCCCCCCCCCAATGGTGGGAGGTGGTAAAGATAGCAAGCCTATGCTTTCTTTAATAACCATCTATGTCTGCAAGCTGGAGAGAGCAGAGATCCCGAGAGTCAGGTTTTTAAATTCCCCCATAAATGGTCCTGTATTTCTGCTTCCTGACTATCCTCACCAGCCCCCAATGGAAATGTTGCAGGTCTGCTGCCCATAGGTTCTGTTTGCTACATAGTTTTCCAGTTGTGTATATGAAAGGTTTTGTATTGCTTCACAGTATCTAGCAGTGGATGGATTTTATGTTCCAATTACAGAGATGACACCAGAATTTGAAAAAAAAATATATATATATATATACACATATATTTGTTCTGTGTGACAAGCAAGAAATCTGGGACTGATGTGTTACATACAAGTTTTATAAATATGGAATTGAATGGTAGGCAAATTCACACCACATTTACTGCCATGAAATATTTAGGTGGCTTTATTGTCCAGCTGTGAATTTTAGTGTTCAGTGCGTGTCACACCTGAATATTGTCAGTCAGATCTGTCAAAACAGAAAAAGACTGATAACCACTGAGGAAGCTTAGCACATACCTCTCTGCAAACCAAGGAGCTTGGAGTAATCAAGACAGAAAGCTTCCTACTTCTGGCCAGCTGTTTTCAGATATCAAGGACCCCAACAGGCAGGTTGCTAAGAACAGCAACTTCCTGGGAGTCACCAAAGAGCAGCTGCAATCAAAGTAAAACTTTCCCAGTTGGGAAGTGAGGAATTTTCAAACTGCCCATTTGCCCACATATAATTTTTGTCTTAGGTGCTTCGTATCCGTGGCCGTGCAGATGCCGAATTATTAGGCTGCTGCACAGAGCGGGACTGACACCCCCTGCCCCAGGGGCACTGAAATCCCAAGACAAACCGCAGAGAAGGTGATCTGTGCCACCTGTCTCCTGGTAAGTTAAACACATTCCGTTTCCTGCATCCGGGAGAAACAAAGCTGTTTATTTTTTTCCCCCTCCCAACTGCCAGATCGCAAAAACCAACTCAGCCATCGTCACCTGCTTTTTGGCAGCGTTATACCGATTCACTCGTTCGCCTCCGCCTGTTTTAAAAGGCGAAGGAATGGGGAGGGGAACAGCTCCCTTTGCAACCTGCAGTCTATGGTGTCCTGCTGCAGCCCTACCTGCCTGTGTGCATAATGCCACATGGCCCCCTCCCCTCCTCCTCCTCACCTGCTCTTTTTCCTCGGGTTATATTTAAGGCCCACCACCAAGGCACATGCACTGCTGCTGGACTCGAGGATCTAGTGGTGTAGGACTGGGACTAGCCAAGCTGCAGTGCTTGGATTCCTTCTCGGGACAGGGAGGAGACCACGGCGGCAGGTGCCACGGGGCAGACACTTGTGCCGTGTTCATAAGGCAGCAGGCATGAAGACGTCCCCACCCACTTCTGGGCGTGGCCTGGCTGCACCGTCCCTACCTGCAAGAAACTTAAAAAGTCCGGTTTCCTTGAGACACCAGGGCTGGCTAAGATCGCTGCAGAGCTTGAAACGAACAGGGGCCTGCCTCTCCTTGACAGGCTCAGCACAGTTCTGTTTACCCCCAACCCGCATTTCTTGCTTTTCTGTAGCACTGCAGCCCTTCTTAGACAGGACAGGAGCCAACTTTTCAAAATGATTGGGGGTGCCAAGCCCAATGAAAATAACTCCTCCTTGGACACATACAAGGAATATTCTCAATAGTGGAGGAGTGGCCTAGTGGTTAGGGTGGTGGACTTTGGTCCTGGGGAACTGAGTTCGATTCCGGCCCAGGCAGCTTCTTGTGACCTTGGGCAAGTCACTTAACCCTCCATTGCCTGCCATGAGTGGGAAAAAGTGCGGGGTACAAATAAAAAAAAATATATTGGGGGGTGCTCAAGCACCCACAGATTTGGCTCCAATGGACAGGAGCTGAGAATTAGAGAAGCCCAGACTGCAGGCAAAGCGCGTGATAGTGAACAAACTAATGAGCACAGGCAAACCTTTCCCTCCCCCCCCCCATTTTTTTTTTTTTTTTTTGAGGCGGCTCTCGGGGACGGAGATGGGACGTTTCTGCACCAACCAGCTGGTGCGCCCAAATTAGAGCATGCGTACTGATTTTTAGTGCAGCCTTAGCAGAGGTGCACCTGCTAAAGAAGTGCTCCTAGCTTCATAGTTTTCTGCTGGCCCTGCATAAATAAAAAGCCCTCTTTCAGACAGAGGCAGTAAAATTAGATTAGCAGATGGAAAGTCTGCATTAGGACAGCAAAGCCTATTTCTTAAGGCATCTTATTAAAGTGATTAACATTTTTTTAAAAACCAAAGGATCAAGAAGAATATTTGCATGTTTCCCCCCACCCCCCCAGTGGGACTTTTACAAAGGTGCGCTAGCGTTTCTAGTGCATGCTAAAAATAAGAGTGCGCTAAATGCTAGGCACACCCATATATTCGTATGGGCAGCTCTAATATTTAGCGCATGCTAAAAACACTAGTGCGCCTTTGTAAAAAGCCCACTCAGGGGCCCTTTTACAGAGCGGAGGTAAGCCCAGCCCAGGCTTACTGCTCACTCTTCCGGGACTACCGGCAGCCCAACGTGGCCGGCGGTGGTAGTCTCGCCCCGCACGTGCACCATTTCTGGGGGGAAATTTTTAAAAACCCTGAAATGGCTTGCACGTTATAAACTAACATATGCATCTAATTTCTCCTACATAAGCACGCAAATCTGGAATGAACTACCAAAAAAACATAAAATCAACCCACCACATAATTAATTTCCGTAAATTATTGAAGACCAATTTATTCAAGAAAGCTTACCATAATAATGCAACCTAATTGTCAATTAACAAGATGTACACTGGACTTTCACAATATCTAATTCTTTATTTCCTATGTTTAATATTCATGATTGTTTCAAACTAAGTTATCCCGATTTTTATTACAAGATGAACTTTCCTTCCTGAATCCCTATTCCATTCTATGTCCTCTACCTTAACTATGTATTTCTTTTTTTTTTTTTTTTTACGGAACTGGTAATCACCATTACGGAAATATGTAAGCCGCATTGAGCCTGCAAATAGGTGGGAAAATGTGGGATACAAATGTTGTAAATAAAAAAAACCTGGCGGTAATCAGGCATCGCCACCTGCTGCCCAGTTACCACTGTTTTAGCGCAGGAGCCTTTATCGCCACCTCAGTGGGAGGCAGTAAAGGCTCCCTGTAGCATGGCCACGCGGGTAAGAGTTCTCTTACTGCATGGCCATGTGTGCGCAGGGCCCTTTTTCCCGGGGGTTGGTAAAAGGACCCCTCAGTGAGAAAAGAACAGTACCAGTCTTGGATTATATAATGGAAATATCACATCAATAGCACAAAAATACAAATATAATCAAACAAGGCAATTAGAAAGTATATAGTGTGGGTCATAAATAAAACAATGTTTGTTCTCATAGCACGACAATTACAGGAGTAGGTAGAGAAAGGTTAAGTGACAGAAGTAGAAAGATAAATCTTAATCATGATATTTGTTTTTAAGGAGTTCATCCACGGGGTTGCCAAATTTGCAAATACCAGTTGTGTTTGTCTTTTAAATTAGCAGTTAGTTTTTCTAGTGACATATAGTTCTGAAACTTGTTTTAATTGTTTCTTCCACTCACCAGTAGTATTTTTTTTTTTGTTACATTTGTACCCCGCGCTTTCCCACTCATGGCAGGCTCAATGCAGCTTACATGGGGCAATGGAGGGTTAAGTGACTTGCCCAGAGTCACACTAGCAACATTCCATGTAGAAGTCGGCCCTTGCAGATCACCAATGTGGCCGCGCAGGCTTCTGCTTCTGTGAGTCTGACGTCCTGCACGTACGTGCAGGACGTCAGACTCACAGAAACAGAAGCTTGTGCAGCCTTTTACATGGAATGTTGCTAGTGGAATAGCAACATTCCATGTAGAATCTCCAATAGTAGCAACATTCCATGTAGAATCTCCAATAGTATCTATTTTATTTTTGTTACATTTGTACCCTGCGCTTTCCCACTCATGGCAGGCTCAATGCGGCTTACATGGGGCAATGGAGGGTTAAGTGACTTGCCCAGAGTCACAAGGAGCTGCCTGTGCCTGAAATGTGAATCAAACTCAGTTCCTCAGTTCCCCAGGACCAAAGTCCACCACCCTAACCACTAGGCCACTCCTCCACATTCTTTGGTTACATTGTGTTGCAGGTGTCCATGTATTTTTATGTAGGGTCAGTGGGGTATGCTCTTTAGAACAGGACAGTTTTTAGTGTTCTGCTTTCATAATTTTCCTTACAAGTTTATCTTGATTGCATTATAAAATCAAATGGAAACCTTATTGCTGAACAAACAAAATAGTCTGTTTCTATCACAGACTCAGAACTTAACACAGAAATAGTCACATTAAAAAATGCTCTCTCTTCAGCAGTCCTACCTTTAGATTCTGAGCCCATTAGGGACGGAAAAGTACCTGCAAAAGTATTATCTATAAACTGCTTTGACTGACTCCAGTTAGGACACTCAGGTCAGAGTCTTCACAAAAAGAAACACACTCTTGTTTATATTTAAAAACTTGCTTTATTGCCAATCTTGGCCAAAGCCAAATTGAGGTGATTGAGGTGATGTACACAGTTAAAAATAGAGAGAACAGAAAATTGAACTCTAGTAAATAAAAGGAAAGACAATCACACAAGGGGTCACCATTTAACCAAACACTTTCAACAATGCTACTATTGCCCTCTATCCAGTGCTCCAGCATCCCCAAAGGCCAGATGAAAAAAAAAATGGGTCTTTAAGCTAGACCTAAATCGATCTAATTGAGAGGGATAAGTTGTTCTATAAATTAGCTGACAAAAAGAAATACGCACTGTGTCTACTGATTTTCACTTAGCCCTGTTAGGACTTCCGAGAGCCAACCTACGATCACTGTTTGAGCATAACAGATGTGGCAGAACATACGGAACTGTTAGATTTGCAAGGCAATCTGGTGTTCCATCATAAGGGGCTTTAAATGCTAATTTAAGAATTTAAAGTTTGATCCAGAATTCTATTCGAAGCCAGTGAAGCTTTAGAAATAAGGGAGTACCTACAAATGCACTCAGTCTGCAGCCCCTCATTACCTCTCTACCCTCATTTCCCCTTACGTTCCCACCCGAGACCTCCGCTCACAGGACAAATCCCTCCTCTCAGCACCCTTCTCCACCACCGCCAACTCCAGGCTTCGCACATTCTGCCTCGCCTCACCCTATGCTTAGAATAAACTTCCAGAGCCCTTACGCCAAGCCCCCTCCCTACCCATCTTCAAATCCTTGCTCAAAGCCCACCTCTTTAATGTTGCTTTCGGCACCTAACCTTTATACCTTTCAGGAAATCTAGACTGCCCCAATTTGACTGCCTGTACATTTGTCCTTTAGATTGTAAGCTCTTTTGAGCAGGGACTGTCCTTCTATGTTAAATTGTACAGCGCTGCGTAACCCTAGTAGCGCTTTAGAAATGTTAAATAGTAGTAGTAACATGGTCCCTACTATTTGCTCTACAAAGAAATCAAGCAGCTGTATTTTACAAGGACTGTAATCCCTTCATATTAGTCTGGGTGATGCCAGTTTAGATAGCATTACAATAATCCAGTCAGAACTTACATAAGCATGATAAAGCGTCTGCAGTGCCTTCACTTCTAGAAAATGATGAATGGAAAACAGCTAACAGAGCAATGCAACCTGATTTGAGAGCTGTCAATTTATGCTGTGCAAACCCTCGAAATAGGGTCATTCCTTGCTTCCCAGGGTCTCCCCCACAGTTACTGCAGCCCAGCCAACACCATGGGAGGATTCCTTCACTCCTGATCCTCCTCCAGAACTCTGTACTTGGGTGTCTTGCTCCTGGAAACCTCATCCCTCAGAGCTTCTCTGATCTACTCTGGTCCAGGGCGTTTAACCACCTCCTGGCCTGAGCTCTGCCCCAGCCTCTGACAGAGCAAAAGCCATACCGTTTTTGTCACCTTCCTCTGAACCACTTCAAATCTTTATCTCTACAACAAATGGTAATAATTCTAATTCATTTTAAGTTGTTAAACAATTTAAATATCTTTGAATCCTCATTTCACAGGATTTAAGTGAATTAGACACATTAAATTATGAATGCCTTTTTTTTTCTCAGATTGACAAAGAATTAGGAAATTGGAAAGACTGCATGATAACATGGCTCGAAAGACTGAAAGTTATTAGAATGATTACTTTGCCAAAACTAATTTTTTTCAATTCCCTTCCTATGTATTTTTTCCAATTTTTTTTGTTTTTTGCAAACTACAAATATTATTTTCAAAATAGGCTTAGATATAACTTGTTGTGAATGCCAAAACAAAAAGATGGTATAGGTTTTCCAAATATTTGCATGTTTAGGGGGGGGGGGAGTCATCAAGCTGCATCAGGACCTTATTTGCCCCTTTCGTGACTTAAATGGCCCTAATTAACATTGACAATTTACCGTGGGTTACATAGTGATGAGATGCAACACAAGTTGCATTATGGGCAGTGTGAGGCACACTCCCTCACTGGTGCTGATAGTAGCCACCTTAGGGTGTGGAGTTTACCTACTAAGTCAGAGGGGCAGGACTCAGGCAGGGAGGAGTTTAAATGCTCTAGAGCAATGTTTCCCAAGTCCAGTCCTGGAGTATCCCCTTGCCAGTCAGGTTTTCAGGATATCCACAATGAATATGCATGAAAGAGGTTTGCATATAATGGAGGAAGTGTGCAAATCAAGTTCATGCAGAACAGATCAGAGAGGCCACAACTGAAGGAATCTTCCCAGGGAGTTCTTGTTGGTTGCAGTACCCGAGGGGAGCCTGAGGAAGAGGAATGGCACCACGACAGACTTTGCTGGGAGGTTTATTCCCAGAAGCAGCAGCTTAATTGAAGCTGGCCAAGTTTATCTTAGGATCTGGGGTTATTTTACTGTGCCAGGAGCACTGGGACTCAAAGCCACGGCCTGATGCTCCCAGCCAGAGCTTGAAGGGGCTATGATGCAGATTCCAGACCCCCCCTGATCAAGCCCCCCACCACATAATTCAAGTCCCCACCCTCCCAATCCAAGTTCCACTCAGCTAAAGAGCCCCATGATCCAAGTTTCCCCCCCCCCCCGATGCAGTCCTCACCCCCAATCCAAGTTCCCACTCCTTCCCCAATGTAGTCCCTAACCTCAAAGTCCCTGCACCCCACCCCCATGGCCACATTTTTGTGCCCTGCTGGTCCCCCCCGTCACTCCTGCCCATCATACTGGTGCACCTAGCAGTAGTAGCAAAACATGTTATGACCATTTGTGTGTACCATCATATTTTAATTTTCATTGCTAATCTTACATTGATGTCTATTGTCTTTGTCCATACACCTGGTTCAGATCCACGGCTTACCAATCATTTCACTTGCAGAGGGCATTTTCTGCTAAAGAAGTTCAAATTCTTTTGGTACGTAATTGTTACCATGTATTATACCATCACACATCTCACAATACGATGTGAGTTCTAGCATCACCATTGAACACCTACCCTTCCGAAAGCTGCTGAAAACTTACCTCTTCAAACAAGCTTACCCAAACAACCCAACTTAACTCTTGAACTTAATTCCTCACCATCAGCACTACCTATAATCCAATCCTCTCCCCCACATCTCTTCATATTGTTCTACTCTTTATAACTTGAACATCTCTTGATACTTTGTATCATCTATGTGAGACTTGTACCATATCTTGTACAATACTTTGTGTTATCTCTGTGATACATTGTACCACACCTTGTAAGCCGCACTGAACCTGCTATTGAGCGGGAAAGAGCGGGGTATAAATGCTACAAATAAATAAATAAAATAAAAATTGCATGTTATTCAAATCACTATAGCACAAAATTGTTTCGTTGTAAAGAACGGCAGCTCTGCGGTCTGGTGTAAAGAAAGCAGAGAGATTCTTTAGACAGGGTCAATGCAGAGATATCAAGCACCCTAGGCAGACCCTCATTCTTACTGCCATCCCCCCCCCCCCAACGTGCCTGCTCTCAACCCCACCTTTAACACTAGGCTACATCTCTCCAGGACCTGCAACAGCAGAAATATCAATCAAACAGAAAAGAAGGGAGGCACAGAGCCTCTGAACCCATGTGCTGTGCTCTGAAAGTCCAGCTAGACCCACCTCCTTGCAAAAAGGAAGTCTGCATTGGAAGGGACAGGACCTCTAATCTCCTGATTATGTTCACATCTGAGATTTTGTTTTTAGACACGTCGGCAGCATTTGATATTAACAAGTTTGATACATTCTCATCTAATCCTTGATATACTTTTTTTCCAGTAGGGATAACAGCAAAGTTCTGGGACCATGTCTTGTACAAAAGCCAAACTAATAATCCTCCAAATTAAGTTTCCTTAAAAAAAAAAAAAAAAAAAGATCATACAAGAAAACAATGGATATTTCAATAGGTCTTTTTCTACATTGTTCAATGTAGATGTTCTCTTTTTAATAATTTTGACATCTAACCATTTTCTAACTCATTTACTAAAACTTGTATAATCTGTTCTGTACTTGTTAAAGAAAATTGATACTACTACTACTTATCACTTCTATAGCGCTACAAAGCATACGCAGCGCTGTACATCATACACAAAAAGACAGTCCCTGCTCAAAGAGCTCACAATCTAAATAAGACAGGTAAACAGACAGAACAACTAAGAGGTAAGGGAATTAAAGAGGTGGGATAAAAGGACAGGGCAAGTGAGTAGAGGTTAGGAGTCAAAAGCAGCGTCAAAGAGGTGGGCTTTTAGCCTGGACTTGAAAACGGCCAAAGACGGGGCTAGACGTACAGGCTTGGGAAGTCTATTCCAGGCGTGAGGTGCAGCGAGATAAAAGGAACGGAGTCTGGAATTAGCAGTAGAGGAGAAGGGGACAGACAAGAGAGATTTATCTACAGAGCGGAGTATCCGAGGGGGGGGGCATAGGGAGAGACAAGAGTGGAGAGGTACTGGGGAGCGGCAGAGTGAATGCACTTGTAGGTCAGTAAGAGAAGTTTTAATTGAATGCGGAAACGGATAGGGAGCCAGTGAAGTGACTTGAGGAGAGGGCTAATGTGAGCATAGCGACTCTGGCAGAAAATGAGTCGCACAGCAGAGTTTTGGATTGATTGAAGAGGAGAGAGATGGCTAAGTTGGAGGCCGGTGAGAAGCAGGTTGCAATAATCTAGGCGAGAGGTGATAAAGGTGTGGATGAGGGTTCTGGTAGAGTGCTCAGAGATGAAAGGACGGATTTTGCTGATGTTATAGAGAAAGAAATGACAGGTTTTGGCAATCTGCTGAATGTGAGCAAAGAAGGAGAGAGAGATAGTATGGTTTTTCCACATTTAAATGTGAATGAAGGCAACTGTATCTAATAACTCAGCTAGACCATCAGTATTACCAACATCCACGAGAGGAGTGCCAATTGAGCCACAAAAGGGCTGTTTTTTCATTAATTTGACAAATCTTGAGCACTCAGTGTAAATTACCGAACATTTATCTGTGGCCTAACAGTCAACAAACGCACAGTATTGAACAGACCTAACCTATTAATTCACTGCCTTCTGAATTCTTCATTGTAAAATAAACCTTCCTCACAGTAAAAATTGCAGTCTGATAGACCCTGTCCTCTCCATCATATCTTTGCTTATCAAAATTAGCTGTAGCAGTTCTCTACTTATTTTATTTATTTATTTATTGCATTTGTATCCCACATTTTCCCACCTCTTTGCAGGTTCAAAGTGGCTTACAATGTATCGTTCTTGGTGGTAGTGGATTAGAACATAGTTGCTTATTGTTACATGGAGAATTAGAGTAACATGGTAGAAGTTTAAAACAAGCAGATATTATAAAAATAGTTGTTGTTCTTTGTGGTATGCCTTGTTAAAAAGATGGCTCTTCAATGATATTCGGAAATTTGTTAGTTCATAGATCTTTTTCAGGTTGTGCGGCAGTGCGTTCCATAGCTTGGCAGTCAGGTAGGTAAAGTTTGCTGCATGCGTAAGTTTGTATTTTAGACCTTTGCAGCTTGGGAGATGAAGATTAAGGAATGTACGGGCTGATCTTTTGGCATTCCTAGTCGGTAAGTCTATCAGGTCTGACATATAGGCTGGGGCATCTCCATGGATGATTTTATGAACTAGAGTGCAAATCTTAAATGTGATACATTCTTTGAGTGGGAGCCAGTGTAACTTTTCTCAAAGTTGTGCTTGACAGACAGATCTCTTCGATGTTAACAATTTAGCGATGTACCACAGTGCATAGTATAAATGCCTAAGCCCTTTAGATTTTATAACAGCTCTCTCATCTATTATTTGATCCAAAGTAACATAGTAACATAGTAAATGATGGCAGAAAAAGACCTGCATGGTCCATCCAGTCTGTCCTACAAGATAAACTCAGATGTGCTACTTTTTGTGTATACCCTACTTTGATTTGTACCTGTCCTCTTCAGGGCACAGACCATATAAGTCTGCCCAGCACTATCCCCGCCTTCCAACCACCAGCCCCGCCTCCCACCACCGGCTCTGGCACCCAATCTCAGCTAAGCTCCTGAGGATCCATTCCTTCTGAACAGGATTCCTTTATGTTTATCCCACGCGTTTGAATTCTGTTACCGTTTTCATTTCCACCACCTCCCGCGGGAGGGCATTCCAAGCATCCGCTACTCTCTCCGTGAAAAAATACTTCCTGACATTTTTCTTGAGTCTGCCCCCCCTTCAATCTCATTTCACGTCCTCTCGTTCTACTGCCTTCGCACCTCCAGAAAAGGTTCGTTTGCGGATTAATACTTTTCAAATATTTGAACGTCTGTATCATATCACCCGTTTCTCCTTTCTTCCAGAGTATACATGTTCAGGTCATCAAGTCTCTCCTCATACATCTTGTAACGCAAATCCCTTACCATTCTCGTAGCTTTTCTTTGCACCGCTTCAATTCTTTTTACATCCTTCGTACTATGCCATGTCCAATAAATGACCTCTCTAATATGTTGGCTATGAAATCAGCTTATAGAAATCCACTGGTGGTCTCTAGGAGATAAAATCCTTTGCCAATTGACCACAGAATAGTGTCACATTTACCTATGGACAAAAAGGGCAGCTGCCCCAGGCCTTGCATAAAAGGGCTCAGCTGCCCATAAGTAAATTCAGCTCTAAGTGTAAGGCTGTCGCTGCTGCACTCTTGAAAGCTGCTCAAATTTCCTTTCGTTCTTCTGAAACAGACCACAATCCCCAAACCCAAATTTTGGGGGCAGCTAGTTAGCTCCCTTCCTGTCCTGAATGAATCTGCTCCTTTGTGCTAACTGGCCGCCCGCATGGCTGCACTATTTCACTGCCTCAGTGCAGCAGGCCAGTCTCCACCCCTAGCACACATTGTCATAGAAGGCAGAACTGTGCTGGACTGACCTCTTCCAAGGTCCTGCACGTATGTACCTCTGCACTGCATTACTGAGGCCAGTGGTGGCCATGTGAGCATGGGAAGTCATGTGACATAGAGATGCCAGGTGATCCAGTTCCAGGCTGGTGCATTATGGAACTTGCAGCACTGACTTCAATGGACAGGATCAGGCATCACAAATCTTACACTGCTTTGGAATGGAAGTTCAAAACCAGGACTGGCCCAAAATCTTCAGCCTTGAACTGGGTAAACTTGGCATCTCTGGACATAGGGCAGTAGATGTGAGCATGGTACTTCTCTTGTGGGCAGTCTGTGGCACTAGTGCAGACCAAGCTGTGTCACACGTACATAAGTATTGCCATACTGGGACAGAACAAAGGTCCATCAAGCCCAGCATCCTGCTTCCAACAGTGGCCAACAAACCAGCAGATCAGTATAATATCAAGAAACCTTTATTGAAGATAACCGTATGTAAGACAGTTGCCCGACACAGGCCGTGTTTCGACCAACAATAGGGCTGCGTCAGGGGCTAGTCTGTATCTTTCTTAAATAAGAGCGGTCGCAAAATGCATATCAGGGCAAGGATAAAGGAATTTTCTTTATTAAAAAAACCCAGCATAAGCAGCACAAAGCAACGTATCCTGTTATTACGCCAGGTAATCAGTAAATAGGCTACTATCAAAAAGCTGATATCTTCAATAAAGGTTTCTTGATATTATACTGATCTGCTGGTTTGTTTTCCACGTTGGATTTTGCGGATCGTCTGCCTTGTTGTTTTCTGTGTCCAACAGTGGCCAATCCAGGTCACAAATACTTGGCAAGATCCCAAAAATGTACAAAACATTTTATACTGCTTATCCCACACATAGTGGATTTTCCCCAAGTCCAATTTAATAATGGTCTATGAACTTTTCCTTTAGGAAGCCGTACAAACCTTTTTTAAACTCTGCTAACTGCCTTATCACACCGGTGGTGGGAAGCAGGACTGGTGGTTGGGAGGCAGGGATAGTGCTGGGCAGACTTATACGGTCTGTGCCAGAGCCGGTGGTGGGAGGCAGGGATAGTGCTGGGCAGACTTATATGGTCTGTGCCAGAGCCGGTGGTGGGAGGCAGGGATAGTGCTGGGCAGACTTATACGGTCTGTGCCCTGAAGAGCACAGGTACAAATCAAAGTAGGGTATACACAAAAAGTAGCACATATGAGATGTCTTGTTGGGCAGACTGGATGGACCGTGCAGGTCTTTTTCTGCCGGCATCTACTATGTTACTATGTCTGGCAATGGATTCCAGAGTTTAATTACACGTTGAGTGAAGAAAACTTTTCTCCAGTTCATTTTAAATTTACTACTTTGTAGCTTCATCGCATGCCCCCTAGTCCTAGTATTTTTGGAAAGTAAACAGACGCTTCACATCTACCTGTTCCGCTCCACTCATTATTTTATAGACCTCTATCATATCTCCCCTCAGCCATCTTTTCTCCAAGCTGAACAGCCCTAGCCGCTTCAGCCTTTCCTCATAGGGAAGTCATCCCATCCCCTTTATCATTTTCGTCGCACTTCTCTGCACCTTTTCTAATTCCACTATATCTTATTTGAGATGCAGTGATCAGAATTGAACACAATATTCGAGGTGCGGTCGCACAGTGGAGTGATACAAAGACATTATAACGTCCTCATTTTTGTTTTCCATTCCTTTCCTAATAATACCTAACATGTCTGTGTGGACAGAAGATGAGAGAGGATGTTGATCCGAGTGTGACCAACACTCCTTTGGAACAAGCTGCAGTCTAACAGTGCAAGAACGTTTTTTTCTGCTGACATATCATCTAAATGTAAAAGTGGACAGTGTGCAATCACCTCCCTCTTCTCAGATTTTCTTTTTGGGTGGAGGAGGGGGAGTTGGCACCCTTGTATAAAAGCCTGAGCCCTCTGTGTGTCAGCATTAGCTTGGGTCACCACTGTCCGTGCAGTAGATTGGGCATTTGGACACGCACAAGTAAGTTCATTCCCAAAATATGAGGTTAAGGCTAGTGAGAGTGAGGACTGGAAGAGAAAGAAAGGCCTGGTAGGGGCTTAGATGGGAAGACTGGAAAATTAGAAGAATCAGCCTCAGGTGTGGGGGGGGGGAGGGGAAACAAGCATCAGGAAAAGAGAACAGGATTTACGATTGAGTAGTGTGGTGAGCTTAGTAAAAGGACCCCCAAATACTGGTAGATTAAAAAACTTCCGAATGGTTCTTAACTTCTTAAACAGCATGAAGGAATTTCTTACTACTTTATGGACCTAATCACCTAGAGGTAGCTGGCTATCCACCTCAATTCCCCAAATTCTAGAGGTACCCTCTAATTTAACCTTCGAAGTATTGACTTGAATCAAATTATTACTCAAAGTTGCTGGCAGACCCACCCACAAAAATCTAGCAGAGTGGAAAAACAAAACTGAGAAATAGACAGCTCTGCGTGGGAAGGGGTATACATGCTCAGGACTGAGCTCTGGAACAGGTATTCCATCCTGATAATGTTGGACATCCCCCCTCTGTGTGTCGAACTCAATCCTGCTTGTCAAGAGAAAAAAAATTGCTAGATTAAGTGTGTTCCAGCAGAGTTCTCCAGTGTATTATTAGGTCCCACAGCACATCCTTGGAGAAATGTCTGAGGTGCTGAGAAATCAGTATGCATTTTTGTCATTACATCATCATCTTTTGTTTCCTGTACTCCATTTGACATTACACCATATGATTTTAAGTGAGGTCACTTGCTTTATTGGATACCAAGTTTCCTTTCAGACAGCATTAAAAATAAAGAGATAGCCAGAATCCAATAAAAATTAAATTATGAACAATTACTATTTTCTCCCATATAGCTGCAAAATTCTTTCTATTGAAATGGTCTGCTACAATAATAATAATAAAAAGGATACAAATAAGATACCAATGTACTAAAAGACAGGAGTAGACAAGCAAATCCTTCAATGCACATATTATATATATGATAAGCATTTAAAACCATTTCTCCCTATAAAATGTAGATCATATACATACATAAACTATTTTTTTGTAATTTCTAAAGTTGTGGCATTCTTGATCAATAGTTGGGCTTCTCTGTACAGCATATCATCTATTTAATCCAGGTTGCTGTGTTTTTATTCCCACTCCCAATGTGAATAAGCTCATTAACTGACAGGATAAATTATATTGTAATTTAGAAAAAATTAACACTTCTAAAAAATCAGCAAAAGTCTTGCTTATTTCTGGTTTCACTTTTTAGCTGAAACCATATAGTAACATAGTAGATGACAGCAGAAAAAGACCTGCATGGTCCATCCAGTCTGCCCAACAAGATAAACTCATATGTGCTACTTTTTGTGTATACCTTACCTTGATTTGTACCTGTCCATTTCAGGGCACAGACCATGTAAGTCTGCCCAACACTATCCCCGCCTTCCAACCACCAGCCCCGCCTCCTACCACCGGCTCTGGCACAGACCGTATAAGTCTGCCCAGCACTATCCCTGCCTCCCAACCACCAGTCCCGCCTCCCACCACCGGCTCTGGCACAGACCGTATAAGTCTGCCTAGCACTATCCCCGCCTCCCAACCACCAGCCCCGCCTCCCACCACCAGCTCTGCCACCCGATCTCGACTAAGCTCCTGAGGATTCCATGCAAAATTCTGCTACTTTCATATGGAGGGGACCTGCCGAATTGCAACAGCATTTACAGGACTCTGCTGTAAATGCTGGCAATTAACAGTGTACCCCTACCTTCACGGATACAGTTTCTAGCTTCTCCAGCCTACAATATTAAGGCCCATTCATAGCTTACTCAAAAATACTTATATTCCCACAAAATCTAATCTTATTGCAACTGAGATTGTTATATAAATAATTCAGTGTGCAAGGAAAACACCTGGGTTTTAAAATAAGAATATTGGTAACACCTCTTGCAAAAGAATCCTTGCACTGTTTACAAAGTTAGCGCTGTGATGGATTATTGCTTACATTCGGTACATTATACAGCCTATAACAACGCAGGACTGTGGTTTATGTGCACGTATTTAAAGGCTATTTGTAATAAGCTGTAAAACATTACATATTTACAGAATACAAATTTCAACATAGGTGTTCATGTTAAACAAATGGAATGATTAACATTAACAAATGTCACAAAGAAAGACATTTAATTGCCTTGATTGTCAAGACAAATATACACAACAAATGTGTAGAATTAAAGATTTATTCATTGGTACGTGTTTTTGTGATGTCCTTCTATACACAGTACCTGGCATTGTATAAAAAAATAAAATGTTTATATAGTTTTATTTTTGTATCCACTAAATTAAGGAAACCCTGAATCAAAGATTTTGCTAGCATACGGTCATGCTTTACTTGACTTCTGTAGAAAAGCAACCAACAAATGTTTTGCACGAAACAAAGTAAAATTTTAAAAAATGATGCAAAAGCTTCAAAAATATTTGCCATTATAATACTTGACCACTCAGCAAAGGGGAAATTCCTTGGTAAATGTGTTATAGGTCTGACATGTAAAAATGAGGACATGGCACTGTAATTCCTACAGTCAGATGAAGTCATATCAGATAGAGGATTGTAAAGATTAAATCACAAAAGTAACCAATGAATCCTAAAGTCAGTGGTGTGCTGGAGCTGGCTCTGTCCGGCTCGCAAGAGCCGCTTGTTAATTTTTGACAGCTCTTGCGAGCCGGTTGTTGTTTGGGGCGAGCCGGCTCCATTACAGAGGTAAGCATGGCAGGAGGGCGCCATGCTTACCTCCCCTCCCGCTCCCAAACATGTGCAGCGATTTTCCTTCGCCCCCCACCATCCCCTCCCGCTCCCATCCATCTTGTTTAGTACCTCTCCGTTGAAGCGCCTCCTTATTTAAGTCCTGCTGCGTCTCCAGCCTTCCCTCCCTGCTTGCTTCGATGAGTTCGTTCGTCGTGCCCTTAATCCCGCCTTCTTAATCTTGCCTCTCTCTCCTCCCTCCCTTTGTGCGGGCACGCTAGACATACCTTTGCTGGCAGACAATAAATGGACTGCCACCACTCCCAACGTCTTGCTCTGAGCAGCATGCTGGAAACAAGGAGCGGGGAGCAGCAGCAGTCTATTTACTTGGCTGGCAAGGCTCAGCATCCCCACCAGCAAAGTAAAAGAGAATTCAGCAGGGGGCCCAAGCCCACATTTTGGGAGCCAGTTGTAAAAGTAGCCATGGAGGGCCCTACTTTAACAACCGGCTCCCAAAATTCTCAAAAAATTAACAACCGGCTCTTGCGAGCCTGTGAGAGCCTGCTCCAGCACACCACTGAATTAACCCATCTTAATGGTAGTCTACATTGGTAACTACAGAGCCTTGGTTCCAAAAACAAAGTTTGCAATTATTCTGTATAATGGGGCATGCTTTATTTCTTAGTTTCCTTTTTACTGAAATGCACTAAGATTTTGCAGTTACCCCACAATGATGGCCAAAATTGACCCAGGGTAACTGTAAAACCTCTGCACTGTTGGGGTGTTCCTAGTATACTAAGGAGGTCTGCCATTTGGTAAATGCAGAGAAAAAAAATCTGTGGCACATTTAACAGCATGGTCAATAATGCACAATGCAGCTAGTTACATTTCTTGCGCTGGCATTAACTGCTCTGCATTACCTGCTGCCTTAACACAAGGTAATGACCCTAATTAGTTGTAAGGCAAATCTCCCCCCCCCTTTCCATGTTAGCTTTTTAACTGGTTATTTAGCAAATGCTAACAGTTAATCTGGTGCCACACTGTTAGCGTGCACTAAAAGACATGTTGGGCTGCTAATGCAGCTAAGTAAATAGGTCCCATATAGTTTCAAGCTATTCAAAAATGGCGCAATAGCCTGCTGCCAATGCTGTGTGCAATTACGCAGTTGCTATTCCTGAACCAGTACCTGAATCCTCAGGTTAAGCTGGAACAGGACACATTGTGGTGTAAGCATTCTCAGCCTATGGTTGAGAAGATGCTTTTCAGGGGTAGCAGAACACTTTTTGGGTTAGAGGGTTCCAACCCCACTCCCCCAAGATCTCTAATTGCTGATGCTGCACCTACAAGCCTATATCAGACTGAACAGAGCTGTGACAACTCAGCTGCACTGAGGTTCAGAAAATGGGTAGGGGGATATAACTAGGTAAAACCCTGGAGAACCAAAGGGTCTTTTGAAAATTCTGGCAGTTTTGCCAATCTATGAAAACATGGCTTTTTCACTCAGGCTTTCCCAGAAAAATAGATGTGTTATTTTCTTATTTTGGGGAAGCCATTGATTTTGTAGAAGTCATGGACTTGTTGATTTAATATAATTAATGTTCATGTATACCTTAATGAATATGTATCATGCTGTTTTATTTGTCAAATCTGAAATATAACCCTAAATTGATATCCCATAGCAGGTACAAGAAAGTAACACGCACTGAACTCTTAGAACAGGGGTGAGCAATCAGTTGGGCTCTCAGGATTTCCCCAATAAATATGCATGAGAAAGCTAGCAAAAATATATCATCACCTTGGAAACCAGACTGCCACAAGGATCACCACTATCACCGATCCTTTTCAACCTCATGATGACCCCACTAGCCAAGTCCTTATCCATTCAAGGCCTTAACCCATTCATATATGCTGATGACGTCACAATATATATCCCTTACAAACATGATCTGGCAGAAATCACCAATGAAATCAAGCTCAGTCTCAACATTATGGACTCATGGGCAAACGCATTCCAATTAAAACTCAACACAGAAAAAACACATTGTCTCATCCCAATACAACCCACAAACATAAACACCCCAGGCTACACCCTTCCTACTGCAGACAACCTGAAAATTCTCAGAGTAACAATCGACCGGAACCTCTTACTAGAGACTCAAGTGAAATCTACCATAAAGAAAATGTTTCACTCAATGTGGAAACTTAAACGTCTAAAACCATTCTTCCCGAGGGAAATATTCCAAAACTTGATACAATCAATGGTACTTACCATGCAGACTACTGCAATGGAATCTATGTGGGTTGCAAAGAACAAATAATGAAGAAACTTCAAACTGCTCAAAACACCGCAGCCAGGCTTATATTTGGAAAAACGCGTTTTGAAAGCGCCAAACCCCTCCGAGAAAAACTGCACTAGCTCCCAATCAAAGAACGTATTGCCTTTAAAATCTGCACCCTGGTTCATAAAATTATCTACGGCGAAGCCCCGGGTTACATGAATGACCTCATAGACCTGCCAGCCAGAAACACAACAAAATCAGCACGAACACACCTAATCTTCATTACCCAAGCAGCAAAGGACTCAAATACAAATCAACGTATGCATCCAGCTTTTCCTATTTAAGTGCACAACTATGGAACGCCCTGCCAAAAATAGTAAAAACAACATACGACCATCTAAACTTCCGGAAAGAACTAAAAACAAACCTGTTCAAGAAGGCATATCCCACCGACCCAACATAAAAGCCAGAGATCGTACTGGACACACCCCAACCTCCCTCTTCCTCCCTAAGTTCCCAAATACATCAGCCATACATGAACCTTATTCTACCACAATAACACCTTGTATTTGTTCATCCCAGAACTGGCAAATGGCATTACGGTACTATGTAAGCCACATTGAGCCTGCAAATAGGTGGGAAAATGTGGGATACAAATGTAACAAATAAAATAAATAAATACAATGGAGGCCATGCATGCAAATAGATCTCATGATTATTCATTGGGGAAAACCGGAACAACTGTCTTAGAAGGAATGAGAATGTCATTTATTAATAATAAATTAAGGCTCCCAGCACCTGACAGGCACCGCTAATACTTTAAATGCCCAACACTAGGCAGCAAAGGCAATTAACAGAATGATTTTTAAAAATAAAACAAGACAGATACTGAAAGGAAAAATCTATAACAGAGGTTCTCAGAGGACATCATCTGAAGGAGCCAACAGAACTTTTGAGAAAGCCTTACCACACATGCATGCCTCTTCCCACCTGCTGCTGTTGCATAGGACCTCCTCAGTCCATTACAAGCTTCTTAGAATACAGCTCCTTCGGGTGGAGTAAGGTTCGTGAGGATTCCTATCCTGCTGCTAAAGGTACACAACTACGCCTTCTACAAGGAGAAGCAGGAAAGATGAATCCTCACACAAGGAACTTGCGAGCTATAGGCTGATTTCAACAGACCAAAAATATATATATACTTTTCTTTTTTTTTTTGGGGGGGGGGGGGGGGAATGCAGTCTGGAACTGAAAGTAATGGTCCTAGGGAGGATGGATTCAGATTCCAAGCCCCAAATAGATTCTGGAGAATTATCTAGCCAAACCTACTGGTCATGATGACAACAGGTGTGTCTAGGCCATAATGCAATGTCAATGTGTGGACAGAAGCTCATGTTGCAACCCTGACATTGCCAGAGTTCTAACATTGTGCGCTGTGACATTACCCTCTAAAGTCAGTACTGCCTGGGCATAAGCAAAGGAAATGCAGTCTGCTAGCCAATTAGACAATGTGCATTTGCTGACAGCATCTTCCATCCTGTTAGGGTCCAAAGAAATAAAAAGCTGGATGGACTTTCTGTGGGCCAAGGCTCTCTTGCAGTCCAAAATGAAGTAATGCTTTCACCTTCCTGGGCATGAGGCTAAGAAAATAAGGTTGCCAGGACTAATGACTGTTTAAGATAGACATCCACATTACCTGGGGAAGAGACTTCAGATGGGTGCACAGAACCACTCTATATTGAAAAGCTTAGTGTTAAGGTAGATCATTAGAGCCTGGAGTTCACTTACCCCGAGAATTGAAGTGATTGCCACCAAAAACAAGACCTTCCAGGTCAAGCACTTCATGATTACAGGTATCCAGTGACTTAAATGAAGCTTTCGTCAGCTGGGTACAGACACTGCAGGTGGCCTGATGGGATGCTTCAACAGATGGAAGCCCCACCTAAATCAAACTAAAGGCAGTACAGAGATGGGTTCTCATTCTACCCGATGAGGATAAGTGCCATTTGTACTAAGGTCAGGTGAAGTCAAGTCAATGCTCTAGCACTAGTAGGGTCCTGTAGTTGGTAGGACAGTCCCACAGGTGCTTGGTGGCTATGAGAAGGGTGTCCATAATAAGTCTCTTTCAATGTAGTTTGTCCTGAGCTGCTATAGTAAAATCATTCATTTAGAGGAAGAGCCTTTTTGCTTCAGCCTTGATTTGCCTGTGCTAGATCTTTCTTGCAGCAATTTTTACAACCTTCCAGTCAGGCAACAGGATGAAATTAAAAACAGTAATGTAAAATTGTGTTTCTTCAAAACTGAAATCATTAAAAAAAAAAAAAAGTGAACGTATTCTCTGTTTGTTTTAACAGATAAAAACACAAATAGTAAACTAAATATTTTAGAAGAAAAGACCAAGCCTGAAGTGGGCCTAGAAATGGTCTTAAGGGTGTCATTATGTTGCTTGAGTGCAGAATGCTGCTATGCTGATTTCCAAAGAGATTCTCTCCACTGCATGGCATGTCAGTGAGCTTTTCCTTCACATCAAATCATAAGTCTGAGGCCCTCACTCAGGCAAGTCTGTGGGGGTCAATACAGATGGCAGAAGCTCTCTATGGTGTAAAGAAAATAAAATAGGTTATATTGACTATGTATATAGTATTCCACACTTTTTCCCTTTGGTTACCAGCTTGCGGAGTTCTTTGGCCTATTCCTTAGGGAGAATGTTAGCAAACTCCACTACACTGTGTTCAATGTTCTTCAAGCGAATGCCCATCAAAAGCTGATAGGATACTATGAGATATGAGAATAGCATTTTGAAAAAAAAAAAAAAAAATTCTCTAAAAGCATTCCAATGGCTGAGCCTCTCTCCCAGTGGCCACCAAGGAGCGAGTCTTGAAGCTTTTGGCTCTTTTGACTGCAAATTCAACCACCATAGAATGGTGAGATTGCTGTTGCTTCTCAAATTCAGAAGACTTCTAAACTCTATATACAGAGTTGACCTTTATGCTAACAGAACAAACAGTGAGTGTGGGGGGAACTACCAAAGTCTCCTTAAGGTGGGTCAAGAAATTGGAAGATATCCAACATATTGTCCTGGGCTCCTCTTTCATCTCTCATTTACATGGGATGAACTAAGCCATCTTCCTCACAAAATCAATAATCGAGAATTCATTGGGTCCAGATTTATGCCTCTCATGAAGTGAAAAAGGATCTGAAGGTAGATCTGGGAACCCCTCCTCAAAACAGACCTCAGGCACTTCCTTCAGAGTCCCAGGAGTCCTCACGTTCATACAAATACTCCAGAAGAGATGTCTGAGTTTCTGCTGATCTCACACTATTGACCATCGAATCATGTTTTGGATAGGGGCATCAAGACACAAGAGATTCTCATGTGCCAGCAAACCTTTCTTCCCCAATCCACTGGAAACCAATACTAGTGTAGGCAGCCAACTCTGAGCCCCTTCTAGGCCTCGGTGACAAGGTGTCTCCTACAGCCAATGCATGGGTCTCAAGGACTGGCTGGACCACTTCTCAACATGGAATGCATTGAAGCCGCAGCACTGCAACAAGCAAAAAAAGCACTTCCTCTCCTCCTCGAACTTCTTTATGAGTTGCTCCTTGAAGGCTGCCATCAACTCAGTTGGAGTGGCCATATCCTCCTGAGTTACTTAGGTAATTATTGGAACTGGATCTATGGAGGCTGTCTAATCATCTCCAATGTCATGAAAGATTAGCAGTTCTCATGCTGAGGGTGCTTGGAGGAAGACTATGCTTTGAAGGGGGGTCATGCTGAGGTGCCTCAGCCTCTGCCAGCATTGCACTCCCTTGGAACCAATAAAGTTGTGAAGAATCTCTGAACAAATACACACAAAGCTATGACCGATCAAAGCTCCAAATAGAGCAATATGAATAAACTACTTGCTGATAATCACTGGTCAGCAAAATTTCAAATTTAATGTTTTAAAACTCCCACACAACAAGTATGAACCATTCTGGATTATGTTTCAGCTCAATTAGCTACACCTAAACCTAGAATTCAAAAATATACATCATTAAGTTTGAAAATGTCTGGATTTTAATCTGATACTTTACAAATCTCTTGCATGATTACCTTCCTCTGCTAAAATTAGATGTGCTTTAATTGACTTCTCAGATAAATTAATATCTAATCAGCTGACTGACAAACATTTTCCTTAAGAGTTGAAAAGGGGAAAGGGAAAGGGAAATGGGACTTGATATACCGCCTTTCTGAGGTTTTTGCAACTACATTCAGGTACTTATTTTGTACCAGGGGCAATGGAGGGTTAAGTGACTTGCCCAGATTCACAGGGAGCTGCAGTGGGAATCGAACTCAGTTCCCCAGGATCAAAGTCCACTGTACTAACCACTAGGCTACTCCTCCACTCAAAGGAAATATTAACATCTGAATCCACAAAAGGACGGTTCAGTTACCTGATCAGATAACAAACCATGCCCTTTAGACATATGTCCTTATCTTTTGGAGAAAGTTCCTTTAGAAATTCTAGGCTGGCTCACTGGGTTTGTAAATTTCTTGTTACAAAACAGTTAAGTACATAAGTAATGCCACACTGGGAAAAGACCAAGGGTCCATCGAGCCCAGCATCCTGTCCACGACAGCGGCCAATCCAGGCCAAGGGCACCTGGCAAGCTTCCCAAATGTACAAACATTCTATACATGTTATTCCTGGAATTATGGATTTTTCCCAAGTCCATTTAGTAGCGGTTTATGGACTTGTCCTTTAGGAAACCGTCTAACCCCTTTTTAAACTCTGCCAAGCTAACCACCTTCACCACGTTCTCCGGCAATGAATTCCAGAGTTTAATTACAAGTTGGGTGAAGAAACATTTTCTCCGATTTGTTTTAAATTTACTACACTGTAGTTTCATCGCATGCCCCCTAGTCCTAGTATTTTTGGAAGCGTGAACAGACGCTTCACATCCACCTGTTCCACTCCACTCTTTATTTTATATACCTCTATCATGTCTCCCCTCAGCCGTCTCTTCTCCAAGCTGAAAAGCCCTAGCCTCCTTAGTCTTTCATCATAGGGAAGTCGTCCCATCCCCGCTATCATTTTTGTCGCCCTTCGCTGCACCTTTTCCAATTCCACTATATCTTTCTTTAGATGCGGCAACCAGAATTGAACACAATACTCAAGGTGCGGTCACACCATGGAGCGATATAACGGCATTATAACATCCTCACACCTGCTTTCCATACCTTTCCTAATAATACCCAACATTCTATTCGCTTTCTGAGCCACAGCAGCACACTGAGCAGAAGGTTTGTGTATTATCGACGACAACACCCAGATCCCTTTCTTGGTCCGTAACTCCTAACGTGGAACCTTGCATGACGTAGCTATAATTCGGGTTCTTTTTTCCCACATGCATCGCCTTGCACTTGCTCACATTAAACGTAATCTGCCAGTTAGCCGCCCAGTCTCCCAGTCTCGTAAGGTCCTTCTGTAATTTTTCACAATCCTGTTGCGAGTTAACGACTTTGAATAACTTTGTGTCATCAGCAAATTTAATTACCTCGCTAGTTACTCCCATCTCTAAATCATTTATAAATATATTAAAAAGCAGCGGTTCTAGCACAGACCCCTGAGGAACCCCACTAACTGCCCTTCTCCATTTTGAATACTACCCATTTAACCCCACTCTCTCCTATCCTTCAACCAGTTTTTAATCCACAATAGGACTTTTCCTCCTATCCCATGACCCTCCCATTTCCTCTGTAGCCTTTCATGAGGTACCATGTCAAACGCCTTTTGAAAATCCAGATACACAATATCAACCTGCTTCCCTTTGTCCACATGTTTGTTTACTCCTTCAAAGAATTGAAGTAAATTGGTCAGGCAAGATTTCCCCACACAAAAGCCATGCTGACTTGGTCTCAGTAATCCATGTCCTTGGATGTGCTCTGTAATTTTGTTTTTAATAATAGCCTCTACCATTTTCCTTGGCACCGATGTCAGACTCACCGGTCTATAATTTCCAGGATCTCCCCTGGAACCTTTTTTAAAAATGGGCGTTACATTGGCCATCCTCCAATCTTCTGGTACCACGCTCGATTTTAAAGATAAATTGCATATCAGTAGCAGTAGCTCTGTAAGCTCATTTTTCAGTTCTATCAGTAATCTAGGATGAATACCATCCGGACCAGGAGATTTGCTACTCTTCAGTTTGCTGAACTGCCCCATTACGTCCTCCAGGTTTACCGTGAAGTCAGTTTTTCCGACTCGTCCGCTTGAAAATTTCCGACACCGGTATCCCACCCAAATCTTCCTCGGTGAAGACTGAAGCCAAGAATTCATTCAATCTCTCCGCTACATATTTGTCTTCCTTGATCGCCCCTTTTACCCCTCGGTCATCCAGCGGCCCAACCGATTCTTTTGCCAGCTTCCTGTTTTTTTGCCTCTAATGCTATCTTTTTTTCATAATCCCTCTTGGCCTTCTTTATCTGCGCCTTGCATTTGCTTTGACACTCCTTTTGCTGCTTCTTGTTATTTTCAGACGGTTCCTTCTTCCATTTTCTGAAGGCATTTCTTTTAGCCTTAATGGCTTCCTTCACCTCACTTTTCAACCAGGCTGGCTGTCTTTTGGAGTTCCATCTTTCTTTTCTAATTAGTGGAATATGTTTGGCCTGGGCCTCCAGGATGGTATTTTTGAACAGCATCCATGCCTGTTGTACAGTTTTTACCCTCTCAGTTGTCCCCCTAAGTTTTTTTTCCACCGTTCTTCTCATTTTATCATAGTCTCCTTTTTTAAAGTTAAACACTAATGTATTTGACTTCCTGTGTATAGTTACTTCAAGGTTGATATTAAAACTGATCATATTATGATCACTATTATCAAGCGGCCCCAGTACCATAACGTCCCTCACCAGATCATGCGCTCCACTAAGGACCAAGTCTAGCATTTTTCCTTCTCTCGTCGGCTCCTGCACCAGCTGCTCCATAAAGCTGTCCTTGATTTCATCAAGGAATTGTACCTCTCTGGCATGTCCCGATGTTACATTTACCCAATCTATATTTGGATAATTGAAGTCACCCATTATTATCACATTGCCCATTTTGTTTGTGTCTCCGATTTCTTTTATCATTTCTGTGTCTACCTGCTCATCCTGGCGAGGCGGACGGTAGTACACTCCTATCACCGTCCTTTTCCCTTTTATACATGGAATTTCAACCCACAATGATTCAAAGGTGTGATTTGTGTCCTGCTGAATTTGTAATCTATCTGAGTCAAGGCTCTCGTTAATATACAATGCTACCCCTCCACCAGTCCAGTCCACCCTATCACTACGATATACTTTGTACCCCGGTATGACAGTGTCCCACTGGTTATCCTCCTTCCACCAGGTCTCAGTAATGCCTATTATATCCTGGCATACTTCTGATTCCATTACAAAAATCTTTAGGTGCCGAATTTAACAGTTATTGAAAATTACTGGCCAGTAGCCAGTATTCCTTAGATGGCTAAATTGATGGCATTCCTAGTAAATGAACAATTACAATCCTTTCTAGAATCCTTTAATATTTTACACTATATAGAACATGGTTTCAGATCTAGACATAGTACTGAAACATTGCTTCTGGTTCTCACTTTAAATGTTAAATCCATTTTGAGTAAAGGGGAACAAGTAGTCACTCTGCTCCGGTTTGATATTTCTGCAGCATTTGATGCAATCAATCTTTGCAGTGGCTCACACTCAGCAAATTAGGGATAACAGGTCTGGTACTGACTTGGTTCAAACAATTAAAAAAAAAAAATAAACATACTACGTGAGAGGAAAGAATTCAATGTCATCTTGTTGGAACCCAGTATGTGGGGGTGCTACAGGCTCACCGTTCTCATCACTCTTATTTAAGATCCATCTTGACTCTTTGGGCAAATTATTTTCAGAGTTAAGTGCTATAGTTTTATCTTATGTAGATGATATTTTGCTGCTGAGTCCAGTTTTACAAAAATTTGAAGATACTTTAATTTCTCTAAAATATCATATTTCATTTGCAGATAATTGGACAAATAAACACTTCTTAAAATGAAATACATAAATATATGGTTTGGGGACATTGAAAATATTCCAAAAAATCAGCCTGTACTATCTTCCAGTTAGAATTTAGAGGGCCATTCTAAAGTTCTTGAGAGAATTTTAGATTCTAATTTGTCCTTTCAGAGACAAATTAAAGCATTAACTACAAAATTTTTTTCATATTAAGGGGCCCTTTTACTAAGCCGGGTAGGCGCCTAAGTGCGCCCGACACGCATGAATTTTGAGTTACCGCCTGGCTACCGCATGGACCTTCTGCTAATTTAATTTTTGATGCGCACCCACTAGGCGAGCCACAAAATATTTTTATTTTCTGGTGTGCAGGCAGTAATCATCATTCTATGTATGTAGACCATTACCGCCCAGTTACCACGTAAGATCTTACTGCTAGGTCAATGGCTGACTGTAAGGTCTCAGACCCAAAATGGACATGCAGCAAAAATTTTGGCAAAAATACAAAAGGCATTTTTTTTACAGTGCGCTAAAAATGTTTCTGCATGCGCCCAAAACACGCGTCTACACTACCGCATGCCATTTTTCAGCGTGCCTTTGTAAAAGGGCCCCTGACAACTTCATGCTATATGATCTCTAAATTTACAAAGCTTTAGAATTATAACACAGGCAATTCCCCTTCCACAACTAGACTATTGCAACTTATTATATTGCAATATTTCGACCAAACTTCAGAAAAAGTTACAGTTGTTACAGAATACTACTGCCAGATTAATATTCAGTAAATGCAAGACTGACAGCACAGTTCTGCTTTTGACAGACCTGTTAATAAATGTATTACGTTTAAATTGGCCTGTTTAGTTTTTAAATCAATTCATGACCAAAATTCAGGGGGAACTACCGAATTACTTCTTATTCCCTCTTACAGACATAATTCTTACTTTCTATGAATTTTACAAATAGGATAGCCTTCACTTAGAAATGTCCAATTAAAGTCAGTTTATGATCATTCGTTCTCGTTCCAAGGTGCAAGAATCTGGAATGCTTTCTTTGCTCCATTAGTTAAAACAAATTCCATCTTACCCATGTTTTAGAAAGGCCTTCAAAACATATTTGTTTGAAAACTAATGTGATTATTTATGACTCTGTTGTTGATTATCAGGCTCATTTTCAAAAGAGAAAAATGTCTAAAAAGTGGCATAAAGAAGCATTTGGTCATTTTTCTCACAAAAACGTCCAAATCAGTATTTTTGAAACCTATTTTTAGATGTTTTTCTATGAAGTCCGTCCAAATCTTAAGAGGGCGTTTCAGGGCAGGACTTGGGTGTTCCTAAGACTTAGACATTTTTAAGCCATAAAGGAACAAAACAAAAACGTCCAAGAGTAAAACAGACGTTTTGAGATAGACCTGTTTTTATAACGAATAAGGCACAAAAAGGTGCCCTAAATAACCAGATGACCACTGGAGGGAAGCAGGGATGACCTCCCCTTACTCCCCCAGTGGTCACTAACCCCCTCCCACCCCCCAGAAAATGTGATTAAAAATATCATCATTCACCTGCACTGCTCTACAGCTCCTGATGTTTCTACTGTACTGTTCCGCTCTTTCACATTTAAATGTCCTCTTTTGCACAGCTCACTTGCCATTTTCTCCTGCTGTTAAACTGGCATTCCTCTCAGGGATTACTTTCTCTTCAGTATCCACTGCCCTTATCTACATATTAATCTCCTGCACTGTTTCACCACTCCTGACATTTTTACTTCACCATGCTGTCTTTGCTTCTATTCTTACACCTTCTTCAGCCCTTGCTTACTCTGTTGTGATCTTTTCTTTGCTCCTATGCATTCTGTTTAGATATTACCACTTAGATGTTATTACTCTTTCACACTGTTCTACCATCTCACTGTCTTCACATTCACACCCCTCCTGCACTATACCAGGGCTCCTCACATTTTCACTTTGTTTCTGTTACATTTAAATATCTCCCTCAGTCCTTACCCACGTGCTCAGGACTTGATCTTTCACTCCTTGTGTATCCAGTTTAGATGCTACCACTTTATCTACACTTCTGTATATATTTTTCTCCTTCCTTCAGCACCCTGGCATTCACTCTCACACTGGTTGGTCTCCGATCTAGGTATTACTGGTGTCTATTCGGTCTTTATCTGCACCTTGTGATTTTATGAAGTCCACTGCTGTGCCCCCTAGGGTGCACTATTGCTGTGCTGGGATGTCAGGAGGACCAGTCTAATAAAAATGCTGGCTCCTCCTACATCCCAATGGCTTGATTTTGTACGTTTTGTTCTCCAAAATGGACAAAAAAAAAACTGTCTAAATCACAAAACGTCCATAGTATTAAAAAAAAAAAAAAAAAAAAGATACACGTTTTTCTTTTTTGAAAATGACCTTCTTTCCTGTTCAGAATTTGGATGTTTAGTGTAAAACGTCCAAATTCAGATTTAGATGTCATATCGAAAATGCCCCTCAGTTGTTGAGCTCTTCTTTCTGATTGTTAACTGCTACAAATCCTGTTTGGAATGTGGGCGGTATAGAAAACAGAGAATAGTACTACCCTATCATTTCTGCTCTCATCTCTACCACCTCCTCATGAAACAGAATGGTCTTGGTCAACTCCTTAACAAAATTGGTGGAGGAGAGATCCTCCAGTGAAGACTTTCTCCCTTCCAATGAAGGGTCAAAGGGGAGATCCTCTCTGAGCACACCACCCGAACTCTCATCCACTCTCTCATTACCTCTCGCCTTGACTACTGCAACCTACTCCTCACTGGCCTCCCACTTTGCCATCTATCCCCCCTTCAGGCTGTCCAAAACTCTGCTGCATGTCTTATTTTCCGCCTGAACGATATACTCACATCACCCCTCTCCTTAAGTCACTTCACTGGCTTCCGATCAAGTACCACATACAGTTCAAGCTTCTCCTACTAACCTACAAATGCACTCGATCTGCAGCCCCTCCTTACCTCTCTACCCTCATCTCCCCTTACGTTCCTACCTGTAACCTCTGCTCTCAAGACAAATCCCTCCTTTCAGTACCCTTCACCACCATCGCCAACTCCAGGCTCCGCCCTTTCTGCCTCGCCTCACCCCATGCTTGGAATAAACTCCCTGAGCCCATACGCCAGGCCCCCTCCCTGCCCATCTTCAAATCCTTGCTTAAAGCCCACCTCTTCAATGTCGCCTTTGGCACCTAACCACTATACCTCTATTCATGAAATCTAGACTGCCCCAACTTGACATTTCATCCTTTAGATTGTAAGCTCCTTTGAGCAGGGACTGTCCTTTTTTGTTAAACTGTACAGCACTGTGTAACCCTAGTAGCTCTAGAAATGTTAAGTAGTAGTAGTAGATCAATAGATTCCTCCTAATCATAGTTGTTTTTGCATTTGTGAATGTAACCCTAAGACTGCTCACATTCTATTTAACAAAAATGTTCTGGAGACCTCAGTGTAAACCTGGCTCATAGACATGGCCTCTGATGATTCCTCTTGTTGTAGCCTATACTCCAATGAAGACTAGTGCATGTCTCAATCTTTCTCCCCAAATTCACTGGAGAGTGGAGCATACAGTGGTGGAAATAAGTATTTGATCCCTTGCTGATTTTGTAAGTTTGCCCACTGACAAAGACATGAGCAGCCCATAATTGAAGGGTAGGTTATTGGTAACAGTGAGAGATAGCACATCACAAATTAAATCCGGAAAATCACATTGTGGAAAGTATATGAATTTATTTGCATTCTGCAGAGGGAAATAAGTATTTAATCCCTCTGGCAAACAAGACCTAATACTTGGTGGCAAAACCCTTGTTGGCAAGCACAGCGGTCAGACGTCTTCTGTAGTTGATGATGAGGTTTGCACACATGTCAGGAGGAATTTTGGTCCACTCCTCTTTGCAGATCATCTCTAAATCATTAAGAGTTCTGGGCTGTCGCTTGGCAACTCGCAGCTTCAGCTCCCTCCATAAGTTTTCAATGGGATTAAGGTCTGGTGACTGGCTAGGCCACTCCATGACCCTAATGTGCTTCTTCCTGAGCCACTCCTTTGTTGCCTTGGCTGTATGTTTTGGGTCATTGTCGTGCTGGAAGACCCAGCCACGACCCATTTTTAAGGCCCTGGCGGAGGGAAGGAGGTTGTCACTCAGAATTGTACGGTACATGGCCCCATCCATTCTCCCATTGATGCGGTGAAGTAGTCCTGTGCCCTTAGCAGAGAAACACCCCCAAAACATAACATTTCCACCTCCATGCTTGACAGTGGGGACGGTGTTCTTTGGGTCATAGGCAGCATTTCTCTTCCTCCAAACACGGCGAGTTGAGTTCATGCCAAAGAGCTCAATTTTTGTCTCATCTGACCACAGCACCTTCTCCCAATCACTCTCGGCATCATCCAGGTGTTCACTGGCAAACTTCAGACGGGCCGTCACATGTGCCTTCCGGAGCAGGGGGACCTTGCGGGCACTGCAGGATTGCAATCCGTTATGTCGTAATGTGTTACCAATGGTTTTCGTGGTGACAGTGGTCCCAGCTGCCTTGAGATCATTGACAAGTTCCCCCCTTGTATTTGTAGGCTGATTTCTAACCTTCCTCATGATCAAGGATACCCCACGAGGTGAGATTTTGCGTGGAGCCCCAGATCTTTGTCGATTGACAGTCATTTTGTACTTCTTCCATTTTCTTACTATGGCACCAACAGTTGTCTCCTTCTCGCCCAGCGTCTTACTGATGGTTTTGTAGCCCATTCCAGCCTTGTGCAGGTGTATGATCTTGTCCCTGACATCCTTAGACAGCTCCTTGCTCTTGGCCATTTTGTAGAGGTTAGAGTCTGACTGATTCACTGAGTCTGTGGACAGGTGTCTTTCATACAGGTGACCATTGCCGACAGCTGTCTGTCATGCAGGTAACGAGTTGATTTGGAGCATCTACCTGGTCTGTAGGGGCCAGATCTCTTACTGGTTGGTGGGGGATCAAATACTTATTTCCCTCTGCAGAATGCAAATAAATTCATATACTTTCCACAATGTGATTTTCCGGATTTAATTTGTGATGTGCTATCTCTCAATGTTACCAATAACCTACCCTTCAATTATGGGCTGCTCATGTCTTTGTCAGTGGGCAAACTTACAAAATCAGCAAGGGATCAAATACTTATTTCCACCACTGTAGCTACTAATACAGATGCCCATTGATGCTTCCAGGATATACTGTGCCTCCAGGTACTACTATAGATTCCAAGATCACTTGAACCTTCCTTGGCATCGGTGTCAATACAGATAATACAAATGCACCAATCCTTGCTAGACAGCAATTCAGCACCTCTTAAACCTTCTTGTCCAATTCCTGACTGAAGGCTGCCAATGGCAATGATGCTTGCAGGTGCAGAAGAAATGACTTCCTCGATGTTTGAATTATATCAATATATCAATCTGATATTAACTAAGTCATTTATCCATCCTCTCCTTAGCATACAATTTTGGTCCCTATTAATAATGATCAGTAATTGTGAATACATATTGTAATTTCCTCATTGCCAATCTTTACTTAATTGGCAAAGCTAATGGAGCATTTGATGATGACTCAACTTTAGCATTCTTGGATTAAAATGATTTATTAGACTCCTCCAAAAAATGTTTTATGAAAGGTTTTAGTACAGAATTGTTTTAATGCTGTTAGAGGGTTTTCTGGTACAATCAGATCTATTATCTGCTTTTGGTTTAGTGGAGTACATTGTCCTGTTGGATAGATTAGTTTCTTAGTTATTATGAAAATTGTGTTGGACTGGTTTATGTTCTTTTTGAAGCACTGCTACAGATGGATAAAGCAGATGTGACCACTTAAAAGTCATGGCCTATGATTGTAGTAGTGTTTCACATCACTAATTTCTCTACCAGATTTTAATGTTTAAGTCTTTTAGGTAGATTAAAAGGAAAATCTATATCTTATACATTTCTCTTATGTAGATGTTGTGTAGATTTTTGTTCTGAAGGCAGATTCTGAAGCAAAAGTATTTGCAATCATTAAGGACTATTCTGGGAAGGTCAAATCTTGGATCATAAATAACTTCTATAAAATTAATCATGAGAAGACAAAAAAAAGGTTTTATGGGAAGCGGCCACTGGTAAAATACAACATACATATGAGCTGTCAAGCAGGTCAGTCACATTTGTCAATCAGAATTAGTATTTGTAATTTGGGATTTGTCATTGACTCCTTAATTATTGACAGAAGATCAGGTTATCAAGACAGGCTTTCAGAATCATTGCCACCTTAGACAAATGAGACGCTAACTGTACCAGGCAGAGTTGTATCATGTAGTCCAAGCAATGGTCCTGTCCCATTTTAAAATACCTCGTTTATCCTGGCCAGATTTCAACTCATAAACATAGCAGCAAAAATTATTACAGGTCGCAACAATGGAAGAGTGCCAATACACACTGCTGATTTTTCTACAATGAATTCCTATTACAGTCAGTATTCTATTTCAGCATCTCACTATGAGGCCCATTTTCAAAACAGAACAACATGCAAAACGCGGCACAAAGCAGCAGACGGATTTTTGCTTTTGCCACAACTCCCAAATCGCTATTTTTAAAACCCATTTTAAAGACTGTTTTCTATGCAGTGCACTCCAATTACAAAAGGCATGTTGGGGTGGGATTTGGGCATTCTGAAAACTTGGATGTTTTTCTGCCATAATGAAACAAAGCAAAAATGTCCAGGATTAAAGATTAGACAGTTTGGTCCTAGCCCTACTTCAATCACAACTGTCACAAAAAGGTGCCCTAAATGACCAAATTACTTACCATTGGGAGGAATAAGGCATAACCCCCCTTACTCCCCCCCCCCCAGTGGTCACTGACACCCTCCCACCCCTCAAAGATGAGAAAGAAACAGTATATACCAGCCTCTATGACAGCTTCAGATGTTATGGCCAGTCCTATTAGAGCAGCAAGCAGGTCCCTGGAGTAGCCTTGTGGTTGGTGCAGTGCACTGTAGAGATGGGGACCCAGGCCCATATCCCACTCTAAATAGTACACTTAAGGTGGAAAGTGTGAGCCCTCCAAACCCACCAAAAACCTACTGTACATACATACAGGTGACATGCAAGCATAAGGGCTACTGTAGTGTACAGTAAATTTCTGGTGAGTTTTGGGGCGCTCACCATACAATATAAGGGGGTAACAGTAAGATGTGTACCTGGGACTTTTTATATAAAGTCCACTACAGTGCCCCTAGGGTGCCCCATTGCTCTGCTGGGATGTATGTGTGGCCAGTCTACTAAGAATGCTGCCCCCAATATATCCCAAAGGCTTGCTTTTTTTATGTTTTTACCTTGGACATTTTTGTTTTAAAGACAAGACACACAGAGCACAAAAACATCTATCAAATGGCCATTTTTGAAACAAAAAATTTGACTTTTTCTGGTTTGAAAATGGCCATTTTCACTAATGGATTTTTGGACATTTTCTGCAACATAAAATGCCATGTTAAATTACATTAAAATCAGTGGCAGGACCTGGGTCCTTGAAGATTGTTGGATGTCCTCCCCCTTCCTCCCAGATGTAGAGAATGAGAAGAGTGGATGCTTCAAAAGAGAGATGCAAGTTGCCTTGATCATCTTGCTTTCAGCATCGTGCGCTAAGGACTGATGCTTCCTCACCTTCTTTCTACCCCTTCATGTATTAGCTTGGACTTCAACAGTGGTCTGTCCCTTATCATTGTAACTCTGAAGGGAACTGATGTTTTTTTGATGTCAATGAATTCCCAACACCCGTGGTACTCTAGAGCCAATGGAAATTGATGCCTCTGATGCACCTGAGCCAGTCTTAACCAAAGTACAGTGTTTTTCCTTCTGTTTTTAACAGCCATGAAGACACCTAGATGTCATCTTTCAACAGGTGGCATATTGAAAGATTTTATGTTCATATCCAAGGCACATCAGGCACAAATTATGGATGTCTGCGACTAACATCATCCTGCCGTATCATCTCCACTTCTTGAAGCTGTTGGTGGTCTTCTGTTTCTGGGATATCGGTAGAAAAATAGCTGATATAAAACTGAACAGTTCAATGGTAAAATTCCAATCAATGAAGCTCAACAGAGATAACACCCATGCCAAAAACATAAGAAAGCTTCAAAAATGACTGAAAGACCTAAGGATCTCTAAAAGCAGGAGACATGAAGCTGAGGCGACCCAAAGGGAAAAAGAGAGCCACTTACAAGTATGAAAAATATGCAGACAAAATAACCTGTACAGTAGATTCCACAGAGAAAAAGAGATGGCTCCTTAAAACATAAGAAACCTTGCACATATACAAGCACATCATTCTAGAAAGTTCTACATATTCTGTTTAAATTTTTCAGCCTAGGTTCTTGCAGATGGTATCATACGGGAGGACTCTACCCTGCTTGTCCTTAGAGAAATCAATGTATTTTATAAAAACTAAAATTTAAGTCTTCCTAAATTGAATTACAGAGAAGTAAAATATTGTGAGTGCAAAACAACCTCTTTTTCTAGAAAGTGTGGGAGTATCTTTTAAGCAACAGGCCACCTAGTTGAAACCATATCATGTTAGCAGACAATCTGCAGAAGGAAACTAAGAAGGTATCTTGTACACTCATGTATCAATTACATTAGAATACAGAGGATGATGACAAAGAGACCACATGGATATGGAAGATATCACTGTGGCTGGCAGCTGGTGTGTGCCCCTGATATGGATGGAATAACTAGACAGACTGATATACTGGTTGGTCTTTTTTCTGCTGTTGTCTACTATATTTTAATAAATCATTTGGTGCTAAAACATCTCTCATCTTAGATGTATTATCAACTTTCACCTCTATATATAATAAAATAATTAGATAATTTTTTTAACTGCAAAATTACAGCATATGTCTTTTTAGTTGCAGCTAATTAAGCTGGAAAGGTTCAAACTGCTAAGCCCATGGTAGTCCAAAGTATTTCTGGCTTATATTTTCACTAAAACTATAACATACTCTTGTGCAATATGCAGTTAAAATATCCACTTTACTCTGTTAATGGGCTAAAGAAATACCTTTTAATATTTACAATTATTTAGTCCAAGATTTTGAAGGGGAAAACACAAAAACAAATTTAAGTATCAGAAGCTGTGCAATTCTGTCATTTAAAAAAAACAACTAATTGTCTTGTTTTATGAGATGATAAAATATGCAACCATGTCAACCATACAAAACGCACAGTAGTAATACATACTAAAAATGAGAAAACATACTGAACTATATACTCTATAATAACTTCTGTGTAATAACTTGTGTGTATATAAATGTAAAGTACAAAGCACTGAAGTCTTAAAATAAGTGTTTCAGCTCTATGCCTATAGGAATGTTATCTACAGATACAGAGTATATTCACTAAAACTTCAGAGATCTTTATATCTGCACAGGAAACAAAGCTGTAAAAATGAACGTCCAAGTATTAATGAAGATAAACAGCTACTTCACCTGCATTCTGCACTGCAGGTTTACGTTAAAAAAAAAAATGGGAAAAAGGAAAAAAGACCCAATGACTAACAGACAATAACACAGAAAAATAAAGTGGGCCAGATGAATGCTGCAAGTGAGAACAATGGTGATCTCAATATTCACAACACTAAGCTTTATGACAAGAGTCTTAGCATTTATTCAACTTTTTTTTTTTAATAAATGGCTTATTTAATAAAACTCAAACTGAATGAAGTGCATATATTTGTCTAATGCTTCAATTTTTTGACCCTTGAAAGTGACTGATGAAAAATATGAACTACAGTAGATTATAGCAAGAACTATGATCCTTTTTTGTTTTCACTTATAGTCTTTGAAGGAAGTACTGGGCAAAATATGCACTATATTCAACTGGGTTGATAAATGTTGCATAATGCAATTCTAAAAACACTTATCAAGTATCATGACTACTGAGATAATCACAGTTCTCATTTAGAGGCATTAAATTCATCAGTTATTGATTTTGTTAAGAATGTGCAAAATGCCTCTAAGTAAGACTTTCAAAACACTAGCAAGTCTTAAGGGCTCTTTTACTAAAGCTTGGATCGAGTTATCTGCAGCAGGGCCTATAGGAATAAAATGGGCCCTGCTGCAGATAACTCAAGCTAAGCTTTAGTAAAAGACCCCCTTAGTCTGTAAGACAGTTTCAAATTAAAATAAAATATCTTAATTCTTTTAGAAACATTAGAGGAAGGGGATTTTGTACTGAATACTTAAATATTGCTGTAGTCATATCCAAATTTGTAGTTCATTTGGTCAAATGACGACAATTAGTCTCCCCGCTGAAATGCAATTACTGTACTGTCAACTTTAAAAGAATAGTGACTTTCACACTACTACTGATCTAAGGAAGTGATACCTTTTTAGGAAACATAATTCTACTAAAACATTTGATTGCTTTAACTCACTATAGCTATAAATGCAGGTTTCTAGTCCCAAATAAATGAATAAATTGCCTTGAAAGGGTAACCACATGAAGGCAATGCACTGATCAACTAAAATAAAGCATGTTGCTGAAATTGTTCACTATTTGTTTTTACAGTTTCTTTTGTAATAACACAAAGCTCTTAATTGTATACAGCTGTCCATCTGATACAGAGCAACCCCAATCTTGAAAGATTTCTTATAAAGTGCCAATACTATTCACAATTATTCCTTTAACCAAAAGTCTGGCCTGTTGTGACATCAGGAGAAGAAGTAATCTGACCTCTGCTCTCATTTACATTTACCAATGGGAAATCTGGGAAGTCAGAGCTTGTTCCAGGGCCCCGCAGGTTCACCTGTCCATTGGCAGTGCTAAACTGAGATGGTATTGCAACCCTTCCTCCATGGTATTGAGATCTGAATGGCTGATCAAAAGAAGCCACTTGGTAAGCCTGATGGACAGGTTGTACCTCTGCTTTCTTCTGAGAAGTTACTTGATCCATAAAGACCTGTGCGGATGAAGTGGGAGTATGATTTGTCTCATCATTTGAAAATGAAAATGTGTGCTGGGAATCACCAACTATTAGTCCAAAATGAGACTTATCTGGTGTTCTTAATGGAGATGTCATTCCTGCTCGGAAGGTACTGACAGGCACAGATGAATAGACATGTTTGTCCATGGAAGGGAATGCTGGTTGGCTTGTGAGAGCCGGATTATCAGTCACAAAATTAAGGCTCTGGTTGTTCAAATAGGCATCATTTTGGCTAGTTCTCTCCAAAGCTTGTTGCAGAAACTTCGAATACTCTTGCAGCATGCTGGCTTTATCTGAAGAGGAACCTTGCGAGCTTGTTCCCACATTTTCTGCCTGAGTAACTCCAGGCACTTCTGAAGAGTTGATTGATATGCTGGAGGTCACCTCAGTGTCAGCCACATTGAAAGGTATATCATGCTGTCCGTTAGCCTTGTGGGAATAGTGATCTAATAGGGTTTGAAGTACCTCATCTGGAATGACATTTTTGTCAGGATTAGTTTTGAGGTCCACATTGAGAGTCTGTGAATCCAATATGGATGCTGTGGTGCTTTCATCAATGACACTTGCCACAGCTGCCTGTGTTGCTGACGGCTGAGATGCTATTGTGCCAACATTGATAGCATATTCTCTACTGTTGCTACTAGCTGCTTGTAAATACCTCTTTTTCTTCAAAAACTGCATTGCATCATCATAATTAGTACTGCTATGTGCAGGCTTACTAGAACCCTCTTGTAAAGTATCAACTTGATCGATGTCAGCACTACCTTCCGAGTCCAACAATGCTTGTTTATCTACCAGATCAAAAGCGTATTTTGCAACTTTGCTCTCTTCAAATGCAGATAAAGATGATATTGTTTGACTCTGTTCAAGGGGCTGTTTTAGGCTTCTTTTACTATTAACCTTTTTGAGAACCAGTTTAGGTGGGTTTATTTCCCCTGAAACTGACTCTTCCAGTACACTGACTGATGGATGAGGCATCTCAACAGCATATTCTGCAACCATATACTCATCTTTTACTTTAGCACTTGCAGAATAAATAGACATAAAATCACTTTTGTCTTTTTTAGTTTCACCCTTGTCTAGAGGGTTCCCTTTTTCTGCATCTGCAGTAGATTTTGATTTTTCTGCCGATTTATGCCTTTTCTTCTTTGGCATAGAGCTGTCTTTCGGAAGCATGGAGTAGCCAGTATCGTCTTCAGAGCCTAAGAAACCAATTTTAGTACTGCACTTATTGGACTTCTTGTCACGGGTCTCATGGCACATCCGTTTATGTTTCAGTACACGGTCTGTCCTGGAGAAGTACTGAATATTTTTGTAAAGGAAAAAAAAAATCAAGGTTAAATTCAAAGGCATCTGAGTACATATATAGTTTAATACTTGGCATATTGAAGTAGAAATAATATGAAAATGAATGTCTGCTATTTTACTGTTAGAACAATATTAAGATGAAAGTGCTTACCTCTAATAGGTATTCTCTAATGGCAGTAGTGCAAGAAGCTACACTCGGTGATGTGGTTAAGGTAGGTAATAAATATTTGAAATAAATATGATACAATCTCATGTGAACACAGAGGATCCTTCCTGATGTTTCTAGGAAAGCTTTCTAGGTATGCACAGTTTTTCATGTGTCACTAAAGCTTCAGCTACCCAGTTTAATGGAAGAGGTCTGAATGCTGCACTAACAGTGATCTGTGAAGCTGAAACAAATCCCCTGGAGCAATTCAAAGCAACAAAACTTGGAATCCAATTTGGGGCATTTTCCAGAGTTGATTAAATTGGTTAAGTATTTTAGTTTGAATTCCTTTCAGTGAACAGGTTTAATCTCAGTCATGTTTTGAAACAGATATTATATTTAAGTCTTGGCTCAGGTCTTTTTTGAGAGTGGAATGGGACTGTATTTAATTTTATTTGCAATATGAAAAAATCTTAAGTGATTGTGCAGTCATATGGGGCCAATTTTTAAAAGTACGACCCTTTAAATACAGCAGTATAAAAGTTAATATATTTCTGTGAGTGGGCTCCAGGCTCGAAATCTTTCTATTCTGATCCGATTTCACTTATCGCTTATTGTTTATTTGCTTTACTATAACCCTCACTTCTTCCATGCAACTCTGACCTAAGGGAATAATTTTAACCCCTTGTTTTCTGGATTGGATTGTGGTGTGATTCTTATTACAGATAAGTATGGAGCATTCACACACCTCTTCTGAGTAGTCTGTAAGAACTGAGAACATGGAAAGATGAAGAAGTCACGCTGTTACTTGGTAAATGTTTGGGTTTTTCAGGAGGCCAACAAAGGTGCCCAAGGCTCACCTGTGGTCTCCAAATTAAAATTGCAGCCTTCATCATCCATGAATATGCAGCAATGCAGCATACAATTTAAATCAATTTGTTGGGCGCCGTAGGTTATTATGTTTAATAAACAAATAACTTTTAGTGGGGAGCTATTTCCTGCCAGTTGCCAAGGCAGCTAATAACAGAAATGTAGTCTTTTTCAGTATTGCTCCCAATAAATAATAGACTCGAGGTCCACAGACTGCTTAAACGGCGACACCTAAATAAGTTAAGGAAGAACATAAGGACATGTACTTCTAATGCAGATGACAGGATCAATAGCAAACCTTCCTGAAATCAAGGTAGTGATGGTCACTAGTGCAACTGTTCACAAGGATGTCAACTCTAATTTTCAACTTGGTTAGGGCTGGCACTATTTTAATGGATAATGGGATCTTATATGCTGTCTTTCTCTGTTCCAAGTGGGCTCACAATCTAGTATAAAGATCCAAACCACTATCAACATGCTAAGTACTATTAAAATTGCTCAATATACCTATTGCTAAAATACTAAATGCATGCACCTTGGAATATCTCAGGTGGTGACTGAATATTTCCAAGATGATTTTATTTAATGTCTAATCAAAATGTTGTGCTCTCTTAATAAGAGACTGCAGATGCCGAAAGCCTTTGTGTTAAACAGGTATCCCAAGGGCCATCGAACAGTTCAATTCTGCTTCAGCCAGGGGTCTTCTGGTTGTTTCAGGGTATGGGCAAACAACCACATTCAAGCCATCAATGCCATGACCTAACATACTGAAGCCTCCATTCAAAAGTTTGACACATTCACTTACAAGTCAAATCTCTTAAGCCTTTATGGTTCAAGCAGTGAGAGTATTTGTCCTAGATTCAAGGCATCAAAACAAGCAGATGTCTGCTTTCATATTTGGCTGTCACTGTCACCTTAGCTGGTGCTCTCACATGCAACAGTTTAAACTCTTGAACCCTCAAACACTATATGCCTGAATTCATACAACCTACAAGCACCCAAGCCTTCTGTTCTACATTCAGCTTGCAGTCTAGTTCTCTGCTGCAAAACTATAGACTCAACAGTTCACATATTCATATATGGTGGCCATGGTACTACTTTTCTAGACTGACATAGCCTCCGGTCCAGCATCTCCGTGCCTGCCTGCCTCCTTCCCTCCCACAGTAGCTGTACTATATGCAGCAGCCAGCTGAGCTGACAGTGATCACCATAGGCCTGCTCCAGGACCACCTCTCTGCCGGGTCCTGCCTTCTGATGCAGGAAGTTGCATCAGAAGGCAAGATCCAGCAGAGATAAGGCCCCAGAGCAGGCCTGTGGATATTGCTGTCTGCTCTCTTATGCATCAGCCAGCTGAGCCACCACGGTGGGAAGGGAAGAGGAAGACAAAAGTGCCAGACCTACAGGGGGGGGGGGGGGGGCTGCTGGACCCGCAGAGAGAGGGGGCACTGGAAATGCGGGAAGGGGCTGCTGGACCCGCAGAGAGGAAGGGAGGGAGCACTGGAAACAAGAGGGCCTGCTGGACCCACAGGGGGAAGGGTGAGCACAGGGAGGGGCACTGGAAATGAGGGAGGAGTCTGCTGGACCCGAAGGGGGGGACTGGAGAGAAGGGAGGAAGGCCCTGGATCATTGGGGAGGAGGGCTGGCTGGAGGGAAGAGAGAGACGTGCTGGACTTATGGGGGGGGGGGGGGGGGGGGCGATGGGAGAGAGATGCTGGACCTGCAAGGGAGGAAGGGAGTAAAGGCACAAAGAGGGGCAATGCCAGACATGGGAGGGGGTATATGGTCACAGTGGGAAGATGCTAGACATGGGGAAAGATAGGTACACAGAGATGGAAGATGGATGGTTAGCATGGAGAAAGGAGAAATGTCAAATGGGCAGGAGACACTGGCAAGTGAGGGGAAAAGACAGGAAGACAGAATCTGGGACCAACATCATGATTTGAAAAATGAAATGACCAGACAACAAAAAGTAGAAAAAAAATATTTTTTTATTTTGTGATTAGAATATGCCAGAGCTGGTGTCAGATGTGGCTAGGGCCCAGGCCAGAAATTTGGGAGGGGATCCCAAAGCCCACTTACCAGACCATGCCTCCTCCAGCTTCCAGCAGGCTTAGGGCTCTCTCTGGCCAGGAGGCAGTTGTCCTAGTTGCACCCCCTAACACCATCTCTTGCATGTGAGATCTTTATATTTTGCACGGTATAGGAGTACATGCATATCTTTCTATTTCTGTGGTGTGGCTTCTTGTGGTTTTAGGTTAATATGTTAATCATTCTTGGTCAGATATTATGTATTTGGCATTTATGTTATGTGTGTGTGACCAAGGTATTCTGTTAGCATGAATTTTCATGTAGGATTCTGTAGTAATTTGGCTTGTTCAGTTTTCCCAATAGTGGAGGGGATATTTGTGAGGGGAGACAGGTTTTGTTGATTCTTGTCCTGTATTGTTTGTGATTTATAAAATGACAGTTGTACAGAATATTGTTTCTTTTTATACTTTAATAAAATGATTTAAATATAAAATCATAACTGTTCAAGGCTTGTGGAAATGGGATCTGAAAAAGCTCGTGGGGACGAGGCGAGGACGGGGAAAGAGATCGCAGGAACAAACTTTGCCCATGTATTATTCTCTAGTGCTAACTACTGTACATATATCCTACCCCACCTCTCACCTAGCCACTCTCTCATACTGGCACAGTCCCATTCCTACACGCTTAGGTTCATGCAGAAAGGAATGGTCAGCAGAGAAAAGAAAGTGATAGTGCCTCTTTTTAAGTTTCTGGTGAAATGCAATTTAGAGTACTGTGTACAATTCTGGAGACTACACCTTCAAAAAGATAAAAACAGGAAGCAGTCCGTTCATAGAGTGGCTACTAAAATGAATAGTGGTCTGTCAGGCTTAAGATCTCAATATGTACACTTTGGAAGAAAGGCAATGGGCCGATAGGAGAGAGTTCAATACCTCCAAGGCATAAATGCACAGGAGGCAAATCTCTTTCAACTGAAAGGAAGCTCCGGAATGAGGAGGGACAGGATAAAGGTGAAAGGAATAGACTCAGGAGTAATCTAAGACAGTGTTTCCCAAGTCCTGTCCTGGCGTACCCCTTGCCAGTCAGGTTTTCAGGATATCCACAGTGAATATGCATGAACTTGATTTACATACACTGCCTCTATTATACGCAAATCTCTTTCATGCATATTCATCGTGGAAATCCTGAAAACCTAAACACAAAAAAAGGCGGAAGACAACCCAAAGCAGACCAAAAACAAGGGAAGAGCGCCAGAAAAGTTTAATAGGACCCTACACGGTCCGTGTTTCGGCCAGCAGGCCTTCCTCAGGGGTCCTGAATCTGACGTTTACAGGTACTCCTCTCTTGTTCTTGGTGCCGTGTTTGCGGGCTGTCGCAAGCTCCTGTTCTATCTTCTTCTCCAAGTACTCCTGTTTCTTGCTGAAGGGTCAAGAGCAGGACCACAGAAGACAAAAACAAATAGGAACAGAGGGATGGTAGTCTAGCATACATCCTAGAGTACTGAAGGAACTCAGGGATGTTCTACCGGCTCCACTGGCTGAACTTTTCAGTGCTTCTCTAGAGTTGGTAGTGGTCCCATAGATCTGGAGAAGAGCCTCCCTAGAGTTGGGAGTGGTCTTGGAGTACTGGAGAAGAGCATATGTGGTCCCTCTCCACAGAAGCAGAAGTAAGGAAGAAGTTGGGAACTACAGGCCGTTTTGTTTCATGAATATCTTGGAGGAGTACCTGTAAACGTCAGATTCAGGACCCCTGAGGAAGGCCTGCTGGCCGAAACACGGACCGTGTAGGGTCCTATTAAACTTTTCTGGCGCTCTAATTCCCTTGTTTTTGGTCTGTTTTGGGTTGTCTTCCGCCTTTTTTTGTGTTTTGTTTTGTCTTCACGGGAGATTTGGACTTCTCTTTTTGTATGCTAATCCTGAAAACCTGACAGGCAAGGTGTACTCCAGGACTGGACTTGGGAAACACTGATCTATGGAAATACTTTTTTATGGAAAGGGTGGTGGAGATGAAGACTACAGCTTGAATTCAAGAAAGCACAGGGACAAGCAAGCAAATAGGATTTCTAATAGAGAGGAATGGGTAAGCAAATGGTATGGAGGGGAAGACTGGATGGGGCATATGGTCTTGTGTGTTGTCATTTCCTATGTTTCTATGTTACATACACCTTGTAGCACTATAAAAATGTTTAATAGCAGCAGAAGATTATGACATTTTTATTTGACCCAGCACCATAGCTGGGATTGCTAGAGCTCAGTGGACACAGGAAGAGACTAAAAAACTGATCTGGTGGCAACTATTATTAGTCCCTCGATAATATCTCTATCGCATCCTGGCAGGAACAGTTGTTTGAAAAAGCTGCCATGGAGAAGTTAATGGGTTTAAAAAAAAGGCTTGGATAATTTTCCTAAAAGAAAAGTCCATAAGCCATTATTAAGATGAACTTGGGGAGTTCATCAAGTGATACTGGGCTAGCAAGCGGATGTCACAGAGCTGAGCTCTCAAACCCCTCATTTACCATCTAATCTTTATGTTGCTTCAGTGACCTAATTTTTCTCTCTTACTGTGCTACTCATTGGAGACGCTTAGTATTTGCGAGATGTCATTTCTCTCAGGATTTTACAAATGTCATCCAAACCTCTGAGGAAGGAAGGAGCTCAAAGTTGTGCCGGAGAAACCAAGATGGCAGATGGAGATTCTTCGAGCCCAAAATCAATGGGTTCTGCATGGGCAGCTGAAATCGCAGCAGAAGTCTCAGCACTACTGGAGTCCTCCATGGACATTAAGCTTCAAAAAATCTCAGACAAACTTGAGGCGATGGACAGCAAACTGGAAAGTTTGTGCTCTGACCTCTCCATATATCAACAACGGCTCTCAGACACGGAAGATAAACTTCAACAGCAAGATAAGCAGACAAAGCTTGAGCAACTGGCAGGTAACTGGAAGATCTGGAGAACTGATCACGTCAGAGTAACCTCCAACTGGTCGGGCTCCCGGAAACCGTTAAAGATTCCGAACTACAGGCTTTCTTAGAAGACTGGCTCCCTATGGCTTTGAAATTGCAATCTGCAGAAGGCCCTGTGCACACCGAGCGTGCTCATTGCTTGGGACTAGTCAGACCTAAAGACTCATGTCCTTGAATTGTCATTTTTAAACTGCTTAACTTTGTACACAAACAAGAGATATTACGAGCCCTGAGACTTGTTGGATCTCTACAATATGAAAATCACCAAATTCTCTGTTTTCAGGACTTTTCAGCCGCAGTCACCATGCAACACAAGGAATTTAGTGCAATATGTCAACTGCTTTACTCAAAGAAGATAAAATTTGCATTGCTTTACCCAAAGGAACAACACATTTCTTTACTCTGGCCAATTTTTAACCCAGTCAATTAATCTAGGTCCCATACCAAGGGTACCCAGCTTATTTCAGTCACCTGTGCGGAACAGTGTCGAAGGCTTTGCTGAAATCTAAGTACACCACATCTAGCGCCCCTCCCATGTCCAACTGTTTGGTCACCCAGTCAAGGAAATCAATCAAATTCAACTGGAACGACCTGCCTCTAGTGAAGCCATGCTGCCTCGGGTCCTGCATTCCATTCAATTCAAGAAACCTCACAATCCTCCACTTTAGAAGCATTTCCATTAGTTTATTAACCACCAAGGTCAGACTGACAGGTCTGTAATTCCCAACCTCCTCCTTATTGCCACTCTTGTGCAAAGGGACCACATCTGCCCTTCTACAGTCCTGTGGGCCCACTCCGGACTCTAAGGCAGCATTGAAGAGGTCAGTGGAGTCGCCTTAGTCCTTGAGTACCCTTAGATGTATCCCATCAGGCCTCACCACTTTGTACACTTTTAGTTTAGCAAGCTCGTTACAAACACTGTCCTCCGAGAACAGATCTTGGTCTATCATACACCCATCCCCGTTTGCATTTGCTTTCTATGGTCCTACTACCAGCCTTTCATTCATGAACACAGAACAGAAATAGCTGTTAAGCAGTTCAGCTTTATCCTGATCAGCTTCCACATATTCCTCCCCCTCAGCTTTTGAGCCTCACAATGCTATTATGGCATTTTCTCCTGTCGCTTACATATCTGAAAAACGTCCCGTCTCCCACCACCAGCTCTGGCACAGACCGTATAAGGCTGTATAGAGAGAGGTGTGACCAGCAGAAGAAAAGAGGTGTTGATGCCCCTGTACAAGTCGTTGGTGAGGCCCCACCTGGAGTATTGTGTTCAGTTTTGGAGGCCGTATCTTGCTAAGGATGTAAAAAGAATTGAAGCGGTGCAAAGAAAAGCTACAAGGTTGGTATGGGATTTGTGTTTACAAGACGTATGAGGAAAGACTTGCGGACCTGAACATGTATACCCTGGAGGAAAGGAGGAACAGGGGTGATATGATACAGACGTTCAAATATTTGAAAGGTATTAATCCGCAAACAAACCTTTTCTGGAGATGGGAAGGCGGTAGAACGAGAGGGCATGAAATGAGATTGAAGGGAGGCAGACTCAAGAAGAATGTCAGGAAGTATTTTTTCACGGAGAGGGTGGTGGATGCTTGGAATGCCCTCCCGCAGGAGGTGGTGGAGATGAAAACGTTAATGGAATTCAAACATGCGTGGGATAAACATAAAGGAATCCTGTGCAGAAGGAAGGGATCCTCAGGAGCTTAGCCTAGAATGGGTGGCAGAGCTGGTGGTTGGGAGGCGGGGCTAGTGCTGGGCAGACTTATACGGTCTGTGCCGGGGCTGGTGGTTGGGCGGCGGGGATAGTGCTGGGCAGACTTATACGGTCTGTGTCAGAGCCGGTGGTGGGAGGCAGGGATAGTGCTGGGCAGACTTATAGGGTCTGTGCCAGAGCTGGTGGTTGGGAGGCGGGGTTGGTGGTTGGAAAGCGAGGATAGGGCTGGCCAGACTTATACGGTCTGTGCACTGAAGAGGACAGTACAAATAAAAAAGTAGCACATATGAATTTATCTTCTTGGGCAGACTGGATGGACCGTGCAGGTCTTTTTCTGCCGTCATCTACTATGTTACTATGTCTTATTCCCCCAATTTTACCGTATTAGCTATCTTTTCTTCCATTTGCCTTTTCACTTTCCAGACGGCTTTTCCAGCTTCTCTTAGCTTATCCAGGTATTCTCGCCTATTATCTTCTTTCTCTTATAACGTTTGAAAGCTAACCTCCTTTCCCTTACCTTTTCAACTACTATGTTCGAGAACCACAGCGGTCTTCTTTTCCTCTTTCCTTTATGTAATTTATTTAACATAAAGATTACTTACCTATAAAATAGCTCCTTTCAGTCCTGCCCAGTGCTGTTCTACTTCTTTCAGTTGTTCCCATGCCAACTCTTTTTTGAGAAATTCCCCCATCTTAGCAAAGTTAGTTCTTTTGAAATCCAGGACCTTCAATCTCGAATAAGACCTCTCCTCTGTCTTAATATTGAACCATACCATTTGGTGATCACTAAATGTCAAATGGTCTCCCACCATGATATAGCAGATGACAGCAGAAAAAGACCTGCACGGTCCCATCCAGTCTGCCCAACAAGATAACTCATACGTGCTACTTTTTGTGTATACCTTACCTTGATTTGTATCTGTCTTTTTCAGGGCACAGATCGTATAAGTCTGCCCAGCACTAGCCCCGCCTCCCAACCACCAGCCCCTTGATTTGTATCTGTCATTTTCAGGGCACAGATCGTATAAGTCTGCCCAGCACTAGCCCCGCCTCCCAACCACCAGCCCCTTCTCTCCGTTTGTAAGCGCCAGGTCCAGAATTGCTCCATCCCATTTCGGTTTCGTTACCTACTGCGGAAACAATTCTTCCTGTAGGGAATCCAAGATCCCTTTGCTTCTGGACGACACCGCAGCAGGGACGCCCCAATCGACATCTGGCATATTAAAATATCAGTAGTACTTCCTCTTTCCTAGCTCTCTTGTGGATGTCTTCAAATGTGTCCATTTCTTCTGAATGTGAAGGTGACCTGTAAATTACTCTGATGTAAATACATTTTTTTTCCCTCTTTCCAGTTTAACCCACAGCGCTTCTTCTGTACGCCACGTGTCCTGCAGTTCTGTCACTTTAATATTATTCTTAGCAAATAATGCCACTCCTCCACCCTTTTTTCCTACACTGTCCTTCCAAAACAGATTAAATCCAGGTATAGCTATATCCCAGTCATGGTTTTGTGACTGTGCAGTGTTATGTGAATGTAATTATTTTAAAGTGTACACCAGGGTTACGAAGAATTTAAAAAAAAAAAACACCTTCACGACTTTCTCCAGAATAGTTAAACTCATAGCTCTTTGTCCACACATTTAGTGACCACCAGTATATTGTTTTTTGATGGCTGTTAACTAGTTCTGGCCAGGTTAATGTTTGCCCTCTGTGTTATACATATTTTATTTCTGACTAGGATTTTATACTGTTATATTTCACCTGATGATATAACTGACATATCGGTAGTAATTGTTCCAAGCTTGGAGTGTCTAATGTGTAATAAACTTATTTCCCCGGCTACCTACTTTAGTTTTTGAGACACAGGTAGGCAAGGAGCCTCTCTTGCTAGACAAGAACCATTTTGAAGTAGAAGCCCCATGAAAACACATCTTGATCCATGCCCACAGAATTGCAGCACTAAGAGCAATAATATGTCAGTGAATCTTGTGAGTACTTCAGATACTTCTACAAGTAACCAGCTGATTCTTAGATATGGTGGTGATCATTAATACCCCAAAATAAAAATATTGCTGAAAATGATGCACTATGAGTAAAAAAAAAAAAAAAATTTAAAACCTAGACTGCTAGCAACAAATGCAGGACTAATATCCCACCATGACAGTGTATAATAGCATCAAGAACTAAAAAATCTTCTAATTAAGTTTAGGGCTTTTTCATTATTTGAAGTAAACAGTAAACACAGAAAAATGATCTTTAACTGCATGCAAGCCCAAAAATAAGTAACAAATAATTAAGTATAGAAGACAAAAGGAAAGGCAGAAAATGAGCAAATTGTGGCTATAATACTATGCAGGAAAGAACTGTGCATCCCTAGAAAGCTCTTAGAAATCTCTGGAATGATTCTTCACAATGGAAGAAAGCAGACTTACACGAACATTGTGTGTGTCTATGGTGTAGCTCTTGAGCATCACAGAAAAATGAACCTATACCGGCATTTCTGTCCTGTAAAAATGTTTCATTTAGACAACTGATTCACATTATTAGAAAATGCATTAAATTCCAGTTTTATGTATCTTAAAATATCCACAACTGCTGCTTTACATCAAGACAAAGGACATAAAATTCTAGCCTAGGTTAATGGTCATCTCTAGTAAAAGATCTGACAAAGTGGCAAAGTAGTAAATTAGGTTTTGCTACTATAACTTTAGCCCATATCTTTCTTGCATTAGTCATTCTTTATAACTCATAAGCTTGGAACAAATGGCATAGTAGATTTGCTGTAGGCATATATAATTGCTATAATAAATATGATTATTTACTTTAGGGGAGGAGGGAGCAATGTTACAAATGGATGCTACCATAAGTACTAGAAAAAAAATTCATTGACAATGGATCACCAGTGAAAACATTAAAATTATTCTGCAATACAATTAAGCAAATCTATGATAGTTTTATGAAAACCTAGAGGACAGGCTATTTATTATCATATGTTTTGAACCAGCTTATATAGAAACACTCAATATGCTTTGAGGGATCTAATGGTAATCCTAAGCAGAAGCAGTCAGAAATAACAGCACACGTACCTAAAGGAATAGGATAAAGAAAAAGTACATTTTCAATGGGAACATGAAAATTAACATTTTTTTTAAAGAAATACCGGTAGAGTACCAGCCCTTATTAAGTGTTAGAAACCTGCAACACTACTAAAAAATACAATCTTCAATAAAACTGCTGCTTACCAGTTACCCCTCAGTAGACACCAAATTTGTGGAATACCATAAATTGATGGCACCTTATAAGGGCCAGTACTGCTTCAAGATAGAGGCTCTCACCTGCAAACAATATTCACATTGGTAAGGTTTCTCTCCACTGTGAGTCCTCTTATGCCGTTCCATATGATACTTCTGTATAAACCTCATACCACATTCATCACAAGGAAATGGTTTTTCACCTAATAATGGCAACAATGGGAAAGGACAAAGCAAATATAAATAACTTCAAATAACTTCAAAGGACTTTCAAAAGTAGATCACATTAGGTATGATTAACAATTTATACTTCACCTTCCAAATAACTTCCCTACGACATCACAAATACCAAAACAAGAGTGGATAGGGAGTTTTCATTAACAATATTTGTTACTGTGAACCGATATACTGAATGCTATATCTATGTTGAAAGAGCCTGACAAGATTCCATAAAAATATTGTGAAAAAGAGAAACATCTTTTAAAATAACATTTATTGCTATGCATAATTACAGAAATAACAGAAAGAATAAAAAGCAGTCAATGTTTAATTTCACACGTAATCTAGAACAATGTAGGTTTTTAAAATTTGCACTATTTTATAACCAAAGTGACTTACCTTTGACAGGTGTTTTCCAAAGAATAATCAGTCAAAGGTGGCTATCATCATCAGTCAACAGACACAAGATGGATCTCACAGAGGTTTCTAGAAAAGCCTAGAAACACTTGTGGGGGGGGGGGGGGGGGGGAGAGAATTCCATGCCAGCACTGTTTTACAGGGCCCCCTCAATTTAACATAACAGCAAGAAAAATCTTCAGAAGGAAGAAAGAGTATAGGTAACAGACTATTCTACTGTCCTTAGAGAACACTCTGGTAATGTCTCCAAATGTGTTACTTTTGTGCATTTTATAACAGGAATTTGCCTCATTTCTAAGATGGAGTATGTTGGAGATGATCTCAATTCCTCACATTTGCTGCTAGTATTTCTCTCAAAACTTACATTCTGAGTCTCCTTCTGGTGTTCGTAAGGTGTAATAGGAAATTACAAAGAAACGTGACAGTAGATAAGGGCCAAATGGCCCATCCTCAGCAACCACTATCTCCTCCTTTCCCTAACAGATCCCACATGGCTGTCCCATGCTTTCTTAAATTCAGATACAGTCCTCGTCTCCACCGCTAGACTATTCCATGTGTCCGAAGTATTTCCTTTGATTACTTATGAGCTTAACACCTCTTTACTTCATTCTATGCCCTCTCATTGCATAGTTTTCCTTCATTTGAAAAAGGCTCACCTCCTGTACATTAATGCTACAGAGGTATTTAAATGTCTATCATATCCTCTCTCCCCCACTTTTCTTCCAGAGTATGTATATTGAGGTCTGTAAGTCTGTCTCCACATACTTTATGACACAGACCACTGACTAATTTTGTAGCTGCCCTCTGGACCAGCTCCATCCGGTTTATATCTTTTTGTAGGTGCTGTCTCCAGAATTGCACAGAGTATTCTAAATGGGGCCTCACTAGAGACTTATACAAGAGCACTATCACCTCCTTTTTCCTGCTGGCCATTCCTCTCCTTATCACCCGACCACCCTTCTGGCTTTGACTGTCGCCTTTTCTGTTTGGCTAACTTAAGATTATCATATACCAACCCCCCCCCCACTCCTCAAAGTCCCGCTCTTCTTTCATACACAGAAGTATTTCACCTCCTATACTTCTATGTATGAACGGTAGTTCTTTTGGATTTTGCAACTGAGGAGCATGACCCTTCATTTTTTAGCATTAAATCTTAGTTGCCAATTTCTGGACCATTCTAGCTTCGCTAGATCTCTCCTCATGCTATTCACACCCTCTGGGGTGTCCACCCTATATTACACAGAGTTTGGTATCATTTGCAAAGAAACAAACCTTATCAGATAATCCTTCTGCAATATCAATTACAAAGATGTTAAAGAGAGCTGCCCTAGCACTGATCTCTAAGGTACACCACTGATAACATCCCTTTCCTTGGAACAAGCTCCATTTACACTACCCTCTGTCTCCTTCCATTTAACCAGTTTTTAACCCAGCCAGTCATTTTAGGGTCAATACCGAGGGCACTCAGTTTATTTGTCAGCTGTGCGGAACTGTATTGAAGGCTTTACTAAAATCCAAGTACACCACATCTAGTGCCCCTCCCACATCCAGTTGTTTGGTCACCCAGTCAAAGAAAATCAATCTGATTTGTCTGACAAAATTTGCCTCTAGTGAAACCATGCTGCCTCGGATCCTGAAGTCCATTCAATTCTAGAATTATTTTAGATTAGGCCAGTAATGCCTACTAGTCCAACTGGTACAATCTACCTTTCCACCACATTTTCTTGCTCTCTGGCTGTATATGCTGGTACTTTAGGATCATCTCTTACTCCACATATAATGCAAAGTATTTGTCTGGTACCAACACTTCTATAAGGTATAAATAACAATATTCTTGTGTGTTTCTTGCATTAAAGCCTGCTTTCTTCCTCTTTTTTTTTTTAATTGGTGAACACAGAATAACCCAGGTGATCACATTCTCCACGATTCTGTCAGTCATAATCTGGGTAATAGTGCTTTCGCAGCAATGTCATAATGTTTACATGGGTACAGGCCTTTTGACATCAACATGTCACATCCAGTGACTGTTTCTAGTCCAATACTACAGAACCTTACAATTGTTTCCTACGCTAGCTATGAACCATTTATCCTTCCTATTATCTTGTGTTGCAGTTGTCAAGCTCTCATCTCTGCATTTCCTGCTATATTTGTTTCAGTCAGTTTTTCCTCGTTTACTCATCTGATTCTTTATAGATATAAGAACATAAGAGTAGCCATACTGGGCCAGACCAATGGTCCATCTGGACCAGTATCATGTTTTCCAAACAGTGGCCAAGCAGGTCACAAGTTTTTTGCCATTTCTGTTGCTTCTTTCCTCCCATGGCTGATGGATTCTCATTCATTCCTTCTATTTATCAGAATATTTGTCCAGGATTAAGGATGGAAATACCCTGTAATCACTTGCTTTTGGGTTTCCATAGTTTTTGATTATTTGGGTCTACTGAGGCTGCTAAGTATGCATGGAGGTCTGTGATAATGCTATGTGTATAATCTATTTCTAGAAGATCCATACTCATATTTTGGATGTATAATCTTGGCATACACTGACACGCATAGATAAGAAAACTCTTTCCTGTCTATTAGGTTGTTCTTATATCCCAACTTGTTGAGATCTTTACTCAGGCTATGATTCCAAAGCTCTATGAACACATGGAAATTACAAGTTGTAATTTCTACCTTATTCAATGCTGTTTAAGCACTTTTCAATACCTTTTTTAGTCTTTTACAAAATATTTTTGCTTATGTTTCTCTCAGTAATTTGTGCTAGACTACTGCACCTTCTTCTGCTTCTGGATATGCATACACATCTTCCTGATTAAACTCTTCCTCATGTGTCTTCTGGCAGACACCTTCCAATTTCATTAGTCTTCCATTAAGGAAGGATGCCTTTGTATGTTTGTCAAGACCACGTATATTATCCTTTCATAATCTAAAAAAGTCTGCACTACTCAGAACTGTTCCACCAAATGAGCATCAAAGGAGGTTTATGGCTTCAAATAATATTATCTGGGGCTCAACAGTGCCTTTGGAATTAGAGTTACATACATAGGACAATGAGTTAACAGAAGCAGTGGATTTGGTGGCAGACAAGACTGGACAAAGAATCTGCCTGAAATATAACTTGTATCTTGATGTTAGAAATGATATATTGTCCTTTATAATTCAGAGTGTAGTTTGTTACATTTTCATGGTCATCTTAATATACTTGATCGATCCAGGATTCACTCTATGCATTTTCACGGCAGTGTATTATCTGAGAGTAGGATATTATCAAAAGCTTTCACAATCAATCCATACTATATTGATGTTTTGAATTTTATCACACCTTGTTGTGATAAAACCATGCTTTCTCCAAAGAAAATCAGATTAATTCAAATCACATAGATGGCTTAATTTTCTGCCAAAATGCTTCAGAATTGTATTCCAGCATTTGTTTTCAGGGTCTCTGTACCCCAGAGGTATCAGAACAAGAGTGGAAAGGTTAGCTGTTGGTTATGTGGTGACTGAAGTGTTGAGAACAGTGCTCAAGAGACTGCCTTATTTTTAAAAAAAAAAAAAATGTTTTAATGGATTTCCGGAAGAGGCATGTGAAACAGACCATGTTGGGACCTTTGACTGTGAAGTTTTGAATTGAACTCAATTGAACTTACACTTGTATGTCTCAGAAGAACATTTTCTAAAACCAAATTGCATTGGGTGTAAAATATCATGGAGCTCCAAATATGTTGATGGAAGCATTAGTTGCCAACCAGCTAAGATCTTGATAAAAATAGAAATTTTTGCAATTGGTCTAGAGTTAGCTGGCGCCTCTTTTCTTCATGATGGATCTTTCAAAGTGCAGTTAATAATATAGTTCCTAAGTAAGAAGGAAATACAGATGTTTTTAGAGCAAAGCCAACCCAGGAGTACAGTCAGTCTAGAAACTGGTAAGAAGGGCATATATCCAGGGCACAATGTGAAGAGGGAAACTTCCTTAGCATGAACTGATCTTTTAGTTTAACAGGGAGGAAGCTGTTCCAAATTCTGCCAGCTGGTATTCCACTTTTATCCACACTAGTGGATATAGAAACAGCAATAGGTAGAGTATTGCATGCATTTCTGGTCACCGTATCTCAAAAAAGATACAACGGAATTAGAAAAGATTCAAAGAAGGGTGACCAAAATGATAAACTCTTCTCATATGAGGAAAGGCTAAAGAGGTTAAGCCTCTTCAGTCTGGAAAAAAGATGACTGAGTAGGGATATGATCGAGCTCTACAAAATCCTAAGTAGTATAGAACGGGTAAAAGTGAGTCGATGTTTTATTCTTTCAAAAGAACAAAGACTAGAGGACACTCAATCCGTAAAGACAAATAGGGGTAAATATTTTTCCACTCAATGAATAGTTAGGCTTTGGAACTAGTTGCCAAAGGATATGGTTACAGCGGTTGGCATATCTGAGTTTAAGAAGGATTTGGACAAGTTCCTAGAGGAAAAGTCCATAGTCTGATATTGAGATAGACACTGGGGGAAGCCACCGCTTGCCCTTGGATCAGTAGCATGGAATCTTGCTACTATTTGGGATTCTGCCAGGTACGTGTGACTTGGATTGACTACTGTTCAAAGCAGGATGCTGAGTTAGATGGACCGTGGGTTTCATCCAGTACAGTTGCTCTTATGTTCTTAGAGCATCACTTGCTGTGAGTTGTTGAATTACCTCAGAATCAGAGGAGAACAGAGGCTGAAGATTTGTAATTGATTTAACTAAAACAAATTTTTTTTAGTCACTACAGTAATTACCAGTAGATATTAAATAGTGGATCTTTTTAGCCTCCACCAGCTGGTGTTTATATTCTAATTGCAGATTTCCAGGATTGTCTAGAAGCATGTTTTTTGTTTCCACCACTGACTTTCTAGGCGCTTATATTGTTTTAGTTGTAACAAAGGGTCATTAAATCAGGAGGAGGATTTCTGTCTGAGTAAAATGAATTTGTAAAGGTAAAATTATGTATCATACCTGATAATTTTCTTTCCATTAATCATAGCTGATCAATCCATAGACTGGTGGGTTGTGTCCATCTACCAGCAGGTGGAGATAGAGAGCAATCCTTTTGCCTCCCTATATGTGGTCATGTGCTGCCGGAAACTCCTCAGTATGTCGATATCCAAGCTCCATCCGCAGGACTCAGCACTTAGAGAATTACACCCACAAAGGGACACTCTGCCCAGCTCACCACCGCCGAAACGGGGGAGGGGAATTAACCCAGCTCATCCCCACACAAGTGGGGGAGGGGAATCCGTCCAGCTCATCCCCGCGGAGCGGGGGAGGGACACCACACCCGCCGATGCGGGGGGATCTGGCTTATCCTGCAACCGCAACCGCGGGAGGAGCTGACTGACCCTAACACCGCCGAAGCGGGAGGGGTACAAAGCTGCCCTACAGCCACACGAAGCGGGAGGGAGCGCCAGCAGAATTTATGTCTCAATCCAGCCCCGTAAAACGGAGGGGAGAGGAATGCAGCAGCTCACTGTAACACAAATTCGTCTCAACTCTTGAAGAATCCATTGAAAAACTTGAACACGAAGTCCTCCTGAACAGGAATTGAAGACTAAACTTGAACCTGAAATGCAACCAGAATATAAACAATACAGATATCTGGGAGGGACTATGGATTGATCAGCTATGATTAATGGAAAGAAAATTATCAGGTATGATACATAATTTTACCTTCCATATCATCATGCTGATCAATCCATAGACTGGTGGGATGTACCGAAGCAGTACTCACCCAGGGCGGGACATTGAAATCCCTGACCGCAACACTGAAGCTCCAAACTGGGCCTCCGCCCGAGCAGCCACAGCCAAGCGGTAATGCCTGGAGAAGGTATGGGCCGATGCCCAAGTTGCCGCCTTGCAAATCTCTTCCAAGGAGACGGACCCGGCCTCTGCCATCGAGGCCACCTGAGCTCTAGTGGAGTGAGCCTTCAGCTGGTTAGGCGGCACCTTCCCCGCGGCCAAATAAGCCGCTGCAATGGCTTCCTTGACCCATCTTGCCACTGTAGGCTTAGAAGCCTGCAGACCCTTACGAGGACCTGCAAACAGGACAAACAGATGATCCGATTTCCGGAAATCATTGGTCACTTCCAAGTATCTGATGATGACTCGTCTCACATCCAGATATTTGAGAGCAGAGAATTCCTCTGTGTAGTCCTCCCTACGAAAGGAAGGGAGACAGAGCTGCTGATTCACATGGAAGCGAGAAACAATCTTGGGCAGGAAGGAAGGCACTGTGCGAATAGTCACTCCTGCCTCAGGGAACTGCAGAAAGGGCTCTCGACATGAGAGTGCCTGGAGCTCGGAAACTCTTCTGGCTGAAGTGATAGCCACCAAAAAGACTGCTTTCAACGTCAGGTCTTTCAGAGATGCCCTTGACAAGGGTTCAAAAGGCGGCTTCAAGGCTCTTAGCACCAGGTTGAGATTCCACGCAGGCACCACTGAGTGCAGAGGAAGGCGCAGGTGATTAACTCCCTTGAGAAAGCGCACCACATCTGGCTGCGAAGCCAGGGAAACACCCTTCAGGCGGCCTCTGAAGCAAGCCAGAGCCGCTACCTGGACTTTAAGGGAACTGAGCGACAGGCCTTTCTCCAGACCTTCTTGCAGGAACGCCAACACTGAAGAAATTGGAGCAGTGAAGGGAGAAAGTGAGCCTGCTTCACACCATGCTGCAAAGGTACGCCAAACCCTGGCGTAAGCAGTAGAAGTAGAGCGCTTCCTCGCTCTTAGCATAGTGGCGATGACCTTGTCTGAGAAGCCCTTCTTTCTCAGACGCTGCCGCTCAATAGCCAGGCCGTAAGACCAAAGGGGGAGGGATCCTCCATCACCACGGGACCCTGATGCAACAGGCCCTGCTCCACTGGCAGGATTATCCGGCCCGGATGCTTTGCCACCGGGTCTAGCACCCTGCCCAACATGGGCCAGGGCGGGAACACGTAGAGAAGCTCCTGTGTCGGCCACTGTTGGAGAAGAGCATCTACTCCCAGGGATCGAGGGTCCCGTCCTCTGCAGAAGAAGCGCGGCACTTGGCAATTGGCCGATGACGCCATCAGATCTAGGCTCAGCTGGCCCCAGCGCTTCGAGATATCCAAGAACGCCTGAGCAGATAGCTGCCACTCTCCGGGATCCAAGGTATGGCGACTGAGAAAGTCCGCCTTGACATTCATGACTCCGGCAATGTGGGCCGCTGACAGCTGTTCCAGGTTCGCTTCCGCCCACTGGCATAGATTCATGGCCTCCTTGGCTAGAGGGGCGCTCTTGGTACCTCCCTGGCGGTTGACATAGGCCACAGCCGTGGCATTGTCCGACAGGACCCGTACTGGCTTCAACGCCAGTACCGGGATGAACTCCAAAAGCACCAACCGAATGGCTCTGAGTTCCAGGAGGTTGATAGACCACTTTGCCTCTGCAGGAGACCAGAGCCCCTGCGCTGTCCTTCCCAAGCAGTGGGCTCCCCAGCCCGACAAAGAGGCGTCTGTCGTGACGACAATCCACTCCGGGGTCACCAGAGGCATTCCTGCAGACAACTTGTCTGTCTGCAGCCACCAGCTCAGCGCCTTGCGCACTGCTGGGTCCAAGGGAAGGCGCACAGCATAATCCTCCGACACCGGAGTCCAGCGCTGCAGCAGAGAGTGTTGTAGTGGTCTCATATGAGCCCTGGCCCAGGGCAATACTTCCATCGTGGCCGTCATAGAGCCCAACAGCTGCATGTAGTCCCAAGCCCGAAGAGGATGTTGAATAAAAGCATAAAAATGTTGAATAAAAGCATAAAAAAATTGGAGTGGAATGCTTCAAAAAAAACATGCAGAGCTAGCTGTTTCAACACTAAAATCTCCTGGGACATGATGGGGCCCACATTAGCCAGAGGCAGGCTCCAGAAAGTCTGTGGGATAGAAGGTAGGGGGGTAATAGAAAGCAGATGTTCTGCACATGATTAACAGTTTGTGGTATTCAGAGACTTGCACAGGGATGTTGTATAGTCAGATGCCAAAGAAAGCTATATAAGACCAATGAGAGATCTGTGCCTTTAAGCATTCTCTGACTGCTTTGTCTGAACATGCTTCCTGCATACCTCATAAAAGGTATGCAGTACAATTGTAAATAAACTTTTTATATTAAATCGTCTAGTCTTCTCTTCAAAGTGGCGAGCCAGCCAGGAGTAGGAGTAGGAGTAGGCCGCACACGGAAAAGAGAAGGCCAGACGAATAACAAATTAAGTGTTTGTTGTTAACGAAGTTTTTTACAGGATTTTGAGAGAGAGCAAGCGTTGTTTAAGCCTAATTTCTGTGCTCCACTGATGTGGGATTGATCAAACTGCTGAACTGGACATATAGGCTACGACTCCTGGGCTTGCTAAAGAGAAATAAGAAGACGCGTGAGTAAGCTTACACTGTGGCCTTATATATTTGTTTAGTTTTGTAGTTTTCTGTTTTGTATATTTTCTTTGTTTAGGTGCAGTAGTATATTTTTGTAGGTTGTGGCTCTATAGGAGAAATTGTAATAGTCAGAATAAAATGAAAGGGAAAGGGGCAGATAAGAAAGAACAGCCTCCTGTATATGCTATGTATTTAGATTTAGATAGTTCAAAAAAATGCTCCCCTTTGCAGCATGTCATAGAATTATTCCCATTAGAAAAAAAACAGATTGAAAAAATACATGAGAAATGGTATGATGCAAAAGATTCTTTTTTGAGCTGGTCTCAGTATGGATCGTTTGAAAAAATACAGCAAGAGCGGGAAAAGCAACCTTTTGTTCAGCCTGAAGGTTGAGGAATGTCATCTGTTTTTGATTTCTCGGTGTTTGGCTGTTAAAGGTTAGAAAGGTCAGGAAGAACTGAAATTTTTTTTTGTTCCTTTTAAAAGATTGTTTTAGATTAGATTTAAATAAGTTCTTTGTCTTATAGGGAATTCTGATCTCTGTTTATTTTAAAATATGTGTTATTCTGTTTCTAGTTCTCTATGTGGAATGTCTTTGCAATTTAACTTTGTTTGACTCTTTTAAGTGAGATTCCTGCAGTGTTAAGAGATCATCTGGCTTAAATTAGTCACAGTCCTAGCTAGTTCTGTGTGTAGGGCTAATAGGGGAAAGAGGTGATTTAAAATCTTTAATAACATCTGAACAATATGATTTGTCAGCAATTTGGTCACTATGCTTCAGAATGTTATCAGAATGCAGGAATGCCCCAAGTACAAATGCAGACGCAGCAAGGATTGATGCCACAAGTAATAGGGATGCCTGTGAGTGCCCCGCAGACTGCAATACAGCAGCCAGCGACGCAATCACAGGGACCAGGGGCTGCAGTACAGAGACAGGGTACTGTAAATGCTTTTCCAACTTGGCAGAATACTCCAGACCAATGCTATTGACTGGAAGCAGACCAGTGTCAGGAAGAGGGAATGATTTTCAGGTTAGACACAAGGGAACCCTTTATTACATTAACAATTGGCAAATATGGAACTTCTGTGAGATTTTTGATAGATACAGGGGCGAGTACCTCTGTGTTGTGTGCAAAACCACTGGGAGTTAAGCTTTCAAATCAGTATAGAACAACAGTGGGATTTACGGGGATAGAACAAAGAAAAAGGCTAACAGAACCCACTCTGGTGCGCTTGGAATGCCAACCGCACGGTTCAAGGGAGGCTGTGGTACCCTTCTTAGTGGCACCTGATTGCCCAGTAAATTTGTGTGGTAGAGACTTATTGTCTCAATTAGGATTGTGTTTAGATTTTGGAAATAAAGAAATACCAAGTTTGCTCACCATGGTTCAACAGTTGAATAATGAAAATAAAGTAAGGGTTATGGAAGAATTACCACAACATATTTGGAGTACAAGTGATTCACCATATGGACTAGCCATAAATGCAAAACCCCATAAGATAGAATTAATAGAAAGGGCAAAGGGGCCGAAGCAAGACCCTTACCCCATACGACCTAAATTAGTATCCAAAACCCTGGAACACATTGGTAAATTATTGAAATGTGGTATTATTGAACCTTCAGTATCCCCGTACAATACCCCATTGTTTCCTGTCCCAAAAGGGGAAAACAATGTAAGGATAGTACATGATTTAAGAGAGCTAAATGAGGTTACAAAAAATCAATTTCCAATTTGTGCAAATCCTGCTACTCTTTTGCATACCCAGAATATATATGCATATAACACTGTTATTGACTTGTCTAATGCATTCTTTTCAATACCTCTTCATCCAGAGTCTAGGGATTTGACGTCATTTATAGTACAGAATGAGGCATACAGGTGGACTAGGATGCCTCAAGGCTTTACTGATAGTCCATCGGTATTCTCAAAACAACTAATGATGGATTTAAAGGATTTCAGGAGTCAATTGCCTGACACGGTGTCATTGTTTGTCTATGTAGATGATATTCTACTGTCTGCTGAGACTGAAGCAGAATGCCTAGATTGGACTACAAAATTATTTTTGTTATTAGGAGAGTTAGGATATAAATGTAACCGGGAAAAATGTGTTATAGCTCAGTCTACTGTCACCTTTTTAGGACAAAATGTTTCAGCAGAACATAAGGTAATTATACCGGAAGTTATATCTATTTTAAATGAGACTCCGGTACCGCAAACAGTTACCCAGTTACGTGCTGTTTTGGGAATGTTAAATTACTGCAGACAATGGATACCAAATTATACACAAAAAGTAATGAGACTTTATAAACATTTGAAACTGCCCGCAGCCACACCAAAGAATACATTAATTGTATTGGAAGAGCAGGATAAGATAATATTAGCTAAGATTGTGAGGGATTTGTTATCTCCAGGACCGTTAGCAGTAATAGATATCCAATCACCTGTGCATCTGTGGGTAAAAGACATGGGAAATAGTTGGGCAGCTATGATTAATCAAAACAATGAAGTAAATGCACCAGTAGCTTTTTTGTCAGGCTCTTTTAATCATGTGGAAAAGGGAATGAAAGAAATACCAAAGTTACTGACAGCTATAGTGGCTGCAGTAGGCAAGTGGAGAGCACAAATGCCTTTTGTTCCTATTGTAATACATACCAACCACACGATTAAAACGCTGTTGAGCCCTAGCCAAACAGCATTGACAGCCACTAGATTTGGAAAATATCAAGCAGTACTTTTAGGACAAGATATAAGAATACCATTAACTAAAGAACAGAGAAATAAGATAGATCTGCTTTTTCCTGTCAATCTAGAGGGTGAGATCGATACTATAGAAATCCCTACATTTCACTGTCTTACTTTTGAACCCTTATCTGATGGATTAATATGGTTTACAGATGGAGCTTGTGAAAGGACTGTTGCAGGCTTTGCCTGCGTGCAGGTAGATGAGAATCTAAGAAAGATAATGCAAGTACAATATAAAACCCCTCCTGACCATACTGCACAGCATGCTGAACTTTTAGCCGTTATTACGGCCTTACAACACACTGATATGACTCAAAATGTCACTATATATACTGATAGTGGTTACGTTGCAAGTTCACTACAGTATCATATATTAAATTGGCAGCGTAGGGGGATGATAACCAGTGCAGGTAAAAATTTACAACATTACACATATTGGAAATTGCTGTTTGAAATTTTGGCAAGAAGGGAACGTGAAGGTAGAAAAACTGCAGTTGTGTGGACCCCGGCCCACACTGAAAAGTCAACCTTTGAGGCACTAGGTAATGCAATGGCTGATGCAGCAGCAACGGAGGTGGTTAAGCAAAGTGAAAAGATTTTGTATAATACTAGACAGACACAGGAAGGGCCACTTACGAATGTAGATAAGATTGAAATGTGGCAGCCAGAGGGACAGGAAAGTGAAAAATGGTTGAAGAGAGGATGTATGAAATTGGGAAGTGAATGGTTTAATGCAGAAGAAGGATTACCTTGTATGCCAATGAGCCAGGCGATTAAGGTATTGGCTGGTTGGCATGCAACCATGCATTGGAATAAGGAAACAATGAGACAACAGTTTGAACAAAGGTTTTGGACCTTGAAAATTGATAACTTGATTCAACAGGTTGTGCAAAATTGCATGGTATGTAATATTAACATACCTAAAAGAGGTCCTAAAATATCGCCTGGGACACTTCCAATACCAGAAGGCCCAGCAAAAGAATGGTATATAGCACAGCTCAGTACTGGCAAAAGCTACAACCTATGTTGAACCTGACAAGTGATATGATCCGAACAAATGTAGCATCACAGGCAGGAACTACTAATGATGTTTGTGCTTTTAAAGTAGGTGACCTAGTGCTACGAAAGAATTTTACACATAAAACATGGAAGGATCCTGTGTATGTAGGGCCTTTTGCTATCACGGCCCTTACTCAGACCGCTGCCTGTCTGGAAGGTCATACTTCTTGGATACATTTAGCAGATATTCGACGAATTAATAACATTGAAATGGACAAAGAATAAACAAACATCATGTCCCTAAACATGATGGTATTGGACTGTTGTTGTTTGTTAATGGACAATGAACACATATGATAATAGACTTGTTACAGTGGCCAAGATGTTGAATTTGACTGATTGTATCATATGTGCCCACTGACTGACATCATCCTTGTCCTTGCCAACTATGATATATGGGACTACAATGATAAAATCATGTCTGTTATCCCAATAATACCTGTGTAAGAGATGATGAAAACCTTCATTGGACAAATGAGACTATTTATAAGCAAGCCTTGCTTATGGACAAGTACCCACAGACATCATGTTGGTGTCTGATTAATAGTATGACAACTGAACACATTCCCCCGATAAAGTGCACTTACACGCAGAATGTTGTAACAACTGATTCAATGAATGTTATGCTTTTAATTTGTGTAATTTTTAATGCCACATTAACTAATGCAATTGGGCATTATCCTTATAATTGTTCTTATATGAAACATAAGAATGACAGTGTACTTCCCTTTGATGAAACTCACTGTCTGTATTCAAAAGAAATATAAATTTTGTACCCTAGTACAATTGAATCTGTTTAATGCAACATGTATTAGCATGTTTGCAAAGATGTGCCAGGATGTTTTTAAAATAACAATGATAACTGAAATTCAGAATAAATAGAACTTTAATATGTCAGCCAAAAATATTGAAAAAGCGTGCAGAAACTGAATGCCACAAACAAGGGGGGAGGAGATTTAGAAAGGAGGTAAGAAAACAGACTGGAGCTGAAACAGATGTGTTGAGGCCTGGAATATCAGTCCTCAAAGGGAGGATGTTGAATAAAAGCATAAAAATGTTGAATAAAAGCATAAAAAAATTGGAGTGGAATGCTTCAAAAAAAACATGCAGAGCTAGCTGTTTCAACACTAAAATCTCCTGGGACATGATGGGGCCCACATTAGCCAGAGGCAGGCTCCAGAAAGTCTGTGGGATAGAAGGTAGGGGGGTAATAGAAAGCAGATGTTCTGCACATGATTAACAGTTTGTGGTATTCAGAGACTTGCACAGGGATGTTGTATAGTCAGATGCCAAAGAAAGCTATATAAGACCAATGAGAGATCTGTGCCTTTAAGCATTCTCTGACTGCTTTGTCTGAACATGCTTCCTGCATACCTCATAAAAGGTATGCAGTACAATTGTAAATAAACTTTTTATATTAAATCGTCTAGTCTTCTCTTCAAGGAGAAGCTACATAAGTACATAAGTAGTGCCATACTGGGAAAGACCAAAGGTCCATCTAGCCCAGCATCCTGTCACCGACAGTGGCCAATCCAGGTCAAGGGCACCTGGCACGCTCCCCAAACGTAAAAACATTCCAGACAAGTTATACCTAAAAATGCAGAATTTTTCCAAGTCCATTTAATAGCGGTCTATGGACTTGTCCTTTAGGAATCTATCTAACCCCTTTTTAAACTCCGTCAAGCTAACCGCCCGTACCACGTTCTCCGGCAACGAATTCCAGAGTCTAATTACACGTTGGGTGAAGAAAAATTTTCTCCGATTCGTTTTAAATTTACCACACTGTAGCTTCAACTCATGCCCTCTAGTCCTAGTATTTTTGGATAGCGTGAACAGTCGCTTCACATCCACCCGATCCATTCCACTCATTATTTTATACACTTCTATCATATCTCCCCTCAGCCGTCTCTTCTCCAAGCTGAAAAGCCCTAGCCTTCTCAGCCTCTCTTCATAGGAAAGTCGTCCCATCCCCACTATCATTTTCGTCGCCCTTCGCTGTACCTTTTCCAATTCTACTATATCTTTTTTGAGATACGGAGACCAGTACTGAACACAATACTCCAGGTGCGGTCGCACCATGGAGCGATACAACGGCATTATAACATCCGCACACCTGGACTCCATACCCTTCCTAATAACACCCAACATTCTATTCGCTTTCCTAGCCGCAGCAGCACACTGAGCAGAAGGTTTCAGCGTATCATCGACGACGACACCCAGATCCCTTTCTTGATCCGTAACTCCTAACGCGGAACCTTGCAAGACGTAGCTATAATTCAGGTTCCTCTTACCCACATGCATCACTTTGCACTTGTCAACATTGAACTTCATCTGCCACTTGCACGCCCATTCTCCCAGTCTCGCAAGGTCCTCCTGTAATCGTTCACATTCCTCCTGCGACTTGACGACCCTGAATAATTTTGTGTCATCGGCGAATTTAATTACCTCACTAGTTATTCCCATCTCTAGGTCATTTATAAATACATTAAAAAGCAACGGACCCAGCACAGACCCCTGCGGGACCCCACTAACTACCCTCCTCCACTGAGAATACTGGCCACGCAATCCTACTCTCTGCTTCCTATCTTTCAACCAGTTCTTAATCCATAATAATACCCTACCTCCGATTCCATGACTCTGCAATTTCTTCAGGAGTCTTTCGTGCGGCACTTTGTCAAACGCCTTCTGAAAATCCAGATATACAATATCAACCGGCTCCCCATTGTCCACATGTTTGCTTACCCCCTCAAAAAAATGCATTAGATTGGTGAGGCAAGACTTCCCTTCACTAAATCCGTGCTGACTTTGTCTCATCAGTCCATGTTTTTGTATATGCTCTGCAATTTTATTCTTAATAATAGCCTCCACCATCTTGCCCGGCACCGACGTCAGACTCACCGGTCTATAATTTCCCGGATCTCCTCTGGAACCCTTCTTAAAAATCGGAGTAACATTGGCTACCCTCCAGTCTTCCGGTACTACACTCGATTTTAGGGACAGATTGCATATTTCTAACAGTAGCTCCGCAAGTTCATTTTTTAGTTCTATTAATACTCTGGGATGAATACCATCAGGTCCCGGTGATTTACTACTCTTCAGCTTGCTGAACTGACCCATTACATCCTCCAAGGTTACAGAGAATTTGTTTAGTTTCTCCGACTCCCCCGCTTCAAATATTCTTTCCGGCACCGGTGTCCCCCCCAAATCCTCCTCGGTGAAGACCGAAGCAAAGAATTCATTTAATTTCTCCGCTACGGCTTTGTCCTCCTTGATCGCCCCTTTAACACCATTTTCGTCCAGCGGCCCAACCGACTAGGAACTGGTCCACCTGAGCCTGAAGTTTGACAATCCAATTGTCTGGCAGGAACACTCTGCCCACTTGGGTGTCGAATCGAACTCCCAGATACTCCAGGGACTGAGTCGGGCGCAGCTGGCTCTTCTCCCAGTTGATGATCCACCCCAGGGAGCTCAAAAGAGCAATCACCCGGTCCACAGCTTTGCCGCACTCTGCATAAGAGGGGCTCGGATCAACCAGTCGTCCAGATAAGGATGGACTTGTACTCCTTCCTTTCGCAGGAAGGCCGCGATGACCTCCATTACTTTGGAGAAGGTCCGCGGAGCAGTAGCCAACCCGAAAGGGAGGGCTCTGAACTGGAAGTGTCGGCCCAGGACTGCAAAACGCAGAAAGCGTTGATGAGGAGGCCAGATGGGAATATGCCGGTACGCTTCCTTGATGTCCAAGGAAGCCAAGAACTCCCCTGCCTTCACTGCCGCTATAACAGAGCGGAGAGTCTCCATGCGAAAGTGCCGCACTTTCAAGGCCCGATTGACCCCTTTGAGGTCGAGGATAGGCCGGACAGAACCTCCTTTCTTTGGTACCACAAAGTAAATGGAGTAACGTCCCTTGCCAAGCTGATTTTCTGGCACCGGAATGACCGCACCCAGGCGGATCAGATTGTCCAAGGTCTGCTGCACTGCCACAGCTTTGACCGGAGACTTGCAGGGAGAGAGTACAAACCCGTCTCTTAAGGGTCGGCAGAACTCTAGCTTGTAGCCGTCTCTGATGACTTCCAGCACCCAAGCGTCTGAAGTTACTCTGGTCCACTCGCCCAGAAACGAGGACAGGCGTCCTCCAATCTGCACTGGGCCATGGACCAGGATCCCGTCATTGGGTACGAGACCCTGGGGGAGGACCGGAGGGCGCACCTCCGGGACGGCGGTCTCTGCGAAAGGAATGCTGCTTGGGGGAGAAATTCCTCTGGAAGGAAGAGGGGGCAGAGGAACCCGACTTGCCCGGGCGGTACCGACGGGCTTCCTGAAACCGTCCTCTGGAGATACCGGGGCGAGCACTGGCCCGAGCCCTGACCTCTGGTAACCTCTTGCCCTTAGACGTGCCGAGATCGGTCATGATTTTGTCCAGCTCGACCCCAAAGAGCAGCTTGCCTTTAAAAGGCAACTTAGCCAGGCGGGACTTAGAGGCGTGGTCAGCAGACCAATGTTTCAGCCAAAGCCACCGCCGCGCAGAGACTGTCTGAGCCATACCTTTAGCCGAGGCTCTCAAGACATCATACAGTAAGTCTGCCAAATAAGCCAAGCCCGATTCCAGGGCCGGCCAATCAGCCCTCAAGGAAGGATCCGAGGGGGAAGCCCGCTGCACAATCGTCAGGCACGCCCTGGCCACATAGGAGCCGCAAACTGAGGCCTGCAAACTTAAGGCAGCCGCCTCGAAGGACGACCTTAAGGCCGCCTCCAATCTTCTGTCTTGGGCGTCCTTTAGGGCCGTGCCACCTTCCACCGGCAACGCCGTTTTCTTAGTCACCGCAGTGATTAAAGAATCCACGGTAGGCCATGAGCCGAAATTAAGGTGTGCATGGCATCATGCACGTGGAAGGTTCTAGGCGGGCGCTTCGTCCCCAGCATAATGGCGGAGCCAACAGGGGCTGAGGGAGAGACGTCCTCCGGAGAGGAAATCTTCAAAATGCTCATGGCCTGCATTAACAGGTTGGGCAAATCCTCTGAGCGAAAGATCCGTGCTGCAGAGGGGTCATCCGCTCCATCCGAGCGGGAATCCGTCTCCTCCAAGGAATCCCCAAAGGACCGTTGGGAGAACTCAGATACGCTGCCCTCATCTACATCAGAGGAAACAGCGTCCTCTAAGGCCTGGGCATCCACCTGAGGGCGTTTACTTCCGGGGGCCTCAACCCCTTTATCGGACAAGGGAGAAGGGGCAGCGTTCTGCATAATGAAGGCCTGATGCAGCAGCAAAATAAACTCGGGGGAGAAACCCCCCAAACTGTGCAATTCAGCAGCCTGGGCCACAGCCCTAGACGCATCCTCAGCCGGCGCTCGCAAGAGCGGGGGAGAACCATGCTGCGCATCCAAGATGGCGTCCGGCGCGACACTCCGTGAAGGAGCCGCGCGGGAAGAACGGCGCTTAACTTTAGCCGCTTTTTTGCCGTCGCCCAAATTAAGGGCGTTCATGGCATTAATGTCTCCCACCTCAAGGGCGGCCCAAGAAGAAGCCGTCCGAGCAGAGTGGCCGGCCAAAATGGCGGAGGCGAGTAGCGGGGGATGGGCGTTTATGGCGGGAAAAACCGCCGCACCGGAGGAAGACCCGGGACACTGACCGGCCTCCGAACTGACACCCAACAAGGGCGAATCAGACTTTAAGACCCCCGCATCCCCGCTAGAAGCGCACACGCGGTCCGGGGAGCGATTCTTCGCGCCCTTGTCCTCCGACGCCATAGGCCACGTGGAGATCGATCGGGGAACCCCCTGCCCGCTATAAAAAGGTAAAAATTACCTGCTTCTCGCTCCGAGCTGTAACGACCTGGTGTCCCAGTGAGTAGCTGCAATAAAGCGAATGCTACATACCTGTAGAAGGTATTCTCCGAGGACAGCAGGCTGATTGTTCTCACTGATGGGTGACGTCCACGGCAGCCCCTCCAATCGGAAACTTCACTAGCAAAGTCCTTTGCTAGCCCTCGCGCGCCCGCGCGCACCGCGCATGCGCGGCCGTCTTCCCGCCCGAAACCGGCTCGAGCCGGCCAGTCCAGTATGTAGCAAGACAATACACTTCAAGGGAAGACACAACTCCAAAGGGGAGGCGGGCGGGTTTGTGAGAACAATCAGCCTGCTGTCCTCGGAGAATACCTTCTACAGGTATGTAGCATTCGCTTTCTCCGAGGACAAGCAGGCTGCTTGTTCTCACTGATGGGGTATCCCTAGCCCCCAGGCTCACTCAAAACAACAACATTGGTCAATTGGGCCTCGCAACGGCGAGGACATAACTGAGATTGACCTAAAAAATTTACCAACTAACTGAGAGTGTAGCCTGGAACAGAACAAACAGGGCCCTCGGGGGGTGGAGTTGGATCCTAAAGCCCAAACAGGTTCTGAAGAACTGACTGCCCGAACCGACTGTCACGTCGGGTATCCTGCTGCAGGCAGTAATGAGATGTGAATGTGTGGACAGATGACCACGTCGCAGCTTTGCAAATTTCCTCCATGGTGGCTGACTTCAAGTGGGCTACCGACGCTGCCATGGCTCTAACATTATGAGCCGTGACATGACCCTCAAGAGCCAGCCCAGCCTGGGCGTAAGTGAAGGAAATGCAATCTGCTAGCCAATTGGATATGGTGCGTTTCCCTACAGCCACTCCCCTCTTGTTGGGATCAAAAGAAACAAACAATTGGGCGGACTGTCTGTGGGGCTGTGTCCGCTCCAGATAGAAGGCCAATGCTCTCTTGCAGTCCAATGTGTGCAGCTGACGTTCAGCAGGGCAGGAATGAGGACGGGGAAAGAATGTTGGCAAGACAATTGACTGGTTCAGATGGAACTCCGACACAACCTTTGGCAGAAACTTAGGGTGAGTGCGGAGGACTACTCTGTTGTGATGAAATTTGGTGTAAGGGGCCTGGGCTACCAGGGCCTGAAGCTCACTGACTCTACGAGCCGAGGTAACTGCCACCAGGAAAATGACCTTCCAGGTCAAGTACTTCGGATGGCAGGAATTCAGTGGCTCGAAAGGAGGTTTCATCAGCTGGGTGAGAACGACATTGAGATCCCATGACACTGTAGGAGGCTTGACAGGGGGCTTTGACAAAAGCAAACCTCTCATGAAGCGAACAACTAAAGGCTGTCCTGAGATCGGCTTACCTTCCACTTGGTAATGGTATGCACTGATTGCACTAAGGTGAACCCTTACGGAGTTGGTCTTCAGACCAGACTCAGACAAGTGGAGAAGGTATTCAAGCAGGGTCTGTGTAGGACAAGAGCGAGGATCTAGGGCCTTGCTGTCACACCAGACGGCAAACCTCCTCCAATGAAAGAAGTAACTTCTCTTAGTGGAGTCTTTCCTGGAAGCAAGCAAGATGCGGGAGACACCCTCTGGCAGACCCAAAGAGGCAAAGTCTACGCCCTCAACATCCAGGCCGTGAGAGCCAGGGACTGGAGGTTGGGATGCAGAAGAGCCCCTTCGTCCTGCGTGATGAGGGTCGGAAAACACTCCAATCTCCACGGTTCTTCGGAGGATAACTCCAGAAGAAGAGGGAACCAGATCTGACGCGGCCAAAAGGGAGCAATCAGAATCATGGTGCCTCGGTCTTGCTTGAGTTTCAACAAAGTCTTCCCCACCAGAGGAATGGGAGGATAAGCATACAGCAGACCTTCCCCCCAATCCAGGAGGAAGGCATCCGACGCCAGTCTGCCGTGGGCCTGAAGCCTGGAACAGAACTGAGGGACCTTGTGGTTCACTTGAGATGCGAAGAGATCCACCAGGGGGGTGCCCCACGCCTGGAAGATCTGTCGCACCACACGGGAATTGAGCGACCACTCGTGAGGGTGCATAATCCTGCTCAACCTGTCGGCCAGACTGTTGTTTACGCCTGCCAGATATGTGGCTTGGAGCACCATGCCTTGACGGCGAGCCCAGAGCCACATGCTGACGGCTTCCTGACACAGGGGGCGAGATCCGGTGCCCCCCTGCTTGTTGACATAGTACATGGCAACCTGATTGTCTGTCTGAATTTGGATAATTTGGTGGGACAGCCGATCTCTGAAAGCCTTCAGAGCGTTCCAGATCGCTCGCAACTCCAGAAGATTGATCTGTAGATCGCTTTCTTGGAGGGACCACCTTCCTTGGGTGTGAAGCCCATCGACATGAGCTCCCCATCCCAGGAGAGACGCATCCGTGGTCAGCACTTTTTGAGGCTGAGGAATTTGGAAGGGACGTCCCAGAGTCAAATTGGAGCAAATCGTCCACCAATACAGGGATTCGAGAAAACTCGTGGACAGGTGGATCACGTCCTCTAGACCCCCGGCGGCCTGATACCACTGGGAGGCTAGGGTCCATTGAGCAGATCTCATGTGAAGGCGGGCCATGGGAGTCACATGAACTGTGGAAGCCATGTGGCCCAGCAATCTCAACATCTGCCGAGCTGTGATCTGCTGGGACGCTCGCACCCGCGAGACGAGGGACAACAAGTTGTTGGCCCTCGCCTCTGGGAGATAGGCGCGAGCCGTCCGAGAATCCAGCAGGGCTCCGATGAATTCGAGTTTCTGCACTGGGAGAAGATGGGACTTTGGGTAATTTATCACAAACCCCAGTAGCTCCAGGAGGCGAATAGTCATCTGCATGGACTGCAGGGCTCCTGCCTCGGATGTGTTCTTCACCAGCCAATCGTCGAGATATGGGAACACGTGCACCCCCAGCCTGCGAAGCGCCGCTGCTACCACAGCTAGGCACTTTGTGAACACCCTGGGCGCAGAGGCGAGCCCAAAGGGTAGCACACAGTACTGGAAGTGGCGTGCGCCCAGCTGAAATCGCAGATACTGTCTGTGAGCTGGCAGTATCGGGATGTGTGTGTAGGCATCCTTCAAGTCCAGAGAGCATAGCCAATCGTTTTGCTGAATCATGGGGAGAAGGGTGCCCAGGGAAAGCATCCTGAACTTTTCTTTTACGAGATATTTGTTCAGGGCCCTTAGGTCTAGGATGGGACGCATCCCCCCTGTTTTCTTTTCCACAAGGAAGTACCTGGAATAGAACCCCAGCCCTTCTTGCCCGGATGGCACGGGCTCGACCGCATTGGCGCTGAGAAGGGCGGAGAGTTCCTCTGCAAGTACCTGCTTGTGCTGGAAGCTGTAGGACTGAGCTCCCGGTGGACAATTTGGAGGCTGTGAGGCCAAATTGAGGGTGTATCCTTGCCGGACTATTTGGAGAACCCACTGATCGGAGGTTATGAGAGGCCACCTTTGGTGAAAAGCTTTCAACCTCCCTCCGACAGGCAGGTCGCCCGGCACTGACACTTGGATGTCGGCTATGCTCTGCTGGAGCCAGTCAAAAGCTCGCCCCTTGCTTTTGCTGGGGAGCCGCGGGGCCTTGCTGATTCGCACGCTGCTGACGAGAGCGAGCGCGCTGGGGCTTAGCCTGGGCCGCAGGCTGTCGGGAAGGAGGATTGTACCTACGCTTGCCAGAAGTATAGGGAACAGTCTTCCTTCCCCCGAAAAATCGTCTACCTGTAGAGGTAGAAGCTGAAGGCTGCCGGCGGGCGAACTTGTCGAATGCGGTGTCCCGCTGGTGGAGAGACTCTACCACCTGCTCGACTTTTTCGCCAAAAATGTTATCCGCACGGCAAGGCGAGTCCGCAATCCGCTGCTGGATTCTATTCTCCAGGTCGGCGGCACGCAGCCATGAGAGCCTGCGCATCACCACACCTTGAGCAGCGGCCCTGGACGCAACATCAAAAGTGTCATAAACTCCTCTGGCCAGGAATTTTCTGCACGCCTTCAGCTGCCTGACCACCTCCTGAAAAGGCTTGGCTTGCTCAGGGGGAAGAGCATCAACCAAGCCCGCCAACTGCCGCACATTATTCCGCATGTGTATGCTCGTGTAGAGCTGGTAAGACTGGATCTTGGACACGAGCATAGAGGAATGGTAGGCCTTCCTCCCAAAGGAGTCTAAGGTTCTAGCGTCCTTGCCCGGGGGCGCCGAAGCATGTTCCCTAGAACTCTTAGCCTTCTTTAGGGCCAAATCCACAACTCCAGAGTCATGAGGCAACTGAGTGCGCATCAGCTCTGGGTCCCCATGGATCCGGTACTGGGACTCGATCTTCTTGGGAATGTGGGGATTAGTTAATGGCTTGGTCCAGTTCGCAAGCAATGTCTTCTTCAGGACATGGTGCAAGGGAACAGTGGACGCTTCCTTAGGTGGAGAAGGATAGTCCAGGAGCTCAAACATTTCAGCCCTGGGCTCGTCCTCCACAACCACCGGGAAGGGGATGGCCGTAGACATCTCCCGGACAAAGGAGGCAAAAGACAGACTCTCGGGAGGAGAAAGCTGTCTCTCAGGAGAGGGAGTGGGATCAGACGGAAGACCCTCAGACTCCTCGTCAGAGAAATATCTGGGATCTTCCTCTTCCTCACACGAGGCCTCACCCTCGGTGTCAGACACAAGTTCACGGACCTGTGTCTGCAACCTCGCCCTGCTCGACTCCGTGGAACCCCGTCCACGATGGGGGCGTCGAGAGGTAGACTCCCTCGCCCGCATCGGCGAAGCTCCCTCCGCCGACGTAGTCGGGGAGCCTTCCTGGGAGGTGGCCGCGGTCGGTACCGCACGCGGTACCGACGTCGGGGACCTCAACCTGGGCGATGGGCCAGCCGGCGCCACGCTCGACGGTACCGGTGGCGCAAGCACCGCCGGTACCGGAGGGGTAGGGCGCAACAGCTCTCCCAGAATCTCTGGGAGAACGGCCCGGAGGCTCTCGTTTAGAGCGGCTGCAGAGAAAGGCTGAGAGGTCGATGCAGGCGTCGACGTCAGTACCTGTTCCGGGCGTGGAGGCTGTTCCGGGCTGTCCAGAGCGGAGCGCATCGACACCTCCTGAACAGAGGGTGAGCGGTCCTCTCGGTGCCGATGCCTGCTGGGTGCCGAATCCCTCGGCGACCCAGAGCTCTCGGTGCCGACACGGGGAGGAGACCGGTGTCGATGCTTCTTCGATTTCTTCCGAAGCATGTCACCGGAGCTCCCCGGCACCGACGAGGAGGACGTCGAATCCATCCGTCGCTTCCTCGGGGCCGAGACTGAAGAAGGTCGATCTCGGGGGGGCTGTACCGCAGGAGCCCTCAGGGTAGGCGGAGACCCACCCGAGGGCTCACCGCCACCAGCAGGGGAATGGACAGCCCTCACCTGCACTCCACCCGATGCACCACCGTCCGACGACATCAGCAGACGAGGTCCTGGTACCACCGACGTCGATGCAGCTATCCGATGTCTCGCCGCCGATGCAGAGGCCCGATGCCTCGATGCACTCGATGCAGGGGCGGCCGAGGAAGATGGTCTGGACGCTGACGACGTCGATGCACTCGAAGATCCCGGTGCCGATGCCGACGAAGAGCCCGAGAACAACACGTTCCACTGGGCTAGTCTCGCTACCTGAGTCCGCCTTTGAAGCAGGGAACACAGACTGCAGTTCTGAGGGCGGTGCTCGGCCCCCAGACACTGAAGACACGACGAGTGTCGATCAGTGAGCGAGATAACCCGGGCGCACTGGGTGCACTTCTTGAAGCCGCTGGAAGGCTTCGATGTCATGGGCGGAAAAATCACGCCGGCGAAATCAAAAGCCGAAATGGCGAAATTTGAAGCACCAAATTTAGAGGGAGAAAAATCTCGACCGAGGCCGAAAAGAGGCCTACCCCGACGACGAAAGAAAACTTACCGGGGCAAAAAAGCTGGAAGTACGGGGAGGATTTACACGAAACCCGGCGGGGGGTTTCCGGAGCACTTCCCGACTAGGACAAAGCTTTCCCGAAGGAAAAAAACACGTTCAAAACAAATTGGACGCGCGAGGTCGACTTTCCGGGGCTCGACACGGCGAAAACACGACCGTACCGAGTGCGGACAAAAGAAGACTGGCCGGCTCGAGCCGGTTTCGGGCGGGAAGACGGCCGCGCATGCGCGGTGCGCGCGGGCGCGCGAGGGCTAGCAAAGGACTTTGCTAGTGAAGTTTCCGATTGGAGGGGCTGCCGTGGACGTCACCCATCAGTGAGAACAAGCAGCCTGCTTGTCCTCGGAGAAACGTTTAAATAACGTCGAAATAAACGCCTTTAAGGACGTCCAAAAATTTTTATTTTTATTTTTTTTTAACGGAGCCAGCGGGAGGGGGGGAGAAAAGGAGGGACCTGGCGCCACCAGGTTTGCACTTGCTCAAGAAGAGCCCTCAACCCCAGGCACTCAACAAAACCTAAAAATTAGGCTTGGAGGCCTAGCCAGAGCTGCTGCTGTGTGTGACCACCACCTGCTGAGATAGAGAACATACTGAGGAGTTTCCGGCAGCACATGACCACATATAGGGAGGCAAAAGGATTGCTCTCTATCTCCACCTGCTGGTAGATGGACACAACCCACCAGTCTATGGATTGATCAGCATGATGATATGGAAGGAGTTATTAAATATAAGGTGTCTTGGACTGTAAATTCCCAGTGCTTCATTATTTCTTGCGAAGAACCTTTAACCTCTTGTAATTGTGAAAAAACATTAGGCCAAAATTGATCATGGTCAATTTTCTCTCTAGACATGAAACTTCCACATTTTTGATTTAAGCTTTGAATTAAATATTTTCCAATGAAGTGTAAAGTTCAGCGGACAGTGATCTAACCAACGTACTGGTCTCTATACTCCATCAGATGGCTAAGAATCTGAGGTACTATTATCCAAGAAAATGAACAAATCTAAATGATGGCCCTTTTCATGTGTAGACGTGGCTTGAGGACGATGATAACCTAGGCAGTCTAAAAAGAATTACATAAAATCTGATACATTACTGTATTTTCAAGATGAAGATTTACATCCCCCCAAAATATACAATTATTAAATTTAATAGTACACTGACAGATGATGATATAAAATATTGGCTGAATTTCCTTCAATGGACCAGAAGTATGATAAAAATACATCCATTCAAATGTTCCTTCAAGAGCGCAATCAGATATTTCACAATTTCTAATTCTTTTTCCATCCCTAGTACAACTCTTTATTTATAGTCAGTTGTTGTAATTAGGATAACAAGCGAGGAGTGCTCTTACAGAGTATTAATTACATTTCATTACTTCATAAGAAGAAAACACTAAATAAATCACATAATATGCCATATAAACTAAAGACATTTTTATATTAGGCTAATATCCTTAATACCTTAGCAAGTTTAAAATTATTGAAAAACTCAAAAATACTAAGATGGAATCAGCAGTCCAGCAGCGAGAGGGGTGCTATCCAGTCTTCTGAAACTATATGACCCATATATGGCACACAGATTTGGTATAACCTGGATGGTGAGTGAGGCTGAGGACCCCACAAAGGAGGAGATGTTTCTCCACAAATATGTGTTTAGGGGAGGAAGAGCTAGGAGGTTCATGCAATTTGAATATTGTAAGAAAGGCAAGCTGCATGAGGATATCACGCAGAGGGGATAAGGGAATGGCCAATGAGCACTAAGGGTGCACGTGTATGGAACAAGAGAGGCTGGTAAGCGTAACGGAAATAACCTTTTATGTATAATGAGTAAGAACATAAGAAACATATATAAGTGTGTGTGAAAGAGGAAGTAACTGAGCAGACTTTGGAATTCAGCTTGAGCATCTTGCTTGCTGTGTAACAAACTGCTCCAAAGGGAACAACCATTTTTGTACAGAGTAAGAGAAAAACCTACTTTTTATAGTTATCGGTTCAGGAATTCTGAAGAACAAAGTCAATGACCTTGTGTGTGTGTGTGTTTTCTTTTGCAAAACTATAAAATCAAGTATTCATTATAAACTATCTTTTGGTCATGCACCTAGGGTGGCACACTTACCAGTGCTTGACCACTTCTACATGACAGATGAACACAGCAAAATAAACATTTCTGGTGCTAATACACTAAACAAGTACAATTACATCACATTAAAAAGATTTTGATTTTTCCTGGGTATTAAAGGCACCCTGAATCCTGGAGTCTTACAATGCATATCAAAACTTTAATGAACGTTTCACTCAATTCTATTTTGAGAATGTATATTCTGCTAATCTTAAGTACTTGCTCATAGTTTATCACATAACTATAACAAGTGGGAAAAGAATGCATAGCATGACACATGGAATTCTTTCCAACCCCTCTGCGCATGCATGTGTGCATATGTATGTACGTGTATGTGTTGGGGTAGTTGTGGCTAGTAGGTTTTAGAGGTGGGTCAGTTTGCAGGGTAATGGGGCAGTTGTGGGAGGACAGTTTTTTGGAGTGGCTGCAGACTGTGGTGTGAAGGGGCAGGTGTGGGATGATAGTTGTTGTTTTCTTTTGGAGTAGGGGCGATTGCAGGGGGCAGTTATTATGAATGGGGACAGTTACAGAGGGATGCAGTGGGAAGTTGCAGGGAATAGTTTGAGGATGGAGATACTAGGCAACAGGATGAGGCAGTTTGAAAGGAGGAATTCCCTATATGCTATGTTTCTGTCTATGTACATTTCTATGCTGCAGAAGCTGAAACTTCTCCTTCCAGAGAAATTATTTAATGGGATTGGTTCAATGCACTGGTTCAAACTGGACTGAGGGTTCCAGAAAAATAAGTGTCCTTCCCCTCCCCCAAACAAGGCTCAATGCATTTCAATGGGACAAGGAATTCCAGCTTCTGTAGCGCAGAAACGTATACACATAGCAGTTAGGTAATTCCTTCTTTTAAACTGCCTCACTCCTGTTCTCTATTCTCCTACTCCCAAACTACCCTAGTACCCCAAAACCTAGCTGCTTCCCCTCCCTACCTAACTGCTCCACCACCCTGAAAACTACTCTGTCTCTACTGCCACACTCCTAAAATCTACCCCTGCAACTGCTCCACAACCCTGAAAACTATACTCACCTGCAAAACCTACCTGCCACATACTGCCCCCACACCCAAAAACTACCCTTCACAACTGCTCCACCATCCCACAAACTCTTCATACTCCCCAAAACTCAACTGCACCCCCTCCCCAGATACCACCCTCCCAAAGACAGAACATACATAGTGCATACAAAGAACACACAACAGATATTCGTACAAACACAGACATGCAGAGAGATCAGAAAGAAATCCATGAACTATGCTCTGCATTCTTTCCTCATTTGTTCTCTCTCATGCCAATAAAGTCTGCACCTTTCCTGACTCTGCTAATCAATACAGTGGCATTCTCTAGACCACTCATTTTCTAACATAAAAAATGCAACTGTAATCCAGACCACAAGAACACAATTACTAAATATTTATGGAGGAATCAAAAGGGCATGCACCAAAATGCCAAAAGGTCATGCCTGCTCACAATATTTAAGAAATTGCAAAATAATCAAAACTACTTAAAAAAAACATTAGCCTTTACTGTCCTGTTTTTCTTCTCAAGCTCTCTTTATATTTTTGTGTAGACAGGCAAAAAATGCCATGCTAATTTAAGGACTTTCATCGCTAAACTTTCTGCCCAATTGTCCACGTTCACCCCAAATATAATACACCACAAGAGTTGGTTAGACTTTTTAGTATGTTAATGTTATCTGCAAGAAAGATTTGCTTTTCAATAACCTACTCTGCTCAAGATAGTTTCAAATTTTTCACTTACTGGACTATTTAAAGGAAAAATGCAAAATACCTATCCATCTTCCAGACTCTTTAATACTAGGATCAGAGCAGCTAACTTGCCAGAAAAAAGAATTAGAATACAGTATAAAGCAAAGTAGAACATATAAGCAATTTGTAACGTCTGCACATACAGAGTGGACTGCTGAGAAACTGCAGATTCCTATAGACTAGCTGTAGGCACCTACAGATAACACTGAATGTCCATATGCAGTAGTTATACAGCTGTCTGGGGAAACTGACAATTTGATAAACAGTTACTTCACGTAAATCCGTAAAGACATTTAAGATACTATACTCACCAGTATGAATCTTCTCATGTCTCTGTAGGAGATACTTCTGTATGAAACGCATGTCGCACTGACTGCACTGAAAGGGTTTTTCACCTTGAACAATATAATCCCATATCCAAAAATTAATAATTATATACTGGTGATTCTGTTGCTAATTTTAAAGGCCAAAATAGCTGTGTGCATAAATCAGTGTCTTAAACAATTCTGAAATGCTCCACTTTTAAATGTCAAAACTTGCATATAAAATGCTTCTCTGCAGTTACACACTACAAATACTCTCAAAGATACATCTGTTTTATAAAGACAGTTGACTATCGGCCTTATTTTCGAAAGTGATGGGCGCCCGTATTTCGACCCAAATCGGGAGATGGGCGCCCATCTCGCAAAGGCGCCCAAATCGGTATAATCAAAAGCCGATTTTGGGCGTCTTCAACTGCAATCTGTCGCGGAAACGGGCGAAGTTGACGGGGGCTTGTCAGAGGCGTGGTGAAGTTGGGACTGGGGTGTGTTTATCGGCTGAGGAGAGATGGGCGTCCTCGGCCGATAATAAAAAAAAAGAAAGGCGTTTTTAGAGCGAATTTAGCTCACTTTTTTTTTACTCTTTTTTTCATGAACAAGTCCCAAAAAAGTGCCATAAATGACCATATGACCACCGGAGGGAATCAGGGATGACCACCCCTGACGCCCCCAGTGGTCACTAACCTCCTCCCACCAAAAAACAAACAAACAAAAAAAAAAACTAACAACTTTTTTTTCCAGCCTGTATGCCAGCCTCAAATGCCATACCCAGCTCCATCACAGCAGTATGCAGGTCCCTGGAGCAGTTGTTAGTGGGTGCAGTGGATGTCAGCCAGGTGGACCCAGGCCCATCCCCCCCCCCCCCCCACCTGTTACACTTGTGGTGGTAAATGGGAGCCCTCCAAACCACCCCCAAAACCCACTGTACCCACATCTAGGTGTCCCCCCTTCAGCCATAAGGGCTATAGTAATGGTGTAGAGTTGTGGGCAGTGGGTTTGTGGGGGGGATTTGAGGGGCTCAGCACCCAAAGGAAGGGAGCTATGGACTTGGGAGGTATTTTACTTTTTTTTTTTTAATTGTTACAAGTGCCCCCTAGGGTGCCCAGTTGGTGTCCTGGCATGTGAGGGGGACCAGTGCACTACGAATCCTGGCCCCTCCCACAACCAAATGCCTTGGATTTGTTCGTTTTTGAGCTGGGCGCCTTCGGTTTCCATTATCGCTGAAAAACGAAACCACCCAGCTCAAATCCGCACAAATCCGATGCATTTGCCCGACACAAACTGTACTATCGAAAAAAAAAGATGGGCACCCATTTTTTTTTTCGAAAATACGGTTGTCCCGCCCCTTCACATACCCGTTCTCAGACATAACGCCCATGGAGATGGGCGTTCGCGTTCGATTATGCCCCTCCATGTGCCTTTATAAAACAGACTCCTACAATGACCCCCAGTAGTGCACAAATTCAGTTGTACAAGCTATTGTGTATACATTCATATATTGCATTTCCAACCCTGGGAATACCCATACACAAATGGTGGAAGGAGGTGTTTGCGCACCTACTTTTTAACCATATTTATCTCTGCACAATTTTATGAGTCATTTTACACACAAAAATTGCTTTATAAAATTTTGTCCCATAATATAAGAATTTATTTTTAAAAATCTGTTGACATTTTTTACAGAAAAGTATTTATGGCAGCAGGGAGATCAATATTTGTGGTGAGACAAGTTAGACATTCCTATCCTCCTTTAGTCTTATGGGTCACACACTAGGTTTATGCAGGCAATCTCTAAACATCCTCTACCAGGATTAGGACAACGACTTTATGTAAAATGGGTTTCTATTTTATTTAACGTTACTACTTCTGATTCCTATTTCATTGACTTAACGTATACCTGCTGCAAGCTGCCTTGCGCGGAGAACCATACAAAGCCATTATTAATTTTTGAAGTACTGGCATAAGACTATACATAAGGAGTCTAACATTCAAAGCAACATGCGTTTGCTAGTGGATTGCAAATGCATATTTTCCTTATTTGTGTATTTTTCAGCCATTATGAGGGCAATTTTATAAGGGGGCATATACTTTTAAGGGGAAAAGTACACAGTCACCTTGATAGTATTTTTAGACATTTACGTGCAGATGTAACCATATATATGACCTTTTATAAAATACCAAGTGGTGCAAAAGTATGCACTTTATGGCATATACTTCAAACAGTGGTATTAACAGGGGTCGAGTTTGGGCAGAGCATGAGCAAAGCATGCAAGTACACATGCAGATTATAAAATATTTAGGAATACACTTGACAAATAATGGCATGCACACTGACACCAGATCTAGGGCTAGCATAAATGTCTGCACTTGCCACTTAACACTAGTATTTTCTAAAGACAAGCAAGCACCTACTTGTCTTTATAAAATAGGTTTCACATAGGTGCCTTAAATGGTGTTTTAATTAGGCACTTCCTTATTGATAAAATCTGGTAGTTTAGCTCGCTAAATGTGAACTGTATAATACATGGCTGGCATTGAAGGGGAGGAAAAAGCAAAGCCAGTAATGAAAAACAGGCTAAATCTTAAATGGACAGTCGTCAGTGAAGTTGCTGTTTATCTATCTATCTAATACAATAATTCGCACCTCCAACGTTCTGAAGCTGAGTCCGTGGCAACGAAGCCATGTAGTGTTCGTAGGGTTTGCAATCGCCCCGCCCTCGAGGGAACTCTGTATAGTTGCCAGCCCCCGCGCCTCCCTCCCTCTCTCTCTCTGCCCTCCAAGCACGACCTGTCCTCCAGCAGCCCCTCGCCTTCCTAAGTGCTGGCTGTATTTTAAAAATTCTTACCTTGGGGTGCGGCGTCCACAGTGAAGGCGAGCGGCGCTTCACACTGCCTTTACATGTGTCTCAGCTCTGCCTCTGGTCCCGCCCTCACTTCCTGTTTCCAGAAGGGCAGGACCAGAGGCAGAGATGAGACACATGCAAAGGCAGTGTGAAGCGCCACACCCCAAGGTAAGAATTTTTAAAATACAGCCAGCACTTAGGAAGGCGAGGGGCTGCCAGAGGACAGAGAGAGATGGAGAGGGAGGGAGGCGCAGGGGCGTGGAAGTCGGAGGAGAGGGGGGGCGTGGACCTTGGAGGGAGGGAGGGGGCGTCCTGCAAGTCAAAGGGGAGGGGGGTCATCCTGGAACTCAAAGGGGAGGGAGGGAGACGCAGGGATGTGGAACTCGAACGAGAATGGGGGGGCATGGAACTCGGAGGGGAGGGAGGGGATCCTGGAACTCGAAGGGGAGGGGAGGGAGGGGGTCCTGGAACTCAAAGGGGAGGGGGACCTGTAACTTGGAGAGCACACAGAGAGACAGTTAGGGAGGGGAGCCTGGAGCTCAAAGGGATGAGAGATGGAGGGAGGGGGGCCCTGGATATGGGTGGATGTAGGAGAGGCCTGGGGAGAATGCAGAGCTGATGCACATGTAGGGGGGGAGGGCAAGGGACAGAGGAGAACTGCTGCACCACAATGGATGGAGGGGGCAGGGGACAGATGCTGCACATGGCTGGATGAAGGGGGCAGGGCACAGAGGACATTTGCTGCATATGGATGAATGCAGGGGAGAGAGCATAATTGGTGCACACAGGACACACACTACACTCACTCACACAGACAGACAGACACACACACACACACACACACACACACACATTCTGTCTCTCAATCACACTCTCTCGTTCTCTCTGACACACACACTCTCTCTAACACATACTCACTCACTCACACACATACTCTCTCCTAACAGTTCCCTTAAAAACATAATTACCATTAGAGGACAACCTTGCTAGCGCCCATTTCATTTCTTTCAGAAACGGGCTTTTTTTACTAGTATATATATATATATATTCAGAGGTACTAGTTAAGCAGTGTATACATGATTACTGAGTATACATGAGTATACATTCCAGAAATATCTTAAAGCCTGTTTAAGCAATTTCTCATGGATGATCATAATTAATTTAAACCCCTAATTGTACAATTATTACAATGTCTCAGTTCCATTCTAATTGTTATTATATATGGATCACTATAAAAATTATCATATTTTTGCATCTAGCATTCATTTCCATATTATACTTTGTAATACTCAATCCTCATTTACTTTGTTATTACTACTTAATGTATACTATCCCGCATCACTTTTTGTACTCTTAATTATAACAAGTTTGCTAGTCCTATTGAACCTGATCTATTGGGATAATGTGGCATATAAATATAAATAAATGTAAGAGTTAAATACTTGTGGCAGCACTTAACTTTAAATGCTGCCTGGCTGGTTGAATATCAGACCCATGGTTATGATTAAGGGAATACAATAGCAGATACTTCCCCATATCACAGGCACATCAATCAAATATAAATTTCATAGCTCATTTATCCCAAGAGATTTGAGGAAATTCAAAAGAAAAACCCTTGAAATTTTAAATCAACCATGTTCCTCAGGTAAAAATTCCTCTATGCCTCCTAATGCAGTTGGCTCAATCTATAGATTAGAACAGATACATTAACAATGCCAAGAATTCTAAGTTCATCAAGATTACAAGCAAGTTTATAATAAACCTCCTTTTCAAATAAGCACTGCTTTCCATAAATTTGTACTCAAAACTGCTCCTATAGCTATGTTCATTCTGAATGGATAGTTGTGAAGTTACTCTTCTGGTCTTGTATCATATTAAAAGACAGCAAAAAACCAAAACAAAAACCTTTCTAATTTTGCACCTAACACAGGGCTTCTTTTCTTTTACAAAGTCGTGATAGCGATTCCTGTGTGGCACATGAGAGGAAGCCCACAGGAATTGAATGGGAAGTGTGGCTTTGTAAAAGAGGCCCACAGTGCCTTTGATAGAAACCTACAGTGAAAAGGTAAATGTCCAGAACGCCTCTTTTTTTGGCAAAAGCAATGCAATACTACTGCTACTACTATTTAGCATTTCTATAGCACTGCAAGGCATAAGCAGCGCTGCACAAACATAGAAGAAAGACCGTCCCTGCTCAAAGAGCTTACAATCTAATAGACAAAAAAAAAGTAAGCAAATCAAATCAATTAATGTGTACAGGAAGGAAGAGAGGAGGGTAGGTGGAGGCGAGTGGTTACGAGTCAAAAGCAATGTTAAATAGGTGGGCTTTCAGTCTAGATTTAAAGGTGGCCAAGGATGGGGCAAGACGTAGGGGCTCAGGAAGTTTATTCCAGGCGTAGGGTGCAGCGAGACAGAAGGCGCGAAGTCTGGAGTTGGCAGTAGTGGAGAAGGGAACAGATAAGAAGGATTTATCCACGGAGCGGAGTGCACGGGAAGGGATGTAGGGAAGGACGAGTGTGGAGAGATACTGGGGAGCAGCAGAGTGAGTACATTTATAGGTTAGTAGAAGAAGTTTGAACAGGATGCGAAAACGGATAGGGAGCCAGTGAAGTGACTTGAGGAGAGGGGTAGTACGAGTAAAGCGACCCTGGCGGAAGACGAAACGGGCAGCAGAGTTTTGAACCGATTGGAGAGGAGAGAGGTGACTAAGTAGGAGGCCAGCAAGAAGCAGATTGCAGTAGTCTAAATGAGAGGTGACAAGGGTGTGGATGAGGGTTTTGGTAGAGTGCTCAGAAAGAAAGGGGTGGATTTTACGGATGTTGTAAAGAAAGAAACGACAGGTCTTGGCGGTCTGCTGGATATGAGCAGAGAAGGAGAGAGAAGAGTCAAAGATAACCCCAAGGTTTCGAGCTGAGGAGACAGGGAGAATGAGAGAGCCATCAACAGAAATAGAAAACGTGGGGAGTGGGGAGGTGGGTTTGAGGGGAAAAATGAGAAGCTCGGTTTTGGTCATGTTTAATTTCAGGTGGCGTTGAGACATCCAGACAGCAATGTCAGACAGGCATGCTGAAACTTTGGTTTGGATGCAAAGTGAGATATCAGGGGTAGAAAGGTAGATTTGGGAGTCATCAGCATAGAGATGGTAGGAAAAGCCATGGGATGAGATTAATGAACCAAGTGAAGAAGTGTAGATAGAAAAGAGGAGGGGACCAAGAACAGAACCCTGAGGTACGCTGACAGGCAGAGGGATAGAAGTAGAAGAGGATCCACTAGAGCTATGTAGGGTCATGTGACCTGTGCTTCATACAAAGTTAGAGGGATCTTGCTAAATAAAGCTCTCCATATACAGGGTTTTCTTCTGGGCCAGTAGATTCTCTCTCTTCAGTTGACTGTGTAACCTATATTTATTTCCACTTTGCAGGGCTGTGGAGTCAGTACACCAAACCTTCAACTCTTGACTTCTCTATTTTTTCTACTGTCCAACCCTATGTACAGTACATCTAAGAGAAATGTTATTAATTACAGAAACATAGGATATTTCGGCGCCTAACCACTCGAGATATATAAAATACCCCAATCTATCCACCCTATCAGACTAACTGTTCACTCGTCCTCTAGATTGTTCACTTGTCTTTAGATTGTTTTCTTGTCTTTTAGATTGTAAGCTCTTTGAGCAGGGACTGTCCTATGTTTAAATTGTACAGCGCTGCGTAACCCTAGTAGCGCTTTAGAAATGCTAGTTAGTAGTAGTAGTAGTAGTATATTTCATTTACAAAAAATAGACCACAAAATATATTTGACGTCTGAACAAAGAACCTGAAAAAATTATATATTATTATTATTTGTTACATTTGTATCCCACATTTTCCCACCTCGATGTGGGATACATAATACCGGAGAGGCGTTTGCTGACGCCGGTGTGAACAAATACAAAGTGATGATGTGGTAAAATAAGATTCCTGTGGAGCGGTCACATTAAGGAATTATAAAGCGTAATAGTATATGTCCATTGCGTACTTTAGTTTTTACATTTATATTTTGAAGCTGGAGTCGGTACATTTTTACTGACTCCAACTCCAACCAAAACTGCTTCCAACTCCAAAGCTCCGACACTTTAGATTTAGTTCATGCTTTTTTAGATGTAGCTCAAAGCAAAATTACATTCAGGAAAAGTAGGTATTTATTAAAAAAACTAACTACCAAATGAGGTGACAACTGGGTAATACGGTTCACTGCACTGCTGTCTTCAGAACAATTATTTTAAGTAAGCTATTACATTTTTTTCAAATGACAAGTTGCTATAATGAGATAAGAATACCTAAGCATGGTCATCAGAAAATAAATGTGAAAAAACAGACAAAAAGTCAAATAGGCAGAACACACACAAGTCAAACTATTTTGTCTTTTGTTCCTCATTTTAAAAATGAAACAGGGAACAGGAAAAGAGGATAATAAAAGGAGTCCTAATGGCAAAGAGGTGGTGGAGAGGCCGGGATCAGCTGTGGTCTCTAACACTCCTCCAGGGGTCAGGTGGGATGGAAAGCTGCAGTACTCCAAGCAATCCACCCATTTCTCTCTCTCTAGAGAAAACAATGTATTTCGCTTTTAATTTGTCTATTCTCAAATTGATTTCTATGTGTTTTTGTTCTGTACCTCACTTATTTTTAAAGGATGAATGAATTATAAGTGAATAAATGAAATGAATATAAGAAGCTAGAGCAAATAATGGAAAACTGATCTAATGATGGCTTGGTGCAACCAAGCATGGCCATGGGAACCTGAAGCTTGAGCAACTGCCTTGTTAGTGCTTGCAGCTGTTTAGATTTTTAAACCTTGGTGACAACAAAGATGGAGTGGAGCAGGGCTGGATAGTGGCTTATCAATGAGGAAAAGAACAAAAATTAACTTGAAAAATAAAAACCCTAACATCGTATCAGCACTCAAACTTCTATGGCTGGCATATGCGATAGAACTCTGCAGCATGGTACAATTAGGAAGACTGGATGGGCTGAATAGCCATCTTTGGCCATCATCTACTATGTTACTATATAACACCAGAAACAAAAAATAGGTCCCAGGAGAGAGGGAATCATATGATATCCTGTGAACAGCCTTGTAGGAGAAGCCAAACCTAGACTTACAGAACAAAGCCACATCAAGAAAACAGTTAACTGGCAAAGAGGGCACAAAATCACTTCACAGCCTTGAAAATTTCTCTAAGAAGGTGCATATTTGCCATCGCCTTCATAGCATCTTTTTTTTTTGTGATTATTTATGGCAAATATCCTCTGTAGTTTCTACCACCCTGCCTATCCCCAGATAAACATGCCCAGGCAGCCAAGAACCTTCTTGATGACCTCAGAGGTGGAACGTTACCTTCCCTGGTGTGCACCTTCAGACATACAGCACTAATTAACGTATCTGGTTTTAAAAAGGGTTTGGACAAGTTTCTGGAGGGAAAAGTCCATAGTCTGCTATTGAGACAGAGAAGAGCAAGCCACTGCTTGCCCTGGGATTGGTAGCACAGAATGTTGCTACAGTTTGGATTTCTGCCAGGTACTTGTGACCTGGATTAGCCACTGTTGGAAACAGGATACTGAGCTAGATGGACCATTGGTCTGACCCAGTATGGCTATTCTTATGTTCTTAGTTGGGTTGAATGTGAGATCCAGTACTGGGCGCCAACTGCTTAAAAAGTAGTTTAACTTTAGTTACTTCACTAAAAGTAGTTTAATAACCTGGTTAACTACATTTTTCTTGTAGTAGTTTAACTACTGCAAAAGTAGTTAGTTAGTAGTTACCTACTTCAATGGCATTTTAATTTTCCTTAAAATCAATTGCACAACCATCGCACTTAGGAAGAAACGTGTTTAATGTTTAAAAATAGAGCTGATAAATTCTCAGCAAATCACTAATTAACTACTATTAAATACTTTATGATTACTCTGCTTTATGTTTAAAGTCTCAGAATTCTCAATATGTCACCAGTTTATACTGCAGAAAAACCAGTTTCTCAACGTTATTGTCACTAAGAGCATTGTCGTGGCACTAAACTTTGTCCTGAGCAACTAACTAACCATTCTACTGCTACACTGCTGGTAAGTGCAGCACTGTAGTTGATAAAAGCTCTTGACACTTTTGGAAATGAAACTGTTTGTGGAAGTGTTTGGACATTACGGATAACTCTCAACCTCTTCCTTTGTTCCAGATTCAGCTGATGGAAGGTTGTTCTTTGTAGTGGATAGAAAATCAAAGAAGTCTTCATCTTCAGTAGCAGTCTTTTCCTTGGAGACTGAGGCCCAGATGCATGAAAGACATTGGTAATTCCCGTTCCCTACCGATTCCATAGCGAATCGGTAGGGAACGGGAATGCATCAACGATAGGGAATGCAAATGAGCTACTCGTTGTAGCTCACTTGCATTCTCTAGTCCTTCGGTACCTGAGTCGGAGAATCGGGACATCCCTTTAGATTAGGCTCCTCTTCCTGGTCTCTTCAGCCAATCAATGCGGGCTTAGCTGGCTGTTGTCAGCGAAACACGCTCTGATTGGCTGAAGAGACCAGGAAGAGGAGCCTAATCTAAAGGGACGTCCCGATTCTATGGCAACCAGGAAAATAGAAAAATTTCGCTGTGGAGGGGTAAGTGGCGCGGCGAAGACTCTCAAGAAGGGGGGGGGGGGGAAAAACACGAGCGCCGGCAGAACAAAAAACTGCAAAAAAAAAAAAAAAAAAAGATGTCTCTCAGAAGCGCAGGGAGAGTACGTCCTTAAAGGACGCCCCTCACCTGTGCTCCCTACTTTTTTTTTTTTTCTTTTTTACCTTTTTTGGGGGCCCTTTTCCTTTCCGATTCCCTCACAGGAGCCCTAACAAGAGGTCAGACATCTCGTTAGGGTTCCTACGGTAAGGGAATCGGAAAAACGGTAGTGCATCTGATTATAATGGGCTGCAACGGTACTGCAGCTCATTATAATAGCTTTTCAAACATTTGCATTCCGTTTTCGTTGCCTGCTACTGTGGCAGGGAAAATGCCCTTAGTGCATGCCCGGGGTGAACTACTTGCGTTTTAAACTGGCTGGAACCAGTTTAAAACACAAGTTGTGGGCTCATTAGGTTTTGTGCATCTGGGCCTGAGTAACTTCTGTGCAAATGAAAGTGGAATTATGCCACTAGCTCTAGCTTCAGTCTCTGTTGCAGCCACAGCACAAATGAGCAGCTGCATCTTCTCATACCATTTTTGTTCTGGTAGATATCTCAACATGAACCTCGGAACAAGTATCGTTGCAATAGGGTAGTCTTCTTCTTCAAATTCTGGACCAAAGCGTGAAGAAATTCCCCTTATCAGCTGTCATTAGTGGCTGCATTGTCTTACTTAAATTGATATCCCTGTAATTTTGACTGACATCCTATTATTAGACATGCAATCATAATGATATACCAGTCATTTTCAACTTGCAGAATATAATTTATGGTTGCAATGGCTTAATGATTCTTCCCAGTCACAACTAACCACCAATGATTTTGCCACATACTTTGCCAACAAAATTAAAGATCTCCATCAGGACCTACAGACAGTCCCATGAATGCTCTCACCAGCTAATGAGGGGGACACTCCTCCCCCACCATGCACACCCATGTGGGACTCATTCAACCAGATCAATGGCCTACAACCTGTCCTCTTGACTCCCGCCCAGCAAAGATAGTACAAGCGAGCATAGGCCTCACTCAGGGGGCTACTAAAACTGTTAACTCCTCTTGGGGAAAGGCAGCTGCTAGCATTACCAAAATGAGCTGTGGTGCACCTTCTACTGAAAAAGATCTCCCTTGACCAGGACAAGCTTGAAAACGACTGACCAGTCTCTAACATTCCTTTCCTGGCAAAATTTCAAGTCTGCATTCAACTCAATGACTGGATAAATGAAAATTATTGGCTAGACCCATGTCAATCTGGCTTCAGACCTGGGTATGGAACAGTGTGTCCCTTCTTGATGATCTACACAGAAACTGAAAGAGGATCTTTTTTTTTGTTTGTTTGTTACATTTGTACCCCGTGTTTTCCCACTCATGGCAGGCTCAATGCGGCAGGCAATGGAGGGTTAAGTGACTTGCCCAGAGTCACAAGGAGCTGCCTGTGCCGGGAATCGAACTCAGTTCATCAGTTCACCACCCTAACCAGTAGGCCACTCCTCCACTGCCTCAATACAAGTGCTGCTTGATTTCTCAGCAGCCTTCGACACTGCCAATCATATCATGCTTACAAGGCTGGCAGAAACAGGTATCAGTGGCACAGTATTTCTGTTCAGCAACAGCACATCTTTACCTTGGGCACTGAACTGCAGGGTATCACAGGGATCCATACCATCTCCCATTTTATTTAATATCTACCTCAAGCCTCTGGCTGAACTGCTTTGGTTGATGGACACAAAATTATATAACTATGCTGATGATGTGCAACAACTCATACCCATTGAACCAGATCTACCCACAGTTTTGAGTAAACCGACTGCCTAACTGCAACTCAGGAATGGGCAAAAAAAAAAACACTCTCTGCCTGAACCCAAGCAAAATAGATTCTTTGGGTAACTAACGCACTTGTGGACAAATACCTGACTTCAAAATTCCTTTTGGGAAGTATCAACTCCCCCTAAAATCAGGGGAGGAATCTTGGCATACTGCTAGACTCATCCATCACTGTGATCCCGCAAATTCAAACCACCTTTAAAAATCATCTCTACCAACTGCGGCAGCTGTAGCTGTCTCCAGGTCACCTGATAATTATGTACACGTTTCCTGCAGGCATGCCCTCCTCTCAGTGTACATGCTCAGAACAAACTTTCAACCAGACAGAACATTTATAGATTTTAAATAATCACTACTATTTATTTGTATCACTCCCGTCTCACTTGCACACCTCCCTCCAAACCTCCTCTCTTTAATTTGAACACTGTTCAAGCTCACCCTGAATTAAGGGTTCTTCCCAACACCAGGGACATATCTGGAACTGGCTGTATCCTTTCAAGGAACTTCAGCACAGCCAGAGTCTGTTCACTGTACTTGCCTGAAGCTGGCAATAGCAAGAGTGCTATGGCATTACCCATAGGTAAGATGGCACTAGTTTATTGATGGAATTTTAAAGCCAAAATGTCTCGACTTATAAATGAGTGCATACAGTACTGAAAAACAAATTTGGGGGTTTGAATTAGGTAGTCAACATTGGTGATGGTGATGCTATGTTCAATATCTGGGACTGTAGGGACTAGAGACTGGGCCATGTTTATAGAACTATATGCTGCATAACCAAAAACATGTAGTCTCTGAAGCAAATATTTCTAGCCTTGTTATGCTACAATGAAACTAACACAGCTATTATGGAAGAGAAAGGCATTGTTCTATGATCACAAACACACTATCACAGAAAATGTAGGCATTTGTGTCCAGCTTTGGAGATCCTGAAACTGTTTCAACCAAAAAGGCCTGAACTAGTAAACAGGTTTCTTTGCCAGCATTCATCTTTCCTTACCTGGCTCTGTCTTGCGCCTAACTGAACAATAAAAGAACAAATCATGATTTGTCAATGTGTTACCAGTAAGACCAGAGAAACATCTTGAAAAAAGGAAACTAAGAGACAAATGCTTTTGCCTTTGCTTGCTTTGGTCACCGCCTTAAAAGTTTGCTACCGGTAACACTATTTGAGCCTTGTGTTCCCACTGTATGCCATTCGTGTGAGCCTCTTCCCAGAGTCTGGCTGGTTCTGTTAAACATCTAGAGATGGGGCCTCAAAAAACCCCTGCCTAACATCTTGACACTGTGCTGCCATCTGCCTGGAGTGGGACTGAAGACTAGCAGTGGGAAGTCTGCCTTCTAAAGGCTGTACTTTATTTTGTTCTCTGGCTTGGAGTTAGTCAGGGATTCAGCCAGCTCTTTGCCAAATGCAAGTCTGAATGAGATACTGGCACTCATGATCCTTTGCTAAGAAATAAATCTCTTCTTGCAAAGACAGTTACCTGCCTAAAACTGAAGCTAAAAATAACCTCTCTTTATTATATACGTCTTCACTGTGCTTCTGTCATAATAAATCTTTACGAACCAGTTACACTCAAGGTGGTCTTTACTCAGATAACATGTATTGGTAATTATGAAATCTCATGCCTGGTATCCTGGCAACAACAGCAAGCCACAGTGAGCATCTTACAGAATGAAAAAGTATCCTGTGTTTCTGAGTGATCAACCCTGGAAATATGTCAAGATATGGGTTGCTGTAGAGGAAGGTGAGGAAACTATACTTAATTGGGCCACTATGGTGCTAATAATAGCATCAAGTTCCTATGCTGTCTGAGCTTGAATAGAATTTCTGGCAATCAAGGGAACTAGAGGATACACATACATTAATTACCACAAACCCATTCATCCCTGCTTGTCGTTATATAACTAACACGCCATGGAATATCCTGTGCTTTGCTGATGCGCTGGAACAAAAATTGGGAAATTTGTGGCTGGGGATGTTTAGGGGCTACTCAGATGGTTGTAGTATGCAACACTGATAAAACCAGACTGGTGAAGGAGGTGCAGACGAATCAGTTAAGGCAGAATTTATTCAGCTAATCAGATCCCCAGGACCCTGGTCTCTGCTATTTCTTGTTTCTTTGATATGAGGAAGTACTGGGAGAACCCCCCCCCCCCCCCCCCCCACCCCACACAAACACAAAAAAAAAAGAAAATAAAAACACAAACCACTTTTATTGTAGAACGTTTATAAGTTCTGTTTCCTGTGCATTAGTTTATTTCATCTTGAAAAAGTTCAACTGTGGAAACTGAGTTGGACATTTCCTGAGAAAGCTTGGAAGTAAGATCTGAAATCTGGTACAGTAGTACCTCATCACTAGGCACCCATGAATGTGTGGTAACTGAAATCTAATTGTGAAGTGCTATAATTGGCCTCCAACCTGCAGGGTTGATTGGTCATATTCATGTATTCATTCATTTATGGCCTTTTTAACGAAAATTCACCCAAGCCAGTGTGCAGCAAGAATAAGTTGAATATAGGCAATAGATAATTACAGAAGTAAAAATATTCAGTACATAGTATGGTATAGTATGCTACTTACAATCTCAACATAATATGCAATAAAACACTTTAATAGACAGCATATGATTTAAGAGGTGGTGACCTGTAAAACCTGAAGCAATCTATAGACGGTGAATGACACTATCTCCTTAAGAGTTTCAATATATTTTAGAAAGCCAAAATATTTTTCCTAGTTCTTTTTCTATTGTTAATCTGAGCAGAAACTTAGGGCAGTGGATACAGTTGTAAGGTGAAGTGTTCCTTGGTGGTGGAAGAGATGACTTATGGATGACAAACTCTTCTGGATAAGGTGGTTTTAATACAAAGAGACTTATGGAGAGAATCAAAATTTTCTAATTCTTCCCAGGGAAAGAAGTTCTCTATACTCCATCTAGAAAACAGGACAGGCAAGTCAACATCTAAATATTAAAGGCTGATTGAAAAAAGGGGAAATTCTTGATGAGTCTGAGGTTCCTGTGTGTACTGGAGTAACTTGCAGTGAGGTGTGCTGAGACCTCTGAGGAGGGTAGTTGTGGTATGAACCATTACTCCTGATTTTTGTAAAAAGAAAAATTCTTGAAATAAGTTGACTACTTCAGTTTGAACAACTGATATTACCTGAATAGGTAGAGGACAACAAAATCACTCACCTATAGCAGGTGTTCACTGAGACCAGCAGGATGAATATTCTCACTGATGAGTGCTATCGCTGACAGAGTCCGGCATGGGAAACACTCCCCAGCATCCATTTGAAAGCGGCTCATCGTGCATTTCTGTGCATTCCTGTCTGCTATCATCATACAGGACCAATCTGATTTAATAGCTGATAAGATTCAACTCCAAGGGGAGGTAGACGGGACAGTGAGAATATTCTTTCTGATGTGCTCAGAAAACACCTGAGGACAAGGAAGATAAAATAATTTCACTGATGGCAAATCTCTTCCATTTGAACCTACATGATCTCCTAATGGAATCTCTCCTGAAAGGAAGAAGAACCTGAGAGACACCCTCAGGCAAATTAGTTCATTTCTAACCTCTCAACATCAAAGCTATGAGGGCTAGGGACTGGAGATCAGTATGTAAAAGAGACCCCTCGTTATGAGCGATGATGTTCAGAAAGCAGTACAGTCTCCATGGATCCTCAGAAGCTAGTTTCAGAATTAGAGGGAACTAGATCTGCTATGGCCAGTACAGCATGATGAAAACTGTGGTTCTCCAATCTTGCTTGAGTTCTAGGAGAATTTTCACTGAGAGCTTTGGAGAATGTGTATACAGAAAAACCATCTCCCAACTGAGAAGAAAGGAATATGATGCTAGTCTGCTGTATGCCCTAGTCTGAAGCAGAACTGAATGACTTCCCTGTTGCGATACATGGCAAAAAGACCTATTCAGAGTAATGTCCATGTTTAAACAACACTCGTATGGTTGCATGACCCAACTCAGTCTGTCCACCATACAGTTCTTCCATGCCAGGTAAGTGGCTCTGAGCACCATGCCGTGGGAGGTGGGCCATCTTCACATCCTTACTGCTTCCTGACACAGAAGGTACAAAACCATGCATCCCTGCTTGCTGATACAGTACATCAGCAAGGTAAGATCAACACAGAAATACCATGACACGGTGGGGAGCTTGATGGGAGGTTTCATCAACTGCAAGCCCCTCATGCAGCAGACAACTATAGGCTGAGCAGAGATGCTCAGCCGCTCAGATACTCTGCCGCTCCCCAGTACCTCTCCACCCTTGTCTCTCCCTACGCCCCCCCTCGGGTACTCCGTTCTGTTGATAAATCTCTCTTATCTGTCCCCTTCTCCTCTACTGCTAATTCCAGACTCCGTTCCTTTTATCTTGCTGCACTTCACGCCTGGAATAGACTTCCCGAGCCTGTACATCTTGCCCCCTCTTTGGCCGTTTTCAAGTCCAAACTTAAAGCCCACCTCTTTACCACTGCTTTTGACTCCTAACCACTGCTCACTTGCCCTATCCTTTCATCCTCACCTCTTTATTCCCTTACCATTAATTGTTCTGTCTGTCTGCCTGTCTTATCTAGATTGTAAGCTCTTTGAGCAGGGACTGTCTTTTTTGTGTATGGTGTACAGCGCTGCATATGCCTTGTAGCGCTATAGAAATGATTAGTAGTAGTAGTAGATGGGCTTACCCTCTATATGGTGATAAGCTCCAATTGCACTAAGATGAACCCTTACAGAGCTGGTCCTGAAACCTGATTCAGACAAGTGCTGAAAGTACTCTAGCATTTTTGTGGCGGCCAGGAATAAGGATCTAGTGTCTTGCACTCACACCAGATGGCAAACCTCCTCCACTTGAAACCGTAGGGACCTCCTAGTCAAATCACTCCTGGAAGCAAAGAGGACCTGAGAGACACCCTTCAGTTGATTCAAGAGTCAAGAACCTCTCAACATACAAGCCATGAGGGCCTGGGAGTGGAGGTCAGAATTAAAGAAGGACCCCTTTCTCTGAGTGATGAAGGTTGGAAAGCATTGCAATCTTCATAAATCTTCTGAGACTCGAAGTAGAGGAAACCACATCTACTATGGCCAATATGGTGCAATGAGGATTCATAGTTACTGAGTCCTGCTTGAGTTTCAAAAGAGCTTTTGCTTAGGAGAGGTGTTGGAGGGTATGCATACAGAAGACCTTCCCCCCATCTGAGCAGAGACATCTGAGGTTAAGCAGCGGTGCAATCCTGATCTGTAGCAGAACAGAGGGGATTTGTGGTTGAAGTGATAGGCAAAAAGTGCCCCACACTCAAAAGATCTTCTGGGCAATGCCCATGTTCAAGGACCACTCGTGTGGCTGCATGACCCTGACACAGGAGATACGAGCCAGTATCTCCCTACTTAACGCAGTATATTATCACTTGGCTGTCTGTATGAATTAAGGTAATTTGGTTTGCTAGCCAATCCCCGAAAGCCTTCAGAGCATTCCGAATAGCTCTTAGCTCTAGGAGGTTGATTTGATGTTGCCTCTCCTGAGCAGACCACTGACCCTGGGTGTGAAGCCTCTTTACATCAGCACCCCTCCTGAGCAGACCACGGACCCTGGGTGTGAAGCCCATCTACAAAAGCATCCCACGCAAGGGTGGCCAGTTCTGTCGTTACTGTCTTGTGGTGTGGGAAAATATGAAATGGAAGGCCCTTTCAAATTGCTACATATTAGCCATCAAGACCAAGTATTCGTAGATGTTTGGCTTTAATACAAACTCCTCTACCTACACGGGGAGAAGATGTGAGTACCCTATTATTTAATATAGAACAACGATACATATTCCAGTGGAACACTATAGCCCCATGGGGGTTAAACCTTGAAGTAGAATGGCTGTAGGGTTAGGTGACGTATGCTCAGGGGCGGGGCTGTGAGTGGATATTTAATTCGAGTAAGGCTCCGTATGGGAGTATGTTTGGGCATCACTTCCTGTTACACAGGCTTGGAGAGCAGTCCCATGGGCAAGCTGCCAACTACTGAATTGGAATCACTTTACATTGTATGTAAATAATAGAAAGATTGTTTTATTTGATAAGTGGATGTGGTAAAACTGGGATATGGTGTATATGTGTTTACAGATTGTGTGATTTGGTTCTCCTGAGGAAGAATATGACAAAATATGGTCTCACATTGCACACCAGGATGTGTTGAGAACATATTAAAAGTTGACGCTTTGGTGGTTTCCTCGGCAGCCTGTCTCTAGCTCAACGCTACAATTTTGCCAGGAAGTAGCTAACCCAGCGGAGAGAGGAGAGTGTTATCCCCCTGATCACTGATTTTCACCACTTCTACCATCGTTTTGAAAATGTGATTGCCAGCCATTTATTGAAGACATGGACTGTTATGCGTGTTTATAACACATGCTGTGAAGTTGAGGTTTACCTCAAATTTATGCTAAAAGCTGTATGTCATGAAATTTTGAGTTGTGCCTGTATTTGTTAAAAACATACTGATTATAAGGAATGGTGAGAATGATTAGATACATACGAGGGTTATGAGTGATTGTGAGCGGATGGTGAACTAGTAGATAAGGAATACTGAGGTCTCTGAGATAAATTGGAAGTTTGTACATATCCACATTATGTAACTGAATAAATGTTATTTTGTATTTAAAATTGATTACAGAGGTGAAGTGTGAGTACTGTGTACAAAATTTAAAATTGAATGCCAAGAAGTGCAGTGATGCATTTGAGGTGCAGAAACCCAAGAGAGAGATGATGGGAGAGATTAGTAAGTTTGACTCAGGAGAGAGACCTTAAGGGTGATGGTGTCCGAGGATCTGAAGGTGAAGAAACAAAGCCAGAAGGCGGCGGGGCCATGGCCAGAAGCATACTAGGCTGCATAGAGAGGGTTATAACCAGCAGAAGAAAGGAGGTGCTGATGTCCCTCTACAAGTCATTGGTGAGGCCCCACTTGGAGTATTGTGTTCAGTTTTGGAGGCCGTATCTTGCTAAAGACATAAAAAGACTGAAAGCGGTGCAAAGAAAAACTACAAAAATTGTATGGGATTTGCGTTGCAAACCGTACGAGGAGAGACACGTATACCTTGCAGGAAAGGAGAAATAGGGGTGACATGATACAGACGTTCAAATATTTGAAAGGTATTAATCCGCAAACAAACCTTTTCCGGAGACGGGAAGGCGGAAAAACTAGAGGACATGAATTGAGGTTGAAGAGGGGAGACTCGGGAGTAATGCCAGAAAGCATTTTTTCACAGAGAGGTTGGTGGATACATGGAATGCCCTCCTGCGGGAGGTGGTGGAGATGAAAATGGTAATGGAATTCAACCATGCATGGGATAAACACAAACGAATCCTGTTTAGAAGGAATGGATCCACGGAATTTTAGAGGAGATTGAGTGGCAATATCGATAACTGGGAAGCAAAACCAGTGCTAGGCAGACTTCTATGGTCTGTGTCCTGATCGTGACTGAATAGATATGGATGGGCTGGAGGGTAAATTTTAAGGAGCTTCGACGTTAGCTTCAGAACTTTTAGTACAAGAAGAGTGCTGGGCAGACTTCAACGGTCTGCGCCCTGAAAATGGCAAGGACAAATCAAACTCTGGTATACATATAAAGTATCGCATACCATGTAAAATGAGTTTATCTTGTTGGGTAGACTGGATGGACCGTACAGGTCTTTGCCGTCATTTACTATATTACTATGTAAGCCCCCATTAAGAAGAACTTTTTCATCTACTATTGTCCCCAAATATTTCTTTTTCTTGTTTGCTTTAACAAAGCAGTGGACTGTTCACACTCTAGTTTTCTTCTTCATTATTGGGGCCCAAATACATAGAAACAGAGAAAATGACAGCAGATAAAGCCTAAAATATCAATACCAAACACACTTTGCTTATTTTGTCAATCACACCTTTAAAAAGAGGAGGAGAGAAGGACCTTAGCCTTATGCTAAAATATTCTCAGCCATAGATAAAACTTATCTATTCGCCTCACCTTCATCAAAAGTGACTGATTCTACTACATTTGTATAGTTTCTACTTTTTAAGGAAATAATAAAGTCACAAGACTATATTACACACATATCACCATACTCTTTGCTCTATACTAGGGTGAGTGAACTTCAACCTGCAGCTAAAGGCCAGACCAACATATTCTTGGATCTGCTGACTGCTCAAGGATATTCAAATGTTACTATAAATGAGCCCTTTTGCTCTATTTACTATCCCATACAATTTAGCAAAACGCCAACATTTCCAAAACACCAAAATTAAAATATACAGAACACATCTTGCATTGCCCACCACACAATGCATTACTCCAACAGAAATTAGATCCAAGTAACAATTCTTTATACTGGAATAGAAGCTCAACAAAACTCTAGTCCAATTAAAAAAAAAGTATTTTTAAGCAGCTTTTGGGAGTCATCACGCCGTTCCTCAGATCCAAACAGAATGAGATGCTCAGAGTAAAAGTGTTTATTTCTAGGACAAGCAGCATAAAATCTGTTTTACTCTTTTGAGATCTTGCCGGGTACTTGTGTCCTGAATTGGCCACTGTTGGAAATAGGATACAAGGCTTGATGGACCTTCGGTCTGTCCCAGTATGGCAATGCCATGTTCTTATTGATCTTTATAACCATTCAATGAGAACACAATTTCTATAATATTTTTTAAAAATAGTGGCAAATCTCATCTTAAAATATAGAAGGTAAAAATGAGCAAACAATCAAATTGTGCATCTGCCAACATTTTTTGTTTCTACTTAATATTTAAACAGCCGCATCTAATACTTTTAGAAATTAAAGTAATAAGCATTTATCTTATTTGCTACATTAAGAGCAGCATTGTTGATATGTCTAAATCCGATTTTGGAAATCTTGCTGAACACACCCAAAAATCAAGTGGCTAACACAGAGATTTTTGAAGAAAAATGACTATTTTTTCTTTTGAAAATGGCTATTTGCTAGATGTTTTTGTACTCGGTGCATCTATCTGTTTGGACCATTTTTGAAAACAAAAAAAAATGTCCAAGGGAAACACACAAAAAAAAGCCATTGAAACGTCTGGAAGCCAGCACTCTTAGTAGACTGGCCAGATGGACATAACAGCAAAGCAGTGGACTTAAGGTCCTAGGTACACATCTCACCATTACCCCCTAATACTGTACTGTGAGCCCTCCAAAACCTACCAAAAACCTACTGTACCCAACTGTACACCACTACAATAGCCCTTATGGTTGCAGGTGTCAACTATATGTGGGTACAGTAGGTTTTCGGTGGGTTTTGGATGGCTCACACTTTCCAGCACAAGTGTGAGATATGGACCTGGGTTCCCTTCTTGACAGTGTAGTGCACAGAACCCTAGGCTACTCCAGGGACCTGCTTGTTGCTCTAATAGGACTGGCTACAACATCGAAAGCTGTTAGAGGCTGGTATGTACCGTTTCTTTCATATCATTGGGGGTGGGAGGGGGTCAGTGAGCGAATGTTGATTAAAATGTTTAATCGTGATTAATCGCATAATGAAAATGGTCATGCCTTAATCCCTCCAGTGGTCATCTGGTCATTTAGGGCACCTTTTTGTGACTTAGTCATGTTTGAAACAGGTTTAGACCCAAAACGTCTAACTTTTAGCCGTGAACGTTTTTGCTTTGTTCCATTATGGCATAAAAACTTCCAAGTTTTGGAAACACCTGCCCCCTTGTGATTGAGATGAACTGCAAACAAAGTGCATAGAAAAACATTTTTTAAAAATGGGTTTCAAAAATAGTGATTTGGAGATTTGGATGTTTGGGCGACCCCCCCCCCCAACACACACATTCATCTGCAACTTTGTGCCGCTTTTTGGACATTATTTCTGTTTCAAAAATAAACCCCTAAACATGTACTTGCAACTGCATAAAGAGATCAAATTAGTCTGGCTCTTGCACAAACATAGCTCTTCAATTCTTAAAAGCACATACTATACAAATAATCCAATTCAGATACAGAACAAACATGGAAACCATGCTGCCCATAGTTCAAGGAATTCTTTCCAAACCTCACATTCTGTAGTGCTTGTATACTGGACGGGACTTGGTCAATTTAGGAATATCAAGGAATTTTCAATCCCAAGAACCTCCACTGAATTAAACTGCTCAAGTTAGCTCTAACAATTGTTTTTTTATTTGAAGATTTTTTTTTTTTAATTCAGCAGAGTAAGGGAACAGCAACAGAGATTACCGTGACTCTGGATTTGGATAGTTTATACATGTATGAATAAGGGTGGAGATGAATCAATTTTTCACTCATTCAAAAAGTATAAAGACTAGAAGACACTCAATGAAATTGCATGGAAATAGTTTCAAAACAAATAGGAGGAAATGTTTTTCACTCAAAGAATGGTAAAGCTCTGGAACTTGTTGCCAGAGGTGGTGGTTAGCGTATCAGGGTTTTAAAAAGGTTTGGACAAGCTCCTGGAGGAAAAGTCCATAGTCTGTTATTGAGATGAACATGTGGGAAGCCACTGCTTTCCCTGGAATTGGTAGCATGGAATGGTGCTCCTAACTGGGTTTCTGCCAGGTACTTGTGACCTGGATTGGCCACTGCTGGAAGCAGGATACTGGACTAGATGGACCCTGTATGGCTATTCTTATGTTCTTAAATAAACATTAGTTTTCTGATAATGTTCTTTTATGGATGCACTATATCTAAGTTGTTCTGAATGGTTAAATAAGTGTGATCATGATCTGAAATTTCAGATATCTTCTACCCAGATGAAGGAAAAAACTGATAATTTTGAAACAGCTATCTTCTATCGAGATAGAAATGGGGAAAGCCACTGCTGTCCCTGGGATTGGTAGCATGGAATCTTGCTACTGTTTGGGATTCTGCCAGGTACTTGTGACAAGGATTGGCCATTGCTGGAATAGACAGCGTCACAGGAGCAGGGTTAGCAGGAATTCACTGCAGGTCCAAAGGACTCCCGCGAGGATCCCCTCCAGGTCCGCAGGGATTCTACAGGGATGGACGCAAGTCCTGCGGGGTTCCCACGGAAGTATAGCTCCAGGTCAGCCTATCTATCCTTTCCTTGTGTTTCTAAGCTAGTTTAGCAATTATAATAGTACTAAAAAAAAATAATGGATATGGTTGATAGCAGTGAAATCCCCATAAGCACTGAGAAGGGAAGTTATCAATATGAGCTACTGTTAAGCTGGATACTATTAAGTTGGGTTATTTTACCACAAGTTGAGTTATTTTTGTACAGCAGACGAGCAAGGATGGAGGAGATTACTTGCGGGGATGGACAGGAACAGAGATTACTTGCAGGGACAGGCAGGAACAGAGATTACTTGCAGAGACGGGCAGCAACGGAGGAGATTACTTGCAGGGACGGAGAAGACTCCAGGGGGGATGGGTGAAATCTCTGTCCCTATGCAACTCTCTTATGTCGGAAGCAGGATACTGGGCTATTCTTGTGTTCTTATGAAAACCTACAGACCAACAAACTCCAGTGAGAACACTTAAGAATAACTTAATTTTCCACTTAAGAAGGTTATATGCTAAAAATTCATTTGAATAGCAAGCAGGCAATATGTATAATAAGTTTGTGGACAGTGGACCCATGGGGAAATGTATTAAAAGTAGGGCTGCATGTTGCTTAAAATTTTTAATTGTGATTAATCACATAAAGAAACATTTTAAATCGTGATTAATTGCATTATTTTAAAGGATCAGTATCTCCCCCCCCCCCCTCCCATAGTATAGCATCTTTCGTCCTCCCCTCCCCTCCACTGTAGGTCCAACATTGCTTCTTTTCTCTTCCCTCCCTCTCCTCCGTCCTCCCCCTCTGGTCCAACATGTCTCCCCCTCTTCCTTCCATCCCTTCCATTGTCTAGCATCTCTTTCCCTCTAGATCCAATATCGCTCCCCCTTCCATCCTTCCTTCCCTCCCACTGTCCACTCTCTCTCTCCCTCAACTCATCAGCGGTCTGGTATCTCTTCCTCCACTCCCCCCACCCACAGTTCAGCATCTCCCTCTCTTTCAATCCTCCCTCTCTCTTGGATGAAGCTTAAAACAGGTCTTTTCGAAGGCAGCAGCAGAACAGCGATACACACATGCTGCCTGCAACTTACTCCAGAGCTTCCCTTTTGATCCATTCTACCCCTGCGGAAATAGAAAGATGTCTTGGATGGGATGGGTCAGAAGAGAGGCTCCAGAGCAGGTCACAGGCAGTGTGCATGTATTGCTGCTCTGCCACTGCCCTCTAAATGATCTGCTGAAAGAGAGGGCGAGATGCTTATTAGTGGGCAGGCAAAAGGGGAGGAAGAAATGCTGGATCATGCAGCCAACTAGAGGGGAGGAGGCAGGGGCAATTACATTTTATTAACTGTGACTAACACCACCTTAATCGCAGCATTAACCGCAATTAACATACAGCCTTAATTAAAAGGGCTTATTATAGGGCCAGGGAAACAGATAGACCAGCTCTGTTAAACAATACTGTCGTACGGGCTAATCGGTTTTCATATTTTGCAAGTAACATTAAAAAAAAGTCTTCAAAAACACTGGTATATTGTGCAAAGCATTTAGAGGGCCCTTTTACAAAGGCATGTTAGGCTCTACGCGCGTCCCATTAAAAGCCTTTTGCAGATGCGGTAAAAACTGGCCCGGCACACGTACCTACACTACCACAGGCCACTTTTTACCTTGGCTTAGTAAAAGGACCCCTTAATGTTATAAGAACGAACCATCTGTGATGGCACACAGAAGGGAAGGAACTTGCATAACATTCTTGTCCCCTCTATTATTATTCCTCCTAGTTAATGACTGGGAAAAAAAAACTGGGCATTTCAAACTTGGGAGCTGCTCTTTTTCTAAATCCATGATTGTTACCGATTGTTCCATGATACTGAGTTCAGCAGTGATGAAACATTTACAGTCTTCTCTAACTGTGATACTTCAAGTGTGATTTATGTTACCATGTGACTTTTTTAATACATTATATATTGGTTAGACAAAAAAAAGATTACATACTAGGTTGGTTGAGCATGTAAGTTGCATAGAGAATAAACATCTTTAAATGTACCCATGGTAGAGCACTGTTCGGAAAAAAGGACACAGTTTCACACAATTAAAAGTATGTGTGCTCCAGGTGCTGTCTATATCCAGACAAGGAGGTGATATTGGCATATGTTTGTTTCAAGAAGAACTGAAATACATTTTTGAGTTCAATACTATGCAACATTTTTGCATGACTTCAGAACTGGATCTTAGGATTTTTCTATGATTCCTTTTTGTTGTGGCAGACATGTTCAAAGTTCTTTATCTTAAAATTTTTATATTATGACTTTTACTATATTTATTATTGTGATGTATTTATGTTTGTTTTTTTATTATTATTATTGTACAGTGTACTCCACTTAAGTGCACAGTACATTTATCTGCACGACTATGCGTCAGTCCTGTTTTTCTATCAGCAACTTTAATGAGCAATGACTATGGTTTAGCACATCAGCCTTAACTACATGCTTCACTTATGTGCACACACTGAACTGGTTCTGCTGGTAAACAGCACTCTGTAAATGCATGTTCAGTCATTCAACTGCATGCTATATCACTGACTTGTACTATTTATCTAAAGCCACATATCTATCATCATTAATGCCAGTGTAGCAAGATGGCACATAAGGTGCAGTTGAGGTTTACAACCATAATCTGATCTCCACCTTCAGCAGCAGAGGATGGGGCAAAAGCTCACAGGGAGTTCATCGACTAGCGGCATGTGGTATGCATCATGCCTGAAGATAATCTGTTTCAATCATGTACCTGAGCTGGATGTTTTAGAGTGAAATTTCAATAGTTTTGTTAGACTTAGAAAGCTTGCATTAAGCAGTGGAAATTGCAGTGTCATCATGCACATGTAAGAATATCACTGGTTGAAAGGATGGAAATTATCAAGACACTGGCAATACAGAAAGTAAGGCTTTCATTGCCACAGAGTACAGTGTCCATCCGAACCAAATCAAGTGCAGCTATAAGCAGAGAACACCTTCAACCCCGACAGAAAATGAAAGAGAGCTGGCAAGCTGTAAATGTAAAAGAAGCTCTTCTAAAGCGATTTTCACAAGCTAGTACCATACAGCTTCCTGTCAGTAGTCCTCTGCAGATGGAGAATCTTGGATTGGCCACTTTTACTACAACTGTTAACTGGCTGAAACAATGTTTTAAGTATTCTTTGGTTGGCAGTCCTCTTTTATATATTTTTAATATACTCTAGAATTTGTTTTACTTCTTTCATACCTATATCTATAAACATATGTTCAGTTTTATTTATTTTTGAATCTTCTCATGCTGTTTTGACATATCTGTGCTTGATGTTGAGTGTATTTACATACCACATTTTTTTTAATTGTATTTGAATCATTGTACTGTATTTGTTTAAGATTCTATGTGATATTGTTTGTATATATTATATATACTTTTACTTATTTTTATTATTTTCATTATTTTATTTGGTGTTTATTTTGTTTTATTTATTTTCTTTTGCTTTGTTTCTGCCCTTTATGAAAACAGTGCCCCCTTTCCCATTATTTAAAGAGGGGTTCTTTTTAATGTATTGGTCTTGGTTTTGAAATTTAACAAGTTTTCTTAATTTCATTTTGTCATATTATCACTAACACCCCAGTGGGGGAAACAAACGTTTTAAAAACTGAGGATCACGGTGCTGCTACAGCGAGGCTGCTCTACATAGTATGTGAGTCCTTTATGTTGGTTATTATTTTTAAGCTTGTTTTATATATTTAATATTTCTTAAGATTTATTTTTAAGCAGGCTTTTGGCTTCACTCTTACTAAGTTAATGTGACTCCTGAGATTTAGTTAAAGAGCCTTAAACTTTCTCTGTTAGACTATAGTCCACTCTTTGATGTGGGTTCCATATGGCCTCAATGCGTTTTGGAGGATTCTGCTGCTGTAAAAAAAAAAAAAAAAAAAAGCAGCCTGAAAGACACTTCTTTTATTAAGTAGCTGATTTGTATTTGAAGCCAGTACTACCAGGCTCGTTTAAGGTTTTACAAGATGGTTTGTCCATAGTTTTAGCACTTTTTCTTCCATGGTTATAGTTGACTAGTAAAAAAGGCCCGTTTCTGACACAAATGAAACGGGCGCTAGCAAGGTTTTCCTCGGAGTGTGTGTGTTTGGGAGAGTGTATGTGAGAGTGAGTGTTTGAGAGTCAGAGTGAAAGTGTGAGTCCAATCCATGCTCCTCTGTCACCTGGCCCCTCCATTCATCCCTATCCAGCAATTCCGCTGTCTCCCTGAGCCCTGCCCTGCAATCCATATGCATTCATGGCCATCTGTCCCTTCCATTCATCCCTATCCAGCAATTCCCCTCTCCATGAGTCCTGCCCTTCCAATCCATGCTCCTTTGTCACCTGGCCCCTCCATTTTTCCCTATCCAGCATTTCCCCTCTCTGCCTGAGGCCTGCCCTGCAATCCATATCCATCCATGGCCATCTGTCCCCTCCATTCATCCCTATCCAGCAATTCCCCTCTCCCTGAGTCCTGCCCTTCCAATCCATGCTCCTCTTTCACCTGGCCCCTCCATTCATCCCTATCCAGCAATTCCCCTCTCTGCCTGAGGCCTGCCCTGCAATCCATATGCATCCATGCCCATCTGTGCCCTCCATTCATCCCTATCCAGCAATTCCCCTCTCCCTGAGTCCTGCCCTTCCAATCCATGCCCATCCATGCTCATCTGTCACCTGGCCCCTCCATTTTTCCCTATCCAGCATTTCCCCTCTCTGCCTGAGGCCTGCCCTGCAATCCATATCCATCCATGGCCATCTGTCCCCTCCATTCATCCCTATTCAGCAATTCCCGTCTCCCTGAGTCCTGCCCTTCCAATCCATGCCCATCCATGCTCATCTGTCACCTGGCCCCTCCATTTTTCCCTATCCAGCAATTGCCCTGTCTCCCTGAGGCCTGCCCTGCAATCCATATCCATCCATGCCCATCTGTCCCCTCTATTCATCCCTATCCAGCAATTTCCCTCTCTCCCTGAGTCCTGCCCTCCCAATCCATGCCCATCCATGCTCCTCTGTCCCCTGCCCCCTCCATTCATCCCTTTCCAGCAATTGCCCTCTCTCCCTGAGCCCTGCCCTCCCAATCCATGCCCATCCATGCTCCTCTGTCCCCTGCCGCCTCCATTCATCCTTTTCCAGCAAGTCCCCTGTCTCCCTTCCATGACCCCCCTTGCATCCATGCTCCTCTCTCTCCCATGTCCCAGCCTGGGCCGCCCTCTTCTTCCCCCCCCCCCCCCCCTTCGCATCCATGGTGTCGTTTCTCCCCTGCCCTCCCGCTCCCATTGTTTTTCTTCTTCGCTCCCCCCAACATGGTTTTTATTTTTTTTTCTTGTTTTTAAATGTACCTCCGTGGTTCCGGCAGCAAAGCGTCAGGGAAGGAGGCGGTGCTCCCGACGTCTAGGTTTCCCTTCGCTGTGTTCCGCCTTCTTTTGACGTCATCCTTGACGTCAGAAGAAGGCGGAACACAGCGAAGGGAAGGCTAGACGTTGAGAGCGCCGCCTCCTTCCCTGACGCTTCGCTGCCGAGCGTTGCGATTGGATGAGTGTCATTGCTCCGCCCTCGATGTCATCACGTTTGACGCGTGGGCGGGGCAGACACAATGCGATCTCACCCCCTTCACTTTTGGCTAACAGAGGCTTCATTCGAACGTTGGAGGTGCGTTTTATATAGAGAGATACTATATAACCCATAAGATATATGTTGTGTTGTTTTTTTGTTTAAGTTCTTCTTTTACACAAAGCTGGTACCACATAGCCCTTAGTAGACTGATTATTGTAGTTTATTTTGTTTGTCTTTCAGTGTGTTTTAACATTTGTTTTACCATTGTTTTGTGCCAGCTAAGGTAATATATTTGTGAACAAATGGGTGGACAGGTCTGTCAGCTTTATGATTATTATTTTTTTTTTATTTTGTTTGTATATGGTTTTTTAATTTTGTTTTTTACTCCCATTGTCCCCAGGTGGTACAACGCCAGTCTTTTTCATTATTTATTAGCCATTAATGCAGGTGGACAAGCCAAAACACATCAGGGTACTGACTACAAGTTTGGATTAGTTGTGGGCTGTCGTCATTGTGCCAATACACTATCAATATCTATTTTATATGAATAAAGGTTTTGAGCTCCTTGCTGGTTTGGACTATCCTCTCGTTGACCTATAAGTGCATTCCCTCTGCAGCCCCTCACTACCTCTCCACCCTCATCTCTCCCTGCACTCCTTCCCTAGAACTCCGTTCACTAGGCAAATCTCTCCTAATTGCACCCTTCTCCTCCATCGCTAACTCCAGACTCCACTCCTTCTAACTCGCCGCACCTTATGCCTGGAATAGGCTTCCTGAGCCATTATGTCTAACTCCATCCCTGGCTGCCTTCAAATCCGGGCTAAAGGCCTACCTGTTTGATGCTGCTTTCGACTCCTGACTTGTAACTTTTATCTTGTCCTTATGTGTTCTTCTGTCTGTCCTTTTTGGTCCTGTTTGTCCTGATTTAGATTATAAGCTCTTTTGAGCAGGGACTGTCCTTCTTCTTCATGTTCAATTGTAAAGCGCTGCGTACAACTGGTAGCGCTATAGAAGTGATTTATAGTAGTATTTACAGTAGTATCTACTGCTTTGACTCTGGGTATTGCACCATTTTTTTTAAGGAACCATTTCTATAACCATGAGTCTTCATTAGACCTATTTTTAAACATATGTCTCTTCCCCAGTTCCCTTATGCCAAATTTGGTCTTTTAAGTTTTCAGAAAGCTATTCTTCCCAAACAGACATTTTCAACCCTTAATGTAAAAACTTCTTTCCAACATTATGTTGGCCTGGAAAGATTAGAAAGTAATATTTTTGTTTTGCTTTTTTATTTTGATACAGTTTAAAACATTTATTTTAAAAAAGGTACAAACTCAAGTTTATTAGAATTTCAGGTCTAATATTCTTTTGACATTTTGGTGCATGGATTCTCTAAATTTAGATATCAAATTGTCTTCCATCCTTAATCAGAAATTCACACGTCAGCAATTTTTTTTAAAATCTAAGAAACAGGTATTTGAAAATCAGTACACCACAAGAAGTACCTGTATGTATGAAGACATGTCTCTGCAAATGGTAGTTCGTTCTAAAGGCAGCACTGCAGTGTTCACAGACATGACATTTGGGAATTTTCAGGCCAAGAGACCCATCCTCATTTATAGTAAGAATCTATTTAAAAAAAAAAAAAAAGAAAAGAAGGATTTCAGCTCAGTCTTCTTGCTTCACTTGGAAAGGGTTAAATAGTTCTGGTCTTCATATTTCCTCTCAATAGGAATCTAAAGAAACCTCAGGTTCAACACTCAACAAAGACCACCTATAAACCAGAAACACCACCAAAACAGAGTATATATGCCAGAAGCACTGGTCAATGTTAAACTCAACTGTAGTTGTTAAGCATCTACCATGCTAATTACACAGACTAAATATTAGTTGTTTCTATTTACCCATGTTAAATCTGCTATGCATCTCAAGTCTTCTAAGCCTTAGAAAACTTGGTATTGCCTTTGCAAGTGATAGTTTCCTATGCTAGAGTATTATTGACAAAAAGCAATGAAATGTTTACTTTTCTCTCTTCATTTTATAACACCTCTACATAACATTTCTCAAGCTGCAGAAGAAACAAAAGAAAACTACAGAGTTTCAAGAACAGGTTTTTCAACTAAACTTTCAACTTTCAAAACACAGGACAAAGATATAACAAAAGGCATGTTAGATACTGAAATCCATTCAAAAGTTACCACACCTCTAAATTATTATTAAAAAATCTAATTTAACATTTTTAAGCAATTATAGGGCATTATAAATCCAGGAAATCAATTTGAATAACATAACAGCTGATTCAATTACATTCATAAATACATTCAGAAAGCAACATGTTTATATTTTTAAAAACTCCAATCAACTCCTCGGGTGCTCCTACGCAAAAATATCAGTCAATCTCTAAAGAAGCAGCTGCTCCAAAATGACATCCAAAACCGCCTTTAAACAGGAAAAAAGACCTCAAAGAGCTCACAGGTCTAAATCTTAGTAGACCTGAAGGAGCTAAAACGGATCCATTGATCCTACCATCATCATTGGCCAAAAAAACCTATTGATCTGAATGCTTCCTATATCGGTACTCAAATCAAAAAATATAACTTTAACGGCATAAAGTAATTTAAAGAGCACAGACACTTACCTTATTAGTCCCGGAGAGAGACCACAGCAACGCGACTGATGAGCACACTTTTAAAAGATAAGTGTCTGTACTCTTTAAATTACTTTATGCCGTTAGTTATATTTTTTGATTTGAGTACCGATATAGGAAGCATTCAGATCAATAGGTTTTTTTGGCCAATGATGATGGTAGGATCAATGGATCCGTTTTAGCTCCTTCAGGTCTACTAAGATTTAGACCTGTGAGCTCTTTGAGGTCTTTTTTCCTGTTTAAAGGCGGTTTTGGATGTTATTTTGGAGCAGCTGCTTCTTTAGAGATTGACTGATATTTAAAAAAAACAACAGCTTAAGAATCATGAAAATACAGCATAGCAAATTGGCTAAGATATTTCTGCAACAATCTAATAGTTCTTTTTCTCTCCAGATCTCCCAATTGCTCCCACCTTCCTCAATTATGACTGATTCTGCTGCACTATTTGCATTATTTCTACATTTACGGGAATACTATAATAAAGTCAAAAGACCACATTAATCACCATACTCGTTGCTCTATGCCAGAGGCAAGGAAAACTATGGCCTGCAAACCAAAACCAGCTCAACACATTTTTTGGCCAGCTCTGCGTCAGAATTTAACATTTTCTTTGGTCCACCAACAGAACCTTCGCAGCTGCTCTTGTGAGGTCATCATCTAAGGCCAGAAATACACATCCAAGGACAGAAATACAATCTTTGATGATGTGCCAACATTTCCACATTAAAGATGAATGTTTTGGGCCTTGATTGAAACCCAGCACTCTGAAGTTAGTGCTGATGTGCTGTTCATGAGAAAATAAGACTGAGCACACAAGCCACTTAACTCCCTTGCTTGAAAGGCACACTGGTATAACAAATTCTGAGTTGCATCTAAATCCCTGCAGTAATCAGACTAATACCTGCAACGATGTAGGGGCTGCAAGTTTCAGGAGTGGGAGTGGAAGGAGCAGGTGGAGGGACAGTAGGCTTTGGGTGAGACTAAAGAGACTACAGTAGAAGAACCAGCAACTGTGAAAGGATAAGAACTTCCTTTTAAAGACTTACTGCTCTTCCCCTTTGCTGCGTTATGTTATGTGGGAGGGAGAGGCCGCAAACAGGATGAGGCAAAAAAAAAAAAAAAAAAAAGTAACCCTTACAGTTTTTTGCCTTTTCTCAGCAACTGCTTTGAATTTGAACAAGAAATTTTACGTATTTAGTCATCATACTTACGTACTACTTTTAAACAACAATTATCCTAAGCTATGTTACTACTACTATTTAGCATTTCTATAGTGCTGCAAGGCGTACACAGCGCTGCACAAACATAGAAGAAAGACAGTCCCTGCTCAAAGAGCTTACAATCTACTAGACAAAAACAAATAAATAAATAAAGTAAGCAAATCAAGTCAATTAATGTGAACGGGAAGGAAGAGGGGAGGGTAGGTGGAGGCGAGTGGTTACAAGTGGTTACGAGTCAAAAGCAATGTTAAAGAGGTGGGCTTTCAGTCTAGATTTAAAGGTGGCCAAGGATGGGGCAAGACGTAGGGGCTCAGGAAGTTTATTCCAGGCGTAGGGTGCAGCGAGACAGAAGGCGCGAAGTCTGGAGTTGGCAGTAGTGGAGAAGGGAACAGATAAGAAGGATTTATCCATTGAGCGGAGTGCACGGGAAGGGGTGTAGGGAAGGACGAGTGTGGAGAGATACTGGGGAGCAGCAGAGTGAGTACATTTATAGGTTAGTAGAAGAAGTTTGAACAGGATGCGAAAACGGATAGGGAGCCAGTGAAGGGTCTTGAGGAGAGGGGTAGTATGAGTAAAGCGACCCTGGCGGAAGACGAGACGGGCAGCAGAGTTTTGAACCGACTGGAGAGGGGAGAGGTGACTAAGTGGGAGGCCAGCAAGAAGCAGATTGCAGTAGTCTAAACGAGAGGTGACAAGGGTGTGGATGAGGGTTTTGGTAGAGTGCTCGGAAAGAAAGGGGCGGATTTTACGGATGTTGTAAAGAAAGAAATGACAGGTCTTGGCAGTCTGCTGGATATGAGCAGAGAAGGAGAGAGAAGAGTCAAAGATGACCCCAAGGTTTCGAGCTAAGCTATGTTGATGTTACTGACATTTTAGTGTTACTACCTAGCGATTTTTGCAAATTAAAAACGTTCAAGCTAAAACATAGTAAAATAATGTCATTCACACGATACAATTAACAATGTGCCAGAATTTCACAGTCACTGTGAATGCTCAAAGTGCCCACCCCCAGCTTTAACCCAGGCCTTCAGTCGCTTTTCACAGTCTTGATCAGTCCCTAGGGCAGGCTGTCCCAGATCATCTGCAGTGCTTCCCTGAGTTCGGCGATTGTTTGCGAATTTGGGTGGAGCTTGTGTTAGGCCTCCAACATTGCTCTTCAGACAAAAGTCTACATCACTATGATATAAGTACATAAGTAATGCCACACTGGGAAAAGACCAAGGATCCATCGAGCCCAGCATCCTGTCCACGACAGCGGCCAATCCAGGCCAAGGGCACCTGGCGAGCTTCCCAAACGTACAAACATTCTATACATGTTATTCCTAGAATTTTGGAATTTCCCAAATCCATTTAGTAGCGGTTTATGGACTTGTCCTTTAGAAAACCATCTAACCTCTTTTTAAACTCTGCCAAGCTAACCGCCTCCACCACGTTCTCCGGCAACGAATTCCAGAGTTTAATTATGCGTTAGGTGAAGAAAGATGTTCTCCGATTTGTTTTAAATTTACTACACTGTAGTTTCGTCGCATGCCCCCTAGTCCTAGTATTTTTGGAAAGCGTGAACAGACGCTTCACATCCACCTGTTCCACTCCACTCATTATTTTATATACCTCTATCATGTCTCCCCTCAGCCGTCTCTTCTCCAAGCTGAAAAGCCCTAACCTCCTTAGTCTTTCTTCATAGGGAAGTCGTCCCATCCCTGCTATCATTTTAGTCGCCCTTCGCTGCACCCTTTCCAATTCCACTATATCTTTCTTGAGATGCGGCGACCAGAATTGAACAAAATACTCAAGGTGCGGTCGCACCATGGAGCGATATAAATGCATTATAACATCCTCACACCTGTTTTCTATACCTTTCCTAATAATACCCAACATTCTATTTGCTTTCCAAGCCGCAGCAGCACACTGAGCAGAAGGTTTCAGTGTATTATCAACGACGATGACACCCAGATCCCTTTCTTGGTCCATAACCTTGCATGACGTAGCTATAATTCGGGTTCTTTTTTCTCACATGCATCACCTTGCACTTGCTCACATTAAACGTCATCTGCCATCTAGCCGCCCAGTCTCGTAAGGTCCTTCTGTAATTTTTCACAATCCTGTCGCGAGTTAACGACTTTGAATAACTTTATGTCATCAGCAAATTTAATTACCTCGCTAGTTACACCCATCTCTAAATCATTTATAAATATATTAAAGAGCAGCGGTCCTAGCACAGACCCCTGAGGAACCCCACTAACTACCCTTCTCCATTGTGAATACTGCCCATTTAACCCCACTCTCTGTTTCCTATCCTTCAACCAGTTTTTAATCCACAATAGGACATTTCCTCCTATCCCATGACCCTCCAATTTCCTCTGTAGCCTTTCATGAGGTACCTTGTCAAACGCCTTTTGAAAATCCAGATACACAATATCAACCGGCTCCCCTTTGTCCACATGTTTGTTTACTCCTTCAAAGAATTGAAGTAAATTGGTCAGGCAAGATTTCCCCACACATACGCCGTGCTGACTCGCTCTCAGTAATCCATGTCCTTGGATGTGCTCTGTAATTTTGTTTTTAATAATAGCCTCTACAATTTTCCCCAGCACCGACGTCAGACTCACCGGTCTATCATTTCCCGGATCTCCCCTGGAACCATTACCAGTAAAGCTGGTACCCTGTTTTTGGTTTGTTTGGGGTTTTTTTTTTTTTTTCCAAATAATGGTAGTTTTAAAGTGCAAACATTTTTTGAACACACAAAAATTGCTGGGTGGTTATGCTAAAAAATCTAGCTACAGGTGAAAGTTTGCAGATTATTAATAAGTCTAAAGTTCTAGGTGTAATACTGGATTCGAGATTATGCTTTGATGACAACTCTTGTAAAAAAAAAAAAAAAAAAAGTTAATTTTCAATTGTGTCAGCTTAGACCAATTTGGGGTCAGGCCCGCCCAGCAGCACAGCGATTTCGGAGGCTCCGGTCCCCATCATCGTCCCTTTCCCGTGGTGTGCCGCAACTTTCAACCCCATCTTCCCTCACCCTCGCAGGCCCGCCCAGCAGCGATTCCGGGTTAGCGCTGCTGCTTAGTAGCTGCAAGGAGATTTGAGCGGCAGCCAGCAGGCAGCGTGTGCAAGCCGAAGAAGCTGCCTGCGATCGGAATCGCTGCTGGGCGGGCCTGAGAGGGTGAGGGAAGATGGGGGTGAAAGTTGTGGCACGCCATGGGGGAAGGGATGATGGGGAAAAGATGTTGGATGGGGGAGGGAAGAAGATGGAAGGAAAGATGCTGCACAGGGAGGAGGGAAGATGGAATGATGAGGCATGGTGGGTGGGGGAGAAGCTGCATGGGGAAGAAGGGAGAGATCCAGTAAAGGAATGGAGGGGTCAGGAAGGGAGAAGTCTTGGCTGCATATGAGGTGGAGGAGAGGGAGACAAGCTGCATAGAGAGGGGATAGGTGGTGAGAGGGGGAGAAATGTTAAACATAGGGGTGGAGAGGAGGGCAAAATGGTGGGCATAGGGGTGGAGGGAAGGGAGAAATGTTAGACATGCTGGTAGAGGGGAGGAAGGTAGATATGCTGTATGGGAAGGGGAGAGAGACGTTGGACAGTGGGAATGAGAGGGGGAGTTAGACATGGGGGTGGATGAGAGGTACACAGTAGGTGGTGAGGGGGGAAATGCTGGGCCATGGGGGAGAGGACTACTACTATTACTATTTAACAGGAATGAAGAGAGAAGGGGCAGGAAAATATAAGGCTACCGTGGTGTGGTGGGGTGGGGAGAGGATCAGATGCTGGTTAGAAGGGTGGAGGGAGAAGATGATGGGAATGGTGGAACCCTGTGGGAGAGGGCAAGGAAATGAATGAGAGATAGTGATTACAGAGAGTAGAAATATGGTAATGGGAAGTAGATTAAAGATAAAAAGAGAAAGCAGAGATGGGGAGAAGTAAGATGGGGAATGGGAGAGCTAGTGGGTGAAAGAAGAAGATGGAAATTTGATAGGTAGTTGAAAAGTAAAAAGGAGACAAAGAAGGGTGAGAGAGAGGCAGAAAAGAGCTACAAAGGAATGACCAACATGTCAGAGGCAGGAATAGTGAGGGAACAGACAGGAGAGAGGAGAAAAGACAAATGGACTACAGCCGCTTGAAGAAGAATTAGCAGACGGCAGAGAGGAAAGCAGAAAAGAGAAATTGGAACCAGCAAGATGGAAAAATAAAAAGTCCAGACAACAAAGGTAGAAACAAAGCATTTTATTTCAAATGTTTTAAATGCAATATGTTAGCTTTTGGAAATGTGTATAGGAAATGTCTTTGTATTGTGTTCTGTAGAAAAGGAAATGCATGTTTTGTGTCTCCAGTGTTGCAGTAATGCTATGTTTAACTTCTTGGGGTTCCTTTTCAATTTTTGTCTAAATAATTTTATTTTTAATTTGTGATCCCTTGTTCTGTATTTGGTGAGGTTCTGTTGGTGTGATAGTAATGGCAGGTGGGAAATAGGAAGGGAGGCAAAGAGGAGAGGGAATCGGGGAGGGGAGCCCTCCTTTATTTTCTGACCTGGGTCCAAGCAGGTCTAACACCAGTCCTAACCCTTGCTGTACAGCTGGTGAGGATTCCCAGACATCCCCAGCTAAGGACCTCCTCCAAAGGCGGCCAGAACTCCCTTCTACCAAGCTCTGGCAACAGCATCCTTGAGCCATCGACAGCTAAGCATGTGTGGGGTGCTGGCATCAGTGGCTTAGGGTCATTGCTGCTGCCTGCCAAGCTTGGTAAAAGAAAGTTCTGGCCACCTTCAGAGAAAGTCTTCAGCTGACTGAGCTTGAGGATCCTCATTAGCTAAAGTATTTATATTTTGAGGTGGAGGTAGGGCGGAGCAGAGAAAATTTTGTGCCCACCCACTTTGGGCTCAGGCCCACCCAAAACTGGATGTCTGGCTACGCCACTGGCTTAGACCAAGTCCGTCCAGTCTTAGTATGGAAAGTTTCAGAAGTATAGCCCAGACTGTCCTTCTACTGTATCTCGATTATTGCAATTCTTTATATGGGAGAATTAAAATGAAGTTATTACAAAGATTTCAAGTTCATAATATAGCTGCCAGACTGATTCTTAGAGTTAATAGATTTGAGAGCGCGACTCCTCTTTTTAAAAGGTAACACTGGCTTCCGGTTCACTCGCGTATTAAATTTAAAATAGCCTATATGGGGATCATGTGATGGTAGGCTAGCGAGAGGCAGGCGTAGAAAGAAGCTCTGCCCCCCCCCCCCCGTTTAACATTTAGCAGTTCGCGGGCTAAAGCCTGTCCAAAAACCCCAGCTTGGGTCATATATGGTGGGTGAAGGTGCGCAGGTCACGGGAAACCTGACAAGAGATCTTTTGACGCACTGATGGCGGTGAAATCTCAAAGGAAAGACGGTGCACAAGGCTGCACGGGAGAATTCAAGATGGCGGAGATCGGCCCCCGCAGGAGAGGTGTTGGTGGGCTCTGCATGGGTGGCAGAGATAGCAGCGGAGGTGTTGGCGTTGCTGGAGCCAACGGTAGACCGGAAGCTGCAGAGAATATCTGAGAAATTAGAGGCAATGGATAGCAAGCTGGAGGGGCTAAGGTTCGATCTCAATACATTTCAGCAGCGGCTATCAGATGTGGAGGATAAATACATTCAACAAGATAACCAGCAGCAGAAAATGCAGAGCAAGACTGAGCAATTAGAGGCTAAACTGGATGATCTGGAGAACAGATCGCGGCAAAACTATCTGAGGTTAGTGGGCCTCTCAGAGAATATAAAAGAGTCTGAGCTGCGCAGATTTCTGGAGACTTGGTTAACTAAAGAGTTGGAACTCCCGCTGACAGAGGGGCCCTTAAGGATTGAGCGAGTGCACTGGTTGGGAGCTGTACGTGCAGAGATGTTCCATCCCCAAATTGTAATTATGAAAGTACTCAATTATGCTCACAAACAAGACATTTTAAGGGCATTGCGACAGAAGGGGGCCTTACATTATGAGAACCAGCAAGCTTCCAAGATTTCTCCGTGGTGGTGCAGCACAACAGCGACTATTTGTGGACACATGCAAAATGCTACACACGAAGAAAGTATCATTTGCTCTCCTTTACCCAGCTCGTCTAAGGATCCAGAATGGCGGGAAAACCTGCTTTTTTACGTTTCCCACCAAGGCTCTTAAATTTGCCAACACTTTGAACCGGGAGGAAGTGGATTCGAGTAATGCCTGTGGCTGATGTGTGGTTGTTAAATACTTTACTGGGTCTATGGGCAAGTTTGGGTCCTTGACTGTAGGGATCTGACTGGCACTACAATTGGATAGTGACTGTTGGGATATTTGTACTTGTGGAGTGGTGGTGGGGGCTCTGGATCTGTGAGGCTTGCTTGTTATGTGACTGGTTGGAGTGTGACCTTGCAGAGCCACGGACGGTCTGGTACCCCCGACGCTGGGGTGGGCAAATACTGAGATCCAGCGTTTGGGGTTTTTTTTTTTGCTCATCATTAAGCTGCAGACACAGAAAGTCTTAAAGTACTGCAGAAAACCCACATCTACTCACTAGTCAATGGGGTTTGGGGTTGGTTTGCCTTGTGTGCTGTTCGGGGGGGGGGGGGGGGGACTCTGGGTGATCAGATTCTCAGATAGAATATTGTGGTGGGGGGAATAGGAAGGGGGGAGGAGACTGGGGAGGTTAGGGGGAGTAGGGTAATGTTTTTGTTAGGGTTGTTCTACGTAGTGTTTATGGATAGGAGTTTATTTTATGTTCTTGGAACGAGCTCTGGGAGGATAGGGGATCTGTTGGCCTGGTGGAGGAGGGGTTAACTGGGGGCTGTGGGGGGGGGGGGGGGGGGCGCGCCTCTTCTATTTCCCATATAAGAAGTTAATCTGTTCAAGAGGGCACATGAGGTGGGACTCTGGGGTCACTTAGATTAGTATCTTAGAATGTGGGAGGCGTTTCCTCGCCGATCAAAAAATCTAAGGTCTTACAGGCACTAAAACATCACAAAGCGGATGTGGCTTTTTTGCAGGAGCCCCATCTTACATCAGTAGAACATGCCAAGTTTCAGAGAGGATGGGTGTGACAGGTAGTAGAGGCTCCAGCAATGCTAAGGAAGTCGGGTATCATGATCCTTTTTTGTAAGGGGCTACGGGTCTTGATCAAATCAGTCAAACGCAGTCCGGATAGCAGATATGTTCTGGCAGTAGCTGAGTTGGAAGGACAGCTTTTGGTTCTACATAATGTATAATGTCTCCAATGTTTTTGTTAGGAGTTTCTTCCGCAAGCTTATTGAGCTTCTATCCCCTTATCAGGAAGGTAATGTTATTTTAGCTGGGGATTTTAATTTGCCTTATGATCCTCTGATGGATAAGTTGGCCTGTGTCACAGGGAGCTTGACTCAGTGTGCCAGGGGCTTGCCCTTTTTGTGTAGTACGTTAGACCTGATAGATGTTTGGAGGATTCTACACCTTACACACAGAGACTACACGCACTCGTCTCGAGCACACTTGACTCAATCAAGCATAGACTATCTCTTTGTATGCCACCCTCTTTTTTCAAGAATTCCATTGGCAGACATAGGGCCCTGTGAGGTATCGGATCACGCCATCATACGGCTACAGTTGGAAGTAGGTAATGGTACATTTGCAGGGGTGGCTTAGAGGTTCCCCTTAGAATTATATAGAGACCCAGCTTTCCTTCTTTTTTAGAGGGAGAAATGGGCGAATTTTGCATGTTATAATGGGGGACATTCGCATCAATATGGCTTATATTGGGAAACCGCAAAAGTGGTGATGAGAGGAGAGATCATCTCTTATAGGTCCAGAATATGGAAAATTAGAGATAGGAAAATACTGCGTTTGGAGAAAACAATTCAGCAGCAGAGACATTGTCCGGACGAAGGGGGCTAGACGAGCTCTTCTGGATTCTCAGATGGAACTGAATGAATTGCTTCACCAACGAGCTATCAAATCTCATATTTATTACAAATTTCAGTTATTTCTCCATGTGAATAAGGCAGAAGGGCTGTTGGCTAGGTTGGCGTGAGGAAGTAGAGGGTCATCCCACATAGTACAGATGAGGAAGCCGGGAGGCATAGTAAAGATATGTTGGCCCATTTTCAGAGATTTTATGAACTTCTTTATCAAAAGCCTAAAGATGTGATGGTTGATTGTGATCTCTACCTAGAGAATGTAACAATGCCTCGGGTAACTGCAGCACAGAGGGCTGCTCTTAATGCACCTATAGTAGAAGGTGACCTTTTGCTAGCATTGCAACAGAGAAAACTTCATAAGGTGCCACGCCCTGATGGTTATAGTATAGAATTCTACAAGTTGCTCTATGAGCAAATACAGTCACCCCTATTGGGCCTGTTTAATTCAATGACTCAGTTAGGCACTATGCCTGAATCTTTAAACTTGCTAAAATGATTGTGCTTTTGAAGCCAGGCAGGGACCCGGAAGACCCTGGGTCGTATTGCCCTATCTCCCTGCTAAACTGTGATGCGAAGCTTTATGCCAAGATATTGGGAAATAGACTATCTCACGTATTACCGGATTTAATATCCAATCCACAGGTGGGTTTTGTGAAGGGTAGGACAGCTACTAGGAATGTTAGAGCACTTTTGGCCTCTTTGGAAATGGTGGAGAAGCTTTGGCTACCATCTTTACTAATCAGCTTTGACGCGGAGAAGGCCTTTGATCAAGTCGCATGGAGGAAAGTGGGTTTAGAGGGTTTGTTTGGAGATGCAGTGAAGGTCTTATTAATACAAATAACAAAGGTGACAATGGACACCCCTGCCTTGTACCTCGACGAATAGGGAACGCCTCAAACCTCTCCCCATTTACATACAAAAATGCCTGTGGGTCTGAATATAAGACCTTCACTGCATCTCCAAACAAACCCTCTAAACCCACTTTCCTCCACGCGACTTGATCAAAGGCCTTCTCACTTCTCAGGGATATTGGTGCTCACCCAGAAATTTTGGGAGTTTCAATTGGGAAATCTACGTTCACAATCTCGGCGTTTGCGGATGATTTACTTGTACACCTTACACATCCTCGGAGAATTTGGGGATTTTTCTGGATTTAAATTAAATTTTTCAAAGACACTAGCTCTAGCCTCTACAGAGCAGTTGAGACAGGACTGGGGGGAGGACTTCCTTTTCCATTGGGCTCATGAATCTTTTACATACCTGGGAACAAAGATTGCAATGAAAACTACATCTCTATACCAGTCGAATATCTCTAGTTTGTTAGAACGGACTATAGAGCATTTGCATAAATGGAGATCTTTCCCTCTCACCCTGCATGGCAGAATTCATCTGTTCCTTATGGTGGAGTTCCCGAAGTGGTTATATGTAATGCAGATGCTCCCCCTTCGTATCCTCAATAGGGATTTGCAGTTGTTATATAAACATTTGCGTACATTTATCCGGGGAGGTAGAAAATCAAAACTAGCAATACAGCTTATGTTGGGGTCATGGAGAGAGGGTGGTTTGGGCATCCAACATTTACGGAGATATAATCAGGCATGTTTACTCCGTCACTTTGGGGATTGGCTCCTACATAGAGGGGATTTTACTCCTAGGCAGTTGGAGGAGGACTATTTTAGTCCACGTCACCTTTACTTTTTACTGCAAGCTACGAGGCAGATTATTCCAGCGTGCTTCCGGAATAGTATTTTGTTGCGGCCAATGCGGGAACTTTGGAAGGATTTGACCAGATACTGGGGAGTGGACTCGAATGTATCTGATTTATTGTCCTTGCAGGGTAATTTGGCATTCTCCCCAGGCTCAGAGAATCTGGTATTTCGGAGATGGGCAAGTATGGGTATAAAGAGATTGGAGCACATTTTAACTGCAAGAGGGACCCTGTTGAATCTAGGGGCAATGGGGGTTGGCTTTGACCTTAGTAACATATTTGCGTATAATCAGCTGGCACATTATGTTACTGAGCTGAGTTGAGGAAGCGGATACCACTTTTCCCTTTGGGAGCACTGCTGGATAAATATGAGACTTTTTCTTTAAACAGTGGGGGAGCACACCAATTAGTACGTAAAGCCTGCATGTTAGGGAAACGGGTTATTTTGTGCATGTGGACGGGGGAGTCACCACCTGACTATTGACATTGGCGCAACAAATTACATGAACTTATGCTACTAGAACGCCGGGTAGTTGGATTTTCTTCTCAAGAGGCGCCAGCAGTTCCTCGCAACTTGGGAGCCATACAGTCTCTGTCCCCTAGAGCTCGAAGCTTTGTTTTAAATTCCTTTCCAGATTTCTGAGGTTTTTTTTTTTTTTTTTAGTTTTAGGGAAGAGTGAGATTAGGCAGGGAGGTGGGAGGTTTGGGGGATATTCTTCTACACCACTCGTCGGTGTGGATTGTTTGTAGATTATATGTCTTGCATGGGGCATATTTGGTTAATCCGTCACAGGAATGCTTGTTTATAGGTCGCGAGAGACTATAAGAGACAAGGTCTCTCGCTTGGAGGAGTTCTATTAGTATGATTATCGTTACATCTTCAATAGGATGCAGGGTATGCATAGTTACACTGCACATTGACCTTTCATGGCTGTTTTTTAGGACCATTTTGTAAACAGGGTCCAAATATTTATGCATTTCAATGAAGAATTTAGATAAGAATAATAAATGAGAGATAGGGGTGGGTTATGGGATGGAGTGGGGGGGGGGGCGAAAGGAAATGTTAAAAATATTGATGATGCTGTCATTAACTTCTTCGCATGCAGAGAGATTTAACAATGTTTTGTATATTGAACGTGTTGATTGTATACCTTGAGGAATCATCAATAAAAAAAATTGTTGAATCATAAAATAGCCTGTATGGTTTTTAAAACTTTAGTGGGATAAAATTCAGTCCGCTTATCTAAATATTTGATTTTACTGCCTGTTGGATGAGTTTTTTGTATGTGACATCTAAATATTTTGTTGTTTCCAAATTTTTAGAGTCAGGCTTAAAAGCTCTTTGAGTAATTCTTTTCAATATTTAGCTGTAAAAAAATTGGAATGGTATTCCTTATCAGATTAGGTCTATATTGTCTTTTCTAAAAAAACAAACAAACAGTTGAAGCCTTTTTTGTTTTCAGATATACACTCAGTTTTAACGTAGACTATTATTTTTAGAGTGTTATTTTGTAATTCCATCTGATTGAGCTAAGAACACTGCATGAAAGAATTGGGGTTTGATAAGATGCAATGCATTGAATCTGACTTCAAGTACACCTTATTGTGTCCCCCTTTTGACCCCTGAAGCAGGCGCTGTTCAGTGTCGAAACACGGCCCGTGTCGGGTCATCAATAAAGAAATTTAATTGTCCCAGTCTTGAAGGCCCAGTGTTGCTCTTTTTGTTTGTTTGTTTTCTTGTAATCCGCAATGAATCCTATGGAGACATACTGGAATATAAGTTATGCACAGAATAGAATCTTGATACTGCATGGGTGCACTTGACGTTGATGCAAGTTCCATGTCTTTGACCAAATTTCCTGCCATGCTCAATGACAAACCAAAAAGCTTTCAACAAAGGATTTTGTGGGCTTTAAATGGACCTCGTCTGCTACTGACAGAGGTTACAGTGAATATCTCGGTGGTCCAGACCTAGGCACTGAACACACAAGTTATGTGGGTCTTTGCCTGAAATAGCCCTATTACACCAAGTACACTTTGTAAAGCCCTTCGGTACCCTAGATGACATGGAGGGAAAAACGGCTGACAAAAGGCCAAAGGCTCAAAGGCCCGGGAAGCTCATGTAAAAGTGTAACCAAGAAAAGTTGATGGTTCCCTGGTAGACGGAAGGCCCGACGTCCCTTGGGCTGAAAAATGGGGAAAAACCCCAAAATATTCAATTAAGTGTTATAATGATAAACTATGACAAAAACAAATAATTATGAGGAAAATTTGACCCAAAAAGGGAAAACACCAAAAGGAAAAAAAGTTTAAGCACTGAGGAGTGATCAAAAATGCAACTCTCTGCTCTGCAGAAAATGAAAGACTGCTGGTCCTGCGCTCACATGTCGAGCAGGAAGGCACCTGAACATGAGCGATGGGGTACTGCCTTAAAGATTAAAAGTGGCAGTACATTTGGCATTGTGTGCACCAGGCTCCTTCGAATGACATCACCCATTTGTGAGAACATCATGCCCGCTTTTCATCGGAGAATCAAGATTACAATGAATCAGTATTGAATCCTTAATATGAGCAGCATTAGCCACCTCTACACTGGAGATCTTGAGATTGCATTTGACTTACTGCTCCCTTCATGTTTTTCAACCTTTACTTATGGTCCTGAAATTCATCAACAGTTGCTCAAGAAAAAGTAACAGGCTGAGTCTATATACCTTGAAGAAGCAAATTAGTCAGCAAAGTCCAAATATCTTTTCAGTAACAACTCTGAAGTAGAACACTCTAGCTTTAAAAAAAAAAAATCCAATTTATCCAAAGATAATACAATAGGCTCTGGCATGGGGGCATGTATTTGATGGGTGACCAAGGCATGGTATGTTTGCATGTAGTTTCTGTGTAGAACTCTGCAACAGTGACACTTGTAGTCTGTAGAAAGGGGCGAGGGAAAACAGATTAAATCACAATGAATTGCTGCCACAGTGGATGCTGGAACCATATTGGAGATCTGAAGTACACACAATGTGCAAGAAGTGGTACACTTAATGGTATGCTTTCTGGTAAAAAAGGAGACACTTTGCTGAGGGAAGGAGAGATCAGTTTGGGCTGCCCAGGGGAATCAGATGCAGCCGTCTGTCTTTTCTTCTGTCTTGGAAGCACAGATGGGAGAAAGGACAAAAGTTACCCAGCAGACAAATGGGCCTGAGTGCGAGACAACAGGAAAGGCCCGTAACTTAGTAAATGACAGCAGATAAAGACTTGTACAGTCCATCCAGTCTGCCCAACAAGATAAAATCATTTTACAATGGTATGTGATACCTTATATGTATACCCAAGTTTGATTTGTCCTTGCCATTCTCATGGCACAGACCATAGCAGTCTGCCCAGCACTGTTCTTGCATAAAAGTTCTGAAATCAAAGCCCCTTAAAATTTACACTCCAGCCCATCCATATCTATTCAGTCACGATCAGGCCGTAGGCCGTAGATGTCCACCCAGGACTGGTTTTGCTTCCCAATTACTGGTGTTGCCACCCAATCTCCGCTAAGATTCTGTGGATCCATTCCTTCTAAACAGGATGTCAGTGGGAGCAAAGAGCATGTGACCAGAGGGGTCCAATAGCAGCAGAACTACAAAACTGCAAGAAGTAGAAGTCCACAATATAATAGAACTTAATATGTAAACAACATAAATATGCACACATGTAAACAGGGAAAGAACAGTATGTGTATTGGTGTTTTAGGACCCAGTATATTATTTGTAGTGCTATCTATGCACAAGTAGGACTCGTGCTGTTTGGATCATAGGAATTTCAGCTACTGTTCTACAGTAGGTTTACAACAAGTATGCTAAATGGGGATTATTCTTTTCAGATTTTGTATTATTTCACTATGTGCCTGGTAGTGGAGAGATTTATATTGCTATTACTCAGATGACATGAGAAACAGAATATTTGCCTTGTATAGTAATAGCACGAATGGCACAAAATCTAGAAAGCTGTTCTCATCAGCCATTCCTTATTAAGTTTCTATTATTTGGAACTGATTGCCATTAGAGGTTAGAATAGAAACTAATTATATGCAGTTTAGTAGAAAATTAAAGGCATGCCTTTTCCAAAAGTTTGTAAAACAAGACTATTAAGGAAAATATTAATTTGAATCAAGTGTAATTCCTAGAGATGTTCTAGCCTCTTTAAAATTGTGCTTTGCATTGAATCAAAATAATGGAGAATGACAGAATATGTCTCAATATTGTATTATAATTTTATGGAGAAATGTACTAGTTATGATCTGCACTTGTTGTTGAGGGGGAGATATGAATTAAATATAAACAAAAATCCTAAGAACTGCTATATCATGTCAGACCAAAGTTCTGTGAGAGTCGCTTATGCAGAGTCACATATGCAAACATCTTCCACCAGGTATGGCCCGACAGAAAAAAAGTTGAGAACTACTTAACTAAGGAATCCTTTTACTAAGCTGCAGTAAAAAGTGGCCTTAGTGTGCCCTTACACGGGTCTTTCTCGGGTGCTAAGGCCATTTCTACTGCAGCCAGAAAATGGCTGATTTTCCTTTTCTTTCTTTACTTAATAGCCATGTGCTAATTTTGCCATTAGCGCACAGCGAGTAAAAATATTAGCACATGAGCACTTACAGACACCTAATTTGTAGATGGAAAGGGCTCAAATGCTCATCCTGCGCTAATCTGTTCTAGCGTGGTAATGTAGATGGGCTATTAGTGCAGAAATGACCACTTTCTCAGACACACCCTCTCTACACTGAAAATAAAAATATTTTCCAGCACATGATTTGCAAACATATAGAATTGAAAATTACCATAGGACACCTGAGCGCATCCCACGATAAGCCATTTTAAGCTGTGATAAGCAGCAAGCAGCTTAGTAAAAGGACCCTAAGGGTTTCTTTAGAAGTTTAGAAGCTGGCTAGTTAAAAGAAATAGATGCTTTAAAATCAATCTGTACACGCCAAATACAACCCTGTCCCCTCCCCCTGGCATACACACACAATATAAAAAACATACAATTGATAAAAGGAACAAGTCCATTGCTAATGTAATCAGGAAATAAAAAACAAAGGAAATACAAAGCAATTTCCAAAAAAACTCACAACAGAGGGAGGGCAAGAAGAAAAAGAGAACAGCAACTTAAGTATATTATTTCCTTAAAGAAAAAATCAAAGGAAAAAGAAGCGCAACACAAGACTATTTATCCATAACAATGGGCGAAGAGAGATCTATTGGTACTGGTGCAATCCTAAAATCTAAGAAATTCTGCAAGTGTACTGGATCAATAAAAATATAACACGAGTCTGATATGTCACAAAACATTTATAGGGAAACTGAAAGAAAAAAACACTGCTTCCAAAAGAAATAACCTGCTTAAAAGTTTTACGTCTAGCTTGTGTTGCTCTGGACAGATCAGGAAAGACCATTATATTCAAATCACAAAAAAAAAAAAAACCCCGACATCAAAAACAGATACGCAATACCCGGTTTCTGTCAGGCTCTAGAGCAAATGTTACTATCAAGGTAGATTTTGTAACAACAACGAACAGAATTTTCCAGAAAACTGGTCAAATCCAAAGTCTCACCATCTCTCCTCTGATCTTTTCCTGGGCTAACCAGATCTTCTTATATCCACATTAAAAAAACCCTAGTCAACGGTGGCAACATTTCTTTGGAAATCTGAGAGGGAGACCTGGATTAAATATTTTCAAAATCCTCAAACTGAACCAGAAAGAGAAGAGTATCTATACATAAATCCCGTTTTCTATACACTAACAAACACACAACCACCCCCCACATACAGAACATAGGTCAAAGCAAAACTAAAAAACACTGCACTGGCCAGGGCCAGAGAACTAAAAGGGAGCATAATGAATGGTTATCACTTGGTTTCTGCAGTACTTGGCCCTTGCTTTGTTATTGTACAGTCCCCACAAGACCTTCACCACTCTCTTTATACACTGCAGACTGCTTCTGTGATGAGCTGTGCAAGTGAAAACCACTAAGAACATTTCATAAAATAAAATGTGATGGGCAGTGCAGTTCTTTAATATAAGTTGCATTTTCTATTTAACAATGAATTAACGACCCCTCAAAACAACAGTCCAAAGTATAAGGCAAGTCAAGGCAAAAGATTTAAATGCAGACTTATATGTATGTTATTCTTTCTTAATGAATTGCAAATGCACGAGCTTTAATTATAAAACAGGAGTTACTTATTGTTACTCTTTTCCTGCTTCACCTCATCTGTTCTTACCTTTGCAGGTGACCGCTGTTTCCTTTTCTTTTTTTTCTGCAAGTCTACTGGTTCTTGTAATTGAGTTTTTTCTGCGACTTGTTCTTCAGTTTCATCCATGAATTTGATTTCTTGCTTTACATGGATCTATAAGAACATAAGACCATAAAGATTTGCCATACCGGGTCAGACCAAAGGTCCATTAAGCCCCGTTTCTAACAGTGGCCAACCCAGGTTACAAATACACAATGGCTTGAAAGATTCCATGCTGCTTAGCCCAGGGACAGGCAGTGAATTTCTCCAAGTCTACCATAGTAATGTTTTATGAAACTTTTTCTCAAGGAGCTTGTCCAAACCTTTTTTTAATCTAAGCCATAATAGCAGAGACATCGAGTACTAGTTTCAAGGACCTGCTATTGCTATTTTTATCAAACAAGGCATATTCTGGCCTCTCACAGAGTGTGTGTTAGAATAACTGACATCAAGCACTACAGTGGTTAGAGCACTAAGCCGCAAATTCAAAAGCCACAATCTTCTCAAATATTCACTCTGAATTCTTAAGTCTAATTTAAATGTTTTAAAGTTCTACTGAAAACAAGCCCATGTTAAATTATCCTGTGCAGTTCTGTGAACACAAATGGATCTATGTATGATAAACACATATAAATGGCAATGTAACAATGGACAATCAATTATTTTTTAAACAGTTATTCATGTTACGTGGTCAAAAAGCAAATCAATACAGACAGAAAGAATTCTAACAGCAATCAGGTCTTTTTTTTTTTTTTTTTTAATAAAGCACAGAATTGTATAAATACCACCTTACAATGCAGAGGCCCAGTGACCCGTGAACTGCAGGGACAGAGGCACAGTGTGACAACCATTGTATTGCCCTTTAACAGTGTTGCTGTGCTACCTCAAGACCTTAATTTAAAAAAAAAAAAAAAAATTACTCTATCCTGCCTAACAGATGGAGATGTGCTTTAGCTTATCTCCTGCTGCTGTGGCCAAATCTCACAATAAGAGCCACATGATTTCACAACTCTCATTGCAAGACCTGGCCCTGGCAGCAGATGATGCACTTTTATGCACATGGCTGGCTGTCAGCTGGAATCCAATAATTTAGCTGGTGAAAAAAGTTCAGGAGGCAAGCAGCAATACCACTGGAAGTACACTGCTTGCCACATCTCTTTCTCGAATTAAAGCTTTACCATGGGGAGGGAGAGGAGAGGGGGGGCATTCAAGGGATCAGTGCTGTAAATTCAAATGTTTTTTTTTTTTGTTACATTTGTACCCCACACTTTCCCACTCATGGCAGGCTCAATGCAGCTTACATGGGGCAATGGAGGGTTAAGTGACTTGCCCAGAGACACAAGGAGCTGTCTGTGCCTGAAGTGGGAATTGAACTCAGTTCCTCAGTTCCCCAAGACCAAAGTCCACCACCCTAACCACTAGGCCACTCCTCCACTGTTGCTACTATTTGAGATTCTACATGGAATGTTGCTATTCCACTAGAAGTCGGCCCTTGCAGATCACCAATGTGGCCGCGCAGGCTTCTGCGAGTCTATACGTGCAGGACGTCAGACTCACAGAAACAGAAGCCTGCGCAGCCTTCTACATGGAATGTTGCTAGTGGAATAGCTTGTATACACAAACCAGGACTCTTAGCCACCAACTTCAAGACAGTGCTAGCAAAACAGTTCACACCAGTATAATGTGGCAGATCTATAATTTATATGTATAGAGTACCCTCAGATATAAACCACTGTAACTGCAGTCAATAATGCTGCTAAAAAGTGGCATAGCACTTCTTTCATTGGGTAACTCTGACAATTTTTTGGGGAGAGCAACATATGCTCATTTTTTTATGCATCCCAATCACCACAGTGCTATAAAATCACTTGTAACTTTTAAAATAGTATATACTAGGTGAAAACTGTGCACTTATCTTTTGAGTTCTTGCCTCCCAGGCAGAACTATCTTGCCTTGTTAAAACATTTATCAGTTGCCTTTCCCTGGAACTGCCCAGGGAAAGGCAACTGATAAATGTTTTAACAAGGCAAGATAGTTCTGCCTGGGAGGCAAGAACTCAAAAGATAAGTGCACAGTTTTCACCTAGTATATACTATTTTAAAAGTTACAAGTGATTTTATAGCACTGTGGTGATTGGGATGCATAAAAAAATGAGCATATGTTGCTCTCCCCAAAAAATTGTCAGAGTTACCCAATGAAAGAAGTGCTATGCCACTTTTTAGCAGCATTATTGACTGCAGTTACAGTGGTTTATATCTGAGGGTACTCTATACATATAAATTATAGATCTGCCACATTATACTGGTGTGAACTGTTTTGCTAGCACTTTCTTGAAGTTGGTGGCTAAGAGTCCTGGTTTGTGTATACAAGTGGTTGAATGTTACCAGAGACATTGATATTGTAAATACGTTTTCTGCTAGTGGAATAGCAACATTCCATGTAGAATCTCCAATAGTAGCAACATTCCATGTAGAATCTCCAAAAGTATCTATTTTATTTTTGTTACATTTGTACCCCGCGCTTTCCCACTCATGGCAGGCTCAATGTGGCTTACATGGGGCAATGGAGGGTTAAGTGACTTGCCCAGAGTCACAAGGAGCTGCCTGTGCCTGAAGTGGGAATTCAACTCAGTTCCTCAGTTCCCCAGGACCAAAGTCTACCACCCTAACCACTAGGCCACTCCTCCACCAAATGTTGGTTCCCCACCCTTCATTACAGGGGACATTTACCACATTTTTGCTTGGAGGACCAGCATTTCAATTTATGCCACTGACCCCATGCAACACTTTTCTAGCAAACACACAGACCAGTGACAGGCAACTGATATTTTGAGAAAGACAAAACATCACATAGCAAGAAATATATATGCAAATATATTCAAGTTCTGAACTTGCTAAAATCAAAAATGGACTTTAATTTCTGAATGTAGGGCAGGGTTGGTGAGCTAATTTACACAACAGGGTTTGTAAACTACACATGAAATCAAGAGTTAAAATCTACACATAAAATTAAAAAAATAAAATGTTTAAAAAAAAACCTTGACTGTGGCTGCTTGAGATTGAACCATTAGCAATAAGGTTCTCTAAATATTCAAGGTTTATATCACAGAATCTTTTCTAGGCTTTGGGTTTATTTTACAAATCATGAAAGCATGAGCAGGAAATCACCTGTAGCAGACGTTCTCTGAGAACAGCAAGAAATGTATTCTCACATTTGGGTGACATTTATTTATTGGGATTTATTAACCGCCTTTATGAAGAGATTCACCCAAGGCAGTGTAAAGCAGGTACAGTTTAACATAAAACTTATCATTTTAACTGCTAATAGTAAAATAACCAAGAATAAACATAAATACAATAAGTGAGGTAAACTTGAAAAAAGTAGATTGAAACCTAATAATACAACTACCGTGAAACAATATCAAAAATATACACATTTAACAGCACTGGAATTCAAATACCAGAGATGCAATACTATATTAGCATAATACTAATGATACACTTAAGAACAAATTAGAGCATTCAGCTATCATAGATACGATGCTAAAGAATTTCTACAATTCGGCTTACCATACAGCTGAGGGACCTGGAACAGATATATGATGGGAACAAGATGCATGGTACAGAGTCAGTTGGGATAATTTGATGGTTAGCTAAACTCAAGGCAAATTCGCTATATAGTAAAGAAAGAGATAAGGAACTGATCTAAGTTACAGTTATGCATATTTTCAAAGCACTTTGGGAGGCTAAGTTCCATAGGTTTCTATGGAACTTTGGGAGGCTAAATGCTTTGAAAATATGCCTCAGTGTGTGTAGCAAGCTATCCAACAGAGCCAGGTGCAGACGCTGGCTAGCGTATAGATGTTTCAAGAAAATTCTGGCAGAATCACACCATACACAGGTGATGCCTTCCCACCTGATGCACAGGTAATACAAAGGAATACAACTCCTATAGGAGGTGGGAGGGTATGCGAGAATACCTGGCCTACTGTCCTCAGAGAACACCTGCTACAGGTGAGTAACTTCGCTTTCTCTGAAGACAAGCAGGCCCAGTTGTATTCTCACATGTGGGAATCCCTAGCTACCAGGCTCAGCGAAAACAACGCCAGGACAATAGGGACCTGAAATGCCGAGGCCTCAGTCAGTTAACCAGAAACTATTCATATACTAGTTGTGAAGGTGCAGCTTGGAACATAACAGAACTGGGCCTAGGAGGGTGGAGTTGGATTCTAGACACCAAACAGATTTTGCAGGACTGAATGACCAAACCGGCTGTCACGTCGGGCATCAATCTCCTCTATGGAAGCTGACCTCAAGTGGGCTGACGTAGCCATGGGTCTGAAATTATGAGCCTTGACATAATCTTCAAGAGTGAGCCCAGCCTGGGCATAAGTAAAGGAGATGAAATCTGCTAGCCAATTGGAAATTGTGTATTTGCCAATGGCTACCTCCATCCTGTTTGGGTCAAAAACAAAAAGCTCAGTGGATTGTCTATGGACTTTAGTCTGCTCCAGATAGAAGGCTAAGGCTCATTTGCAATCTACGGTATGCAGGATGGGCACATGATTTTGGGAAAAATGTTGGAAGAACAACCAACTGGTTGGTTAAGATGGAACTCCAACACCACCTTAGGAAGAAACTTAGGGTACGTGCAAAGAACTATTCTATTTTGATGAAAGTTTGCATAAGATGGATCAGCTACTTGGGCCTGAAGTTCACCAACTGAAGTAACCGCCTCCAAAAATACAACTTTCCAGGTCAGATACTTCAGATGACAGGAGTCAGGCAGCTCAAAAGGGCTTTCATCAGCTGGGCAAGAACAACGTTAGGATCTCATGACACCATGGGAGGTCTGGGGGGGAGGGGGGGCTTTGTCAAGAGCAAACCTCTCATAAAACGTACAACTAGAGGATGTTCAGAGATGGGCTTACCTCCCACATGGAGATGGTTAGCACTAATTGCACTGTAATGAACAGAGTTGGTTTTCTAACCAGACTCGGAGAGGTGTAAGAGAAGAGGTAGTCAAGCAGCGTTTGTGTAGGGACAAGTAAAAGGATCTAGGGCCTTGACGGCAAACCTTCTACTTAAAAAAATAAACGCCTCTTAGTGGAGTCTTTCCTGGATTCTGGAGACACCCTCAGGCAGATTCAAGGACTGAAATTCTACACTCTAAACATCCAGGCCACGAGGGCCAGGGACTGGAGGTTGGGGATGCAGAAGGGATCCCTCCAATCTCCATGGTTCTCCGGAGGACAACTCCAGAAAAAGAGAAAAACAGATTCTCTGGGCGGTACTAGAGGATGCGATTACAGAAGACTTGTCCCCCAATGAAGGAGAAAGGCATCTAATGCTAGTTTAATGTGTGACCTGAGCCTGGAACAGAACTAGGGGACTTTGTTGAGATGAGTGGCAAAAGGATCCACCGAAAGGGTGCCTCACTCTCAGAAGATCTTGCGGGCAATGCCCATATTGAGAGGCCATTCGTAAGACTGCATTATCCTGCTCAGTGTCAGCCAGCCTGTTGTTGTTTCCCGCTAGGTACATGGCTCACAGGACCATCCCTATGAAGGAGGGCCAACTGCCACATCCCTATTGCTTCCTGACATAAGGGGTAGGAGCCCATACACCCGTTTGCTCACATAGTACATTTCAACCTGATATTCATTTGGATGAGAACAATTTGGTTCTATAACCGATCTCTGAAAGTCTTTAGAGTATTCCAAATGGCCCTCAGCTCAAGATGGTTGATATAGAGATACATTTCCTAAGCAGACCATGTCCCTTGTCTGTGAAGCCCATCAACAAGAGTTCCCCATCCCAGGTTGGATGCATCCGACTTCAACCTCTTTTGAGGAGGCGGAATTTGTAATAAGTGAACAAATTCAACCAAATATTACACCAGAGAAGGAACTGATCCAACTCCGGAGGGACCTGGATGACATTAACTAGATTTCCAGCTGCCTGAGACCACTAGGAAGTTAGGACCCACTGACCCTCTCTCAAATGGAGATGAGCCATAGGAATGACATGCACTGTGGAGGCCATGTGGGCTAACAATCTCAACATCTGCTGACTTGTGATCTGCTTGCTACTTCAGACTTGAGGCAATTGCTATCAATGCATCCGTTCTCGCATGGGGCAAAAAAGCCCGAGCCTGCACTGTTTCGAGCAGAATGCCTGTGTACTCCAATTGCTGTACTGGGAGAATGTGGGAATTGGGGTAGTCTATGACAAACCCTAATAGTTCCAGCACCTGAACAGTTCTCTGCATTGATTCTTGTGCCCCCTCTTGCGATATGCTCTTGACCAGCCAATCGTCCAGGTAGGTAAACACAAACTCCCAGTCTGTGCAGCAATGCTGAAAGTACTGCTAGACATTTGGTGAAAACCCTGGGAGCTGATGAGAGGCCAAAAGGCAGAATGCGATACCAGTAATGGTGTTTCGTTACTTGGAATCTGAGAAACTTCCTGTGACTGAGACGTATCAATGTGGATATAGGCGATCTTCAAATTCAGAGAACATAACCAATCTTTTTCCTGAATCATGAAAAGTGCCCAGGGAATCATCCTGAACTTTTCTTTGACCAGGAATTTGTTAAGGGCACTTAGTCTAAGATGGGATGGAATCCCCCCCATTCTCTTGGGCACAAGTTCCAACAGCATCGGCCTGTAGAAGGGCAGAGATTTCCTCTACAAATACCTGCTTGTGCAGAGAGCTGAGATAAGATGCTCTTGGTGGGCGTCAACACCAATGAAGCACGCAACCGAGAAACTATTTAAAGTATTCACTGGTCAGAGGTTACAAAGGGCCACCTTCAACGTAAAAAACTGAGCCTCCCTCTTACTGGAAGGTCATCCAGGATGATTACTTGGAATGCGGCTATGCTCTTCTGGAGCCAGTCAAAAGCTTGTTCCTTACTTTGACTGAGGAGCCAGCTGGGGCTTCTGAGGGCATGAATACTAAGTATGGGGCTGCTGGGCAGAGCGAGAAGGCGGCAGAAACCTACGCCTTTGAAAGTACTAGATCCGTCAACTAGGCCCACTTGAAACTCCTAGTAGAGGAGAATTCAGCTGGAAGCTTCCAAATAAGGGACTGGATGGTGTCAAGTGTGCTTCTTGATGAGGTCAATGACCCCCTCCACCTTGTCTCTACAAAGATTATCTCCTTGGCAAGGTACGCCCATTAATTTCTCCTGAACTGCTGGTTCTAGGTCAGACACACAGTCATGAGAGTCTGCATATCCCCACACCCATGGCAGAGAGTCTGGATGCATCATCAAAAAACTGTCAAGTGCCCTCGGCCAGATATTTTCTGCATTCCAGCTGTTTGCCAGCTAACTGGCGAAAGCTCAGAGGTCTGCTCCTGAGGGACAGAATCCACGAGACTAAGTACTATGTAGGGAAAATCAAGCAGACACTCATGTAGAGCTGGTAGGCCTGGATTCGAGCAATAAGCATAGAGGCCTGATAATCCTTCCTCCCAAACAAGTCTAGTGTCTGCCTATCTCTACATGGGAGAGTCAAGGAATGAATTCTGGAACTCCTTGCTCATTTCAGGTCAGATTCGACTACCGGAGTGATGAGGCAGCTGAGCCCTCTCGAATATGGGAGCCTTCTGAATATGGTACTGTATATCCACCATCTTAGGTGCAACCTGTACAGATTCCCAGTTCTTCATCAGTGCATCTTTAAAGATAGGATGTAGTGGAACCATGACCCCTTCCTTGGGAGGTGACTGTCACGTCTGTGGCCATGACCCCTCTCAGACTCACCTTATTTCCTGTGGTCAGCTTCTGAGCTGGCTTCTGTCTATTCCTTGTGAGTTATTTCTGTCTCTGTGTGCTGGCTGCATTGAATTGTCTGTGTGCTGTTTCCTGTTCCAGACTTCAGCCCAGTCCGGTCTGGATCTTCCGGCCTGCCAGACCTGCTTGTTTTGTTTGAACCTGCACAGCACCCATAGTTGCCTGGTGATTGCTGCTGCTGAGCCTCAGCTGCTGCTGGGCTTATTAGCCATTTTGAAATTCTCTGCTTTGCCTTTGCATCGCCTAAGGCCCTGGTATGTTGGTGCTTGTGGCACTTCTGCCTAGTCTAGTTTCTGGTTCAAGTTCCCTGTCTGATTCTAGTTTAGTCTTTGTGTAGTTTAGCTTGTTCTGTCCTAGTCTTGATTCTTGTTTGTATTTCTGTGTCTAGTTCTTGGTTCTCTGTGTGTCTTGTTTAGTGGCTGCCTGGCAGCTTTCAGTCCTATTTCTTATCTGTTTGTGTTTCTTGTTTAGTGGCTGCGCTGGCAGCTTTTAGTCCTACTCTGCTGTGTGTTGTCCGTTGGTATCCAGCCCCTGCCCTATCCTGCAAAGCCCTGCCGGCCGCCTGCACCCAGGGGCTCAACTCCTGGGAAAAAGCAGCTAAGCCTGCTCTGCCTGTTCCAGCTTGTTTGCCTCTGCTGCAACTACAGTCAGGGGTTCCAGTCCTGTTCTGCCCCTGGTTTGGGGGTGGTTTTGCCTGCCGCTCCTCGGCAGTGGCCCAAGGGCTCACAATCCTAGTTCCTGCTTTTGTGTAAACGTGACAGCGACTCATAATCCAGGACAGATCTCTGCCCTGGGTTCCTCCTCTGTCTCCAACTTAAACGGAATGGCTGAAGCCATCTTCTTCACAAAACCTGTGAAAGAGAGCCTCAGGTGGAGATTTACGTCGCTTGAGATGGGGAGGGATCAAAAGGGACCCCATATGACTCCTCCGAAAAGTACTGAGGGTCCTCTTCTGAGTCCAAAGGGCAATCCCAATCAGACTCCTTACAGTACTCAGCTCAGTGGGACTATGCTTCACCTCAAAGGGTGCCAGAGTACAGCCCTACCAAATTCCAGTGAAGCTTCCTCCCCCAATGTCAAGAGTGGTACTGCCTGGGTCATCATCCACACCTGTCAGGACACTGGCATCAAAGACCGCTCCACAGGCAAGGTAGGAGCCTCGAAGGAGAGCTAGCCGCAGCTGGCGCAAGCGTCCTCAATGCCTGAGCAGTATGCAGCTGTAGAATCTGCGCCAGCTCCTCCCTGAGCATTGGCTCGGTACCGCTTGTCCAAGGCAGGCATCAGCAAAGGCTGGGGAAAACAGGACAGGGACAGCCTGTGAAGGAACCAGTGCTGAGCTGGAAGCGGGAATCTGGCTACCCAGAGACTAGTGCACCAGCACCTCCACCAAGGAGGGGGAGCTCTTCTCTCAGTGCTGGCAGTTTTCGGGTACCGGCAATGCCGATGCCCCAGCACTCTCAGACACAGTGATCCCAGCACCACATGTCAAAGAGGAAAGATGCTTGTGCTTCTTGGGCTTCCCCCAATGCTAAGCATTGCAGTCCTTCGGTGCCCATGAGGACGACATCAAACCCATATGTGTCCTTGATATTGGATCCGATGCTGACCGGTCCCACAGCCGATTATCAGGGTCCGATGTCGAGGGAGGTGGAGACCTCCTCGATGCTGGTGCACTGTCAGTAGTAGCTGATGTCTGGACAGCCATCGAGGTAGATGCTTCCAGTGCCGAGGTCGATGAATCAGCCTACAAAGAGCCAAAAGTCTCTCCTGCTACAGCCAATGCACCCTGTGTCCCCAATTGCATTTTTAAAAAGAAAGAATAAGAGTTAGGCTCATGGTTTGGCCCACGGCACCCAATATACCAAGTGTGCAGGTCCTTCACTGAAATCATCCTACAATGGGCACACCTCTTGAATCCAATGGGTTCTTCTAGGACACTGCACAAAGGATCATGGCTAATTAAATTCTTCAATTTTGAGCTACAAAAAGGGACAGAGTCCAAATCGAGGTCAGTGCTCAAGCCTATCAAGCTGCAAAACAGAAAGAAACCCGAAGGGCCGAAAACACTAAGATCTAAAATGGGAAATAAACAAAAAGAGAAATTAAAGAAAATACTGAAGTAATGAGGGAGAAAAACCCACACAGGAAGGGACTGCAAAAGCAGAGGAAAAAAAAGCACCGAAGGGAGACCATGAAGATGCGTCCTCCCTGCTCCACGGAAAAACAAAGACTGAGGGACCCACACTCGCGTGTCGGGCAGGAAGGCATCAGCACATGCACGGTGGGATGCTGCAAGAATTTTCTTGAAACATCTATACACTAGGAAGCGCCCACACCAGGCTCCGTCAGATGACACCACCCACATGACAGAATACAACTGGGCCTGCTTGTCCTTAGAGAACAGTCTGATCTTTCTGTAAATTACTGTTATATATGGTAAATCAGCAACCCAAGGCAATATTACTACAGGACCAATTGCAGATGATACCACAGTCCTTCAGGATTTTCTTCTTTAAACTGGAAAGCAGAGAGAACTATATATGGGATCCTGTTAAACTGTACTGTATCTCTAACCTAACTACAGTAGGAAGATCAATGAACTGATAAATCCTTATTATTTCAAGAAAGGGCAATTTGGCAAGCATAAGCAGTCTACATTTTACTAAATATTTATTAATATGATGCGAACTCTATCAACATTAGCACACCTTTCAACTTACAGGGAGATTAACTGCATATGGAAGGGGCTGATGAAGCCTGTCACGCATCTCCATCTCTTCATCATCATTTTTCACAGTTTCCTCATGGACCATGAGCTCATCTTGTGAAAGCATTTCCTGCTGATGTCGAAGTTCACGCTCTTTTAGCACTTCATTTGCTCTAAGCATGTCTTCCTGATGCACTGCTCTAGTTCCAAGCATTGTCTCCTGCCTTTCCACAGATGCAGGATGATAAGTTCCACCCATTACAATCATAGACCTGGAAGACTGCATTTCGTTTATGGCGCTACATTTAAGAAATATTCCGTCTATTTTGTCTTCAATGTTCATACTTAAGTGCAAAAGTAGTCTACAAAGAAAAGAATTATAAGTAATGCCATTAATTTGACAATTTTCAAAATAAAATTAATGTTATAAAATATAAATACACTAATTTAATTATGAATGCCTTTTAACTACAGAAAATCTATTGCACTATACTGTTGACTTTTTTCTGATTTTTTTTAAATGAGTAAAATTAGCTGGTATAGAGATACTCAAGGGTTAATCGAGAGTTAATTTATGTAAATAACAAAAGCTTACAAAAATCTAAGGTCAAATATGCTTTGTAGGAACTATGACAGGGTTAGTAAAATATTAATTTTTCCTTGATGTCTTAACTGATAATGTTCTTTCCTTTAATCACAGCAGATGAATCCAGAGACTTGTGGGTTGTGTCCATCTACCAGCAAGTGGAGATAGAGTACTGAACAGAACTCTGTATTAAAGGATGGTGTGTCCCTTAGACAGTCAGTATTTCTCATAACAAAACAGGAGAATGAATAAGGCTCAATATCCCCCCTTCCTCACAATGTACCATTGGAACATTAATATTACCAAAAAAGGAAACTTGTCAACTGAAAACAAACAGAGAGAAAAACTGGAATACCGCAGCAAGAGTGGAATCATGGATTCATCTACTGAGATTAAAAGAAAGAAAATTATCAGGTAAGAAATACATCTTGTGTGATCAGTAGGGTGCTCATGAGTTCGAATATTTTTTTGTGTGTTAATCTGATCTGGGTTGGCATATGTGCTGTAATAGTCTGCTTTAGCTTTCTTTTTATTGTGTATATATGCTCTTATAGCTCTTCTCCATGCGGTTTTATGTCAGTTTTGTTTTTGGCCCATATTCTTTCCAGTTTCCTACACAGTCTTTTCATGTTTAGTAGCTCATCATTAAACCAGGGAAGTGGTTGTTTTTTTAATTCTTGTTTTTGTTTTGAGTGGTGTTATTTTGTTTAGTGTGTTTTCACTTATTTCATCCCAGTTTCTCATGAAGCAGATGTCCTGGGTGATGTGTTTTCAAGTTCATTCATCGTTGTTGTCCAGAAGGTCTGATTGTCCACGTTCTCTCTGGTAGTGAATGTATGTGATATTCTTGGTTCCCTGTTTTTTGCCGTTTTCTTTCCATTGTAGTGTAATCATTAGCTTGATGTGGTCCTGAACATGGTACCTCTTCCCATTTATGGTTTTCTAGTATATGACTGCTGAGAATTTGTGCATTAGTAGATCTAATTGGTGGCCTTTTGTGTGAATTGAGGTGCCTTGTATTGTTTGAAGTTCCATTGGTTTATAAAATTCATTAGAGATCTGGTGTTGGGTGTTGTTTTGTTTTTCTAGATGTAGGTTGATATCTCCTAGTAGTATGACATTTGGTTGGTTTGTGCAAGTGTTCAATACGAAATCCATGAAATCGTCTTGAGCATTTGACCAGCTTCCTGGGGGGGCGGTAAAACAGTATGATGCATACTTGATCAGCTAGTGTTGTGTCTGTGAGTTTGCATGCCAAAGTGTCAATTGCTGAGGATATATGATTAGCAACAGACTCTACTTTAAAGGAGAATTTATATATTATTGCAACTCTGCCTCCCTTCTTTTTAGTTCTGGTTATGTGTATCATTTGTATCCCATTGGGCATAGGTCATTCAGTGCTGGGTCATCTTCAAGGCATAGCCATATTTCTGTTCTGAACAATAATCCTAGTTGTTCTGTTTCTATCCAATCTCTGATTAGTGCGACTTATTTACTGCTGATCTCGCATTTATATATCCAATGGGTATCGGGACATATTTTTCATATTGATGTTGGTGTGTTTAATAATTGTCTGTGTAGTCTGACTTTTGTGATTTTGTTGATTATGTTCTTATTTAGTCTTGTGTGTTGGCTTGGTCTTTGTATTGTTGCTGGGATTATGATTAGGCTCTTACAGTTGTTGTCCAGTGTCGTCTGGCGGTGATGCATACAGGGATTTTGTTCCATTCTTTAAGTGAGGCAGCTAAAGAATGGAACAAATCCCCAGTATCCATACTGTTATTATGTAATAGAAAACCCGTATCCGTACGTTGGCCATTTTGAAGAGTGCTTAAGTAAGAGGAGGGAGTCCTTCTGCATTTGTTTTCAGTTTTGGTGTATCTCCAAGTCAGTTTGGATATTTGTTTTTTGACTGTGTATGTGTTTGGGGTTCCCGGGTGCTTTTGACAGCCCAGACCTGTTAAACAAGTGCGGGAGGATTGTGCTGAGCACATGCTTAGGCACAATTCGCCCGCACTTCTACCCCATGATCAGAGATAATTGCGCTGCTTAAATTTGCATGCATTATCTCTGATCACAGGTCTAATAGTGTCCCGTGCTGTTCCAGCGCTATTTTAGAGCGCTGTTTGGAACAGCACGGGCTTTTGATCATCTGGCCCTCAGTCTCTCTCTGGGTTCGAGAAACAGCACTACAGGAAAGGAAGGAACAGAAGTTGGAACACTCTGGTGTGCACATGTAAGGACTTATCTCTGATTCACTGGCACTGTATGCTGAGAGGTCGCCACATGCACGCGCCAGTAGGTCAGGTGACATCTGATGCTTGTGCCTGTGTCAGAGCTGAGGTCTGCGCATCAGCCCAGGAGCAGAGAGGATTAATAGTAACATAGTAAGTGTTAGCAGATAAAAACTGAATGGTCCAGTCTGCCCAATAGTCATGCTCATTATCAATTCATAATCAAATCAACAATGAAACGTGATATTATATAGCTGATTATGGTCTTTCTTTAACGTTCCTGGGACATAGACCATAGAAGTCCACCCAGCCCTATCCTTATGTTCCAACTGCTGGAGTTGCCCTCGAAGCCCACTCCAGCCTATTTGTCTTCTCATTTGTGGGAAACAGACCATAAAAGTCTGTACAGCACTGTCCTCATATTCCAGCCACTAAAGTTGCTGTCTAAGCCCTTGTGAGCCCATCCTAAACCAGACTACCATATATAAGACACAGACCATACAAGTCTGCCCGGTATCGGCCCTAGTTCATCAAAGCCGCAGTAAACATCTAAGCGTCACATCCACACACATGCAGCCATTTTAAGTTTAGGTTTTTTTTTATAACTTCCATTTTCTAATTAGAGATACTCTGTGTTCATCCCATGCCTTTTTGAATTCCAATACCATTTCTGTCTCTACCACCTCCTTAATGGAGACTTTCCGCATCTGTGCTGTTAAAGCAAGGGAGGAGGAGGAGACAGAACTCAAAGAACTTGGTACTCGGTAAGTGAGAGGCTGGTGCAAGTGCAGCGTACACTTCCACGGGAACCCCGTAGGAATGGCATCCTTCCCCATGGAAACCCAGCAGGAATGGCTTCTGTCCCCACGGGAATCCTGCAGAGTTCCTTCCATCACCGCGGGAATCTCACGGGTTCTGCAGGATTCTCATGAACCCTGTGCAAGTCTCTACTTTGGAACAGGTTTTCTGGCCATCTACACCTATGTGCAAATGTACTGCAGTTTAAAAATTATTGAAGAGTGCAGCTTTTTGTTGCAGCATATATGTGAACTTACTGATTTCACTGATTACGGACTTGTAGGAGGTGAGGCAGTGTCGACTTTATGTGTGATGTATTTTTGTTGCTTGTTTTATGTGTTTTACTATGTATGTATATTTGGAAACCACCTAGGCTTTAAGCAGGTTTGTGTTGTCTATTCGTACTGTATCTGAAAGTGATCAGCATTGGAAGATACTTTACAAATTTGCTTTGCATCTTCATATTTCTCCATGCCGAGCGAGCTTACTGCTAGAAGACGCATGTCATAAATGTGGACAAACAGAAGTGGGTTCAGATCATATTTTGGTTATGTCCAGTAGTTGATGCCTTTTGGACATGCTTACAATTTTTTTTTAAATAACTTTTAATATTTTTACTTATATAACAGTGCTTTCCTCCCTGCAATAAAGTGACATAGTGACATACTAAATGACGGCACATAAAGACCTGAATGGTCCATCCAGTCTGCCCAACAAGTTTTACATGGTATGTGATACTTATATGTATACCAGAGTTTGATTTGTCCTTACCATTCTCAGGGCACAGACCGTAGAAGTCCGCCCAGCACTCTTCTTGTACTAAACGTTCTGAAGCTAATGTCAAAGCCCCTTCAAAATTTACACTCAAGCCCATCTAGGCACCTCGAATGAACGCTTCAAAGAAGCCTCCAGGCACTAATCGCATGTCCTTCAATGCCACCCCTCCCTCCACTGGAAGGGTGGTCTTCTGGTCACCTCCCATTACAAGGGCATCCACTTTAGGGAGGCAAAACTTGTCAGCATGGTCAGCCACCCACCAGATAAAGCCAAGATTGCCTTCGCCACCTTGAGCCCTTCCATCAGGGTGGCCCACTGAGCTGTAATAAATTCCTGGATGGCCTCATGCACCGGGAATGCCCTAGACGGCTTCCTCGTACTCAAGATTTACCGTAGAAGCTGCCTGCACCTCCAGATCAGCAATATTCAACGCTTCCAAAGCGCTAGAAATTAGAGAAGGCAACTCCTCCCTATGAAAAATGCAAATGGCTGTGGGGTCATCAGTTTTTTTTTTAAATAAATAACTTAATTTTTTACTTATATAACAGTGCTTTCTTCCCTGCAATATATTAAACATCATGACCAAAAGTTTAAACAACATTCTTTAATAGATAACCAGGCGTGTTTGGTTAACAACAAACAGGCACTTTTCCAGTGTTTACCTCTAATAAAATTTTGGCTGCTGTGTTTTGAAAAATCTGCAACTTACATAAATATTTAGTAGTCAAACCCATATATAGTATTGAGTACAATCATTAACATTATCCCAATTCGATTATTGTAATGCCATATATGCTGGCTGTAAGGAGTACCTGTTGAAAAAACTCCAAACAGCCTCAAAACTCTGCAGCCAGGTTCATATACAAAATCTCTCATTTTGAAAGTGCCTCCCCTTTATAATCAAATTACACTGGCTTTCCAACAAAGTGAGTATCACCTTCAAATTATGTACCTTTATCTTTCAAATACTAAATGGCACAGCTCCAGGACTATATGGTACCATTAATAAACTTACTCAAAGAAACACTAATATGAGGCAAGAAACTATCTCAAACTACACTTTCCCAAAATTGCAAAAAGGTGAGCTACAAATGGTCTACTCTGCAGACTTCACTTGCCTAGAACCAAATGGTAGAACTCCTTACCACTCAAATAAGAACTATACAGGAATATACTAGATACCACAAAATCCTCAAATTGTTCCTATTCAAACAAACCTTCACAAAACAACCATATCTCAAACAATTATTACTGAATTTCTCTTTGTTTCATGTACTATTTCTCATTCATAATAGATTTTCTAAATGTTAAACATCCATAGCCTATCCCAGTATGTTATGATACTGTATGTAAAATTGGATTCTTACAAACCAATTGCTTTCTTATGCATTATTCTTAGTTATGTATCCCATATTGTTATTTGTAAGCCACACTGAACTCAAACTTGTTTGGGGCTAATGTGGGATATAAATGTCTTTCGTGATCCGTCGCTCGACTGAACGGACTAACAATTGACAGTGGTTCGGATGCAGCAGTGGCGTAAACAGAGGCCACCGTTAAACACGGTCTGACTTAGACGAACATCAAAAGACCCCAGACTTAAGATAAGTACTGCCATGAAAACGTACTGAAGGATTAGCACGGGGTTTGAGGTTTAAGTTCCCGATTCTGTTGTTCATCAATATTACTACTAAAAGACAATCGTTTTGATACCAGGAGGTTTTATGCCAGTGATGAAGCAGTCCTAGCCTTTCTCTGCCTACAAAGCGGAAAAGGTGCTTCTTGAGGCTTTTTCCTCCGAAAATAAATCCATTTTTATGTAGTAGGCTTACAAGACTTGTCTCTTTGGATTATACAAATAAATAAATAAATACGTAAATATAGTATGTTACAATAGTCCAACAGACTGGTAAAGAGAGAATGAGTTACTGCCAACAAGGGTTTCAAAACTAAAGTTTCAACTTTCCGATTATTTTGTTTAAAAAATACGTACGTTTCATAATGTGTACACTGGAATAAGGGAACTGTATAACTACGAACTTGTAGAACTAGCATGGGTAACAGTGAGCTGATTGAAGGGTAGATTAATAGAGCAAGAGCCAATATAGCTTATTGAGATTGCGAGGCTTCAATATTCTGATAGTCACCCACTTCGCTTTATAAACATTTTTCAAATAATAGGTTTCAGCAATCTTGAAAGTGATTACAGAATTTTGAAAGTTTTCAAGTGCGTTACTTTGCATTGTATGGCTCTTTATTGGATTTTAGTGGGTTACTTTTGCAATCTAGAGCATGTTTGGACTGCCACCCTTTTAAGTATGAGGCTTTGGGCAAAAACTGTGGAAAGCAAACACAAAGTGATGTGAAACATGATACCATCTTCAAAAGAAACTTAAGAGGCATTTGGAGAACTGCCCCAATGTGAAAGAACTGCAGGTATAGGAAACATAAGAAGTGCTCGAAGCTCAACTGTACTCTTTAGACCATCATTATGGCTACTAAGAACAGAACCTTCTAAGTTAAGTTATCTCAGCTCTGCTGATTTCAGAGAATCAATGATTGGTTTTATATGGTGGGCTAAGATTAAACTGAAGTTCCATGGAACCAGAAGTTTATCTACTGGATGTTTAGTATACAGTGATCCTTTCAGGAGCCTGGTCACTACGAAGTGAATCAAAATTGGGTTTGAATTCATGCTTATGGTAAGCTGCTATTGCACTCAGATGCAATTTCAGTGAGGAAGTACTTAGCCCAGACTCTGAGATCTGAAGCATGCAATAAAACAGAACATCTTCTGCTTGGTGCTGTAGGCTTCTCTAGAGGATTACTTAATCAAAGCTGTTAAGACATCTTTCCTTCTGAATGCTGAATGCACACTGGCGATGCAATCAGTGTGATTTCAACATGTATGCTGTTAAGACTAGCAAATGGTTTTCCACACCTTTCCTAATAATACCCAACATTCTATTCGCTTTCCTTGCCGCAGCAGCACACTGAGCAGAAGGTTTCAGTGTATTATCGACGACAACACCCAGATCCCTTTCTTGGTCCGTAACTCCTAACGTGGAACCTTGCATGACGTAGCTATAATTCGGGATCTTTTTTCCCCATGCATCACCTTGCACTTGCTCACATTAAACGTCATCTGCCATTTAGCCGCCCAGTGTCCCAGTCTCGTAAGGTCCTTCTGTAATTTTTCACAATCCTGTAGCGAGTTAACGACTTTGAATAACTTTGTGTCATCAGCAAATTTAATTACCTCGCTAGTTACACCCATCTCTAAATCATTTATAAATTATTAAAAAGCAGCGGACCTAGCACAGAACCCTGAGGAACCCCCTAACTGCCCTTCTCCATTGTGAATACTACCCATTTAACCCCACTCTCTGTTTCCTATCCTTCAACCAGTTTTTAATCCACAAAAGGACTTTTCCTCCTATACCATGACCCTCCAATTTCCTCTGTAGCCTTTCATGAGGTACCTTGTTAAATGCCTTTTGAAAATCCAGATACACAATATCAACCGGCTCCCCTTTGTCCACGTTTGTTTACTCCTTCAAAGAATTGAAGTAAATTGGTCAGGCAAGATTTCCCCCCACCAAAGCCGTGCTGACTCGGTCTCAGTAATCCATGTCCTTGGATGTGCTCTGTAATTTTGTTTTTAATAATAGCCTCTACCATTTTACCCGGCACCAACGTCAGACTCACCGGTCTATAATTTCCCGGATCTCCCCTGGAACCTTTTTTAAAACTGAGCGTTACATTGGCCACCCTCCAATCTTCCAGTACCACGCTCGATTTAAGAATGTCGAACATCATCTCCCTTTTGTGTCTTGCATTGCCTCTCTGTGTCCATATACCATCCCAACACTGCATCTCCCACTGTGTCCCTGTTGCCTCCCCAATGCATCATTTCACCTCTGTTTCTGTTACCTCCCTGTGTCCAGCTTCTCCCTCTCTTCCACACCATGTCTCTCTCCTCTCCAACCCAACCCCAGAATCTGGTTCACCTGTCTGCCTTAATTCTATTTCTCCTTCCCACTGTGGGCTCAGTATTTGACTCCCACTTCCCCCTTGGTCTGGCATCTCTTTCCCTTCCCTGTAGCCCCTCCCCCTCCCAGGATCCAGCCAGCACCCTCTCCTTTCCCTCCAGCCCCTCCTCTCAAGGGTCCAGCCCCCACCTCTCTCCTTTCCATCAGCCCCTCTCTCTTCCATGGATCCAGCCATCCCCCACTTCCTTTCCCTCCAGTACCCCTCCTCCTCCCACCCATGGGTCCAGCCAGCACTTTTCTGCTGCCCCTCCGCCAGCAGGTGTCACTCACACTTTCCTGTAGCCAGTCGGCAGCAGTTCATACAGGCCGGTTCCGTGGCCTTCCTCCTGCCAAATCCCACCTTCTCTACTGAAACTTTCTGTTTAGCGTCAAACAGGAAGCTACAGTAGAGAGGACGGGACTTGGCAGGAGGAAAGGCCAAAGAGCTGGTCTGTGTGAATCGCTGCCAGCTTGCTGCAGGAAAGCGTAAGTGACTTCAATAACTTCTTTGAGTGATGCCTGAGGGGAGGAAAGCATTTTTTTTACAGCGAGAACAAGTTTTTTTACTGTTCCTGAAGGGTGGTAAAAAGTTTTGTTCCTGCATCCGCGGTAAATTATTATTTTTTTTAGAATGTTGTTGTTTCTGTGGATTTACCATGGTTTACTGCAGTATATCCGCGGTAATGGTAACCATGTCATTCTCTAGTGTAAAGGGAATAGGGAGAAAAGGCACAGAGAAGCCCTGTGCCCCAACAAAGTGGAAGGCATCCGATGCCAGCATCTACTGGTTTAGTTTTCTGGAACAGAACAGAAGCTTGTTGCCATCTGATGCAAAAGAATCAATTAATGGGGCTCCTCATCTCTGGAAGATGTCTTCAAGTACCACTTACTGGAAAGGCCATTTGTGAGCTCCTCAGTACTAGCTCAGTCTTTGTGATCATATTGTGCTCTCCTGAAACTAAGATGCAGAAAGTGACTTCATGGGAACAGCATGGGGCCAACATGTTGCAGGTTTTTCTTTTAAAAAGTTGGCAACCCTAGTTTGCCCAATACACTTGTAGGCTTTCGCAGGCATAATCTGTGGTGAATTTCTTTGACATGTCTATAAAATAGGTTCAGAATGCTCCTGTTTAGGAAGTGTTCCAAGACTTCATGAAAGACGGTGCAAGAAAGAGCTTGCAGCTCCAAAACTCTCCGTGCTGATGACATGGCAACTAGAAAAAGCTGCCTTTAAAGTGAGATGTTTGACAGTTGCCCAACGAAGAGGCTCAAAGGAAGCCGACTGAAGAGCCTTAAGAACCACTTGAAGACTCTACTGAGGACAAATATTGCTGAGAGGGGGAGAGGAAGTGACGTCACCAATAAAGATGGATGCTTAAACAGTTAGCTCCCGCTCACCGAAGTAAAAAAAAAGCGTGAGTTCTCCCTGATCGGGTCCTCCCGGTGCGATTTTGATCCGCAGCACCCACAGAACCGGTGGCGCTCCGGGCGGCGATAAATATGCAGCCGGAACTTAGCCAATTTGGCTTTAAAGGCGGGAAGACGGCTAACCGCGTGGTGGGCCTGGAAAATCAGCCCGAGCCGGCTGGTAAATACTCAGATGGCGAATTGCAGCAGAGCCCCTGCCTCTTTGGTGAGGACCCAGATCGGACAGCAACGGACCCGCTCGCAGAGCTAAAAGAGTGGCTACTGGAGATCCGCGCGGACGTAAAGGCGGTCCGGGCGGAGCTGGAGACGCTAGGCTCCGATCTCCGCGGTGAAATTAGAGAGCTGGGAAATAGGATGGAGGAGATGGAGTCCCGAGTGGAGGAACACACGGAGGAACTTGGATCGCTAGACCGAGCGATCGCGGACGTCCGTCTGGGTCAGCAACAGTTGGCTGACAAGATGGAAGATTTAGAGAACAGGAATCGGCAGCATAATTTTGGTTTAGGGGTATTCCTGAGACCCCGGAATATGCCGACTGTGAGACAGTAGTGCAGCAGGTGGTGTGCGCTATATTGAAAGAGGCTGGCAGCCCAGTGGAAGCAACTGCAGTCGTGCTTGAGCGCTCTCACAGAACGCTGGGCCCAGCCCGGAACAATTTGCCTAAGGACATCATAGCCTGTTTTCAGGATTACAAGTTAAAAGAGAAGGTGTTTCAGGCGGCCAGAAGCCTACAAAGTGTCAAGTGGGACACGCATCAGGTGGAGATCTACCAGGACCTGGCACTGGCCACTTTAAAACGCGAGCGGAGTTGAAGCCGATAACAAGAAGGCTGCAGAGCTTGGAATCCGCTACCGCTGGAAGCATCCCTTTGCTTTAGCATTCTACAAGGAAGGCCACATGCACCAAGCAAGATCCCTAGCTGAAGCCAGAGCAGTTCTTCCAGAAATACAGCAGGAAATCCCGCCGGAGACTCCGGGGAAAATAAGACGTGATAGAGCCCCGGCATCCCACTCGAAATGGCAGCGAGTGGGTAAGGGACAGAAGAGATTACAACGTCAGCAGTCGGCTGGCCACCTTACATGACTGTGGGTAAGGGGGGCACAAATGATGTGTTAACATGTGTTGGGTCTGGGCCCGATGGAAGTTCAGAATTTAAGGCTCGCAAGAGCTATTTGGTTCCGGTTTGTAATGGTTTTGGTTGATATATAGCGGGAGAACAGTTGTTATGTTGTTCAGTGGCACTAAGAGGGTGAGTGGAGGGGTGAGGTACTTCCTCTACAGGATATTCTTTCATATATGAGAGAGGATCTACATGAACATAGGGGGAGGGGGGTGGAAGGGAGGGAGGAACAGGGGGAGGGGGGGGGGCGGGGGAGCAGATGGACAAGAGGAGAGGAACAAGGGGATGACAAGGCAGGAGACTATACTTGGGCTGGCTTAGGGCGCCTATGGGAGGTGATGGAATGCAAGATGTAACACTAGCGATCCTGAATGTCAGAGGCTTAAATGTGCCAATGAAGCGACAGCTCCTATTTCGGGAGCTGATCCGCTTAAAAATAGATATAGCCCTGATTCAGGAGACTCATTTAAAAAAGCAACATGAGAGGCTATGTAGGCATCGCCAGTATCCGCATATGTTCTTTGCATCGAACAATTCAGGCACCAAAGTAGGGGGGTCATGGTAGCACTTAATGATTCCCATCCATGGCAGATTAAAAAGATCAGTAGAGACAAGGAAGGTCGTATATCTTATTAGTTATCCAATTGGGAACACAGACCTACACTAGTTAACGTTTATGGGCCCAATGCAGACCATGGGGAATTTTTGCATCAACTAGATCAGATATTGCTGGCACATGGGGAGGGAGCCGTGCTGGTGGGAGGAGACTTTAATATTACTCCTAACCCACAGTTGGATAACTCCTCTACATCAATAAATATGCTAAACAGGGACGGGAGCTACTTCACACATTTATAGCAAGGTGGCAGTTGAGTGATCTGTGGAGACAGGCCAACCCAACACAAAGAGATTACACATGCTTTTCCCAAGTTCATAACTCCTTCTCTCGTATTGATTTTTGGCTGGGGGATGCTGTGGCGATGGGCAGGGTTAAAGATCAACACATAGAGCCGCGAACCTGGTCAGATCATAGCCCGGTCACCCTTGTTTTACAAACGCAAGAGGGGAGGAGGGAGGCCCCACAGTGGCGCTTGGATGATGCATTGCTGGCTGAGGTGACTCATGTACTTCAATTTGAGAAGATAATCAAAGAATATATCCAATTTAACGATAATGGGGTGACCCCAGGGGTGCTTTGGGAGGGCTTCAAGGCGGTGATGAGAGGCCACTTTATTGCCTTGAAAGCACATGTGCGACGGGAAAGAACTCGAGCAAGGAGTCAGGGCGCAAGCAATTGGCACAGGTGGAGAAATTAATAAGTAGACAGGGTAAGGGAGGCCCAGCACGAACTCTGCTAGACCAAGCGCATAAGTTAAGGCAAGAGATCAGGGAGCTCCAATTGGCGGACCTCTCTGAGCAACTGCAGAGGATACGCCAGACCCATTTTGAGTTTGGCAACAAGGCCAGCAGGGTATTGGCGCACAAATTAAAACAGCAGGCAAAAAAAGCGCATGTCACTCAGCTGAGAAATGACAGGGGGGACCGCATAACGGATCCTCAGGCCATACAAGAAGCTTTTAGGAGCTTTTATGAAAAACTCTATACTCCATATTAGTCCAGAGGAAGTTGAGATCGAGGCCTTCCTGGATAGGAATGTACTGCCCACACTTACGGAGAGTGCCAAGCTTAGACTTTCCAGACCAATTGAGTTAGAAGAGGTCTTACAGGCAATAAAGGAATTAGCACCCAGCAAAGCACCAGGTCCTGATGGATTTACGAACAATCTTACAAAACTTTTGGGTCCCTGGTGGCTCCTCTGCTGCTAAGGTGTTTAATGATTTGGGAGAACGAGGTCTCTTCCGGAGACCTGGCACCAGGCGAACATCATAGTCCTACCCAAACCAGGCAAAGATCCACAGCTGTGCGGTTCTTACAGGCCAATCTCTTTCTGGGGGTGGACTAAAAATCTTTACTGCGATCCTGGCATCCCGTCTGCAGCAGTATTTACCGCAATTAGTTCACGAAGATCAAGCGGGGTTCGTGCGGGCGTGCCAAACATTTGATAATATTCGCAGGGCGCTCCACCTTATCCAATTTGCACATATAAAACAACAGCCGCTATGTATCCTTCATTGACGCAGAAAAGGCGTTTGACAGGGTGCATTGGCCATTTTTGTTTGCAACCCTGAAGAGGGTGGGTATTCCGGAAGGGTTCATGCACTGGATATATCTTTATATCGAGCGCCCACGGCTCGGTTAGGGTCAATGGGAGCCAGTCCATACCATTTTTTTGCGGCGGGGGACGAGACAGGGATGTGCCTTGTCACCACTCCTTTTCGCCTTGGTCGTGGAGCCCTTGGCGGCTTACATTAGATCACATCCTGACGTACGAGGACTGAGGATGGGAACCACTGAAACTCGGGTGCTATTATTTGCGGATGATATCCTCCTCACTCTAACAAATCCCAGTACATCACTTCCAATTATAGGGGCGGCATTGCGGGACTTTGGCTGGGTGGCTGGATTTAAGGTTAACATGGAGAAATCCGAGGTGTTGAACATCTCCATACCAGTAGACCAAGTAGCAAGGTTGCGAGCCACTTTCCCCTTTAGGTGGGCCCCCAGAAGTATCAAATACTTAGGGGTGAATATTACAAAGCGATTGGAGGACCTGTATGCGGCCAATTTCCCTGTAAGGGTACGGGAACTTTTCTTGGAAATGGAGAGATGGGAGGGCCTAACAATCTCGTGGATGGGTCGGATAAATGCGATTAAAATGATCCTGCTGCCGAAGCTGCTCTACTTATTTATGGCGCTTCCTATTTCTCTACCTGACAAGTTTCTTAAGGGTTGCAGCGCAGAGTCTTCTCCTTCATATGGAAAAGGAAGCCGCCACGGGTGCGTCGGTCAGTGATGCATCAGCCAGAGTACATGGGGGTATGGGGGTGCCCTCGTTTTTGCTTTACTATCAGGCGGCTCACCTTCGCATTTTAGCAGAGTGGTTGCAGGGAGGTGGGAAGGCTTGGAAGGCTATGGAGCAGACTTGGTGCGGCTCGCACCCCTTGAGGGTTATCCCTTGGCTCTCTGAACGAGAGATCAGAGAGATAATAAAAGAAGTGCCGCCGATTATTAGGTGGCCACTCACAACCTGGAGTAACATACGTAGTAGATTCTTTCGAGGACGCACACACTTTTTACATACCGCAATACGACATGCACCAGGATTCACACCGGGATCTTTGGATTCGCGTTATAGGAACTGGGAGCGGGAGGCTTATGGGAGTGGGGCAGATGTGGGAGGAGGGGGAAATATTAACCTTTGCAGAAATGCAAGAGGAATATGGGATCCCAACGTCTAATGCATTTCAATATAGCCAACTAAGGGACTACATTTTGAGGCGAGCAAAGGAAGAGTTGAGTTTGGAAGAAACGCAATTAGAGAGGGCTATGGCTGGAGGAGGGGGTAGAGGGGGAATCTCTAGGCTATATAAAGCGCTTTTATTACAAACACAGCCAATTCTATACTATACACATAAATGGGAAAAAATACTGGGGGTCTCTTATGAATACTCAGTATGGGAACGAGTGTTTGTTTCGTTGCTTAAGGTGTCAATCTCTAATGCTCTTGTAGAAAATGGCTACAAAATATTGTATAGCTGGTATTACACACCACAGAGATTAGCTAAAATGTTTAAAGGGGGGTCGGCTCTCTGTTGGCGTCAATGTGAAATGATAGGAGATATGGCTCATATATGGTGGGCCTGTCCTCATGCTCAACAATACTGGACAGGAGTGGTGAGGTTGATTATAAGCATAACGAAATCAACTTTCCTATGACAATGGACTTTTGCCTTCTGCATATGCGACCCCAGGGGTCCAAAAAGTATGTGTATCAGCTGGCCACCCAGATATTGGTGGCTGGCAAGTTGGTGTTGGCAGCGGCATGGAAACAACAAACTCTGCCGGGACTCAGGACTGTTATAAGGAAACTGGACTACATTCACCTAATGTCTAAGCTAACGGCGATGCGACAAGGTCGCCTGGTAGTGTATCATCGAATATGGGACTCATATATTGAGTGGTCGGCACAGCCGGACCCTGCCTTGACAATTGTGGAGGAAGGGGTAGAGGGAGGGGGTAAGGGCATATAAGGGGATTACAGAGTAATAGAAACAAAACAAAAACCAATGTTGATGTTGCAGAAGGAAGTGGCGATACTGTTTTTACAATTATTTCTGTGCGATATGTGTATGTTCAATAAAATAAACAAACATTTTAAAAAATATATTGCTGAGAGGGGGACACAGATGAGAGACTCCTTAAAGGAACTGCACTATATCAGGGTGAGCAGCCAACCAGACATTCTGTAGTTTGCCTCTATCGCACGCCAACACTGCCATCTGAACCTTGAGCGAATTAAGAGCAAAACCATTTCTGAATCCCTCATGAAGGAAGGATAAAATTACAGACAAGGAAGCACAAAATGGAGAAACACCACTCTGTAGCCCAGCTCTCAAAAGTTCTCCACGTTCTAGCATAAGAAGAAGTGTATCACTTCCTGCATGCCGCGATGTAGGCATATCATCCGCATAACCCTTCTTCAATCGCCATCTCCACCGCAAGGCCATAAGACCAAAGCGGGAGGGATTCTCCATTAGTACTGGACCTTGGTGCAACAAGCCTGTCTGTGGAGGGGGGGACTCAACTGAGGAGCGATCTGAAGACAGATGAGATCCACATACCAAGGCCATCTGGGCCAGTCCGGAGCTACGAGAATGACATTTCTGGGATGACAACCAATCCTATGCAGGACAGGAGGCCACACAGAATCACAACACTGCACAGGAGCTGCTAAACCGCCTGCTGGAGATATGGTTGCTATGCACAAGACTTTATAAGGAACAACTCATTAATTCTTTATCTCCACCTGCTGGGGATAGTCACAACCCATTTGTCTGGACTGATCCTTTGGATGTAATGAAACAGTTCATTAATATCCTACGTCTCAACAGCGAAACACCTTAATGCTAAGCAGCATTCAGCTTCCAGAAGTCATTCTCGGTGCCACTCTGGCTGTTTCTGAGGTAGTTTTATACAGCTTTTCCACATGTAGCCTAACACATAGAAAAGGGATTTTATAACACTGTGCAGCAGCATACAGTGTAAAAAGTAGGCACATGGCGTTTGGGTAGACCGGAGGGGGGTGTTTTGCAGTGCAAACCCATTTTATAAAATATATAGGTACACAGTACATGTACATGCATACACTTACACTAAGAGCAGGTATAAATTTGTTCAGGTGTATGCACACTATCGGAGCCACTTCTGGGAGTCTATTTTATAAAGGCACCTCTAAACAGGCACTTTTTTGAACTTCTCACATAAACATCCTCTAATAAAACCATCTCCATTAACATTAAATTAATCCTACATGTCTAAAAATTTCATACTCATTACAAGAAAATAACCAGAGTAATATCTCACAGAACTGTAACAAAATGCTGATACTTTAAAATAATAAACTATAGACTAAAACTTATTATACCACCCCAAGCTGACTCGCAGATCTGGGCAGTTTACAATCTAAATAAAAAACAAAGAATTAGAAAAAAGAACTACAGTATTTGACAGAAAAGGACCTCAATCACACCAGCTCATTCAAACCTTTGCCAGCAGCTGCAACAGTTGGAAATCAAGGTGAGAAAAGAAAGGGATAAGAGGAATGGGGGTTGGGATGGGGGAGAGGAGAGGGGAAAAACAGCGAGACTGTATGCAAGCCCCACACCCCAGTTGGCCAGATTAAATGCTTGTCTAAAAAGCCAGGTAATGACAATCTAAGAATCCAGACTCATTCATAACTAATACCACAACATGCTTATAAAAAATAGAAGGAAACAGGTCTGACGTTATCTCAATAATACAGTGGCTTAGTTGACATACTCAGTAGCAGAGTACTGTGTATCTGTTTGCATATATGAATGCAACTATGAGAACTCTAGCTAGAAAATATACACCCCATTCAAATTCCTGAAGACCTCTTAGTAGCCCCACAGCTGTACACAACACCCACAATACTAGCAAAAATATTTTTGTCATACCTGATCAATCCACCTGCTGCTGTCTTTTTCACTGCAGCAAACCTTTGGAACTAAAATGAGTTTCAGTGTAAGAAAAACAAAGTCCCACTCATCGTTCTAGGAGGACCGATTTACCATATAGAATGAACCCAGCTGAACAGATCTACAAGACATGCCAATAATATGCTGCTAATCATCACTGCTGAGCAAGATTTAGACAGTCACACTGTCAAGGACTGTCCTTTTACCCTATTTTAGGGCCAGTCTACAACTGAACCTAGCTTGAGAGAAGACTGTCATTTGGCTTCACTATTCTTCTTTGCTAAATCAAAGTAGTTTAAGGAGTGACAAAGATGGTTTCCATGCTGTAATTAGAGCAGTGGAACCCAGAGACATAACAAAGTTTAAAAAAAAAAAAAACCACCAAGGCCACAACTGCAAATTTGTATCATGAAGGGAAGTTCTGCTTATCCTGCTCTTCAAGGCCACTGTTTCTGCTCTCAGAACACAGCTCTCAGATTTATCAAGCTTTAACCTAGTGTATTCCTACTCTCATCCTTTCCTTCAATATATAGACTAAACAGAATAACAAAATTAATTCTGGGTAGCATATTCAACTTCCAGAAGTCATTTTTAATGCCACTCTTTAGCTTGTAATTACATATTACAACAACATTAGCATTTGGCTCACAAGCAATGAATGAATGTTGTTATATAAAATGGCTATTTTAACTAGATTTTCAAAACATGTAAACGATATATATACATAACCAACCTGCAGCACAGGCAGATGGCTTGATGCCATGGTAGATGTCTGGGTCATGATCTGAGCCACTCCCTCCTCAGATTGGTCACAACTGAAAATACAAAAGCAGCAGTAAGGTATTACTCTTAAAGGTACCTACTGGACAGCTTTGGGATAGACAGCTAAATGTGGGTGATAGGTCTAAACATAGAGTTGTCTGTCTTTCTCGTGCTCTCTCTTCTCTCTTTACTCTAAGCATGCTCTACAAGCTGTGGCTGTTTCTAGAAATTCAGTTTTTGCTATTTAGATCAAACTTATGCATGTTGAAAAGGTTAACATGATTGCTATCTCCCACCAACAGAAGCATGGACTGAGGTCTAACACATATCAAAATCAATGCTGGTTTCTGTCAGATCACACCGGGTCTTGAACCTTTACTTTTCCCTACAGCAGCCATCATGGAAGGTAAGGGCCTCCATTAGCCCTGTATTGAAAAAATTAAGATAATAAGGATCATAGTTCAGTAAGCACAGTATTTCCACATTACTGTACTGCCTTCATTTCAATCAGGTAGCCACAGAATTAGAGGAATTTTTTTTTAAATATGGCTTTTAGTATAAATCATTATTAGACTGCCAGCAACCTATTAAAACCTCAATAGAAGCTGGCCCCAATGCACGAAACATTCTCATTCATAAACATGAAGCATTATTTTTGCACTAAAATAGAAGATTTTTTTTCATTGCTGAAGACTTACTGCTGTACTTAGGCCCTTTTCATAAGTACATAAGTACATAAGTAGTGCCATACTGGGAAAGACCAAGGTCCATCTAGCCCAGCATCCTGTCACCGACAGTGGCCAATCCAGGTCAAGGGCACCTGGCACGCTCCCCAAACGTAAAAACATTCCAGACAAGTTATACCTAAAAATGAGGAATTTTTCCAGTCCATTTAATAGCGGTCTATGGACTTGTCCTTTAGGAATCTATCTAACCCCTTTTTAAACTCCGTCAAGCTAACCGCCCGTACCACGTTCTCCGGCAATGAATTCCAGAGTCTAATTACACGTTGGGTGAAGAAAAATTTTCTCCGATTCGTTTTAAATTTACCACACTGTAGCTTCAACTCATGCCTCTAGTCCTAGTATTTTTGGATAGCGTGAACAGTCGCTTCACATCCACCCGATCCATTCCACTCATTATTTTATACACTTCTATCATATCTCCCTCAGCCGTCTCTTCTCCAAGCTGAAAAGCCCTAGCCTTCTCAGCCTCTCTTCATAGGAAAGTCGTCCCATCCCCACTATCATTTCGTCGCCCTTCGCTGTCCTTTTCCAATTCTACTATATCTTTTTTGAGATACGGAGACCAGACTGAACACAATACTCCAGGTGCGGTCGCACCATGGAGCGATACAACGGCATTATAACATCCGCACACCTGGACTCCATACCCTTCCTAATAACACCCAACATTCTATTCGCTTTCCTAGCCGCAGCAGCACACTGAGCAGAAGGTTTCAGCGTATCATCGACGACGACACCCAGATCCCTTTCTTGATCCGTAACTCCTAACGCGGAACCTTGCAAGACGTAGCTAAATTCGGGTTCCTCTTACCCACATGCATCACTTTGCACTTGTCAACATTGAACTTCATCTGCCACTTGCACGCCATTCTCCAGTCTCGCAAGGTCCTCCTGTAATCGTTCACATTCCTCCTGCGACTTGACGACCCTGAATAATTTTGTGTCATCGGCGAATTTAATTACCTCACTAGTTATTCCCATCTCTAGGTCATTATAAATACATTAAAAAGCAACGGACCAGCACAGACCCCTGCGGGACCCCACTAACTACCCTCCTCCACTGAGAATACTGGCCACGCAATCCTACTCTCTGCTTCCTATCTTTCAACCAGTTCTTAATCCATAATAATACCCTACCTCCGATTCCATGACTCTGCAATTTCTCTCAGGAGTCTTCGTGCGGCACTTTGTCAAACGCCTTCTGAAAATCCAGATATACAATATCACCGGCTCCCCATTGTCCACATGTTTGCTTACCCCCTCAAAAAAATGCATTAGATTGGTGAGGCAAGACTTCCCTTCACTAAATCCGTGCTGACTTTGTCTCATCAGTCCATGTTTTGTATATGCTCTGCAATTTTATTCTTAATAATAGCCTCCACCATCTTGCCCGGCACCGACGTCAGACTCACCGGTCTATAATTTCCCGGAGTCTCCTCTGAAACCTTTCTTAAAAAATCGGAGTAACATTGGCTACCCTCCAGTCTTCCGGTATTACACTCGATTTTAGGGACAGATTGCATATTTCTAAACAGTAGCTCCGCAAGTTCATTTTTTAGTTCTATTAATACTCTGGGTGAATACCATCAGGTCCCGGTGATTTACTACTCTTCAGCTTGCTGAACTGACCACTTACATCCTCCAGGTTACAGAGAAGTTGTTTTAGTGTCTCCCGACTCCCCCCGCTTCAAATATTCTTTCCGGCACCGGTGTTCCCCCCCCAAATCCTCCTCGGTGAAGACCGAAGCAAGAATTCAGGTTGAATTTCTCCGCTACGGCTTTGTCCTCCTTGATCGCCCCTTTAACAACACCATTTTCGTCCAGCGGCCCAACCGACTCTTTGGCCGGTTTCCTGCTTTTAATGTACTAAAAAAGTTTTTACTATGTATTTTTGCTTCCAACGCTAATTTCTTCTCAAGTCCTTTTTTGCCTCCTTATCTCCGCTTTGCATTTGGCTTGGCATTCCTTATGATCTATCCTGTTACTTTCAGTTGTTCTCTTCTCCACTTTCTGAGGATTGTTTTTTGGCTCTAATGATTCCTTTATCTTACTGTTTAGCCACGCCGGCTGACGTTTAGTCTTTTTTCCCTTTTTTCTAATACGTGGAATATATTTGTCCTGAACCTCCAGGATGGTGTTTTTAAACAGCATCCACGCCTGATGCAAGTTTTTTACTCTGCGAGCTGCTCCTTTCAGTCTTTTTTTCACCATTTTTCTCATTTTGTCGTAATCACCTTTTCTATAGTGAAACGCTAGCGTACTTGATTTCCTAGTTTCACTTCCTTCAATGCCAATATCAAAACCGATCATAATATGATCACTGTTATCAAGCGGAGCCCTCGTATCGTACCCCCTGCACTAGATCATGAGCACCACTAAGGACTAGTCTAGTATTTTTCCTTCTCTTGTCGGCTCCTGAACTAGCTGTTCCATGAAGCTGTCCTTGATTCATCAAGAAATCTTATGTCCCTTGCGTGTACAGATTGTTACATTAACCCCAGTCTATATGCGGGTAATTGAAATCCCCCCATTATTATTGTGTTGCCCAGTTTGTTGCGTCCCTGATTTCCTTTAACATTTCCGCATCCGTCTGTTCGTCCTGGCCAGGCGGACGGTAGTACACTCCTATCACTATCCTTTCCCCTTTGCACATGGAATTTCAATCCACAGTGATTCCAAGGAGTGTTTTGCTTCCTGCAGAATTTTCAATCTATTTGATTCAAGGCTCTCGTTAATATACAATGCTACCCCTCCACCAATCCGATTCACCCTATCACTACGATATAATTTGTACCCCGGTATGACAGTGTCCCACTGGTTATCCTCCTTCCACCAGGTCTCAGAGATGCCTATTATATCTAATTTTTCATTTAGTGCAATATATTCTAACTCCCCCATCTTATTTCTTAGGCTCCTGGCATTCGCATATAGACATTTCAAACTATGTTTGTTGTTCCTAAGTACATCATGCTTAGTACTTGACAGTATTAATGGCAATCTTTTGTCTGATTTTTATTGTTATTTAAAGATACCCGATCTACTACAATCTCTTTGCAACCTCACTATCAGGATACTCACTATCTTCCCTGTATGGTGATATCTTTGAAAGATACCTTATCCCGAACCATGCTCTTTTGCGACTGTCGGCCTTCCCCCCATTTCTAGTTTAAAAGCTGCTCTATCTCCTTCTTAAACGCCGATGCCAGCAGCCTGGTCCCACTCTGGTTAAGATGGAGCCCATCCTTTCGGAATAGGCTCCCCCTTCCCCAGAATGTTGCCCAGTTCCTACGAATCTAAGCCCTCCTCCCTGCACCATCGTCTCATCCACGCATTGAGACTCTGGAGCTCTGCCTGTCTCTTGGGCCCTGCGCGTTGCACAGGTAGCATTTCAGAAAATGCTACCCTGGAGGATCTGGATTTCAGCTTTCTACCTAAGAGCCTAAATTTTGCTTCCAGAACCTCTCTCCCACATTTTCCTATGTCATTGGTACCCACATGTACCAAGACAGCGGGCTCCTCCCCAGCACTATCTAGAATCCTATCTAGGTGACACGTGAGGTCCGCCACCTTCGCACCAGGCAGGCAAGTCACCAGGCGATCCTCACGTCCACCAGCTACCCAGCTATCTATATGCCTAATGATTGAATCACCAAGTACAACAGCTGTCCTAACCTTTCCCTCCCGGCAACATTTGGAGATATATCCTCGGCGAAGGAATACATCCCCTGGTGGGCAGTCCTGGCTACAGAGTACTTCCTACTTCACCAGGTGGTGCTCTCCTTCTAGGAGACCTCCCTCCTCCAAGGTAGCACAGGGGCTACCTGACTGGAGGTGGGACTTCTCTACAACATCCCTGTAGGTCTCCTCTATGTACCTCTCTGTCTCCCTCAGCTCCATCAAGTCTGCTACTCTAGCCTCAAGGGAACGACACGTTCTCTGAGAGCTAGGAGCTCTTTGCATCGGGCACACACATATGACACCTCACCAATTGGGAGATAATCATACATGTGACACTCAATGCAAAAGACTGGATAGCACCCTCTCGCTGCTGGACTGCTGACTCCATCTTAGTGTTTTTTGAGTTTTTCCGTAATTTTAAAACTTGCTAAATAAGGATTAGTATCAGCCTATCACTAACTTACAGTTCCTCCTTTAAACCCCAATCTTCAAGTTCCGAAAGCACAAGCAAAATTTGTTCACTTACCAGAGAAATATCCTCTTCTCCCAGAACTTATTAGAAGGAAAGCTTTTGCGCGCGTTAGGCCGCGGCACCTTGAGCAGAGGCCCCGAGTGGATCAGTTTGTATTTCTTCCCATTTTGTGTGTTTGGCTGCCTTAGCCACTTGTGTTGGCTATTAAACAGGTAGAAAGGTGCCAGTGAAAGCTAGAAGATGCTTGAGTGCATAAGGAGTGGAATGGCCAGAAGGAAAAAAATTAAATAAAAGTGATAAGACCTGTATAAAGATTTCACCGGACTTCTGGGTCCTAAGTGCATTAACGAATTTAGTGCTCATTTAACAATTAGCGCACGCTAAATGCTGCGCAGTCCACTGTGTACCTATGGGCTGCATGGCACTAACAAACACTAATTTGTTAGCGCATGCTAAATTCATTAGTATTTTAAGTGTCTTTTTACAGGATGGAATCAGTCAAGAGGGCAGCTACTAAACAGTCGATGGTCTTTGTCATAAAGCATATGGGGACAGACTAAAGATCTCAATACGTATACTTTGGAAGAAAGCTGGGAGAGGGACATAGGATAGAGACATTTACATTTAAATACCTCCGTGGCATAAATGCACAGAAAGCAAGTCTCTTTGAATGCGGGTAGGTAGAAAGAAAGTGAAAGGGAAAAGATTCACAGTAACAGAGGAAAATACTTCACAGAAAGGGTGATGAATTCATGGAACGGTCTCCCAGTGGAGGTGATAAAGACTTTACCTGAATTTAAGAAATCTTGGGACAAATAGGATCTCTAAGGGAGAGGATGGGAAAACTGTAGGCCATATGGTCTTTATCTACCTTCATTTTTCTGTTTCTATGTAATATTTTAACTAAGTGGGAAAAAGGGTATCAAGTATACCATAAGCATAAATGGTCATTACAACAGCTTATTGCAAAAACTAGAAATAGTCTGAAATGTTTTAGACAAGCTTAATTAAATGTTTAAAGGCCAAAATGTCAATTACTCATGAATTATTTGTATTCTAAATGTTGTGCAGATTTCTAGCAGCCGTACAGTTTTGGAGAAAACTAGATTCCTTCTGGGTTGCGACTCCCTGTGTAGACCGACATAAGAATTAACCCAAGATGTCCAAGTATAAAGAGTTTCCAAAATGCACACCCACTTTTTGCAAATGTGGTTGCAGAACTCCATGTACAACACCTTCCAATTATTCTAATATTAAAACAAGATAAAACTGTAGACAGAAGAGACTGTACAGCCTCATTTGCCCAGCCACACCAACTCCTCAGATCTACAATCCCTTTCTTCCCTCAGAGATCCTCTGTGCTTGTCCCATGCTTTCTTGAATTCATACCATTCTTGTCTCTAACTAGGAGGCTGTTCCATGCATCCAAAAACCTTTCTGTAAAGAAATATTTCTTTAGACTACTACAGTCTCCTTCTTTCACCCTCATTGTGACCCTCATTCTACAGCCATCTCTTTTTCTCTCAAAAGAGTCTACCACCATAGCGGTCGGTGGCCCAACTGTTTGGGGAGGCTAAAGGGGGTGGAGTTAGGGATGGGGCCAGGGGGGAGCTTAAATCCATAACTGTCTGATAACACAGAAAAAAATAAATAAAAATAAAAGTCACAATACTTTTATTAAATTAGATATTAAATATGTATCATATGTGAAAGAATAAAGTGATTGCTCAAAGCATATACTAACCATAATCGCTCAACTGCAAAACACTATGCACATCATTGTGGAAAAACACACTCAGAACTTTACTGTACCAAAAATATTACACTGGGCAGAACCTAATACACCATTAGGGGCTTATAGCCCATTTAGTTATGTTTAAACAAAGAGATCTGCATTAAAAAATATTTATTTTTATTTTTGACCTATAAAACCACTTGTCCCTGAAACCCTAAAAACAGAATAATCCAGTTGTGTATCTAAAATGCTAATTCCTACAAATGAGATGACATTAAAATGTGATTCCATGTGCCCCAGCTTTAGCCTTGTTAAGATCAACATCAAGAACAACCTGGATGCAGCAGCTCAAAAGTTTGTTTTGTTTGGGCTGAAGGCAGTGAGGATGTCATGCTGGGGAAACACATTAACCAAATTGGCTTCCTTGTTTACTTACTGGGCTACTAAGGCTCACTTCCACTCGTTTTGGAAGTCTTGCATCTTTCTCCGTTTCTTCTGCTGCCTGCTGCCTGTCTCCCCAGGTCGTCATTTTTACTGTCGGGGCTTCTCCTCAGGCGTCCAGGACTCTAACGTAACTTCCTCTTTTCTGCAGAGCTGGGAGGGAGGGAGACATGCCTGAAGAGAAAGCCCCGATGCTGGCAGAAGGCTGACTCTGAATTGCCGGTGCCGAGGCACAACTCTTCAGTGCAGTAAAAATGACGATGGAGACGGCGGGCAGCAGAAGAAACACAAGATGGTCAGGGTTGGGCTGGGGAGGCTTAGCCTCCCCAAGCCTCTTATACGGGGCGCCTATGTCTACCACCTCTGTATGTATACACTGGAAGTACTTAAAACATTTATCATTTCCCCTATCCAGCCTTAATTCCTCAGTATACACAATTTAGATCTTTAAGGGAAGGGAATGGGACTTGATATAATGCCTTTTGTGGTTTTTGCAACTATATTCAAAGCGGTTTACATAGTATATACAGGTACATATTTGTACCTGGAGCAATGGAGGATTAAGTGACTTGCCCAGAGTCACAAGGACCTGCAGTGGGAATCAAACCCACTTCCTTAGTATCAAGGTCCGCAGCACTAACCACTAGGCTACTCCTCCACTCCATAAGTATGCCCCCAAACTTTTATTTTAGTTTATTGAGAAATATTCTTAACCATCTTTCACATAGATACAGACATGTAGAAGAAAAAATGTTGAGAGTGCATGGAGGCAAACATAGGGAACAAGCAAGGAATTTTGTATAAAATGTAATAAATAGAAATAAATCAAACAGCAAATGAGATGATACCTTTTACAAAATAGAATGTAATTCTGCACAAAAATTTAAAAAATTGTGTGTTTTTAAAAATCATTACATTACAGGAAAATATTAGTAGAAATCATACAATTAAATTTACATGTACAAGTTTATTTCCAAACTAATCTTTTGCTTTTCATATCAAAATCAATTTTCTATACAAAAGCACAACAAAACTGTAACAAAAACAAAATTATCATAGCCATCTAAAACATATCCTCACATTCATCCATTCATTCATCCATCACCCATACACCAAATGTAAAAGAAACTCATCCAGGATTGGGAAACAGTCCGTGATAAAGGATTTTCCTCTCAGTGAATCACCAGTCCATCAGGCGAGCCCACAAAGAAGTGTTTGACTCTAATCAGTTGAGAATTGAGGAATTTGGGAAGATTTCTGTGGTTAAAAATTGGAACTATATGACAGGTAGAACCGGATGTGGGCTCGCCTGGTGGACTGGTGATTCACTGAGAGGAAAATCCTTTATCATGGACCGATTCCCAATCCTGGATAAGTTTCTTTTACATTTGGTATATGGGTAGTGAATGAATGGATGAATGTGAGGATACGTTTTAGATGGTTATGATAGTTTTGTTTTTGTTACAGTTTTGTTGTGCTTTTGTATAGAAAATTGATTTTGATATGAAAAGCAAAATTTGTTTGGAAATATGTATATGTAAATTTAACTATGATTTCGGAGGAAGTGACGTCATCACTGGAGATGGCCGCATGAAAGAGAAGCTCCGGAGGTGCTTCGATATTAAATAAGATCTCACCTGAGAAATTAAGGAAAATCGCGTCACCGAAGCTCCAGCTAAGGTCCGGCAGCATGACGACCCGAAAAAAGCTGGAGAAATACCACTTCAAAGCGGACAAAACAGAGGCGGAAGCGGCGCTAGAGAAACAGCGGGGAAGCGCGGAGCCAAAATGGCGGCGGATGTCTCGGACTCGGAGCTGGAGCACGAAGAGCGCTCGGAGAGCGAAATGGAGCTCACTAAGAGGGATGTTGCCAAATGGTTTCAGGAATTGAAGACGGAGGTTGTAACCTCAAAAAAAGAAATTCAAGCTGCTGTTGCAATTGCGTGGAGAAATTCAAGAGATAGGAAACAGAAGTGGCCCTAAATGAGGAAAATATAGAGGCAATGGGAGAGGAGCTACAAATTGTGCCAAGCTACCCTTAAAGAGGAAAAACGAATTAGAATGGAGTTGAACTGAAGATGGAAGATCTTGAGAACAGATCGGCGAGAGGTAATTTGAGATTCAAAGGGATCCCTGAGGAGGATCAATTTGGGGACTGTGTAAAAGTAATTCAGAATTGTGTGCATTCATCTCAACTTCGGCGGGAGAACTCCCAATCAGAGCATAGACTGGATACCTGTGCAGCTTGATAGGGCGCACAGGAGTCTTGGTCCTCGGAGAGGAGATGCACCCAGAGACATCATAGTATGTTTTCACGAGTTTCAAGCAAAGGAATTGATTTGGAAAAAAGCAAGAGGCATGGGGGACATAGCATGGAGAACTGTAGTGTTAAAGTTTTTCAAGATTGGCGCAGAGCGACTTTGACAAGAAGAAGAAGACTTTAAAATGTGACAACCTATCTGCAGCAGAAGGGTTTAAGGTACAGATGGCTTTACCCAGTTGGCCTGCAATTCACAATGGGCAATCAATCCAAAAAATGTCAGACCACGGAGGGAGCGTGGAAAGCATTGCTGGACCTGGGGTGTAAAGATCTTCCGGCAGAGGGACAGAGGCCGAAAGGAGAGACTTCGGGCTCCGGGATCAGGTCGCAATCGGGATGGACAACAGTTAGAAGAGGCAGGAGATGAAACATCACTACCCAGTACAGTTAGCCCAGCGCAAGGAGATCAAACTTGACTGTAATGGACAAAATGGGGGGGGGGGGGGGGATGAGCTGTTGAAGTGGTTAAGGGACTGTTAGGGCTCAAATAGAGGAAATGTTGTGGAAAGGGTGAGCGCATGAAAGGTGGATGTTTGGATGGAGAGATTGAATGGGATAAGAGGGAACACAGTGGCACCCGCAGTTGACACACTTCCCTTCAAGAACTAACTGGCAGGACGGGAGGGAGGCCGTTTGAAGACAGGGAAAGGGGGGGGAGGGGGGAGGGGGTTAGGATGGGTTCATGGAATGTTAATGGCTTAAACAACCCAGGGAAAAGAAGTATTATTTTTAATGAACTCAGGCGTTTAAAGTGGGACATTATATGCTCCAGGAAACACACATACAAAGAAAGATCAAAGGTTGCTGCAACATAAGAATTTTGGAAACTATTATGCACTGGCAGACCCACGGGGAGGCAAAATGGGGGGTCTGGCTACATACATTAGGGAGGGGGGTCCATTTCACAAGGAAGATATGTACACAGAGGCACAGGGAGATGCATGGCGATAAAAGGGAAACTATATAATCAGACTGTAACAATTATAAATCTATATGCTCCCAACACAGGGCAGGGACAATTTTTTGAATCTCTTTCGAGAAGAATTAGCACAGTTCGCAGCAGGCAGGGTAATATGGGAGGAGATTTTAATATGACCTGGGCAGGGGCCTGGATCATTCCAAGGGTGAAGGAGGTAATCTCCAGCCACATAGAAGTAAGCTAAAGGCTTTAGTCAAGGAGTTGGATCTCCTTGATGCCTGGAGGCTGCACATCCTAGGCACGAACATTTTCATTCTACTCGCACGCACAACAGACCTACACAAGAATTGATATGCTCTGGGTTAGCCGCTCCCTATGGGAAAGGGTAGGAGAAACGGAAGTAGAGAGCATTCATGCTTCTGACCATGCCCCGGTTTGGATCACGTTCTCGGATCTAGGGCAAGAAAGGAATCTACCTATTGGAGTTGAATGAATCATTAATAGGGGATGATAAGATCTGTACAGAGATCCGGGGGGCCATAAAAGAAATATATGGAATTTAATGATCGGGTGAGGTGTCTGATGGGAGCTTTTGGGACGCTCTTAAAGTGGTTATAAGGGGACGCCTCATCAAAAATGGAGCGATACGGAAGCGGGAGCGTGAATCTAGGGATTGGAGATTAGAGAAAGATTAGCACATTAGAGGCGGAACATCAGGAGGGAAGGAATCTAGAGGTCTTGCAAAGTTTATTAGAATGTAGGGCTGAATTACAAAAACTGCAGGTGGAAAAAATGGAATTCAAAGGCATCTCATGCAAACAGAAATTCTTTGAATTTAGTATAAATCGAGTACTAGCTAGCCCGCTTTCTTAAGCAACGTCAGGTTAATAGTACAATATCGATGATTAAGGGACAGGGAGGGATTCCTTTGTACAGTGACAGGGCTATACGTGACCAATTTGTGCAATACTACACGACTTTGTATGCGAGAGGGGCGGAGGTTTCCAGAGGGGAAATACAACAATATTTGCAGGAGTTGGGACTCCAGCAGTTATCAGGATCACAAAGGGAGATTTTAGAGCAACCCATAACCATAAAGAAGTGTTTGAAGTAATTAAAAATTTAAAAGGGGGTAAGGCTCCGGGGACTCGATGGGTACACGGCCAAATTTTATAAGGTCTTTTCCAAGGAACTGGTGCCTGTCCTATGTAGAGTGGGTAACAGTGGTTTGACAGGCGGATCTTTCCCACCTAGTATGCATGAGGCGGGGATATCGGTTCTGTTAAAGCCGGGGCGTGATCCAGGAGTGTGTGGCTCATATAGACCGATATCCCTGATAAACGTGGATATTAAGATTTTAGCCAAGATAATGGCCAATAGGCTGGGGATAGTGCTGCCGTATTTGATAAATGAAGATCAATCTGGTTTCGTGCCCAAGAGACAGGTGGTAGATAATATAAGGAGATCATTACATATCCTATGGGGTACTCAACAAAGCGAAGAGCCGCTGGCTTTTTTGACACAGGATGCCGAGAAGGCATTCGACAGGGTGGAGTGGACTATTTATGGGAGGTGATGAGTGAAATGGGATTTGGGGAGAGATTTGTGGGATGGTTACAGTGCCTATATAAATCACCGGTAGCCAGAATAAAAGTGAATGGGGGTTACACAGGACAGTTCACGATTCAAAAGGGGACACGGCAAGGTTGCCCTCTCTCCCCATTATTGTTTGCGATCTCCATTGAACCCCTGGCTCAGCGGGTGCGAAACCTAGCAGATATTAAAGGGGCGAGGATAGGGGATACGGAGCATAAAATAGCATTATTTGCAGATGATGTCTTGTTTTATGTTGGGTATCCACTATTGACACTGCCTATTATTAAACGGGAACTGGATAGATATGGGGGGATGTCTGGCTTTAAAGTTAATTACGATAAATCTGAATTGATGGGGGTGACTCTCTCAGACAGCGAGGTAAATAGTTTGCTGGAGTCCTACTCATTTAAAAAAGCGGTAGGACATTTTCGGTATTTGGGAATTCAGATTCCGAGGGATTATCTCAATTATACTTATTGAATTATATCCCACGGTTTAGAGAATTAAGGAGAGATCTAAGTAAATGGAAGCATGGCTGGCTGTCATGGTGGGGCAGGATAGCAGCAATAAAAATGAATCTGCTCCCTCGGCTATTATTCTTCTTTCAAACCTTGCCAATCTCAGTCCCTAAGGGAGAGATATCTAGATTACAATCTGAAATATTCCGGTTCATTTGGGGAGGGAAGGGGGCCAGACTTTCCAGGAAGATTATGTGGAGAGCAGTGGATCTAGGGGGTAGAGGTATTCCCAATTTACAATGGTATTACGGGGCGGCCCAATTAAAATTTATGACGGAGTGGAATAGGGGGGATGAGACAGCATTAACAAGGTTGGAACAGCATTTTGTGAAGGGATATTCTCTAAAGGGAGTATTATGGGCTTCCATACCCACTAAAACTTATAAACTTATAACGAGGAATCCATTCATCATTCACTTGTTAAAGATATGGGGGTCACAAAGGGATAAATTAAGAGGAATGAGAATATTATCCACCAATGCATTAATTACTCAGGAGCCCAGCTTTCAGGCGGGAAGACAGGGTAGGGATTTGCAGGGTGGGCACGCAGGGGGATTGGTCAAATTTAGTGATTTATTAGATTCAGGGGAAATTAGACCCTTTGAGGAACTACAGGAAACATACGGACTAACACAGACAGATATGTTTGCCTACTTGCAGGTTAAACACTTTGTTGGTAAGCAGGGATGGGGTAGTCCTGCAATGGAGAAGGCGGAGACCTTTGAAGACACATGGAGTTTTGTGAGCAAAAGGGGGAAAGGTATAACTCTGTTTTATCGCCATCTCCGGGGGGAGGAATTCATTAAATTTCCATATATGAAGGAGTGGGAGCGAGATTTAGGGAGTGAGCTGAGTGGAAATCTATATGCAGGGAGGTGAACAAGGCGTCAATATGTGTATTGATTAAAGAAAATGCATACAAAGTATTAAGCAGATGGTACTACACACCTGACCGTGTGAAAAAGATGTATCCTGACGCTAATGATCAGTGTTGGCGTTGTGGAAAAGCAGTGGGAACGTATTGGCATATATGGTGGTCATGTACTGTTCTGCAAACTTTTTGGTCAGATGTTGCAAGCTCTCTCACTAAAGCACTGAAGGTTGATTTCCCCTGTGATCCTAAATGGTGCCTTCTGGGGGGAGGGAATAGAAGGGGTTTGAAATGGCATAGACGGGTAAAACGCATAAGTCTGGCGGCAGCGAAGTCCCTTATAGCTTTTCATTGGAAATCGAAATTGGGACCGACCGGACAGCAATGGGCAGCAAAAATTAAAATAGTGGCCGAGATGGAGAAACTAACAGATCGCAGACTGGGGCGATTAAAATTAGATGCTGAGGAGTGGGTGCATTTGGATAACATACTGGGTGAAATGTAAAGTTTAAGTTACTATGTTCAGGGGAAGGGAAGGGAGGAGGGGGGGATAAAAACGGAGAGTGGGTAGGTCGAAAAGAGAACTATGCACTTATACATGTAAATGTTTAACCTTGGAGGTATATTGTTCTACAAGGAATGTAATACGTGTTCAGTATTTTGAGGTGTTATGCTTGTTAAGCTCTCAATAAAAACTTTAAAGTAAAAAAAAAAAATTTAACTATGATTTCAACTAATATTTTCCTGTAATGTATATGAGTTTAACACAGGTAAATTTTGATTGCTAGATTCCTGAGTAGGTATTGTTGGTGTTTTTAAAAATGCCACAAAATTCTGCACTCTTTGTTTCCCCCCCCCCCAAAAAAAAAAAAAAAAAAAAAAAACAAATGCCTGGCTCTTCTGTGCTCCAGGACTGATGCCACCACCAAAGCTCTCTCCCAGCTCGGGCTCTAGTCTCCCCTCCCCCAGGATTTTTATACTCCCCAACTATAATGAATCTCTTGCTAATCTTGATGCCCTTCTCCTTGCCCCCTGGCAAGTTTAATCTCAAGTTTTCTCCCCCATCCCACTGGTATCCCCACAATTTGCCTGTCATGCCCCTCAGCTTGCCTTCCTTCCCCTCCCCCCATACACCATCCTCAGTTTTCCCCTTTCCCCTCAATCTTCACTCCCCGAGCTTTCTCCTGCCCCTGGTGTGTAACACACCTCCCCATGGCATTGCCCAGCTTGTCTCAGTCATTTCCTCTCAGCCCACTCTCTCCCTAGTGCTGAACACAAGCAGAAGAAAACAGCTGTATGTTGGGCTACATCCTTCTCCTCTGTCAGGCCAGCTCTCATTACTGAATTCAATCCGGGGGGGGGGGGCTTTACAATGACCTCCATGGTTCAAATTCAGCGTGGAGAGCCAGTGCAGTAGAGGAAAAGGACACGGGCTGACATGCTCTCCTCTTGCTCCTTTGCTTGAGTTCAACACTAGAGAGATAGTGATCCAAGACGTAATGAATATGGCAAATTGCCATGGGGTAACACAGTGCCAGTTGCTACACCTCTTTGGGCCCTGTGCAGAATTGTGCACAGGAGGGGGAATTCTGTGCAAATGCTGCACTGCACAATTCTGCAGAATTCCCCCAAGAGTACAATTATAGAGTGAACTATCAAACATATAAATGGCAAGAGGCGTACTCACTCGCAAATGCGCAGTAGAGACCCTCTCTGTCCCGCCCCCGCGTCAATACGTGATGACGGGGGCATGACAGAGGGAATCTGCGCACCTGCAAGTGAGGGAACCGCTGTCGCCACCGCTCCCCCCCCCAGGGTTGCCACTACCGCTCCCCCCACCCACCCGGAGTCGCCGCCGCCACCCACCCTCCACCCGGCCCGGGTACCTGGCTTCACTATTCAAACCGCCGGAACGCAGCACACAGCTCATCTGAGCTGCCGTTGGCCTTCCTTACCTGCCTGTGTCCCGCCCTCGCCGACGTTACGTCACACAAGGGCGGAACACACGCAGAGAAGAAGGAAGGCCGACGGCAGCTCAGATGAGCTGTGTGCTGCGTTCCGGCGGTTTGAATAGTGAAGCCAGGTACCCGGCCCGGGTGGAGGGGTGGCGGAGGGGACTCCGGGGGTGGGGGTGGCAGTGACCTATCCGGGGGGGATGGGCTGCGGCGACCTATCCGGGGGAGGGGCCTTTCAAACCCCACTTCCTTTACTAGCCCGTTTTTACGGGCTCAACGGCTAGTATACTATAGAAAGAAAAAGAGGCACACAGTAGACTAGCAGCCACCAGGAGAAACCCTCCCCCCTCTGTACTCTTTCAACTAAGTCCTGCACAAAACAAATTCACCCCTTATACAATACTGCTCCCTTGGGCTTTTGCAGCCCAGAAATATGCTGCTGCAATTTTAGCACTGAATCTTAGCTACCACACTAGACAATTCCCTCAAGCTTCATTAGATCCCTGCTCCTGCTTAACAAAACGCCCAGGCTATGTACCCTGACTGCAAAAAAAAAAAAGCACACTTTTTTTCTTAACAAACCTTTAAGAAATGGTTATGGTTAATTGCCACGTCATCTGAAAACTATTCATTACCTCATCAACTTTCGAAAATCACTAAAAACTTTTCTTTTTAACAAGACTTACCATAATGATCAACTATAGGAACTCTAACACATCACCAATTACTTGATAATCTAACTGTTTTCTGATATGTTTTTTGAATTGATTATATCCATTACGTTACATCTGTTCTTTATGTAACCAATTGTTTTTCTACTCTTGATTGACGCTTGCTATGATGTACTATTGCAAGCCACATTGAGTCTGCAAATAGGTGGGAAAATGTGCGATACAAATGCAACAAATAAATTTATAATCCACCTGACTCATGGAAGAGAACATATGCATATATAACATTTTTAAAAACACTACAAACACAGTAAATGTAAAATAAAAATCAATTAATCCATCAAAACATTACATACATAGCACAATCATCTGTTATCTACTCTTCGCCCGCTTGCAGTTAATTATCTGAATCTGGAGGTCTTCATACTCCTTCAATGTCAAAAGCCTGAAGGAACAAAAAGGTATTCTTAGAATAAACACTTTTTAATTTTATAATTTATATTTCAATGTACTGTTTAATTTGTATGACTGTACATTCCTAGATAATCTAGTTCCCCCGATTGTAATCCACTAAGAACTTACCTGAATTTAGTAGAATATAAGAAATGTAAACATAAATGTATAACTTCTTAAATTTCCCAGTGTCCACTGTTATTTTAATTTGCACCAGAAGCTGGTTCTACAAACTTGGACCTACTACTGAATATGCAGGTTTCCTAGCAGGTATCAAAATGTATCCCCCTCAAAGGAGGAATATTTAAAAGGCACTTCCCTTCTGAGCTTAACCCTCAATTTGGAGCATAAACAGATTTTAAGCAAGGAAGAATGATGACTTACTTGATAATTTTCTTTCCTTTAGTCACAGTAGATGAATCCAGAAACTGGTGGGTTGTATCCGCCTACCAGCAGGTGGAGATACAGAACACTGAAATGAAGGCAGTGATCCTGGACGTACAGCTCCTCTGTCCTTCAGTATATGTTGCATCGCAAAGCAGAACAAATGCAAACCTTCCTCACAACGAAACCTCAACATCCAACCAGAGTAGAAAGCACTCCAGGATGTGTATTTTTTTTTGTTTTGTTTGGTTGTTTGCTTGTTTTTTTTTTATTGTTTAACCACTGCATCTGCAAAACCTGATCTGCAGCGTAAGAACCAGAAATGTGGCAGTCAGAACCAGGAGGGGTCCAGGATTCATATGCTGCAACTAAAGAAAAGAAAATTATCAGGTAAGTCATAATTTTTCCTTCCTTAGCCTCTGCAGCTGATGAATCCAGAAATTGATGGCATGTACCAAAGGAATCCCCTAAACCAGGTGGAAAGCCGCCGCTTCCTAGGAGAGGACCGCAGCTCCAAACTGCGCATCGCCCTGCGCAGCTACATCAATTCTATAATATTTCACGAAAAGTCGGGAAGCTCAAGTAGCAGCCCAACAAATCTCCTGCAAGGAAAGCACACTCATCTCCGCCAACGAAGCAGACTGCGCCCATGTCGAATGCGCTCGAAACGCCTCTGGCAGAGGCCAATCTTCCACGCTGTACACTGAAAATCATCTCCTACAGTGGCTTTGGACGCAGCATAACTCCGCCTGGGTCCAGACAGCAGAATGAAGAGATGATCTGAACACCGGAAGTCATCAGACATCTGCAAATACCACATAATAGCCCTATGAATATCCAACAGCCATAGCTGAGCAAAAGTATCCGGGAAGTCCTCCTTCCAAAAAGAATTAAGAAAAGCCGAAACTACTTTTGGCAGAAAGGAAGGCGCCGTCCGAAGGGCAACACCTGACTTTGAAAACTGCAGAAAAGGGATCTTAACACAACAATGCTTGGGTCTCAGAGACCCAACGCACTGATGCCACAGCCACCAGAAAGACTGTGTTGAGAGCGAGATCCTTATCCAACGCTAAGCAAAATGGTTCAAACAGTTCCATATGCAGGGCTCATAGCACCAAATCCAAATGCCAAGAAGAACAAGGACTATGAAGCGGAGGACGAAGGTCAAGAGCTCCTCACAAAAAACGCACATTGGGATGAGCCACCAGGGAAGTACTGGACACATGCTCCTGGAAACAAGCTAAGGTTGCAACCTGAACTCGTAGCTAGTTGTAAGCCAGACCCTCCTGCAATACTGACACTTGTAAAGGCGACCAAGTGTGAGAAGCACACCACACCTCAAACGCCCGCCAAACACGGGCATATGCTGTCAAAGTGGAACGCTTCCATGCCCAGAGCAAAGTGGCAACGACTGCATCAGAATAGCCCTTCTTCGTCAATCTCAACCTCTCAAGAGCCAAGCAAGAAGACCAAAGCAGAAGGGATCCTCCATGCCAATCGGATCCTGATGCAGAAGATCCAGCAGCACTGGAATCCAAAAGGGTTCCTCCACCAATCGACATACCTAATCTGTATACCAAAGGCAGTGTAGCTAATCTGGAGCCACCAGAATGACCAGTCCCTGGTAAAGATGTATTCTGTGAAGGACCCGGCCAATTAAGGGCCAAGGGGAAAACACATACAGAAGCACTGCCTCCGGCCAAAGTTTCAACAGAACATCCAACCCTGTGTAGCCGAGTTCTCTTCTTCTGCTGAAAAGCGGTCCACCTTGGCATTCGCTCTGGTCACCATCAGGTCGATCTGCGGAGTCCCCAACTTGAGGCAGATCTGGAGAAATGCTTCTGACGCCAGTTCCCATTCCACCGAGTCAAAAAGGTGACTGCTGATAAAGTCAGCCTGCACTTTGCTCTGACCCGCAATGTGTGCCACCAACAAAAGCAGAATGTGGCGCTCAGCCATTCCAGAATACCAGCCACTTCTGTGGACAATGACCTGCTCCGAATGCTGCCATGGCGGTTGATGTAGGCCACCACAGTCATGTGTTTTCTGAGAGAATACGGACCACCTGACCCTCCAGGAATATCTGGAAGGCCTTCAAGGCTTTCAACAATGTCCTCAGTTTCAGCCGACTGATGGGCCTTGCGACGTCCGTCTCCATCACACCTGTGCATATCAGTGAAGGCAATGAGCCACCCACCCTGAGAGACTGGCATCTGTAACTACTACCACCCACTGCGGTGATGCAACTGCATCCCCGCCGAAGACTAGCCTCGCATAGCCACCAGCTCATGTTGAGCGTCGCCCATGGAAGCCACGGCAGGCAGCACTGATATTCCTAGAACACCGAAGACTACTTGCCCAGAAGTGTATGATGCAGAGGACACATCTAAGCTCTCGCCCACTGCACCACCTCCACAGCAGCCGCCATTGAGCCCAACACCTGCACATGTAACAAGCCACACACTTGATCCAGAAGCTTGCTCCTCCTGCCCTCCAGCAAGAAAATGAACCCCCTTTGCTGTGTCGAAGCAGACCCCCAGATACTCCAACGTCTGGAAGGGGTTCAGGTGACTCTCTGGAAAATTGATCACCCAGCCCAGAGACTGTAACAGCTCAATGACTAGGTTGGTGGCCCAAATACTTTCCTGCTCTGAAACCGCTCGGATCAGCCAATCGTTCAAGTAAGGATGCACCCCGACTCCCTCTCCCATAGGAACGCAGCCACCACCACTATAACCTTGGAAAACGTGCGTGTGCTGTGACCAGACGGCAGGACCCGGAACTGAAAATGCCATCCTAGAACTGCAGACTGCAGAAACTGCTGTGGTGGCCAAATAGGGATATGCAAATAGGCCTCTTTCAGATACAGCGCAGTGAGGAACTCCCCCAGCTGATCCGCTGCTTCTACAGACCTCAAGGTTTCCACGCGGAAATGCCACACTCCCAAAAACTAGTTCACCTTCCACAGGTTGAGCACCGGCCCGAAGGAGCCCCCTTTGCAGGGCACCCCAAAGTAAACCAAATACTGGCCTGTGTGTAACTTGGATTCTGGAATGGACATCACAGCCCCCATATCCAGCAGCAATTACAACGTGTCATTCACCACCACCCACTTGTGGCGCGAGACTCTAAAAAGATGTCTCCTACAGGCACAGAAAAATTCTATCCTGTAACCGTCTCTGATAAGCTCAAGAACCCACTAGACCAAAGTAATCTTGGTCCACTCTTTGCAGAAAAGGGTCAACCTACCCTATCTGAGAAATGGAAGAGTGGACCGGATTGCACAGAGCGCCCAGGAGCCCCCTGTCGTACAGTCACTCCTGAGGAGTGTTTCTCAGAATGAAAGGAAGAGCACTGCTGAAATCTGGTATGCTGAAAGGCCGATACTGCCGAGCCTCGTGAAACAGAGGCCATGGCAGCAGCTTAGAGCTTATCCTCTGGAATGCGCTGGGATTTGGAATCCCTCAAGTCCTTCACTATCTTCTCCAAGTCCTCACCAAAACAGAGACAGCACCAGCCAAATAGGTGAGGCCAGATTCCATTCGGGGAGCAGTGACTGACAAGGAGGAGGCACACTCTTGGTCCTGTTCAAGTGCCTGCTGGAGCCAGGTCAGGCACACCCTAGCCGCATAAATGCTACAAATGGACGTATAACGCCAGCACCGACACCTCAAATGAGCACTTCAAAGAAGCCTCCAGCAGCCGGTCCTGCATACCCTTCAACGCCACCCCACCCTCCACTGGAAGGGTGGTCTTCTTGGTGACAGCCGTCACACCAGTGCATCCACATTAGGAAGAGAAAAACTGTCAATTTGAGTCACTCCTACAGGGTAGAGACAGGCCATAGCTCTCGCCACACTAAGGCCACCATCTGGGTCAATGGGCAGTAATGAGTTCCTGAATAGCTAGTACTAGGAAGGCTTTAGCAGGCTTCCTAGTACTAGCCATTTTCAATTTAACCGTAGTAACATAATAGATGACGGCAGAAAAAGACCTGCACGGTCCATCCAGTCTGCCCAACAAGACAACTCATGTGTGCTACTTTTGTGTATACCCTACTTTGATTTGTACCTGTGCTCTTCAGGGCACAGACCGTATAAGTCTGCCCAGCACTAGCCCCGCCTCCCAACCACCAGCCCCGCCTCCCAACCACTGGCTCTGGCACAGACAGTATAAGTCTGCCCAGCACTATCCCCGCCTCCCACCACCGGCTCTGGCACAGACCGTGTAAGTCTGCCCAGCGCTATCCCTGCCTCCCAACCTCCAGTCCCGCCTCCCACCACTGGCACAGACCGTATAAGTCTGCCCAGCACTAGCCCCGCCTCCCAACCACCAGCCCCGCCTCCCAACCACCAGCTCTGGCACAGACCGTATAAGTCTGCCCAGCACTATCCCCGCCTCCCAATCTCCAGCCCCGCCTCCCACTACCAGCTCTGCTATCCAATCTCAGCTAAGCTCCTGAGGATCCTTTCCTTCTGAACAGGATTCCTTTATGTTTATCCCACGCATGTCTGGATCCTCGATATTCAACACCTCCAAGGCGCCCAAAATCAGGGATGAGAGCTCATCCCGATGAAAGATACGGATGGCCATAGGATCATCCTTGCTCGTCCTGAAGGAGCTCACCCTACTCCATGTCCTCTAACCTAGAGGTTCCAGAGGACTCCCCTGAGCCCGCAAACGACAGAGGAGGGGGGGGAATGGGGCCCCACAGAGCCCACTTCCAACATGGATGCCATCCTTCTGTGATTTAGATAAGGATCACCCAAGGGAGCCGGAGTACACAAATCCTCTTCCCTAGAAGGACTTCCAGACTCTGGGAACTGGTACCGGCTGTGGCAGAAACTGAACCAGCAATAGGGCCCGCTTCAACAAGTAGACCTGATGCATAACAAAAATAAAATCCGGGGAGAAAATATCCCCAGCCAGGCCTGCTGTTGTCTCTATACCTGGAACACCCCATGAGGAAACTGTACAGCAGCCAGTGCTCTCGCCTGATGGGCCAGAAGGACACCCGAGTAACTCCAACTGCAAAGGAGAGATACGAGACGCCGTTTCAGACAGGGTCACAAACATGGCACACGTGCCAAAATCCTCAGCGCAAAAAAAGTCCCACGTCGGAAAATGTCGCCGGGCCTTCCACCCCAAGCTGTCCAAACAACTGGCACTGCACACTCCCGCTGCATTTCATCTCTTCCCGCAATGGGAACATCTTTTAACAGACTCCGCTGCCATGGAGCTTCAAGCAGTGCTCATGTGCACCAACCACTGAAAACAATAAGGGCCAGATACTCACCCCGATGCAGAGAGGGCCTTTCACCATAGCAGCGACTTCCAAGAGAACAGCACTCTACAGTCCTAACACCAGGCTCTGCCAGATACAGGGTTTCCCAACGCGGTCCAATGTGTGTGTGTGTGTGTGTGGGGGGGGGGGGGGGGGGGTTGTTGTTGTTGGCTGAATGCTGCAGAGGTTTCTTTTTTTTTTTTTTTGGTGAGGAAGGTATAGGAAGCAAATCAGGGACCCTGTGTGAGACCACTGGGAGAAGAGGAAGATGAGGTAAGGAAGGGACCCGGAACCCAGGTATGCCCTCAAAGTTGGCACCTTCAGTCACACAACCCCTAATCAACTGGCCAAGCCCAGGAGCTCCTACTAAACAGAATCCAGGAGCTGGAAGGTATCTGTCAACCCCCTGCAGGAGATAGAGATATACTGAAGGGCTGAGGAGGTGGACATCCAGGGTCACTGAAATCATTTCAGTGTTCTCTAGCTCCACCTGCTGGTAGGCGGATACAAGCCACCAGTTTTTGGATTCATCTGCTGCAGAGGCTAAGGAATGGGCTGAAATTACCTTGAAAAGACCTTGGATCAGGAGCAGTACTTTAAAAATTATTCTCTCTCCTATTGGTAGCCAATACAATCTCTCTAGGTCTGGGGTAATACACTGGAAATCTAGCACAACCTGTGGTACGTCTTGCCACTGCATTTTTAAATGTTGAAAAGAGCAAACCAAAGATATCACAACACTGATACTGCCTGCTGTCAGCCCTTCCTCAGCCAACATAAATGTATGTTAAATAATTACACTTATTCCTGGTCAGCTGTACATATTCTTCTCCTTTACCTCAATTTCAAAATGTCACTTTTGCATGTTCTCCTTTCACTAACATATCTAAAAGAGTGCCTTGCCTCACCTCCCATTTTCAATATTAATTTTTTATCCATTATCACCTTAGTTTCACAGCTTCCCTTAGGGCTCCATTTACAAAGCGACGCTACCAATTAGCGTGTGCTGAATGTGAAGAAGCCCATGGGAACTGAATGGGCTTCTTTACGTTCAGCGCACACTAATTGGTAGCGCCGCTTTGTAAAAGAAGCCCTTAGTGTTTCCAGATATCATTGCCTCTCTTCCGAGATTTCCTGTAGTTTCTGAACACTAATTTTTTTTCCTTACCTTTTCAGCTACTCATTTAGAAAACCATAGCAGCCTATTTCTCCTCTTACCTTCATTTACTTTCTAACAAAAAGATTTTCTTCTTTCAGTTCCCCTAGATTTTCCCCATTCAGCCAGTGACTGCTCCTCTACCACTTTAAAATTAAATTTTGCTTACGTATAGCATTAAATTAAAAAAAAAAAAAAAGAAATTCCCTAGGGTCATGTATTTGATATACAGTAAAGCATCATAACCTACAATGAAACAAAACAAAAATAAAATAGAATAACCACAGGGCCAGCCATAACAATGACCATTTTGCACCCCCTACTGACTTATGCAAATGAAGTCCCACAACCACACACGGCTCCATATCCCTCGCAGGTCAATATAGTTGATAATATTGTCTCTTTTCTGCATTGCAACTCTATCAATCAGTGTCATAGCAAGGGCGGGGTGGTGGGGGCGGTCCGGGTGCACGCCGCTGGGGGGTGTCGGCTCCGCTGGTTCCCTGCTCCCTCTGCCCCGGGGCAGAGGGAGCAGGGAACCAGCAGAACCGACACCCCCCCCCCCCCCCCCAGCAGGAACCAGCAGAACCGACACCCCCCCCCCCCCCAGCAGCGTGCACACGGCAGGCAAGAATGCACTCGGGGGGGGGGGGGGTTGATGCGCCGAGGGGGGGGGTGCGCAGCGGCGAACCACCCCGGATGGCAGCCGCCCTCTCTATGCCACTGCTATCAATACGTACACTATTTGCTAATATTTCCAATATTGCTCCAGAACCTCATTTATTTGCTAATCTGTTAAGCCACTTCATCATACTACTTCACTACTGTTGAAATTCAAACTCTGTATTTAACTGTAAACCACATTGAACCAGTTTGTTTTTGGGATGTCAGATTATATATATATACCAAATTTCATTTCTGTTGTGCCATACAGACCCCAATTGATATTTTTTTCCCTTTCCCCCTCACCTCTTCACAATCAGGCATCCGCTGTCCGTATGTCCACCTCAGAAATATTTTCCGATATTGCTCCAGAACCTCATACCATGACCTCTTGTTCTAGAGAAGAGGTTGAACAACTTTGCCTAATTATATTTTCAGGGTTTTGATAATGATTATGCATGAGATCTATTTGCATGTACTGGTCCCATTGCATGAAATAAATCTCATGCATATTCATTGTTGAAATCCTGAAAATCGGGCTGAGTTGCAGCCCTCAAGAACTGAGATGCAAAGTAAAGAATGACACGGGGACAAAGTTTGTCCCCATCCAACCCCCCCGAGTGCCGTTCCCATATCCACAAGCATTAGGGTTACCATTTTGTGTCCTCTGAAAAAGAGGACACATGTCACGCCCCCTACCCCGCCCCCGCCACACGCCACACCCCCTTCAGGTCGGGTTCCGCCACGCCCCCCCCCCCCCGTCACATAGTCCCCTCCCCCCCCTCACTTACTATCTAGCCCTGGTGGTCTAGTAGCGTCTTCTCTTCGGGGCAGGAAAGAGCCCCCTCTTTCCTGCCCGGAGCGCTGCCTGCCCTTGCCTGCTGCATCCTCCTCGGTATGGCTGGGGATTCAAATGGCCACCGAGAGTTGAAGCGGCCTCGCGAGAGTTCAAATCTTGGCGGCCATTTTGAATCCCCAGCCAGACCGAGAAGGATGATAGACAGGGGAGGCAGCGCTCCGGGCAGGAAAGAGGGGGCTCTTTCCTGCCCGAAGACGTCACTAGACCACCAGGGAACATGGTAAGGAAGGGGAGGGGATGGGAGACCAAGGCACGACCCACGGCGCCGATCGCGCGCCCACCGCACGCACGCGCCTGCCCGCACCCGCGCCCACGTTTGTCCAGAAATCCGGACAAACGTGGGCGCGGGCAAAATCCGCCGGACGCCCCGGACATGCCCTCAAAAAGAGGACATGTCCGGGGAAATCCGGACGTATGGTAACCCTAACAAGCATTCTCATATCCCATCTGCAGAAGACAAACAGTTATTTTATATTTAAATTATTTTATTAAACTACAAAAAGAAACAATATTCTGTACAACTGTCGTTTTATAAATCACAAACAATACAGAACAAGGATCAACAAAACCCCTCGTCTCCCCTCTCCCTCACAAATATCCCCTCCACTCTCTGGAAAACTGAACAAACCAAATTACTACAGAATACTACATAGAAAATTCATGCTAACAGAACACCTCAGTGACGCACACAGAACACAAATGCCAAATACATAACAGATGACCAAAAATGATAAACATATATTAAAACAAAATCTCAATAAGCAACACCTTGCATGTAGTACACTATCAAAGAAATAGAAAGAGATGCACTTCCTCCTATACTATGCAAAATATAAAGATGATGCATGCCAGGTATAGTGTTGGGGAAGTGCAACTAGGGCAACTAACCCCTGGCCAAAGAGAACCCTAAGCCTACCAGAACCCGAAGGTGCACAGCCTAGTAGGATCCCCTCCCTAATTTCTGCCCTGGGCCCCAGCCACATCTAATATCAGCTCTAGCATGATTCAAATCTGACATATTCTAATCACAAAATAAAAAGTAAAATTATTTTTTCTACATTTTGTTGTCTGGTCATTTTATTTTTCAATCATGTTGGTCCCACACTCTGGTTGCTGTTTCACTCTGTCTTCGCTTTTAACTCACTCGCCAGGGGTCTCCTGCCCATTTGACATTTCTTTTTTCTCCATACTCACCATCTATCTTCCATCTCTGTGTACCTATCTTTCCCCATGTTGAGGATCTTCTTCTCTGTATCCCCTATACTTTCCGGTACAGCAGCTCCTCTCTCTGCATTCATCATCACACTCTATGTCCCTATCCCCTCCACCTGTATCCAGCATCACTCCACCATGTCAATATAATCCCTCCCATGTCTGGCATTGCCCCTCTGTGTCCATATACAGAGAATGACACAGGGACAATGTTTGTCCCTGTGGGTTCTGTCTCCGTCCACACCGCATCCCTGTGGGCTCTGTCTCCATCCTCAACCTGTCCCTGCAGGCCCTGTCTCCACAGGTTATGTCCCCGTCCCTACCGCATCCCTGTGGGCTCTGTCCTCATCTGCAGAAGCCTTGAACACTTATGATTTTATATTTAAATTTTATTTTTTTTGTTACATTTGTACCCCGCGCTTTCCCACTCATGGCAGGCTCAATGCGGCAGGCAATGGAGGGTTAAGTGACTTGCCCAGAGTCACAAGGAGCAGCTGCCTGTGCCGGGAATCGAACTCAGTTCCTCAGTTCCCCAGGACCAAAGTCCACCACCCTAACCACTAGGCCACTCCTCCACATACTTTTTATTAAAGTATAAAAAGGAATATGCTGTGCGACTGTTGTTTATAAATCACAAATAGAAAACAATAATAACAACGAGCAACTATAATAAATCCCCAACACCACCCTCTACTCTTCCAACCCCAACAATAGCAGACTTCTACTACTCCAAGGAATCCTAACCCACCCTGTTAAAATGTCCAGGGGTACAAAATACAACCCGTTCTGTATGCCCTAGAACGGGAGAAATGTGTCCTTTGACGCACCATTATGATTTTTAAGCTGTGGATGAGTAAGTCATCAATATTTATTAAGTGTATCGTTAGTATTATGCTAACATTGTATTATATCTTTGGTATTTGAATTCCAGTGCTGTAAATGTATATGTACTGTTTCACGGTAGTTCTATTATTAGATTTCAGTTTGCTGTTTTTAAGTTTACCTCATTTATAGTATTTATGTTTATACTTTTTTTTGTAAGTTTTATGTTAAACTGTACCTGCTGTACACTGCCTTGGGTGAATCTCTTCATAAAGGCAGTTAATAAATCCCAATAAATAAACAATCTCAGGATTCAGTCTACTTCTCCTGTCTTCCACAGTCCTTCCTGCAATAGAAAATGTCTTCTTAGAAGATGTGCTGGTATCAAGAATGTAAAGGATCCCCCATGCAAATTGTGCTAGTTGTGACCAGCATGTTTGCTTGTTTTTCAAAAAAAAAAAATCAAAATATCATCATCACCTGCATCACTCAAACATAAATAACAGTCCAGTTCATTAAAAGGCTTCAAAGTAGAAAATGACAGTTTATCCCTGTCCCCATGGACTCTGTCCTCATGTCATTCTTTATCCATATACCATCCGCAGGCAACATTTCCCCTTTGTGTTCCTGTCCCTATGCTCCCCTCCATGCCAATCATCTCCCCTATGTTTCTGTATACCTCCCTGTGCCCAGCTTCTCCGACTCACCTCTCTTCCTCCTCCACACCAATCTGTCTCCCTCCCTCTCTCCGCTGTGTGTTCAGTATTTCACTCCCTCTTCCTTCAACCCCTTGGTTCAGTATCTCTTTCCCTTCCTCTACCTTCCCCCCTGCAGGTCTAAAACATCTCTGCCTTCCCTCCAGCAGCTGCCTCGAACGGGACCAACACCTCTCCCTGTCCCCCCAGACCCCTTCCATGGGGCCAGCACCTCTCCCCTTCCCCCCATGGGTCCAGTGCATCTTTCCCTTCCCTCAGCCCCTAGCCCCCCCCCCCCCCCCATGGGTCTGGTGCTTCCCTTCATTTCCTTCAGCCTCAGACTCCCCATGAGCCCAGCACCTCTCCCCTTCCATCCCGCCCCCCTCTATGGGTCCAGCACCTCTCTCCCTTCCCTCTAGCCCCCCTCCATGGGTCCAGCGCCTCTCTCCCTTCCCTCCAGCCCCCCTCCATGGGTCCAACGCCTCTCTCCCTTTCCTCCAGCCCCCCTCCATGGGTCCAACGCCTCTCTCCCTTCCCTCCATGGGTCCAATGCCTCTCCCCCTTCTCTCCAGCCCTCTTCCATGGGTCCAACGTCTCTCTCCCTTCCCTCCAGCCCCCCTCCATGGGTCCAGCACCTCTCTCCCTTCCAGCCCCGCTCCATGGGTCCAGCACATCTCCCTTCCCTCCATGGGTCCAGAAGCTCTCCCCATTCCCTCCAGCCTCCTTCCACGGGTTCAGCGCCTCTCTTCCTTCCCTCCAGCCCCCTTCATGGGTTCAGCGCGTATCTCCCTTCCCTCTAGCCCTCCTCCATAGGTCCAATGCCTCTCCCTTCCCTTAGCCCCCAGCCACCTACCATGGGCCCAGCACTTCCCTCCCTTCCCTTAGCCCCCTGCCTCCCATGGGTCCAGCGCCTCTCTCTCTTTCCTTCAGCCCCAAGCCCCCCATGGGTCTAACGTCTCTCTACCTTCCCTTCACCCCCAGCCCCCCATGGATCCAGCACCTCTCTCCCTTCCCTTCAGTCCCCAAGTCCCAATAGGTCCAGCACCTCTCTCCCTTCTCTCCAGCTCTTTCCCCATGGGTCCAGCACCTCTCTCCCTTCCCTTCAGCCCCCCATGGGTCGAGCCTTTCCCCCTTCCAGCCCCTTCCCTATGGGTCCACCACCTCTCTCCCTGCCCTTCAGCACCCATTTCCCCACGGTCCAGTGCCTCTATCCCTTCCCTCCAGCCAACGGGTCCAGTGCCTTCCTCCCTTCTCTTTCCTCCAGCCCCCCCCCCATGGGCCCAGTGCCTTCCTCCCTTTCCTTCAGCCCCCCCATGGGCCCAGTGCCTTCCTCCCTTCCCTTCAGCCCCCACATGGCCCCAGCGCCTTCCTCCCTTCCCTCCAGCCCCAACATGGGCCCAGTGCCTTCCTCCCTTCCCTCCAGCCCCCCCCCCCCCATGGGCCTAGTGTCTTCCTCCCTTCCCTCCAGCCCCCCCACGGGTCCAGTGCCTTCCTCTTTTCCCTTCCCTCCAGCCCCCCATGGGTCCAGTGCCTTCCTCTTCCCTTCTCTCCCCCCCCCCCCCCCCCCCATGGGTCCAGTGCCTTCCTCTCTTCCCTTCCCTCCAGCCCTCCCCCATGGGTCCAGTGCCTTCCTCTCTTCCCATCCCTCCACCCCCCCATGAGTCCAGTGCCTTCCCTTCAGCATTTCCAGCACCCCTCCCTCACTGCAGGTCCAAAAGCCCCCTCTGACATTTCCAGTGCCTCCTCCTTCACAGCGGGTCCAGAAGCCTCCCTCTTACATTTCCAGCGACCCCTCCCTCACAGCGGGTCCAGTAGCCCCCCTCCCTTATTTCCAGCGCCCCCTCCTTCGCCGCAGGTCCAGCAGGCCCCTCCCGCATTTCCAGCACCCCATTCCCCTCCCCACGGGTCTGCCAGAGCCCCATTCCCTCTCCACAGAGCCCCATTCCCTCCCTGTGGGTCCAGCAGCCCCCTCCCGTATTTCCAGAGCCCCATTCCCTCCCTGTGGGTCCAGCAGCCCCCTTCCACATTTTCAGAGACCATTCCTTCCCCACAGGTCCTGCAGCCCCCCTCACACATTTCCAGAGCCCCATTCCTTCCCCACGGGTCCAGCAACCCCCCTCACACATTTCCAGAGCCCCATTCCCTCCCCACTGGTCCACCAGCTCCCCTCCCTCCCTGTAAGGCGATCATCACCCCCCCCCCCCCCCCCCCCCCCCCCCAAATCTGGTACTTTTCTTCTTCTGCTCTCCCACTACGGTAGCTCTACCTTATGCAGGCAGCCAACAGCGATCTCCACAGGCCTGCTCCAGTGCCTTCTGATACAACTTTGTTTTTGCTACACAGGCAGCCAACAGCAATCTCCACAGGCCTGCTCCAGTGCCTTCTCTCTGCTGGATCCCGCTTTCTGATACAACTTTGTTTTTGCTAAACAGGAAGTTGCATCAAAAGGCAGGACCCGGCCGAGAGAAGGCCCCTCAGCAGGCCTGTGGAGACAGCCGCTGGCTGGCTGCATAAGACAGAGTTATTGCGGGAGGCGGGAAAGAGGAAGGAAGGTACGAAGATGCCAAATCCATGGGAGCAGTAACCATTTTTTTTTTACTGCAGGAACAATTCTCTTTACCATTTCTGTGGGGCAATAAAATGTTTTGCTCCCAAAGCCACAGTAAATGTGCCAATTGTTTTCCTTTTACTGTGGGTCCCCATCCCCGTGTCATTCTCTATTGTGAGCCCGTTCTAGAACATCCTGTCCTCTAAAACAGAGGTTCTCAACCCAGTCCTCAGAACACACCTAGCCAGTTAGGTTTTCAGGATACCCACAATGATTATGTATGATGTATATCTGCATACAAAGGAGGCAATGCATACATATTTATTTCATGCATATTCATTGTGCCTGATTATGTACAGTGGTGGAAATAAGTATTTGATCCCTTGCTGATTTTGTAAGTTTGCCCACTGACAAAGACATGAGCAGCCCATAATTGAAGGGTAGGTTATTGGTAACAGTGAGAGATAGCACATCACAAATTAAATCCGGAAAATCACATTGTGGAAAGTATATGAATTTATTTGCATTCTGCAGAGGGAAATAAGTATTTGATCCCCCACCAACCAGTAAGAGATCTGGCCCCTACAGACCAGGTAGATGCTCCAAATCAACTCGTTACCTGCATGACAGACAGCTGTCGGCAATGGTCACCTGTATGAAAGACACCTGTCCACAGACTCAGTGAATCAGTCAGACTCTAACCTCTACAAAATGGCCAAGAGCAAGGAGCTGTCTAAGGATGTCAGGGACAAGATCATACACCTGCACAAGGCTGGAATGGGCTACAAAACCATCAGTAAGACGCTGGGCGAGAAGGAGACAACTGTTGGTGCCATAGTAAGAAAATGGAAGAAGTACAAAATGACTGTCAATCGACAAAGATCTGGGGCTCCACGCAAAATCTCACCTCGTGGGGTATCCTTGATCATGAGGAAGGTTAGAAATCAGCCTACAACTACAAGGGGGGAACTTGTCAATGATCTCAAGGCAGCTGGGACCACTGTCACCACGAAAACCATTGGTAACATTACGACATAACGGATTGCAATCCTGCAGTGCCCGCAAGGTCCCCCTGCTCCGGAAGGCACATGTGACGGCCCGTCTGAAGTTTGCCAGTGAACACCTGGATGATGCAGAGAGTGATTGGGAGAAGGTGCTGTGGTCAGATGAGACAAAAATTGAGCTCTTTGGCATGAACTCAACTCGCCGTGTTTGGAGGAAGAGAAATGCTGCCTATGACCCAAAGAACACCGTCCCCACTGTCAAGCATGGAGGTGGAAATGTTATGTTTTGGGGGTGTTTCTCTGCTAAGGGCACAGGACTACTTCACCGCATCAATGGGAGAATGGATGGGGCCATGTACCGTACAATTCTGAGTGACAACCTCCTTCCCTCCGCCAGGGCCTTAAAAATGGGTCGTGGCTGGGTCTTCCAGCACGACAATGACCCAAAACATACAGCCAAGGCAACAAAGGAGTGGCTCAGGAAGAAGCACATTAGGGTCATGGAGTGGCCTAGCCAGTCACCAGACCTTAATCCCATTGAAAACTTATGGAGGGAGCTGAAGCTGCGAGTTGCCAAGCGACAGCCCAGAACTCTTAATGATTTAGAGATGATCTGCAAAGAGGAGTGGACCAAAATTCCTCCTGACATGTGTGCAAACCTCATCATCAACTACAGAAGACGTCTGACCGCTGTGCTTGCCAACAAGGGTTTTGCCACCAAGTATTAGGTCTTGTTTGCCAGAGGGATTAAATACTTATTTCCCTCTGCAGAATGCAATAAATTCATATACTTTCCACAATGTGATTTTCCGGATTTAATTTGTGATGTGCTATCTCTCACTGTTACCAATAACCTACCCTTCAATTATGGGCTGCTCATGTCTTTGTCAGTGGGCAAACTTACAAAATCAGCAAGGGATCAAATACTTATTTCCACCACTGTATATTTGCATACCAAGGAGGAGGTGCATGCAAATTTATTTCATGCATATTCATTGTACCTATCCTGAAAACCTGACTGGCTAGGTGTACCCCAAGGACTGAGTCGAGAACCCCTGCTCTAAAAGTTTGCTTCATGTGCATTGTTGTGATATTACATGCATATACATCAAACGTAACACCTGCCTTATCGCTAGAGTACACATATGTAGGTTATTGCTAGAGTACACATATGTAGGTTCTCTAGCCTCATTTTATAGGACTTTATGTTGTACAGCAGCTTTTCTCTGGGCCGTCTCTACCCTTGTCAACATACTTTTGGCAGTACACTCTCCAAAACTGGAAATATTGTAAGCAAAGTCTTGCAGTTACCTGTACAAAGGCATTACCACCTCTACTGCTTATGTCTCCTCCCACAAAGCCCATCATTGTTCTGGCTCTGGCCATCTCAATTTATTTATTTTTATTTATTGGGATTTATTAACTGCCTTTATGAAGAGATTCATCCAAAGCAGTGTACAGCAGGTACAGTTTAACATAAAACTTACAATTTTGTTAACAGCATAACAATAGTAAAATAACCAAGTATAAACATAAATACTATAAATGAGAAAGTTAAAAATAGTAAACTGAAACCTAATAACAGAACTACCGTGAAACAGCACTAGAATTCAAATACTAAAGATATAATACAATGTTAGCATAATCCTAATGATACACATAATAAGCATGCATTAGTAGATTCAACTAAAAGCTACGATGCTAATGGTTTTCTACAGCTTACCATATAGCTGAGGGACCAAGTGCAAATATATGATTGGGAACAAGATGTGTGGTACAGTTGGGATAATTAGATGGCTAGCTAAACTCAAGGCAAGTTTATTGTATAGTTAAGCATGAGATAAGGAACTATTCTAAGTTACTGTGTGTGTAGCAAGCTAGTCCACGTGCAGAATGAATGCATAGTCAGTCAACCAATGTATTAAAGGCTTGGGAGAAGAGCCAGGTTTTCACCTGCTTCCTGAAGTACAGGTAGTCTTGGAGTTATACGCAACACCTCTAGTTGTAAATTCCAGAGCTTGGGGGCTAGTCCTGAGAAGGCTCGCTGATGGGCATCACGTACAATTTCTTTTGAGGAGGGTATAGGCCAAGACCAGCAAGGTGAGACACAGGGAAATACTCCTACAGTACAGATAGTGATGATCCTTGAGAGGACCTTAGAGGTCTCAAATGTGTGTGAGAGGCTAACTTATTCTTTAGGTACTTTGGCCCATTTTGTCGGAGGACCTTGAAAAATCAAACATGTATTTATTAGGACTGATTAACTGCCCTTTTGAATATATTCACCCAAGGCAGTGCAAGTGCAGTGTTCTACACCTACAGATTTTTAAAACACAATTTTTACCAATAAATATTTCTCAATTTTGGCACAAAATATCATCCCCCTGCTGCTTGGCAAGTGCAAATGACAACAATTCTTTTAAATCTAGAACATGAGCAAATACTGGCATGGAAATAATTGTTATATGGTATTCCTCAAGGAAAAGAGGCCACTGATCCTTCCTCAAAAAAACACAGAAGGAAAGCCAATATCAGGGAAGGGAAAGAACCACCAGGAAAACTGCCCTGCCCCTCCAAAGTGATACAGCCTGCCAAAAGGCTATGGAGCCCCCTCCCAAATTTCTTCCCGGAGTCCTAGCTTGTCTAACATCAACCCTGCAAACAAAACCAACAAAAACAGTAGGTATGTGACTACGCATCACTCCCCCACTCCTGAACTACACAAATATATGGCTGCACTATAGAACAGACCCTTTCTCTGAACAGGCTGTCAATTCAAGAAAGGAAAGTAGTTTCAGAAAGTTGGGAAATATATATACAATTCAATTTTGGCAGGAAGCAAAAAAAAAAATGCGTATATCGCAGGAACATACTGAAACCAAAGTTAGTACTCTGTGAAGGGCACTAACACTGAAACACGATCACATCTGTCCCGGACGTCAACCAACTCTTGCTAAAATCCACTTACACAAATTGTGCAAAGTTAAGTGTCTCCGTCGCTCGCTCCTCTCTAGCAGCAACATGTCAAGCAGGCCATTCGTTAGCAGCAGAGAATAAGACCACCTACATAAGTTTCAGAGACGACACAGACAGCAGCTGAGACTCTTATCACTGTCGAATCCTGCTGGGCTTCTTCTATCAGCAGCCCGGTAGAGCTGGAAGGAAGGAAGGAAGGGCTGTATTAGCGAGCGTCAAGGCCTGGTTCCTGCAGGCGCGCACAAACCCCGTCCGCTCTCTGGTTACATAAACGCAGCGCCTTAAACAGCCACTAGAAATAATAAAAACAAAACAGAATCATAAAAGAAGCCCACGACCTGGAACTCGTAAGCGGACCGTGTAGGGAAACAAAGGCGGGGGGGGGGGGGGGGGGGGACTCGGGGCGGAATGACGCCGTCCTTCCCCGTCTTCGTCAGGCTCGTCCGGCACCGGGTAACGTTTTGCGTTCCGCAGCTGCGCCTCACCGTCCTCCTGACCGCGGCCTAACCTCTCCCTTCACGCAGCAGGACAAGAAGAGAGAGGGGAAAGCCGCGACGCTGCCGGGCCTGTGAAGCTTCTACCTCCCCGCCGCAACCAACACATTTTTGTTCTTGGGGGGGGGGGGGGGGGGGGGTTCATTATTTTTAACTCTGCTGGCCGGCCACCCCCCCAAACACACCCCCCTACACCCAATGTCTAGGAAAGGCAGCGGCTGGCGACAGTTCAGTTACCGGGTTGGGGGGGGGGGTGGGAACGAGCTCCGCTCTTCCTCCTCCTCGGCTGCAGCGCAGTGACAGCCACATTCCAGCCCTGCTGGCCGCAGTGCATTGTGGGAAGGGAGCGCGCGGAGCCCAGAGTTCAGCCTCAGCGCCACGCGCCTGGGACTGCCCGGGCCCTCCGGCTCTCTCCAGAGTCCCGCCCACACCACCGGCACGAGACAAGCCGGGCAAAGAGAGCTCTGGAGGGTGGGGGTGGGACAACGCATCAGACTCAGACAAGCGAAAGATAGTGTTAACTTGCTTCTTTTCCCGTCGGTCATCTTTGCTTCCGTTTCTCACTCATCACCGCTCCCTTCACTTCTCTCCTTTTCTTAAAGCGACTGTAGTAGGTCACTTCGAAGGCAAAAAGTTGGACAGAGCAGGCTGCAGTTTATAGGTTTCGAAGCCTGCACCTGTTTATACTGCTGCTCATTGTTTTCTGATGTAAAAGTAAAGTCAGTAACGTGCCAACTCAGCTTAGGGGTTTTTTTTTTTTCGTTTCAATTTTTAAGGCTTAATAGGCCTTCAAAAAAAAAAAAAGATGACATGATTTACTTAATACTTTTATTATCCATTAATAATAATAAATAAAAACTCCAGGCTCCGCTCATTCTGCCTCGCCTCACCCTATGCTTGGAATAAACTTCCTGAGCCCTTACGCCAAGCCCCCTCCCTACCCATCTTCAAATCCTTGCTCAAAGCCCACCTCTTCAATGTTGCTTTCGGCACCTAACCTTTATACCTTTCAGGAAATCTAGACTGCCCCTATTTGACTGACTGTACATTTGTCCTTTAGATTGTAAGCTCCTTTGAGCAGGGACTGTCCTTCTATGTTAAATTGTACAGCGCTGCGTAACCCTAGTAGCGCTTTAGAAATGTCAAGTAGTAGTAGTAGTATTTAGAAGCCTGCTCTTGCAGATCAGCAACGCGGCCGCGCAGGCTTCTGTTTCTGCAAGTCTGACGTCCTGCACATACGTGCAGGACGTCAGACTCACAGAGACAGAAGCCTGCGCGGCCGCATTGGTGATCTGCAAGGGCAGGCTTCTACATGGAATGTTGCTAGTGGAGGAGTAGCCTAGTGGTTAGTGCAGCGGACTCTGATCCTGGGGAACTGAGTTCGATTCCCACTGCAGCTCCTTGTGACTCTGAGCAAGTCACTTAACCCTCCATTGTCCCTGGTACAAAATAAGTACCTGAATATATGTAAACCGCTTTGAATGTAGTTGCAAAAACCTCAGAAAGGCGGTATATCAAGTCCCATTTCCCTTTCCTTATTTGAGATTCTTACATGGAATGTTGCTACTATTGAGATTCCACATGGAATGTTGCTATTCCACTAGCCCCCTCCCTACCCATCTTCAAATCCTTGCTCAAAGCCCACCTCTTCAATGTTGCTTTCGGCACCTAACCTTTATACCTTTCAGGAAATCTAGACTGCCCCTATTTGACTGACTGTACATTTGTCCTTTAGATTGTAAGCTCCTTTGAGCAGGGACTGTCCTTCTATGTTAAATTGTACAGCGCTGCGTAACCCTAGTAGCGCTTTAGAAATGTCAAGTAGTAGTAGTAGTATTATAAATCCACAATTCACGTAGAAATTTAAAATACATAGATATAGATATAATCCCCCATTATATCGTGCAAGGTTCCGCGTTAGGAGTTACGGATCAAGAAAGGGATCTGGGTGTCGTCGTCGATGATACGCTGAAACCTTCTGCTCAGTGTGCTGCTGCGGCTAGGAAAGCGAATAGAATGTTGGGTGTTATGTTTAATTTGTTTATTGATTTTCAACTTTTCAAGTTTACAAACTTGTTTAGAAAAATTGGATATAATGAGGTTACAATATAAGAAAATGTATCATACATGAAAATTCCCTCAAACCAATACAAGTCCACTAGTGGGGAGTTCAAAATACAAACATCATTGAAGGTATATTAATAGGAAATAAACAATTTCAAAAAGAGTGGCAGAAGTGTACAGAGGACACTATATTCCAATTTCAAACAACATCATTAGTTGGAATTACTATTCCAACAGTCTTCCTAGATGTAATAAATGTCTCGAGTTGGGATGGATCATAGAACACAAACTTTTCAGAGTGGTATGTGACCAGACACTTGCACGGAAATTTTAAAAAGAAAGTCGCTCCCAGCTGAATCGTTTCCTGCTTTTTTTGAAGAAATCTTTTCCGGCGCACTTGTGTGTCCTTTGATATATCAGGATATACACTAATTTTTAACCCTTTGAAAATTTTTTCACGATTTTTGTAAAACAATTTTAATATCCATAGTTTGTCAGAAGACAAAACAACTGTAGCCAATAACGTGGCTGGTATTACTTGTTCAGAGTCTGAGGTTTCTAAGAAAGCTGTAACATCCAAAGGTTGATTTTGTAATATTTGTTGTTGTCTAGATGGAAGATAAAAAACTTGCGCTAGAGGAGGTATATTTTCTTCACTGATCTGTAAGATATCTTTAAAGTATATTTTCAACATCTCTCTAGGAGCCACATTTTCCAACAAAGGAAAATTTATAAATCGCAAGTTATTACTTTTTGAAAAATTTTCCATTGTCTCTGCCTTTCTTCTTAAATTAATTAAGTCTTTCACCATATTATTTTGAACTTCTTGCAGTCGTTGTACTTCTTTATCTTGTTTCTCAACTTTAACATTCAATTGCTTTACCTTCTCCTCTATACAGACAACTTCTTGTTTCACTTTTTGAATCTGAGGAATTAGTGCTTTGCCCAAATCTGCAATAAGTGTCCACAAACAGTCTAACGTAACTTCGGGAGGTTTAACTTGAAAAACTGCAAGTGAAAAGTCACCTACCCCCGTTTGTTGTAAGGAAATTCCTTCCATAGTCGAGGCATTTTGCTCCTCGATTGATGTTTCAGCCTGTGAGTTCAATTCAGCTCTTTGGTGATCTTCATGTGTCTCCCGTCGTCCGTCGTCTATCCCCCGTTCTAGGGTAAGACTCGGAGATGCCATATCCAGAGCTTCAATCTCACACGGCATTGGAGGGGGAGGGGGTGTTCGAGCGTCGGGGCTTAGAGAAACTTCCAGCTCTAAGGTCTCCTGCGCTCCTTCAACCAGCACAGGAGACAACAACGAGCCGCTCACCGGCGTTCTGGCGTCCAAAACTCGCTGCAAAAAAGAATCTATCGGACCGCTTCGAGTTGGGGTACTAAGCCGCTGGGAGGCTGTAGCAGCAGCTTTCCCCCTTCTCTTAGGCATTTTTAAGGTATGGCTAACACAAGAAGCCTTTAGAAAGGAAAAAAAAATCGCAGGAGCGTCTGTAACACGTCTGCTCTACTCGACGGCCATTTTGAACTTCCAGAATGTTGGGTGTTATTAGGAAGGGTATGGAGTCCAGGTGTGCGGATGTTATAATGCCGTTGTATCGCTCCATGGTGCGACCGCACCTGGAGTATTGTGTTCAGTACTGGTCTCCGTATCTCAAAAAAGATATAGTAGAATTGGAAAAGGTACAGCGAAGGGCGACGAAAATGATAGTGGGGATGGGACGACTTTCCTATGAAGAGAGGCTGAGAAGGCTAGGGCTTTTCAGCTTGGAGAAGAGACGGCTGAGGGGAGATATGATAGAAGTGTATAAAATAATGAGTGGAATGGATCGGGTGGATGTGAAGCGACTGTTCACGCTATCCAAAAATACTAGGACTAGAGGGCATGAGTTGAAGCTACAGTGTGGTAAATTTAAAACGAATCGGAGAAAATTTTTCTTCACCCAACGTGTAATTAGACTCTGGAATTCATTACCGGAGAACGTGGTACGGGCGGTTAGCTTGACGGAGTTTAAAAAGGGGTTAGATAGATTCCTAAAGGACAAGTCCATAGACCGCTATTAAATGGACTTGGAAAAATTCCGCATTTTTAGGTATAACTTGTCTGGAATGTTTTTACGTTTGGGGAGCGTGCCAGGTGCCCTTGACCTGGATTGGCCACTGTCGGTGACAGGATGCTGGGCTAGATGGACCTTTGGTCTTTCCCAGTATGGCACTACTTATGTACTTATGTACTTATGTACATTGATTGAAAAGGGAGAAGCCCAGCCCCAAGGGGAGTGTTTATGGGAAGTAGGTAGAGAAATGTTCCTGGGGGTTGAATTATTATTTGTTGCATTTGTATCCCACCTTCAGTGTTGCCAGGTGGGTGGTTTTACCGCCCAATTGGGCGGTTTTCCGCGACCCGCCGCAGGAAATTTTTGCCCGCGGCGGGTTGCGGTTTTTTGGGCTGCTTTTTGGACTTCAGGGCGGTTTTTTGGGCGGCTTTTTCGGCCGCGGGGGGTGGGGTTAGTGACGTTTTGGGCAGGGTTAGTGACGTTTTGGGCGGGGCCGATGACGGCGGGGGTGGGGTTGACGGCGGGGGTGGGCGTGTCAGGGGCGGGGTTTGAGTTTGGGCGGGTGTTGGGCGGTTTTTATGCTGGATTGGGTGGGAAAAAAATTTTCCACCTGGCAACACTGCCCACCTTATCCCACCTCTTTGCAGGCTCAAAGTGGCTTACAATACATCATGAGTAATGGAAGAATGTTAGTAGATAATGGTATTGCAGGATCTTGGTCAGCATGATGATAATAAAACAAACAAAATGACAATAGGGGAGGAGTTTGGAGTTCATAAATAATGTTCTTGGGGAGAGCACACATGGTGGTCTTTGTTTGCCTGTACTCCTGAAGAGGGGAGTGTTCTGGGTGTTCCAGACAATGAGGAGGTTTCTGCCAATACAGCATTAACAGTGAAGTGGAGGAGTGTAGAGGATGCCAGCCTGGGAGCAGAAACAGGAAAGAGCCTGTTCAGAGCCCAAGGGCACAGCCTTAGGTTGTTTCACCCAGAATGGATGAGTATATGGACAGGAGGAGCTGTAAATACAGTGGGGGAAATAAGTATTTGATCCCTTGCTGATTTTGTAAGTTTGCCCACTGACAAAGACATGAGCAGCCCATAATTGAAGGGTAGGTTATTGGTAACAGTGAGAGATAGCACATCACAAATTAAATCCGGAAAATCACATTGTGGAAAGTATATGAATTTATTTGCATTCTGCAGAGGGAAATAAGTATTTAATCCCTCTGGCAAACAAGACCTAATACTTGGTGGCAAAACCCTTGTTGGCAAGCACAGCGGTCAGACGTCTTCTGTAGTTGATGATGAGGTTTGCACACATGTCAGGAGGAATTTTGGTCCACTCCTCTTTGCAGATCATCTCTAAATCATTAAGAGTTCTGGGCTGTCGCTTGGCAACTCGCAGCTTCAGCTCCCTCCATAAGTTTTCAATGGGATTAAGGTCTGGTGACTGGCTAGGCCACTCCATGACCCTAATGTGCTTCTTCCTGAGCCACTCCTTTGTTGCCTTGGCTGTATGTTTTGGGTCATTGTCGTGCTGGAAGACCCAGCCACGACCCATTTTTAAGGCCCTGGCGGAGGGAAGGAGGTTGTCACTCAGAATTGTACGGTACATGGCCCCATCCATTCTCCCATTGATGCGGTGAAGTAGTCCTGTGCCCTTAGCAGAGAAACACCCCCAAAACATAACATTTCCACCTCCATGCTTGACAGTGGGGACGGTGTTCTTTGGGTCATAGGCAGCATTTCTCTTCCTCCAAACACGGCGAGTTGAGTTCATGCCAAAGAGCTCAATTTTTGTCTCATCTGACCACAGCACCTTCTCCCAATCACTCTCGGCATCATCCAGGTGTTCACTGGCAAACTTCAGACGGGCCGTCACATGTGCCTTCCGGAGCAGGGGGACCTTGCGGGCACTGCAGGATTGCAATCCGTTATGTCGTAATGTGTTACCAATGGTTTTCGTGGTGACAGTGGTCCCAGCTGCCTTGAGATCATTGACAAGTTCCCCCCTTGTAGTTGTAGGCTGATTTCTAACCTTCCTCATGATCAAGGATACCCCACGAGGTGAGATTTTGCGTGGAGCCCCAGATCTTTGTCGATTGACAGTCATTTTGTACTTCTTCCATTTTCTTACTATGGCACCAACAGTTGTCTCCTTCTCGCCCAGCGTCTTACTGATGGTTTTGTAGCCCATTCCAGCCTTGTGCAGGTGTATGATCTTGTCCCTGACATCCTTAGACAGCTCCTTGCTCTTGGCCATTTTGTAGAGGTTAGAGTCTGACTGATTCACTGAGTCTGTGGACAGGTGTCTTTCATACAGGTGACCATTGCCGACAGCTGTCTGTCATGCAGGTAACGAGTTGATTTGGAGCATCTACCTGGTCTGTAGGGGCCAGATCTCTTACTGGTTGGTGGGGGATCAAATACTTATTTCCCTCTGCAGAATGCAAATAAATTCATATACTTTCCACAATGTGATTTTCCGGATTTAATTTGTGATGTGCTATCTCTCACTGTTACCAATAACCTACCCTTCAATTATGGGCTGCTCATGTCTTTGTCAGTGGGCAAACTTACAAAATCAGCAAGGGATCAAATACTTATTTCCCCCACTGTATGTACATACTGTAGGATGTACAAATTTGGATTAGAGGATTTACATCAAATCACTAAGTTGACTTGTGACTGTACAAAGAAAGTTGAATTACAAATTAACTGGTTTGATTCCAAGAGGATTTGAACTGCCTGTTGCAGAAGTTCAGTAAAGTTCTTATTTGGTTCATAAAAACCTGGACTGGCATCCGTTCTTTGAATGAAGAGTGGAATTTACTCCCACACTGACAAAGAAAATAGAGAATAAAAGCCCCAGCTCATTTTCCTACAGCCTTCCAGATTTTTTTGTTCGGCCCCATCCTATGCCCAGCTCAGTGGGTTAAAAGAGACTAAGGGGGTCTTATACAAAGCTGCGCTAACATTTTTAGCTCGTGGTAAACGCTGAGATGCCCATTATATTCATATGGGCGTCTCAGCATTTACTGTGAGCTAAAAACGCTAGCCCAATTTTGCAAAAGGTCCCTTAAGAGAAACTTCCCCTGTGGTTTTTGGGGGGCCTTGATCTAGGGGTGCTGACCTGCAACGAGCTAGCTGGTGCCCTGACTGTTAGGGTTACATACGGTTAAAAATTTACAAGTTCCCCCCATTTAAATAAAAGATGTATTCTCAATATAAGATTTGGGTTGGACAACTGAAAGAGAGTATTACTTGGCAATGGTTAACAGAAAATATCCTGCTACTTCAATAATATTAGCTCAAATTTCAAGCTCCCCAGCAAAATTTCACAAAACAGTCCTAGAGCAAAGTTGGGTGTCATCATCCTATGATCTGGGAGCTGAATGATCCTCTCTAAAGGACTAGTCTAGGAATTAGGGAAACAGGAGCTCCCCTTCCCTCTTCTTGTGATTGATATAGCAGTAGCTTCTCCCCCCCACGTGGGCTGTTCTCATGTCCTCAAACAACCTCTCAGCCCAGCCCTTTATTTCATTTCACTTCCTCCCAAAGCCCGAGAAGGAGTTTGTGGGGCTAAGCAGAAGTTTCGATTTCCTCCCTACCCTGTCAGAGGGATCTCCACTTGCAGTCTCCTCACCCCCATGTTGGATGCAAAGCAGTGGTTAGTGAACATCAAGTGCAGCAGTCAGTAGCCCTGCTCAGGAGGGAGATTTAGGAACCTCGGGGTTGACTGTATGACTTCTGCTAAATCTTCTGTGACTATGGATTCACTCTGAGATGCTATTCAGCTCCTCAATACCTCCCTAATTTCTGTGGATATATTTGTGGGAGAGTTTTCTAAGCCCAAATAAACCATGGAAGGGCATTTCCAAGAGCAGTTTCTATGTGCTTCTAAGTTGGGGTCCCTGGAAGCAAAGGTAGAAAAATTCCAGGAAGTTATTGCTTCTTTCATAAAGCATCTAACTATATAAATGAGAGGTGATCAACTCACTCGCAAATGCGCAGTAGAGAGCAGCTGTCATCAACGTTCCGCGCATGCGTTGGACTCAAAGACCAGCTGTCAAGGTGCCGCGCATGCGCAGAACAGCACGACACGTCACAGGTCTCTCCCGACATCAGCTGATCATAACCGCAACACCTACTACTACTTATCATTTGTAAAGCGCTATACTAAACGTATGCAGCGCTGTACAGCGACCCTCCTCTCCTACCCCCCCTCAAGCCACCCATGTCCAGTCAAACCTCTTCTCCCCCTGACCCCCCTCCAGCCACCCATGTCCAGCAGCTCTCCTCTCTCCCCTGCCCCCCCTCTAGCCACCCATGTCCAGCGACTCTCCTCTCTCCCCTGCCCCCCTCCAGCCACACAGGTTGTCCAGCGAATTCTTCGGGGCAGGCAGGAAAGATCCCCAGTCTTGCCTGCCCACTGTCGGCGCTGACACTCCCCCGCTGCTGGATCGCTCTTCAAAATGGCCGCTGAGACTTCAGCTGGAAGTGAAGGCAAAATACTGAACTGGAAAGTTATCTCAAGAAGTCAGACTCGGCATGCAGCCATACTAGAGAAATTGAAATTTAAATGCAAAATATCATAGATGCACGTTTCCAAAAGCTGACATATTCCAATTAGTAAATTCTGAATAAAATACTTTTTTCTACCTTTGTTGTCTGATCATTTAGTTTTTCTATTCACTTTGGTCCCAGTGTCTTCTGTTTTATGCAGTGTCTTCTTTCCATTTGATATTTTTTCTCTCACCATGTCCACCATCCTCCTGTGTCCTTATGCGTCCTGTCTACCATCTGTAGCCCTGTCCCTATCCTTCCTCCAGTTTCAGTATCTGCCCTCAAAGTGTTCCGATCCAGCCCTTAAATTCAGCAGTTTCCCCTCCATATCCAGCATTTCTCGTCACTCCCCTCCCCTCCATCCATGTGCATCTACTTCCTGTCTTCCCTCCCCTCCATCCATGTCCAGCAATTCTCCTCTCTCCCCCAGTGGCGTAGCCAGACGGCCAATTTTGGATGGGCCTGAACCCAAAGTGGGTGGGCACAAAATTTTCTCTCTACCCCCCTCCCCCAGCAAAATTTAGTCACGCTAATCAGATGCATTTGTCACACAGGGTAAAGTGCTGCTTTTCAGTGCATCAGATTTCAGAAAATTTATTTAATAGCCTAACACCCTTTTCAGTGAGCTTTCAGAGGCCAAAACCTCCTGCCTCAGGTCAGTATAATGCTGTTACGGTATCCTTGCCTGACCTAAGGAAGGAAGTATTGGTCTCTGAAACTTCATTAACACAGGTACCATATTACTTTATCCTAAATTAAAAATAAAATTATTTTCTTTACCTTTCTTGTATGGCCATTTACTTTTTCTCATTGTGTCGCTCCCAGTCTCTAGATTCTGCTTTCCTTCGTATTCGCTTAACTCTTCTGCCAGGTTTTCCTGGCCATTTGTCATTTTTCTCTCCTTTTTCTTTGCTTTCTTCAATATTTTTCTGCCTCTCTCTCTCTCTGTCCTGATTTAATTCATTCTTACTATCCATTCTTTAATTTCCTTCATCTACTTATGGCTTTTCATCTTTTTCTCACCCTTGTTCTCCCCATGCCCCTTCCTCTTATTCTCCAGTCTTTCACTACTCCCCTTTTCCATCCAGCAGCTCTCCTCTTTCTCTCCCCATCCTTCCAGTCTCCCCTCTCTCTCCCCATCCTTCCAGTAGTCTCCCCTCTTTCTATCTGCATCCTTCCGTCCAGTGTCACCTCTTTCTCCCTACCCTTCCATCCAGCGTCTTCCCTCTTTCTCTCCCCATCCTTCCATCCATCTACCCTCTCTCCTGATCCTTCCATCTAATGTCTCTCTCTCCCTCTTTCTAACCAGTGTCTCTGTATCTCTGTACCCTTTTCTGTTCAGTGTCCCTTCTCTCTCCACATCCTTCTAGTCTCTCCCCTTTCTCTCTGTATCCTTTCATCCATATCCCCTCTTTCTCTCCCCATCCTTCCATCCAGAGTCTCTCTCCCCGTCAACCCGTTTTCCCTCTTTCTCTCCCCATCCTTCCATCTGTTTTCCCTCTTTCTCCCCATCCTTCCATGTTTTCCCTCATTCTCTGCCATCCTTCCATCTGTTTTCCCTCTTTTCTCCCCATCCTTCCATCTGTTTTCCCTCTTTCTCCCCATCCTTCCATCTGTTTTCCCTCTTTCTCCCTATCCTTCCATGTTTTCCCTCATTCTCTGCCATCCTTCCATCTGTTTTCCCTTTCTCTGCCATCCTTCCATCTGTTTTCCCTCTTTTCTCCCCATCCTTCCATGTTGTCCCTCTTTTCCTCGAGGCCCGCCCTGCATGCCAGCGCCAGCCCCAGCTCCCATTGCCAGCCACTGCTGCTTTTCCTGTTGAGCAGCAGGGCCGGCGCTACAAAAAGAAGAAGCGCTAACACTAAGGAGGAAAAATGTTTAAAAAAAAAAAAAAAAGCGCGGCACCGGCAGGCACTGTCTAGGCAGCCTTGAGGCATTGGCTGCTGGCTCGCAGGCTCCTCCCATCTCTTACGTTACTGCCCCTGCGTCGCTCCAGGAGGAGCCTGCGAGCCAGCAGCCAATGCCTCAAGGCTGCCTAGACAGTGCCTGCCGGTGCCGCGCTTTTTTTTTTTTTAAACATTTTTTGTCCTTAGCGTTAGCGCTTCTTCTTTTTGTAGCGCTAGCCCTGCTGCTCAACAGGAAAAGCAGCAGTGGCTGGCAATGGGAGCTGGGGCTGGGGCTGGGGCTGGGCGGGCCTAGGCTGAAATTGGGTGGGCCTGGGCTCAGCCAGGCCCACCCGTAGCTACGCCCCTGCTCTCCTCTGCCCTGCCCTGCACTCCCCTCCATCCATCCATGTCCAGCAACTCTCCATTCTCCCCTGCCCTCTCCTCCATCCATATCCAGCAAATTTCCTGTCTCCCCTTTCCCCTCCATCTATCCATGTCCAGCAATTCTCCTCTCTCCCCTGCCCTCCGCTCCATGTCCAGCAATTTCTATTCTCTCCCCTGCCCTCCCCTCTGTCCATCCATGTCCAGCAACTCTCCATTCTCCCCTGCCCTCTCCTCCATCTGCAGCAAATTTCCTGTTCCCTCCATCAATCCCTGTTGTCCAGCAATTCTCCTCTCTCCCCTGCCCATCCTGTTTCTTTCCACCCCTTCCCCCTTCTATCCAGCGTCTCCCCCTCTCTCTCCCCCTTCGCACCATCTCCCATCTCTCTTTCTCTCTCTCATTCCTTTCCATCGTGTTCTCTTCCCCCTTCCATTCATCATCTCCCCCTCTCTCTCTCCCCTTTGCAGGATCTTCCATCTCTCTCATTCCTTTCCATCCAACGTCTCCCCTTCATCCCTCCATCGAACATCTCTGCCTCACCCCTCCATCGATATCCTTGCCTCACCTGTAATCACTCCTTCTCTCTACCCCCCCCCCCCAACAAGGTTAGGGACATGGGCGCCATTGTGCCAAACTACTAGCTACTCCTCCCGGCTGCTGCTATGGCAGCCAGGAGGAACTGCGAACTTACATGCTCTTCCCTTTCCTTCCCTGTCTCTCTCTTGCTCACTCACTCACTCCCCCTCCGTGGCAAAGAATAATGCAAACATGCGTGGGGCCATGCTCCTGCTGCACATGCCGCTGCCGGCTTCCCTCCTTTCTCCGGAAACAGGAAGGAACTTATATTATGAAGCAAGTAAGGGAGAAGGAGGGAGGCCGGCAGCGGCGCGCACAGCAGGAGTATGGCCCCGTGCACGTTTGCATTATGCTTTGCCAGGAAGGGGGAGGGAGCGAGCGAGCGAGAGGCAGAGAAGGAAAGGGAAGAGCATGTAAGTTTGCGGTTCCTCCATGCTGCCAGGTAGGAGCAGCTTGGTAAACCCCGTTTATTAAGCCGGGCTAGCAGCTGGCAGTGCAGTAATGCCCACACAGCCCGTTCACTCTGAATGGGCTGTGTCGGCATTGCCGCATGGCAGCCGTTAGCACAGTTTAGTAAACGGGGTAAGTAAAAATAAACAAAACTGTTTACATATGGAGATTCATTCCACACAGATTTCAAGGGAGTATGGTGGGGGTGTGGTTTGGATAGGGCAAAAATGTACACATATATTCCTCATCTCACAAAAGGAATATACATCTACGTGAAAAAAAAACATCATCAAATTTTACAGCATCTCAGAGGCATGCAAAGATTTTATGTTATATTTGTTTATTAATATTTGCTTAACATTACAAGATTAACTTGCAAGTTGCAATACAGAGAAAATCGTACTATGCAAAATTATACATTATTAAATTATTATATGCTCTCATAGAACACAATAATGAGAGGAAAAAAGGGGGAGGGGTATATTAGATGTGGAGGTTGTAATTTAAAGAAAAAGAGAACAATAAAGAGTATGTGTAGCCTGAATTTTTCATCTTTTTCAATTACTTAATCAGTTAACATTCATACATAGAGTCTATTTGCAGTGCCGTAGCGAGGGCGGCTGACACCTGGGGCGGGTTGCCGCTGCGCACCCCCCCTCCCGGTGCAGCACGGCGCCCCCCCCTCAGCGTGCACCCTCCCCCCTCCGGAGCGCACCCCCCCCCCCGGAGCACATTCTTACTTCAATTAGGAAGCAAGGGGCAGGCGAGAGGGCCGATCCGCCCCCCGAGTGCACGTCGCTGAGAGCTGCGTCGGCTCCGCTGGTTCCTTGCTCTCTCTGCCCCGGAACAGGAAGTAACCTGTTCCGGGGCAGAGGGAGCAGGGAACCAGCGGAGCCGACACCCCCCCCCCCCCCAGCGGCGTGCACCCGGGGCGGACCGCCCCACCGCCCCCCCCCCCTTCCTACACCACTGTCTATTTGGTCACTTTTTTCATCTCCAAAAAAGTTTGAAAAATACATATTTATTACCCATGAATCTTATATGGCATTTACACGGATATCATGCAAAGATTTTAAAGATTGCTCATTTCTGCCAGGGTTTTACATGTGTGAAAATTAAGGGGGTCATTCTCCATAATCTCCAAATTAGAATTGCAGCCTGCCTGACTGTTCAGCGCCAGTGTTTGCACATGTAGGTTTGTAAAATGGAACAGTTACATGTGGAAGCTGCCAGGTTTGTGCCATTCATTTTCTCCACATGTATATTTTTAAAATGGGTGCCCTCACCGTTCATGCCAGCAAACACACATGTACTACTGCATGTATTTTAGAAAAGGATCTGCATCTCACAAACTAGATGTCTCAATTCCATTCTCTATGTTCTATGTAAAATGGGTCTTGGTGTGTGTATAATAATGTCCTGTGAGTTCCAACTGATTAAATAACAAAGATGAAGAAAGAAATCTGGATACAGGTGTTGGAACTAGGAGTGCATTTCCCGGTGATGATGCCTCCCTTAAACACTTTTCCAGTATTACAAACATTGCTCTAACGTCTCTACTTTCCACCCTAGGCAAAAAGCAGAAATGGAAGCATAGCGGCCTCAGAATGACGAGCAACAGAAAACAGTTTTCAAACCTGATCCACCTTGAAAGCAACACATCAAGATCAGCTGAGGCATATTTAATAATAATATTTTTATGACATCTGCAGACAAAACTGGCTTGAAGGGAGGCTATCAGTTGAAGGCCTCCAAGAACGATCCTGGGTCCACTTTCACATCAGACAAATCTTTCCTACTAGGCCCTAGATTTTTACAAGTGATACCGCAGGCTTATCATTTAGCAGATGATACTAAGATCTGCAACAAGAAGGGCACTTCAGATGGAGAATTGTAAGTGAGTGGTCTAAGAAGGCATAACTTTAATGCAAGAAAGTGCAGAGTTAAGCATTTGGGATGCAGAAATCCAAAAGATGAGATACAGATGAGCACCGAAAAAGAAGAAGGATCTCAGGGTGATCAGATCTGATCTCAGGTTTGCAAAACCTTTGTGCAAAGCAGTGGTGAGAGTCAGGTGAGACTTTACCTGAGTATTGTCAGCTTTGAAGGCTATTCGACACAATTACAACAATCTCTGGTACTTTTCTCTCCAAGTGCAAAAAATGTCCGCTTTTTAAAATATTTTAATTCTTTGTTTTCTTTTATTATTATTCCTTTTTGGAATACTCTACCTGCTTAAGTGCATCTTGAATCTTCGCAACTGTATTTAGGAAGACATTGAAAATGTTTTTTTTATTTGATGATTAAAGATGCCACTGTTATGATTGTTGTGTTTGTATATTGTATGATGTTTCTGAATTGACTTGTTGTAAACCGTAGTGAACTCTTATTGGGGATACAGCAGTATATAAGCAATAAATTGATATTGATATATGTTGCTTCTGATATCCCACACTTGAGACAATTGCTCTCTGTTGGGAACCCCATTTTCTTGGCTCGGGCAGGGTAAATATACATACACAACAGAAATTTATAGTGGAGTTCCTGATACTTGGTACAATCCACCAAAAGAGGGTATGGAGTAAGCCCCAAAATCCCCTGGAGAGGCATTGTGCCTACAACTATTTTAACTCCTTCATAATATTGGCAAGCCAGACCTTTCTGGACTGCTGGAAGAGGCCAATACCTTCTTTTTTTAATCTATTGCTGTTGCCGCTCCCCAGTACCTCTCCACTCTTGTCTTACCCTACGGCCCCCCCCCCCCAGGGCCGTGCCTAGGGTCTCTGGCGCCCCCCTGCAGACTATCAGTTGGCGCCCCCCCCCCCCGTGAAAATGATCACCCCCCCCCCCCCATGAAAATGATCGCTCACCACTTGCCACACTGAAAGGAATTGTCAGCAATATTCTTAGAAACAAATTGCTATACATTGCAAAATAAGATAGCAGATGTAAATTCTCAAAGTGGACATATTCCAAACGCTAAAATGAAAATAAAATAATTTTTTTCTACCTTTGTTGTCTGGTGACTTTCTTTTTTCAATCATGCTGGTCCAGTATCTGATTCTGCTGCTATCTGTCCTCTTAACTCCATTTCCAGGGCTTCCTTTCCATTTATTTCTTTACTTTTCTCCTTTCTTCTTCATTTCTTGCTCTATATCCATTTCCAGTAATTTCTCCTCTCTCCCTGGGTCCTGCCCTCCCATCCATGTCCATTCTTGTCCCTCTCTGCCCTTCCCTCCTCCATCCATAGCCAGCAATCCTCCTCTCTCCCCTCCCCTCCATTTCCAGCAATTTGTCCTCTCCCTGGGCCCCCATGTCCATCCTTGTCCCTCTCTGCCCTTCCCTGCTGCATCCATAGCCAGCAATCCTCTCTCCCCTCCCCTTCCAGCAATTTGTCCTCTCCCTGGGCCCTGCCCTCCCATCCATGCCTCTCTGCCCTCCCATCCATTCAGGGTCTGCCCTCCCTCTCACTCCCCATTCCATCCAGGATCTATCCCCCCTCTCTCACTGCCCCCTCTTTTCGGCTCCCAGTTCCCACCTGCAGCTGCCCCTAGTTCCAGATCCATTGATTCTCCCATCCACCCTTGCCCCAGGCATGACCCCATTCTCCCTCCTGCTCACTTTTCAGACCCCAGTTCCAGCTCCATGCCCCTTCTCCCATCTGTCTCCCACCCAGTCCCTTCTGCCCATCTGAGTCCCCCTCACCCCATCTGTCTCCCACCCAGTCCCTTCTGCTATCCAAGTGCCCCCCACCCTCACCCCATCTGTCTCCCACCCAGTCCCTTCTGCCCATCCGAGTCCCCCTCACCCCATCTGTCTCCCACCCAGTCCCTTCTGCTATCCAAGTGCCCCCCACACTCACCCCATCTGTCTCCCACCCAGTCCCTTCTGCCCATCCGAGTCCCCCTCACCCCATCTGTCTCCCACCCAGTCCCTTCTGCTATCCAAGTGCCCCCCCCCCTCACCCCATCTGTCTCCCACCCAGTCCCTTCTGCCCATCCGAGTCCCCCTCACCCCATCTGTCTCCCACCCAGTCCCTTCTGCCCATCTGAGTCCCCCTCACCCCATCTGTCTCCCACCCAGTCCCTTCTGCTATCCAAGTGCCCCCCACCCTCACCCCATCTGTCTCCCACCCAGTCCCTTCTGCCCATCCGAGTCCCCCTCACCCCATCTGTCTCCCACCCAGTCCCTTCTGCCCATCCGAGTCCCCCTCACCCCATCTGTCTCCCACCCAGTCCCTTCTGCTATCCAAGTGCCCCCCACCCTCACCCCATCTGTCTCCCACCCAGTCCCTTCTGCCCATCCGAGTCCCCCTCACCCCATATGTCTCCCACCCAGTCCCTTCTGCCCATCCGAGTCCCCCTCACCCCATCTGTCTCTCACCCAGTCCCTTCTGCTATCCAAGTGCCCCCCACCCTCACCCCATCTGTCTCCCACCCAGTCCCTTCTGCCCATCCGAGTCCCCCTCACCCCATCTGTCTCCCACCCAGTCCCTTCTGCTATCCAAGTGCCCCCCACCCTCACCCCATCTGTCTCCCACCCAGTCCCTTCTGCCCATCCGAGTCCCCCTCACCCCATCTGTCTCCCACCCAGTCCCTTCTGCTATCCGAGTCCTCCCCCACCTTCACGGTCACCCCATCTGTCCCCCACCCTCACCCTGCCTCGTCTTCTCCCTGCCACCCGTCTTTAAAAAGAAATTGCCGACGTGATAGAGAGCGCAGCACCTCGTGTGCAAGTAAAAGAAGCGAATCCGATCATCTCATTGGGCCTTCCTTCACTGTCCCGCCCTAGAGGAAATAGGAAGTTGCGTCAGAGGAGGGCGGGACAGTGAGGGAAGGCCCAATGAGATGATCGGATCCGCTTCTTTTACTTGCAAACGAGGTGCTGCGCTCGCTCGGCAAATAAATTTAAAGGGCTGGTGCGGGAGGGGGGGGTGCCAGGATGAAGAGCAGCGGGAGCGGCGGCACCCCCCTCTCTGGTGCCAAAAGATTTAAAGTCCTCGGCGGGGCGAGGGTAAGCACCGTGGCGGCGCCCTCCAGAGGTGGGCGCCCCCCTGCGGCGCTTACCTCGCTTACCGCATCGGCACGGCCCTGCCCCCCCCCTCGGATACTCTGCTCAGTAGACAAATCTCTCGTCTGTCCCCTTCTCCTCTACTGCTAATTCCAGACTCCGTTCCTTTTATCTCGCCGCACCTAACGCCTGGAATAGACTTCCCGAGCCTGTACGTCTAGCCCCGTCTTTGGCTGTTTTCAAGTCCAGGCTAAAAGCCCACCTCTTTGACACTGCTTTTGACTCCTAACCTCTAATCCCTTGCCCTGTATCCCACCTCTTTAATCCCCTACCTCTTAGTTGTTCTGTCTGTTTACCTGTCTTATTTAGATTGTAAGCTCTTTGAGCAGGGACTGTCTTTTTGTGTATGGTGTACAGCGCTGCGTATGCTTTGTAGCGCTATAGAAGTGATAAGTAGTAGTAGTAGTAGTACCTTCACTTGGAGTCCATTCCATTTATTCACAAACCTTTATCTGAAGAAAGGAATGTTACTCCTGAATCTCCCGCTTCCCCTCTTGACCTTCATTTTGTGATCTTTTGTTATATAGTTCCCTTTGAAAGAGGTTTTCTTCTTGTCCCTGATTTATACTTTTGAGGTTTTTGAAGGTTTCTATCATATTTCTCCTTGCCTTTTTCTTCTCTAGAGTATGCATATTTACCCTATCCATTCATATGTTATACCACATATGCCTAAATAAATGTGACATGGGTTTTTTTTTTTGTTCAGAGCTACTACTACTTATCATTTCTATAGCGCTACTAGACGTACGCAGCGCTGTACACTTGAACATGAAGAGACAGTCCCTGCTCGACAGAGCTTACAATCTAATTAGGACAGACAAATAGGACAAGTAAGGGATAAGGACAAAGAGTAGCAAGATTCCGGAATCCCAAAGTATGACAAGATTCCATGCAGAATCCCAAAGAGTAGCAAGATTCTGGAATCCCTGAGTAGCAAGATTCTAGAATCCCAAAGAATAGCAAGTTTCCGTGCAGAATCTCAAACTGTAGCAAAGATTCCGGAATCCTACAGACTACTACTACTAATCATTTCTATAGCGCTACTAGACGTACGCAGCGCTGTACACTTGAACATGAAGAGACGGTCCCTGCTCGACAGAGCTTACAATCTAATTAGGACAGACAAATAGGACAAGTAAGGGATAAGGACAAAGAGTAGCAAGATTCCGGAATCCCAAAGTATGACAAGATTCCATGCAGAATCCCAAAGAGTAGCAAGATTCTGGAATCCCTGAGTAGCAAGATTCTAGAATCCCAAAGAATAGCAAGTTTCCGTGCAGAATCTCAAACTGTAGCAAAGATTCCGGAATCCTACAGACTACTACTACTAATCATTTCTATAGCGCTACTAGACGTACGCAGCGCTGTACACTTGAACATGAAGAGACGGTCCCTGCTCGACAGAGCTTACAATCTAATTAATGAGCTGGCACCATTTCGAGGCAGTCTATACTCCTTTGGAGGTACAGCATCACAACTGAACACAAGATACTGGATGAGGTTTCACTAATGATCTCTACATCATTTATTCAAGCACAATATACACCCAATAGACAATCCCAATGCACCCTAGCATCTCTCTGGCTTTGGCCAGTGCCTTTTTACGGTTTAGCTGTCTTGAGGTCATCAGACACACTTATGCATATTTTCAAAGCACTTAGCCTTCCAAAGTTCCATAGAAACCTATGGAACTTTGGAAGGCTAAGTGCTTTGAAAATAAGCCTCACTGTCTCCCTGCAGGGTCGCCGAGAGGAGGGGACAGAGGGGACAAAATTCCCCGGGACTGGGCCTCCGGGGGGGGGGGCAGTGCTACCACCGCAGTCCGGCCCGCCCACCCTCCATCGCTCCCTGGCATTGAATTTAAGCGCCTCACCTTCGAAAGCGCAGCAAGCAGCGGCAGACCACTCCTTCCTTCCGTGTTCCATCCTCGCCTGATGTAACCTGCGAGGGCGGGACACGGAAGGAAGGAGTGGTCTGCCGAAGGTGAGGCGCTTAAGTCTGTACAGAGGGCCCGGGGGTGGAGAGAGGGCCCGGTGGTGGGTGGAGGGGGGGGGCCCGGCGACCTCGGGTGGGGGGGGGGGGCCAGGGGCGGCCTTGTCCCGGGCCTGGCCTAGTCTCTCGGCGGCCCTGTCTCCCTGACATCTCTCTCCAGGTTAGTGAACATCAATTTGTCCTCTCTCTCCCCCCCTTTTTTTCATGAACTATGTGTGCCCTTGGATTTCTGTACCCCAGATGCATAGCTCAGTACTTTTTTATTAAATAGGAGCTGACAGAACACGGTAAGTCAGGGAAATATGTCAGGAGAGCACCAGCATTTAGGGGGCGCCATGCTTGCCTGGCTTATCACAGTACCAGGCACATGCTTCAGCACTGCACATCCTGCCCCTTTCAACAGGAAGTTATCAAGGAGTGCGACATGGCAGGACTGGGGCGGGCCTGGAGAGAAAGGCTTTGCATTGGTAGTGTGTTGGCGGCGGCAGCAATGATAGTGAAACCAGGGGGTGCTGGCGCATAGATGCATGAAGGCACTGGAAACACTAGCTTCATCCCTGCTCAGGCTTTCTTGGATCACTTCTCATGCTGTTTACTGCCTCAGGAAGGCCCACTCTGTTACAGAGCTTAGAATCACTTGCAAAAAGGCAAGCTGTTCTTTCTATACCCTCTGCAATATTTTTATTTAATTTTTATTTATTTGTTACATTTGTATCCCACATTTTCCCACCTATTTGCAGGCTCAATGTGGCTTACATAGTACCGTAAAGGCGTTCTCACATTGGCTAATCCCTAACGCATTCCATTCATCACCTGGCCTTCCTATAAGTTAATCACTACTCTCTTTATCACTTACTCAACCAGTCTTATCCAGTTCACCAGCTTTGGGTCCAGCCCAGGCTGCTCAGTTTATTTATGAATTTCCTATGTAGGACAGTATCAAAAGCTTTGCTGAAATCTGAATAAACTGCATTTAGTACACATCCCTGATTTAATTCTCTATTCATCCAATCAAAGAAACCAGTTAGATCAGTTTGACACAGTTTTAACATAAGAACATAAGTATTGCCATACTGGGTCAGACTGAAGGTTCTTCAAACCCAGTATCCGGTTTCTAACAGTGTCCAAACCAGGTTGCAAGTACCCGGCAAGATCCCTAAAGAGTAAACATAGATTTTATGCTGCTTATCCCAGGGATAAGGAGTGAGAAATACCCCAGGAAGCTGAATCCGACTGTCCCTTGACAAAGTGATTAAGCGAAACAGGCCCTGTCAGGACTCTATAGGCTCCTGGATGCTCTATAATATATATACAGATAAGCGTTGAAGTTTTGGATCACAAAGTATATTTTTGAGATAAATAGAAATCTTCCACTAAATTCACGGGTGTTACCCAACTATTTACAAATTAAGTATTTTTATACCAGCAGAAAAAAATAGAGATAAAAATCGATTAGGATGGTAGGGGGTTGTCAATGATTAAAAGTCGTCACTGAAATTAGGCACAAAAAACATGCTCATATGAGCAGCCTAATGTGACTGTATGAAACTTCCCTGACATCCATAAAAATACATTTGGGTGCACTTTTCTCTACTTTAAGGATTTTTTGTTGTGTTTATTTAAACTTTGAAAGTAGAGAGCCTACTATTATTTTGACAGTATCCCAGGGATAAGCAGTGGATTTTCCTAAGTCCATCTTAATAATGGGATCTGTCCTTGGACCCCTTCTCTTCTCAATCTACACCTCTTCCCTGGGCTCCCTGATCTCATCTCATGGTTTCCAGTATCATCTCTATGCTGATGACACCCAGCTGTATCTCTCCACACCAGACATCACCGCGGAGACCCAGGCAAAGGTATCTGACATTGCTGCCTGGATGTCCAATCGCCACCTGAAACTGAACATGTCCAAGACCGAGCTCATCGTCTTTACACCAAAACCCACTTCTCCTCTTCCTCCACTTTCTAGCTCAGTTGATAACACCCTCATCCTCCCCGTCTCATCTGCCCGTAACCTCGGAGTCATCTTTGACTCCTCCTTCTCCTTCTCTGCGCATATCCAGCAGATAGCCAAGACCTGTCACTTCTTCCTCTTTAACATCAGCAAAATTCGCCCTTTCCTCTCTGAACACACCACCCGAACTCTTGTCCACGCTCTCATTACCTCTCGCCTTGACTACTGCAACTTACTCCTCACCGGCCTCCCACTTAGCCACCTATCCCCCCTTCAATCTGTTCAGAACTCTGCTGCACGTCTTATATTCCGCCAGAACCGATATACTCATATCACCCCTCTCCTCAGGTCACTTCACTGGCTTCCAATCAGATACCGCATTCAGTTCAAACTTCTCCTACTTACCTACAAATGCACTCAGTCTGCTGCCCCTCACTACCTCTCTACCCTCATCTCCCCTTACGTTCCCGCCCGAAACCTCCGTTCACAGGACAAATCCCTCCTCTCATTACCCTTCTCCACCACTGCCAACTCCAGGCTCCGCTCATTCTGCCTCGCTTCACCCTATGCTTGGAACAACCTTCCCGAGCCCTTACGCCAAGCCCCCTCCCTGCCCATCTTCAAGTCTTTGCTTAAAGCCCACCTCTTCAATGCTGCGTTCAGCACCTAACTCTGTCAGGAAATCCAGACTGCCCCAATTTGACCGCCCCTATCAGACTAACTGTTCACTTGTCCTTTAGATTGTAAGCTCTTTGAGCAGGGACTGTCCTTCTATGTTAAATTGTACAGCGCTGCGTAACCCTAGTAGCGCTTTAGAAATGTTAAGTAGTAGTAGTAGTAGCTATGGACTTTTCTGGTAGGAACTTATCCAAACCTTTTTTAAACTCTGATAAACTCTTTTTTTTTTAAAATTTATATTGAGCATCCAAATTTCACAAACAAAAGAGTCAGAAAGTTACATAGCAAAATAAAGTAGACAAGCATTGGGAATGTTATACAACTTAGAAGGTCTCAACGAACACGGCCCTCACCCCTACCCACTCTCCTGTTCTAAAGGGAAAGATTTTATGCAAATTTATAAGTAGAACCTACTGCCCCACCAGATAACAATAATTATTGTCACTCAGAGTCTAAGTAGATCCGTAGAGAACGCCAGCATTTCTCAAACTTTGCAACTGTATTGTACATTTTTCTATTAGAAGTACATATCGGAGTTTCCTGTGCCGCTTCTCCAACAGGTGGCTTCCAATCAGCGGCTATTGTACATCTCGTGCCTACCAAAGAATTTTCTGGTATATGGGGGTCTAACATTGTTAATCCAACACAAATTAAACAAAGTTCTGGTGTTAACAGTAGATTAAAACAAAAAAAAAATGTATTGAATGGCTGAACCAATCTGATCCCAAAAGCTCTTCACAATGGGGCATGACAACCACATGTGAAAATAGGATCCCCCTGGCTGACCTCCTCACTTTCTCCAAAAAGATGATGTTTTATTTGGAGCAAATTTATGTACCCAAACCAGTGTCATATACCAGCATAAGACACATGTAATTGCTACGTTTCTTAGCATATGGGCATGCAAAGGGGCACCTAAACGCAGGCACCTAGTTTTAGAATTGCCCTTTATATAAAACCATCTTATAATAAAAATAATATATACGTCATACATCAAAAACGCTTCATTTCTCCAGGAAGACACACACAGTATCTAAGGACTTCAAGATTAGTCATTGCCAAGTCCACCCTCAGGATCGTACACAGACTGGAAAGTATTCTCTTTCCTATAAAACGGTCCTTTCAGTTCAGGCAATCTGTTTTCCAGGCAAACAAGGTCAAGGCCTCTACGGGTAAATGATCTAAAGCAGCCATGTGGGAGTGCATACAGGTTTATTAAACTTTGTAAAATAGGTGCTTTGTTCAGTTAAGGAAGCCAATGCTTCCTTTCTCAGTCCTTTCCCCCCTGCTTACAAACTCTTAGTTCTATACAACTAAAAGTCTGTTAATAATTCACATTTTTTTAAACATAAGAATAACTTGTATGACTTGGATTTTCCAAAGCAGATGTCCTGTCCGTAGCTTTGAAATGACCACTGCAGGGTAAGGAAGGTGGTTGCCAAGATTCCTCTTAAGATGTATGAGATCTGCTCTATAGGTCAATAAGAGGGTCAGGAGCTCAGCTCCAACAGTCTCTTTACATCTAGGTCACCCCCACATAAGTGAGCTCATATTAGCCCTCTCCTCAAGTCACTTCACTGGCTTCCTATCCGTTTCCGCATACAGTTCAAACTCCTCTTATTGACCTATAAGTGCATTCACTCTGCAGCTCCTCAGTACTTCTCCACTCTCATCTCTCCCTACATTCTTCCCCGGGAACTCCGTTCACTGGGTAAATCTCTCTTTTCTGCACCCTTCTCCTCCACTGCTAACTCCAGACTCCGTTCCTTTTATCTTGCTGCACCATATGCCTGGAATAGACTTCCTGAGCCGGTACGTCAAGCTCCATCTCTGACCATCTTCGAATCTAAGCTAAAAGCCCACCTTTTTGATGCTGCTTTTAACTCCTAACCCTTATTCACTTTGTTCAGAACCCTTATTTTATCATCCTCACTTTAATATTCCCTTATCTCTTGTTTGTCCTGTTTATCTGTCCTAATTAGATTGTAAGCTCTGTCGAGCAGCAACTGTCTCTTCATGTTCAAGTGTACAGCGCTGCGTACGTCTAGTAGTGCTTTAGAAATGATAAGTAGTAGTAGTAGTAAATAAACAATTAACTTACCACAGAACCTTTCGTCTCTTTTTTTTCACGCCACTTTACCACTGTATTTACAAAGAAAATGCCCTCTACCAAGATGAATATGTATACAATCGTCCTTTCCCAATGCAGTTTCATAAAATGAAATGTATAGACCAGTCAATAGTATCACACACAAATGTCATGACTGATGCTCATTGGTGCTTGCTAAGTATTTATTCCAAATTTTGTATTAGCAATTCTTAACAGATGAATCTTGTAATGACAGAAACAAAACTAGTACTTTATTGAATGGGCATAGCGTTCCTTTAAGTTTATCCCAAACCTGAGTTCCTGCACCTACCCTTTCGAAGACAAGTCCTCCATGTGTTTTTGAAATTAAGAAAGCTGTAGCTTGTTGCATTGCGTGGTTTACTAGTTCTGACTTACTTCAGGTTATTTTTAAATATTGCAAATCCTTTAAATTGGATCTGAGCCCTGTAAGCTCTCTTTCAGTGAAACACTCCATCTTCATTACTGAAAAACCTTTTCGCAAAATACCTAACAAGTACAGCCAAGATTTTTAGAAGGCAAGCTTATCTTTGACTCATTCGTCCCATTTTAAAACACTGGCTGCTTCCTGTTCAATGTTCACATGGCTGCCGAATTACCCAGTTCCAGGAGGGAGATTTTAGGCTAGTCTGAGAAGAGTCAGGAACTACATAGTGAATTTGGGATGTAAGTTCAAACCAGGATTGGCCGAACAGTCGTCTTCATAGAACTGGGTAACTTAGCAGCTCTGTGTTCAAATGGGTAGTCAAGAGTCATTTATATCAGAATTGTGTTTTATTTTATTGCAGTTAGTGAAAAATGGAGTGGGCTGAAGTAAGTGGACAGCAAAACAAACAGAAACATCCAGTGCACAGCATAAAAGGGTGGAAGAAAGAGAAAGCAGACAAAAAGAAGTATTTGAAGGGAAAAAAACACGGTGAGAGCATTGGAGCCGACTCTGTGGGTGCTTGAGCACCCCCAATATTGAGAAAATTCCTTGTATGTGTTCAGGGAGGGGTTATTTCCATTGGGCTTAGCACCCCCAATAATTTTGAAAAGGTGGCTCCTATGGGTGAGAGGAAGACAACAAATGAGAGAAGTTTGAAAAGAGTGAAAGGAACGAGAAGCAGTGATAGAAATTAGATGGCGATAACCAAGAAAACAAGACAAGTCAGAGGATAAAACTGCATCACAGACACAAAGAAAGATTAGATATGCCTTATGTCATATTTGGTTATGTTACACTTTGTTTTGAATGCAGCTTACCAAAAAGGCAATGTATCTTTTGGCAGGGCTGACTCAAGTAGTTGGGATGCCCTGAGAACCTTTTGTAACCTCAGCCCCATCTTGGAGTCAGTCTTGCTGTGTAAATCATGCAGATATTAGAGCTCGTACCACAAGAATGGCCCCACACCAGAAGACACTTGTCTTATAATTGTATTCGTCCTGTTGGGTTGGTCCTGGTCTCTCTTTTACTGTTTCCTCTTGTTTGATTTTCTCCTTAGTCCTTATCCAGGAATCTTCCCTTTCGTCTGTCTGTGACATTTTATCTACCTATAGCTAGATTTGATTCCTCCTTGAACCCCCCCCCCCTTCAGTCTTCAGTCTCCCTCTTTTTACATTTCACATACTTACTAGCTTTCCATTTTCCATGATTTCCCTAATCTTCCTATTCCCCATCTCCGTCTCTCATCCCTTCCCTAGCTTCCTATCTCCCTCATCTTTCACCCATTTCTTGTTCCCCATTTCCATCCCCACCTCCAGCTCATTTTCCACTACTCAACCTCTCTCCACCTCCTTTCCCTTTCTTATGCCTTAATCCTCATCCAGGCTCCCATTCCCTCCCCCCTTTTCCTCCTTCAGTTTTGCTCTCTCACCTTATTCAAAGACCAGTTTAATTCCTTTGTCTATCCTTCTTTCCCTTGTAACTGTCTCACAACTCCTCCAGGTCCTTTAAATCATCTCTCCCCTGTCCATTTCTCTTTAGTCAATATCAAAGCCCTACTCACAGCCCTCACCTAATTACCTAGTCCCAATTTTTCTCCTAATTCTTGCTCAATTTCTTAGTCTCCACTATCCCTCCACCTAATCTCTAAATTCCGACTCTTCCATCCTATCCATTCCCTGAGTCTTCACTCACAATCCTGCCCAAGCCTAAGTCTCCACTTGCACTCCCAATACTTAGCTAATCTTAGAGACTGTCTTTTTATGGTCTTCTACCTAATCCTAGAGTCTCTATCTCAGTCTAGGTCCCTGCTTTCCTGCATCCCTATGTCCTCAGATCTTCTTTTATGACTCTTTCCCCTCTTTCCTAAGCATCCATTGCCAGTGTCTTTTCCCTCATACCTATTTATCTCTTTTCCTAGTATCTTCCTCTCCATATGCTCTTGCTTATCCTCCATGATAGAATCTACCCTCCTCAGCCTACACCCCCTTTTCCCTAACCCCAACTCCAGCATCACCTTCCTTCTCTTAAAGCCCAGCTTCCAATCCCAACATCCAGCTCCCTTCTTCCAATGCCCAGCCCCATCTTCAGCCTTCTGCTCCCTTCTCCCAATGCAAAGCCCCCACCCCCAGTTTCAGCCTCCAGCTCCCTTATTCTAATGTCCAGCCCCTAGCACCAGACCCATTCTCCCAATCCTCAGCACCAGGATCAGCCTCTAGTCCTGTTCCATCACTAGCATCAACCCTAACCCTTCACCCCTAGGTCTGGCTTCATCCTTGGTCTCTAGCCTCCAGCCCCCATCTCCAGTAGCAGCCTCCAACCTTCAGCTCAAGCTCCTACCTGCTCTAGCAATGCTGTTGTGGGCATAGCAGCAGAAGCATGTTCCTTGACCCCCACTGCTGTGCTTTTCCTCTTCCTTTGGCTGCCTCTTGAGAAACAGGAAGTGATTGTCTCATGTTTCAAACCTGTTAGGTGGAGCATGGCAACGTAACAAGAGAAGCAGCACAGTAGTAGGATGTAAATAATGTGCTCCCAGTGCTCTAGTAAGCCAACAAGGCAAGCTTTTGGCACCCTTCAGCTTCCGCATCCTGAGCCAGTATCTCATTGGCTTGCCTCTTAAGTTAACCTTGATCGTTGGTTAAAATTACAATTAGTGCTGGGCTGCCTGGTGTTTCCGTTCGTAAGTGCTATTGTAGTACCATGAGGAAGGTTCCTACTTAGATCCCAAAGTCAAGTCTTCTGTTCCCTAAATGAATTGGGCATACTTGAGAGGCAGCATTGCTAGCCCCCATTGGAGGGGATTGTGGCCCTTGAGGACCAGATCTTATACTTATGAAGACCAAAAGGCACCCAATTTAGGTCTATTTATAATGGCATCAAAGGAGCTTAAATGCCTATATAAAATAGCATAACGTGGTGTTTGTCGATAATTTTGTGACCGTGACCCCATGATAGCGGCCGAATAAAACTGCGTAACCCCTGGGAAATGCAAAATAATGATGCACCCAGGGAGAGCCCACCCAGGTTGTGTCCCCAAATGTGGGTTTTATGACCCCCGTTTGAGGTCCATTGTTCCCTCTAAGCTGAGGGGGAGTCCTCCAACTTCATGGCTGTCAGTAGGGGGTGGTGCTTCAATATTGTGTTTTTAACTGCTAGGGACAGACAAGTTCTCTAGAGTCCTGCAGAGCTTTCCTATCCCTCACTATTGAAAATGTGGTAGTAAAACAACACCCCCTACTAGTAAGATTCTAGGTGGAGGACTCCCGCTCAGCTTAGAGGGAACAGCGTTGGGGTCCCGACCCACTATTTTGGAAGCTCTGGTGTAACCAATGGTTAATTAAATTTTTTTCTTTTTATCTTTTCTTGCTCTCGAGGTTGTGAAAGCTCTTGGGGGAGGGCCCTGGGTGTAAGCCCCAAGGTATTGATACTCCTGGTGTTTAGCATGACTGAGGCCATTCTGGGCCACCCAGGAGTGAAGGAAGGCAGGCTGAGTGGTGACAGGAAAGGCCCTGGCTCAGGAGAGGCCTGGGGCCAGGCTGAAAATTTCATCATGCACATGAATGCTGATGTCACTAATGACATCATGCATGCATGTGGAGAAGACTGGAGGGCAGATTTTCAGCTCTGGAAGGTCCTGGAGTAAATAGGGAACCCCAGAGCCAGCAAAACCTATTTAAATAGCCAGAGCTACTTGCTGGACCTAGGAGGGCGGCTCCTAGTGGGCTGGAGGTGCTTTTCACAGAGTAACAGTGGTATGGACTGCGGTTCCCTGGGCCTTTTGCTTGATACAGAAAGCCTGAATTCTCATCCAGGCTGCGTCTATGGAGGTGTTTTATTTTTGTCTTCTTTGGCAGTACATTTGCAAATCTTTTTTTCTCTGCTCTCTTCCTCCTGGAGGCACTTCTGCGATATTTTGGGTATCGTTCGAGGCCCTGGACTATTGTTGCTACCTAAGGGGAAGAGTGTTTCTACATGGCAGAAAAGATGTTGAGAAGAATTGTGGAAGAGGTCTAAAAATGGCAGAGAAAAGTGCCCCTCCCTTGCCTACAGTGGGCTCCGGATGGACTTCTGAAATTGTTACAGAGGTCCGCCTGGCTGTGGAACAGGCCATGGACACACAGTTACAACAAATTATTGATAAACTGGACAACATGGAACAACAATTCACTACATTAACCAAAGATCTTCAGGAGGCTGCAATATGGATGGGAGTGAGAAGTTGGAACCACTCATCATTGGAAAGAGCAAACAGCCCCGTTGCTTCAGGAATGTTAAGTGACTTCCTGTGTCATACGAGGCTAACGCAAATTCATGGATGACTGGGGAAATTTGGAAGCAGTGGCTAAAGAAGTTAGACTCTAGAATGCAGGCACAAAAGCGTCAGATTTTGTTGCTTTGTGATAAATGTGCTGCACACAGTGATGATGTCAGGCTGTCTAACGTCAAGGTGGTCTTCCTGCCACCAAAAACACTACCTCTCTGATCCAACCTCTGGATCAGGGCATATTAGCCAATTTCAAACAACATTATCGGGCTCTTGTGCTACGTCATCAACAAAATTCAACAACCTCCTGTCACTTTTGCAAGAGCGCTGGAGAGTCTCAACACCGTGCGGACCTATCTGGAGGCCTCTGGATGTCAGTGCTATGACAGTTTTTACTGTCTGGCAGACGTAGTCTATGGAACTCACAGACACAAGAGTGTACAGAGGACTATGACTGATTACTTCAAGTAAGCCTAACATCAGTTAATGGAAACTGTATAGTGTACATATAATAAACAGTACTGTACATATGTTTATCAGATACCAAGATTCTTTTTTGGGTCACAATGGAGCTGCAGTGGGAACAAAAATAAGGGCCGCTTTTATCAAACCGTGCTAGCGGCTCCCGGTGTGCTAATGCCAAGGAAGCCCATTCGCTTTGTATGGGCTCTCTTGGCTTTGCAGTGTGGGAACCGCTAGTGTGGCTTGATAAAAGAGGCCCTAAATAAATTACCTGCCTTTAATTGCATGATTAATTGTGATTACAAATTTTAATCAAAATGCAGCCCTAAAAAAAATTAAAAAATAAAAAGTAATGAAAAGAAATAGAACTTAAACTGACAAATTAAGGGATCCTTTTACAAAGCTGCAGTAAAAGGTGGCCTGTGGAAGTGTGGGCATGTCTTTGCGGTGTGCACTGGGCCACAATTTACCAGGGCTGGCAAAAGGGCATTTTTTAGTGGGCCTGGAAGCAAACAAACTAGCGCATGCCTATTTATGGCCTGAGCCCTTACCGCTAGCCATTGGCAAAGCGGTAAGGGCTCACGCCCCACCCATGCAGTAATCATGCAGCACATGCCAGTGTGGCCGCACAGCTGATTACTGCCTACAATGCCCCCCCCCCACCCCCCGCGGTAGAAAATAGAAAAATATTTTCTACTGCGGGATTCGGCGCACGACAAGCTCAGAATTACTGCCGAGCATACATGCGTTAGCCCTCCTGCAGCTTTGTAAAGGGCCCCTTAAGGATCTAAAACAGTATACAGAATAGCTACAAACAGCCTTACAGTTTTCAGATCCTACTTAAGAAAAGCAATCCTTAACTTTTGAATTTTCTACAGAGGCTCTGCGTGAGTGACTGAGGGGCCCTTTTACAAAGGTGCGCCAAAATGTGGCCTGCGGTAGCAGGGGCGTAGCTGCTATGGGGTCATGGGGGCCTGGGCCCCTGTAGATTTGGCCTTGGACCCCCCGGCCAGTGACCCTCTCAACCCCCCCCTCCCGCCACCAACCCACCAGCCAAAGTCTTCTTCCTTCGTTTGGTTTCTGACTGAGTCTGACGTCCGACTCACAGAAACAGAATGAAGCCCTGCAGATCACAAGGCTTCGCTCTGTTTCTGTGAGACTGACGTCCTGCACGTTGTACGTGCAGGGCGTCAGACTCAGTCAGAAACCAAACGAAGAAGACTTCGGCTGGCAGTGAGTGGGGGATCGAGAGGGTCATCGGCGGGGGGGGGGGGGGGGGGGTCAAAGTTGTTGGAGGTGTCGGCAATGGCGGGTGGGCGGGGGTCGGTGTCGGCAATGAGGGGGGGGCTAAAATGTGCCCCCTCACCTCGGCTCTGGACCCCCTGCCGTTGAAGTCTGGCTACGCCCCTGTCGGTAGTGTGGGTGTGTGCTTTGAATGCGTGCTAGACCAGTTCTTCACCACATATGGAAAAAAGGGTTTTTTGGGGGGGGGGCCGGGAAATGGATGTGCAATCATTGACTTAGCGGTAAGGGCTCATGCATTGTCCACATGGTAACTATCCAGCACGCGCTAACTACCGATTACCTCCGGGAATGCCCTTCTGGTGGTGGAAAATAGAAAATTATTTTCTACCGTGGGTTTTTGGTGTGCGCCAAACTCAGACTTACTGTCAGGTGCACATGCTAGTCGGGCGGTCATGCCAATTTGATGCACACAACACGCATGTAGGATGTGGAGCTCATTGCCATGGCTCCTGCTCAGTTGCCATCTTGATTCTCACTATACAAAACAAAGCTTAATATTAAAAAGTGCAGTGTACAGTTTTGTGTTTTTAATTCATTTTTCTGGTAGGGACACTGTGAAGATCGCGATTGTGGGTTTAATGATCAAAATCCTCATAGATGGGCTTAGGGGCCTAAAAGGAGCGTATACAGCTGAATATTTAGCTAGGGCCCCTAACACTTTTTACACCAGCCTTGTAAGCTGGACACGAGTGTTTTTCATAGATTGGCCCCACAGTTGAAGTGAGGAGCAGTGGCTTTTCTACACCTTGGCAGGCTCTATCTACGTTAATATCCGATGGCACATAGATAGCCACAGTGGAAGACAGCAACAGAAAAATCTCTTTTTCACTCTTCTCAACTCCACGTAGATTGCAGTCAGCTGGAGCAGAGGCATAAGTGGTGCTCTTCTGACCTCCTGGCCACATTAGTGGGGGCAAGTTGGGGTTGCTGTGCCATGGCTGTCTGGGGAAAGGGTGAGCAAGGTGTGGCCTTCCCTCATCCCCCCCCCCCCTCAATAGGTATATAGTAGTGGCATAGCCAGACCCAGGGGCGTAGCCAGACAGCCAATTTTGGGTGGGCCTGAGTCCAAGGTGGGTGGGCACTGAATTCATGCTCCCCCATCCCTAGCCCCCCTCTGCTCTGATTTGCTCCGCTCTCTGCCCCTCCCTCCACCTGCAAGCCCCAAATATTAAATACCTGAGCAAGAAGGGATCTAAAAAACCCCGCCAGCTGAAGATTTCCTCCTGCTCAGGCAGTCAGCGCTTTTCCTAACAGCAGCCAGCAGCACTTTCCTTGAGCTGATGCCTCGGCCAGCAGGCTGTGCATGCATGAAAACTAAGCATGTACAGAAGGGCTGATGTTGGGTGTCAGCTCCAGGCAAGTTCTGCCAGTTGTGGTTTGAAAGAGCACGGGCTGCCTGAAGAGGAGGAAATCTTCAGCTGGTGGGGTTTGAGGATCTCTGCTAGCCATAGGAAGAGTGCCAAAATTTTGGGTGGGCCTGAGTCCAAGTAGGGTGGGCCCTGGCCCACCCATGGCTATGCCACTGGCCAGACCTTCAATTTTGGGAGGCCTAAGTGGGGGAGAGGCACGAAACTTTGTTCCACCCCCCACCCTACACCCCACCCTTCAACCCCCAACTCAACTATTAAATATTTGAGCTGGGGGGTGCTCTGCAAGTCCTGCCAGCAGAGGTCCTTCTTCATCAGCCAGAATTTTCTCAATGCTAGCAGTTGGCAGCTCTTTTCATGGGCTGCCATCACACCATCTGCTCCCCCACCCCACACATGCTCAATCTTTGCACAAGCATGAAAACGGAGCATGTGTGGGACAGGAGGCTGGTGTGGAGAAAGTGCTACCAACCACAAATGTTGGGGAGTTTTCCATCCACCAGAGGAGGACATCTTCTAGCAGGGCTTGGGAATCCACACCAGCCATAGCAATGCTGCTGCAAGTTGGGGTGTGTGTGTGTGTGTGGGGGGGGGGGGTCCAAGGGTTTCTCAGTTTAGGTTTTAACCAGTAAAATTCTCCAATGCAAAAAAAAAGAATAAAAGGGCATATCAATTAGTTGTAAGACAGTTACATCGCAGCACCTATTTAAAAAAATGATATTTTATTTACAAATATAGGGTCCCTTTTACTAAGATACCTGTAGGAATAATTGTAATCTTAACATTTAGTGTACGATAATTTTTAGTGCGCACTAAATCTGCTAGCGTGCCTTAGTAAAAGGGGCCCTTAGTTTCCCCAAAATTTTTAAAGAAAAATAATATATAAAATAGAAGTAAACTATGAACATGTGAGATTGAAAGATGGAGAACCAATGATCCATTTTGTAAGTATTTTGTTAGGTGCAGTAACCTGTGCCAATTCTGTCAAAGACTGTACAGTTATTGATGACTAGACCTCCAAGGAACAGCTGTTTCCTTTGTAGACTAAAGAAGGAATTAAGGTCACTAGTCTAAGATCAAAGGAATAAATTATTTTTTTTGGCCTAGCAGTTTTTACTGCACTACCACCACCATGCCCAGCCATAGCAGTGACAGTCCTTGACCAGATGTAATAGACTCTTTGCAAATCCCAGTATGCATGCATTCTGAATTTGGCCAGAAGATGTCACTGTTGTATAGCATCCCCAGTCAGTACATGAAGCAGAAGGCAGGCCCAGGAATCCAATTACTAAGCCACAGGCTGGCCCAGGGCACTTTACATTGTAAAAATATTTAAGCAATATTCCACAAACTAATGTTTAAAAAACATAGCTGGTGCCTGGAAAAGGCAACAACTTAGTGGTAGAGCAAATGCACATCTTACCACACCTGCTCTGCTTCAGTAAAACTAATTATTGCAGTCAATCTTTAAGATAACCAAATGAAAGGTGCAAGAATTACTTAACTTGGTTAAATATGAAAAAAAGCTTAAATTGAAGGAGGAAAAAGACCCGAGAGACCCAATAAATGCTACATTTAGCTTGCAATATACAAGATACTGTTTTATTAATTGAGTATCTTCTTCACAGGTCTTTAAAAAAAAACCTATTTATTAAAACGTATGGAGGATGTCTGTTGTTCTATTTAGCCAAAACAACCCTATGACCAGCTAAGTAGTTTCTTATCAGCCTAGTCATCTCTCCTCTGCATCGTAACAAGACAGATTTTGTTTTTATCTCTGGTAGCTCTAGATCCATATTGTTGGATAATGGGATGCAAATAAACATTTGAACTAAATATTTTCTAAGCCCATGTTGTCTATAACATAGGTCTCTTTGGTGAATCATTCACACAGAATTAGATATTTTAAGAGCTCAGTACTGCTATTCCACTGCATGTGCTGCAACAAATGCCTTTCATTACCTGGTCCTGTTCTGAGACATCCCTCAACTCTTTATCCAAGGAGGCAGGGCTGGTGGTTGGGAGGCGGGGATAGTGCTGGGCAGACTTATACGGTCTGTGCCGGGGCTGGTAGTTGGGAGGCGGGGATAGTGCTGGGCAGACTTATACGGTCTGTGCCGGGGCCGGTGGTTGGGAGGCGGGGATAGTGCTGGGCAGACTTATATGGTCTGTGCCCTGAAGAGCACAGGTACAAATCAAAGTAGGGTATACACAAAAAGCAGCAAATATGAGTTATCTTGTTGGGCAGACTGGATGGACCGTGCAGGTCTTTTTCTGCCATCATCTACTATGTTATATGTTATCTGTTATTTTTATTATTATATTTTTAAAACAGAGCGCTGCTGTTTTGCAAGGAATTTTTTTAAAGAGTGATATTCACTATGATGCCAGTTCATTTGCCAGCAAGTCCTTTCACATCATTCCAATTGCTGAACTGATTCAGGAAACGTTGCAGCTTGAAGTATGTGAACTGAAGGGTAAAAGGTTTAAAATTTTCACAGGATGTTTCCTAAGTTAATGAGGGTTTTTTTTTCATTTTTAGATTTAAAGAAATTGGTGATTTGTAGAAGACTGACTGAATACAGCACAAGTTCATGATGACATAAGCTAAGTGCTGTTTTACTGGGCGTTGTTTACATAGTAACATAGTAACATAGTAGATGACGGCAGAAAAAGACCTGCACGGTCCATCCAGTCTGCCCAAGATAAACTCATGTGTATACCTTACCTTGATTTGTACCTGTCTTTCTCAGGGCACAGACCGTATAAGTGTGCCCAGCAGTTTTTCCTGCCTCCCAACCACCTGTCCCGCCTTCCATCACCGGCTCTGGCACAGACCGTATAAGTCTGCCTTCCCCTATCCTCACCTCCCAACCACCAACCCCTCTTCCCCCACCTGCTCTGCCACCCAATTGTAGCTAAGCTTCTGAGGATCCATTCCTTCTGCACAGGATTCCTTTATGCACATCCCACGCATGTTTGAATTCCGTTACTGTTTTCATCGCCACCACCTCCCGCGGGAGGGCATTCCAAGCATCCACCACCCTCTCCGTGAAAAAATACTTCCTGACATCTTTCCTGAGTCTGCCCCCCTTCAATCTCATTTCATGTCCTCTCGTTCTACTGCCTTCCCATCTCCGGAAAAGATTCGTTTGCGGATTAATACCTTTCAAATATTTGAATGTCTGTATCATATCACCCCTGTTCCTCCTTTCCTCCAGGGTGTACATGTTCAGGTCAGCAAGTCTCTCTTCATACGTTTTGGAACGCAAATCCCATACCATCCTCGTAGCCTTTCTTTGCACTGCTTCCATTTTTTTGACATCCTTCGCAAGGTACGGCCTCCAAAACTGAATACAGTACTCCAGGTGGGGCCTCACCAACATCTTATACAGGGGCATTAAAACCTCCCTTCTTCTGCTGGTCACACCTCTCCCTATACAGCCTAGCAATCTTCTAGCTACGGCCACCGCCTTGTCACACTGTTTCGTCGCCTTCAGGTCCTCGGATACTATCACCCCAAGATCCCTCTCCCCGTCCGTACCAATCAGACTCTCCCCGCCTAACACATACGTCTCCCTTGGATTTCTACTCCCTAAGTGCATCACTTTGCATTTCTTCGCATTGAATTTTAATTGCCAAACGTTAGACCATTCTTCTAGCTTCTTCAGATCTTTTTTCATGTTTTCCACTCCTTCCGGGGTGTCCACTCTGTTGCAAATCTTGGTGTCATCCACAAAAAGGTAAACTTTACCTCGTAACCCTTCGGCAATGTCACTCACAAATATATTGAACAGAATCGGCCCCAGCACCGATCCCTGAGGCACTCCACTACTCACCTTTCCCTCCTCCGAGCAAACTCCATTCACCACCACCCTCTGGCGTCTGCCCGTCAACCAGTTCCTAATCCAGTTCATCACTTCGGGTCCTATCTTCAGCCCATCTAGTTTATTCAAGAGCCTCCTGTGCGGAACCGTGTCGAAAGCTTTGCTAAAATCTAAATAGATTACGTCCATAGCACGTCCTTGATTTAATTCTCCCGTCACCCAGTCAAAGAATTCAATGAGATTCGTTTGGCACGATTTCCCTTTGGTGAAACCATGTTGTCTCGGATCTTGCAACTTATTTGCTTCCAGGAAATTCACTATCCTTTCCTTCAGCATGGCTTCCATTACTTTTCCAATAACCGAAGTGAGGCTTACCGGCCTGTAGTTTCCAGCTTCTTCCCTATCACCACTTTTGTGAAGAGGGACAACCTCCGCCGTTCTCCGATCCCTCGGAACCTCTCCTGTCTCCAAGGATTTATTAAACAAGTCTTTAAGAGGACCCACCAGAACCCTCTCTGAGCTCCCTCAGTATTCTGGGGTGGATCCCGTCCGGCCCCATGGCTTTGTCCACCTTTAGCTTTCCAAGTTGTTGATACACACTCTCTTCCGTGAACGGCGCTCTATCCACCTCATTCTCAGGTGTACTTTTGCCAGTCCCTCTCGGTCCTTCTCCAAGGTTTTCTTCAGTGAAAACAGAACAAAAGTATCTATTTAGCAAATTGGCTTTTTCTTCATCATTTTCTACATAGCGTTTTGTTGTATCTTTTAGTCTCACAATTCCGTTTTTAGTCTTTCTCCTTTCACTAATATATCTGAAGAAGTTTTTGTCTCCCCTTCTTACATTTCTAGCGTACGCATAGTAGCGCTATAGAAATGATAAGTAGTAGTAGTACTATCACCATAAGATTGCCTTTTTGGAATAAGAAGGTTAAATGAAAAGTTGATGCACATTTAAGAATTGCACACGTTTAAATGAAAAAAAGGGGAGTTTTTTTTAGACCAATGAAAGAAATTGAGAACTAGCATAAAATAAGGCAAGTGGTTTCCTAGGGTTCTCCCTAAGGAACTCTGAGGTCTCATTTTCTCCCCCTAAAATGTATTTAAAAAATGTTTTTATTTATGCAATTAAATTTACAAAGACAAAATAATCTTTGAAAGAAATAACACCAAGATCTTAAGAAAAATAAACTCAAGGAAATAATTACAAAAACATAAAGAAAAACTTGGTTTAGTAGTCCACAATTAGGAGGGTCCGTGATGAAATTCCAAAGGAAGTTGGACTAAAAGAAAATCATGAAAAGAAAATTACAGGTAATCTTCCCTATTATATTTTGGTCAGCTAAACAATTGGATCTACACCCGTGCTACCCTGAGAATTAAAAAAACTGCGTAATTGGAGAGGTTCAAAGAACACATATTTCTTGTCTTTAAAAAGAAGAATATTTACAGGGAAAACGTAGTTGAAAGCGACAGTGGCGTTCCTAGGGGGGCTGGCACCCAGGGCGGATCGCCGATTCGCCCCACCCCCCAGGTGCAGTGCCCCCTCGATGCAGCGCGGCCCCCCCCCCCGGCAAAAGGACACCCCCGCGAAGGAACCCCCCCCACCCCGGGTGCACGCCACCGGGGGGGTGCCGCGCGCACCTGTCCTCCGTTGTTCCATGCTTCTTCTCTGCCCCGGAACAGGAAGTAACCTGTTCCGGGACAGAGAAGAAGCATGGAACAATGGAGGGCAGGCGTGCACAGCACCCCCCCCCCCCCCCGGCGGCGTGCATCCGGGGCGGACCACCCTCCCCACCCCACCCCTAGGAATGCCACTGGAAAGCGAGCATTTAATAACACCTCTTCTCTCATTCATATAAATTTCTTTCTCCTTTCCTGAGTCCATTTAGAAATATCGGGGAAAATCTGAATTTTTCCTCCTAGAAAGGTAGGTTGAGATTTTTGAAAATATAGTCTCAATAAAGCTCGTCTTGTAAGAACATGACGGAAACCAAGAGTTTAGCTTTAGTTTTAACTTCATCCACCTCCTGTTCTATCAATGTAGAAACATCCAAGTTATCCAGTGAGATTTCTTGTGGAGATTGTTCATCCTGTTTTTCTTGAACTTTCTCTAATTGCGATGGTATTATCTCTCTATATAAAAGGCACCACCAACGTTCTAAATGAAGCCTCCAGCCGGAAGTGTGAAGGGGGAGAGCTATCCGGTTTCCCCATGAGTGTCTGCCCCGCCCTCGCTCTCTCTGTAACACAAACAGTGAAGGAAAACACAGCAAAGCACGAAATCAAATCGCTCTCTCTGTAAAAAGTGAAGGACTCAGAGGGGGGAGGGGAGAGAGGGCAGAAGCCCTCACTATCTCTGTAACACAAACACAGCACAGCAGGAAACTTAACACTGAAGGACTCGACTCCGAGGGGGGAGGGGACAGAGAGCAGAGGGGACAGACAGCACAGGGGAAGGGAGAGAGGGCAGGGACACACACACTCCCACATGCACACAGAAGAAAACCTTGCTAGCCCCTGTTTCATTTGCATCAGAAACGGGGCTTTTTTTACTAGTCATATAATATAGTTTTTGAACAGGTGGGAGAGAATTCTCTGGATATTTAAAGCTCTCCTTTAAGAATTTTTGAAACATGTCTCTAGGTGAAACAAATCTCAAATATGGAACATTAAGTATTCATAAATTAAATTTCTCAATGAATTCTCCAGGTTTTCCACTTTGCGATGAAGTAAAAGTCTACTTCCTGCAAATTGAGCTTGATTTTCTTGAAACTTAGTCATCTCAGCATCCCAAAAAATGTCTTAAAAAAAATAAAAGTAGTTAAAGATTTAAACCTCATGACTACGGAGCATAAGTAATTGATTGGTGTTTGTGAATTTTCATAGTATAGATTTACTGAAGTTCAACACCATTTAATACTGCAGTTTCATTGAGTGTCCTGTATAGGTCACCCAGGGCAGATTTGCACACAAATTAGTAAACAAGGCATCAATCAATACTTGGTTAATTGGCATGCAAATCTCAGGATGCCCCCTGATCCACCCATGTACCTTCCATAGTTGCACGCTATGAAATGTAGGTGTAGATGTTATAGAATAGCAACTAGGGCAGATGCGTGTATAAATCCAAATTGTTGCCAATTAACCAAGTATTGATTGATGCCTTGTTTACTAATTTATGTGCAAATCTGCCCTGGGTGACTCAATGAAACTGCAGTATTAAATGGTTTTAGATGACCCTTTATATTTGGCTGAATTGTTGTACGAGTATGATCCTGATCGGACTTTGGGGCTTGTATTCGAAAGAGAAAAACATTTAAAAACTGACATAAGCACATAAATGTTGCCATACTAGAACAGACCAAAGGTACATCAAGCCCAGCATCCTGTTTCCAATGTTATGGTATAAGCCAATCATCAGAATTAAATGTGTAGCATGATATTTTGCTGGATTATATATACACCAATATATTTGTGCAGCTTTTATATATTTGACACTGCAGCAGAGAGAATAGTTTCATTTCAAGCCCCTCTCTCCCCATCCCTTTTTCTGGGAACTTCTGATAGCAGGGATAGTTAATTAAAAACACTTAACAAAGACAAAAGAGAGATATATAACTCTCTCTGCCCTCCCACCTAAAAAGACTGAACAAAAGCTTGACTAAGGTGGGTACCTGGACGCTCATCAGGACATCTCTGAAAACCTAAGACCCAAGAGACAGAAAGTCTGGAGAAGCCATTGAGGACAAAGAACTCAGAGAAAAGCATGAACAGGACATTTGCTTGTCAAAGGTATGCCTGCCCCTCCCATCAGCTTTCAGACATGTGCAGAAAGGAAGGACTTGTAATGTGTATCTGCTCCAGAGACTGAGCAGGAAGCCTTTTCACATCAAAAGACCATTTGTCAGCAAGATCCAGACAGCAAGTCTTGTGATGTCATAAGACATGAGACCAAGATACCACAATGCTTTGCAAATGCCCAAGGGTCATGTGGAAACCAGGAAACCAGGACAAAGATCCACATGGCATATCCTCCTGCAGCTTGCAAGATATAAAAGCAAAAGCTGTTTCCCAAGAGTCAGATTCTCTTCAACTGCAAGCAACTCAGATCCACTCACTGCAGAAGCTCTCCTGTCCTGCAAACATGTGCTTACCTAATGCTGTTCATACTGTGTAACAAGGACTTGTAAGTAATGTAACTTTTGATCTAGACCTGCTACTTTGCCTTACTTAAGCACAGATTATCTGTAAAAGATCTTTTAAAAACCTACCTCGTGTGCAATTGTATATTAAATCAACCTTTTTGAAGCTAAAAATACGGTCTCTTTGTGTTCTGAGTATATGGTATCTTTTATATATACTTAATTTATTTAATTTATTGCAATTATCACCTTTGGTGATTGGTGGAGAAATTAATATCCTAAACTTATAAATACAGCACCTGCTCTTAAATCATAAACAGTAGCGAGTGCTCTAGAGCTCTTTCCCCCAAGATAAATTACTACTACTACTACTACTATTTAGCATTTCTATAGCGCTACAAGGCATACGCAGCGCTGTACAAACATAGAAGAAAGACAGTCCCTGCTCAAAGAGCTTACAATCTAATAGACAAAAAATAAATAAAGTAAGCAAATCAAATCAATTAATGTGAACGGGAAGGAAGAGAGGAGGGTAGGTGGAGGCGAGTGGTTACAAGTGGTTACGAGTCAAAAGCAATGTTAAAGAGGTGGGTTTTCAGTCTAGATTTAAAGGTGGCCAAGGATGGGGCAAGACGTAGGGGCTCAGGAAGTTTATTCCAGGCGTAGGGTGCAGCGAGATAGAAGGCGCGAAGTCTGGAGTTGGCAGTAGTGGAGAAGGGAACAGATAAGAAGGATTTATCCATGGAGCGGAGTGCACGGGAAGGGGTGTAGGGAAGGACGAGTGTGGAGAGATACTGGGGAGCAGCAGAGTGAATACATTTATAGGTTAGTAGAAGAAGTTTGAACAGGATGCGAAAACGGATAGGGAGCCAGTGAAGGGTCTTGAGGAGAGGGGTAGTATGAGTAAAGCGACCCTGGCGGAAGATGAGACGGGCAGCAGAGTTTTGAACCGACTGGAGAGGGGAGAGGTGACTAAGTGGGAGGCCAGCAAGAAGCAGATTGCAGTAGTCTAAACGAGAGGTGACAAGGGTGTGGATGAGGGTTTTGGTAGAGTGCTCGGAAAGAAAGGGGCGGATTTTACGGATGTTGTAAAGAAAGAAACGACAGGTCTTGGCGGTCTGCTGGATATGAGCAGAGAAGGAGAGAGAAGAGTCAAAGATGACCCCAAGGTTTCGAGCTGAGGAGACAGGGAGAATGAGAGAGCCATCAACAGAAATAGAAAACGGGGGGAGCGGGGAGGTGGGTTTGGGGGGGAAAATGAGAAGCTCGGTTTTGGTCATATTTAATTTCAGGTGGCGTTGAGACATCCAGGCAGCAATGTCATTTCTTGTAACACCAACAGTGGCCAATCCAGGTTACAAGTACCTGGCAAAATCCCAAAACGTACAATACATTTTATGCTGCTTATCCTAGAAATAAGCAGTGGATTTTCCCCAAGTCCATCTTAATAATGGCTTATGGACTTTTCTATTAGGAAGTTATCCAAACCTTTCTTAAACCCCACTAAGCTAACTGCTTTTACCACATTCTCTGGCAACAAATTCCAGAGTTTAATTACACGTTGACTGAAGAAATACTTTCTCTGATTTGTTTTAAATTTACTACTTTGTAGCTTCATTATGTGCCCCCTAGTCCTAGTATTTTGGAAAGTGTAAACAAGCAATTCACATCTACCCATTCCACTCCGCTCATTATTTTATAGACCTCTGTCATATCTCCCCTCGGGCATCTTTTCTCCCAGTAGAAGAGTCCTAGCCGCTTTAGGCCTCTTAGGGAAGTCGTCCCATCCCCTTTATCATTTTCGTTGCATGAATCGCTATTTTTAAAACCTATTTTACAGACGTTTATCTATGTAGTTCATCTGTAATGCATTCTATTCACAAGGGGGCGGGATTAGGGCGTTCCTAACACTTGGACGTTTTTCTGCCCTAATGGAACAAAAGAAAAACAACCAGGACTAAAACTAAGACATTTTGAGCTAGACCTGCTTCAACAACGACTAAGCCACAAAAAAGTGCCCTAAATGACCAGATGACCACTGGAGGAATAGAGGAATGACACCCCCCCCTTTACTCCCCCAGTGGTCACTGATCCCCTCTCAGCTCCCCAAAGAAGTGAAAGAAACAGTATATACCTGCCTCTATGACAGCCTCAGATGTTATAGCAAATCCTATTGGAGCAGCAAGCGGATTCCCTGGAGTAGCCTAGTGGTCGGTGCAGTGTACTATGGACTCAGGCCCATAATCCACTCTGTTACACTTGTGGTGAAAAGTGTACACCTTCCAAAATCCACCACTGTAGCCACATGGAGGAGTGGCCTAGTGGTTAGGGTGGTGGACTTTGGTCCTGGGGAACTGAGTTCAATTCCCACTTCAGGCACAGGCAGCTCCTTGTGACTCTGGGCAAGTCACTTAACCCTCCATTGCCCCATGTAAGCCACATTGAGCCTGCCATGAGTGGGAAAGCGCAGGGTACAAATGTAACAAAAAATAAATATAGGTGACACCTGCAGCCATAAGGGCTATTGTAGTGGTGTACAGTAGGTTTTTGGAGGGCTCACCATTCAATAAAAGGGAGCAACGGTTGTACCTGGGAACTTTTAGGTGAAGTCCACTGCAGTGCCCCCCTGCTCTGCTGGAATGCCTGTGTGGCCAGTCTACTAAGAATGTTGTCCCCCCCCACCCCCCAATGCCTTGTTTTTCGCTTGAACTTTTTTTTTTTAACTGAACCAAAAAAACTAAAGGCACAGAGCACAAACACATCTAACAAGTGCCCCCCAGTCCTAGATTACCATTAATACTTTGGAGCGAGACCAATTATTTGCAGTTTTGCAAATTGGTTAAAGCTTTATATTTTGAGTGAGTATATGGGTAAATCAATGTGATTGCTTTGATTTCTACTACTATGTTATAATAGGGGAAAGGGGTAGTTGTGTGCTTTTATGGAATTATATTGTAAATTAGTAGGTTTTATTGTTAATTGCCTTAGGCTAGTTTAGTGTGTTGATCGTCAGCATAATATCAAGTTTGAATAAATACATAAACATAAGCATTGCCATGCCGGGACAGACCAAAGGTCCATCGAGCCCAGCACCCTGTGTCCGACAGCGGCCAAATGAACAATTTGTCCCACCCATCCCAGAAATAGTGGATTATTCCCACTAGTAAATAAAATCTGGTCTTTGCCATCTCGAAAATGAAAAAAGGTTATGGAAAAATCCCCCCACCACCACCAAACACACACATGATACAGCAGTGGCGTAGTCACAGGTGGGCCTAGGTGGGCCAGGGCCCACCTACTTAGGGTTCAGGCCCACCCAACAGTAGCACACATTTAGTGGTAGCTGGTGGGGATCTCAAGCTCTGCCACCTGAAGACTTCCCCCTGATGGTAACGAAAACGCTACTGTCCACGATACCGGCACCTGCACATACTCCGTTTTCAGCGAATGCCTGCTGCAGACTGCCAAGGTGGAAAGAAGTGTTTTCCCGCCAGCTGAGATTTTTTTTTTGGTGGTGGTGGTGGGAGGAGGGGGGGGGGGAGGAGAACACTTGGTGCCCACCCACTTCTTGCCTAGGCCCACCCAAAATCTGTTGTCTGGCTACACCCCTGTGATACAGTTTAATACAACACTGAAGCTTCCTTGAAGCCATGTGCTTGTTTGAAAAGCAGAAAAATAATTTCTACTAAATTTTCTGTACCTTAACACAGCTCATTTTTATGCGTAAAAATAATCTATTGTTAGAGAGGATTATTCATGCTTACTGCAAGGGAACTCCCAGTCATGAGACTTCTCCTCAACTGACAAACAATTTATTGGAATGAGGGGATGGAGGGCAGAGTTTATTTGGCAATTTGTATACTTTTTTCCAGTCACAAAGAATAAGAAAGTATGCACTAAAGGCCAAGTTCATGATTTTTCAAAGCAGGCCACACACTGAGCTCTTTAACAAAGCATACAGAGCTCAAGCTACAGCTGATTTGCCACTGAACGCAGAGTTACGTATATAGACTGAATGGATGTGTGCATATCCATATTCCATTCGTATGTGTCAAAAGTTATAGAAAGATCTTTTGAAACAGGTCCAAATTTTCAATAGTGGGGGTAACGCGTAACAACACTAATTAAACCCAGCACTATTCAAACTTGAATGTCAGAAGCAAGGTATAAATCTGCATCTCACAGACCTCAGCAGTGACTTGTTTCACCCAGGATCGCAGTCCTGTGCCTCACTTTACTCTTCACTGGTCCAACTAATCTTTAATAATCATCTACTTATTTCTATTAATGTTAATATTCAAACACACTTATCTTTAATAAAAGGACTTGCAACTGACATGTGCCATGTTTCGCTGTGGGCTGCTTCAGGAAAAGCTCCTCTCAATTGTCTATTCAACTGTACCGCTCTTTCACCACCCTACTTGATTAATGTTGCACCACAGGCAGAAAGAGCGGCCATGCTGCTAACACACTGACATCCACACATCACACCACCTGCTCTGCTCCAAAATGATGGCAGTCTAACCCCTCCCACCATATGTAGTCAGCTGCAGTCACACCATCGCTCTTCCTACCACACTCAAGGAAACCCCCAGATTCCTCCAGCTGCCCTACTTGCAGGCAGAGCACTGAGCCCTGCCTTTTGGTTTTGTAAAGTTAGCATCCTTAAGTCATAAGCAAGAGGGGTGGGGGGGGGGGGGGGGGGAAGGAGATGGGAAGACAGAGTAGTCCCATAGCCTGAGTCAAGGAACCTACCAGTCTCCTTCTTAAGTGCAGAGAACTTATCCCTGCAGAAACTTCTCCCCCCCCCCACCCCTTTGCCCAACCAGCGGCTAGACTATGGCCTGGAAGCACAGTGACCGAAGCTTCATCAATGGGTGTAGGATTCTCTTGACTAGGGGAAGGTGGCCCGTAGACTATGAACAACCTGCAGACTGTGGTTCCAAGAGCCCATCAATTTTCCTGCTACCCTCTCCAGATGTTACCATACTGGAGATACAGATTACATTTGTAAGTTCCTGGCCTACACCTCTTCTAGTATAGTATAGTCTCTTTCATTCAGGGTGATGCTGTTCTATTGATTTTCTTTAGATCTTTCAGTGGCCTTTGATCTCTTTAGTTATTCATGTCTCTTAACGAGACTCTCTTCATTCGGTATTTCAGAGACTGTTCTTTATTCGTTTTCTTCTTTCCTCACTAACCAATCATTTAAAGTCTTAACCTCCTCCACTAAATCTAATCTTCACCCACTTCCATGTGGTGTCTCCCAAGGTGTAGCATTATCGCCACTTATTTCAAACATTTTCCTCAGTCCTCTTGCTCTTTTGATTCAAGAGTCTACTATTAGATCCTATATTTATGTAGATGACATTCTTCTTGTTTCTATCCAAGATCCTTATAAGATGGATCTTTCCGCTCGTCAATCCTGTCTTAATTCAGTTGACCACTGGATTAGCTCCAACAGTTTAGTTCTCAATCCTTCAAAATCTGTAGCATTCTGGATTACGGGTCATCCCACCCCTCAGTTGTTTGCACTCAAGTTTCCCTTCTTACCCTCGTGGAATCTCTGAAACACCTGAGGGTGATTTTAGATTCAGAATTTTTTTTTTTTCAGTACATTTATACCCCACCTTTTGCCACAGTGATGCGGCCCCAAAGGTTGCCTCTGTGGTTAGATGTTTTTTCCTTTATGTACTATTCAGCCTTTTTTGGATGATAATGCCTGCGCTATACTTCTTTACTCACTCTTATCCAGATTGGACTACTGTAACATTGTCTATGTTGGCCTTTCTACTTTTCTCCTTAAAAAAAAAAAACTCCAGTCAGTTCAGAATACCTCAGTATGTTTGCTTTCTCATGATTATGTCACTCCTCTTCTGAAATACCATCATTGGTGTCCTATCCCTTATAGGGTCCAACACAAGATTCTGACTGACTTTTAAGGTGCATCATTTCATGGATTCCACCTTACCTATCATCTATTACTGTTCCCTACTGACCTTCACATACCCTGCACTCTTCTGCAAATCAGTTCTCTGTTCTATCAGTATCCTGTTCCAAACTGGTATCAGTACATCATTCTGCTTTCTTTTTTTTTTTTTTTTTTTCACTCCCCATCCTCTGGAACTCTCTCTCCCTTGAGCTTAGGGCAGAGAGCTCATGCCTCAAATTTAGGGTGTCATTAAAAGCCCACCTTTTTACTCTGGCATTTACAGTGTTACCTCAGTTGGTTGATGGTCACGTGGTACACAGCCCTCATCTTTTACCCTTTCCCCCTTCCCTCTCTCCTTTTTCCTCCCATTCCTTCCCCTTCTCTTTCCTAAATGCAAGCTGTAGTACTTTTCAACATTGATAGTTTGATTACATGTTGTAAATTGCTTTGATTCCTGTTTTGAAAGGTGGTATATCAAGCTTTTTATAAACAAACAGTGATGTCACATGAAAAATGGCATTCTCTGTCTCCATCTGCTGGCAGGGTGGCATAAATCCATGTGTCTGGACTGATTCAGCAGGACATGGCAAAATGCATTTGAACAAAGGTAGTGTGAGACAAGTAAACGATTATACATCGCTTATCAGTTGTTTTTCTTTACTCCAGTGCTAATGACAATGTGTTGTCAACTAGTAAACATGTAAAGAGCACGAAAATCTCACTCCTTTTTAAAAGGTCTCAGAGTGAGATACAAATAATCAAGGGGAAAAAACCCACACACACCATAATTATTTGTAAAGAGAAAAGAAAAAAAAGACACTCCCTTTCAAAGCTGGAATATCAAAAATGAATTTAAATTCTGTATAAATCAAGACAAAATAATATTAAAGAATAGTTTTATTCAGCATATTTGGCACAAGGCTTACAAGAACAATTTTGTTCTTATTTCAAGTTTAAATACAACTAACAAGAAAATAAAAGCCTACTAATGCATTTCATACATTGCATGTGATATATGGAAAACCCAGGCACTGAAAAGATCTATCAAACAGTCAAAGTGCATGAACAATATTTTATCCCAAGTGCCTCGCAGAATCAGATTAAGGCACCACGCGAGACAAAATGTTAACTGGGCAGGCCCAATGTTCAACTGTGGTTTTGGAATGTACTGTACAAGTCTTCATTCTACTTTCCGATGATCTTGCTAAATACAACACTAAGGAATTCACAAAACTGGAATTATTTTTCTGAGTACATGCTTGTATTGAATGGAGAAACCTTTCCATTTTCCCAAGTAGTATGAACTTTTCAAGGATGACATTTCTCACCATCAAGAAGCATTTAACCTCAGTGGCATTCAACTCCTGGTTGCCCTTAGGCAGCCTAACAGCAGGCCATTCCTTGTCTTCCAAAGTTAAATGTTTCGGGGGGGGGGGGGGGGGGAATAACCCTCAGAAATCACCATTCTTATTATCGCAACTGGCCTGGAGGAAGCTTCCATGGAATGATTTTCTGCTTGCTATCCTAAAATTACACCACAACTGCTAAGTGGACTTATGGTGGCAGGTCAGCTGGTCCTAAACAGTTGCCTAATCTGCTTATCAGGAAGCCTGCCCTGCCTAGCCTTATTCTGATCTCTGACCTTTTGCAACAAGTACAAAGGTCAGAACATACCATCAACAGTACCTTTTCTAATGGGCTTTCCCAATAGAGTGTGAGTATGTAAATAGAAGATATAACCTTATGTGTTTCAAACTATATTAACTGGCACAATGCTTTTACACACCTTTTCAGTCTTTGAGGATGGAGTTTTGGAAAAAAATATGATACTTGTAAACAGTTTAGTTCATGCTTTGGTATACTCCAACTGCAGCAAATTAGTTCTGGCAAAGCCCCCCCAAATTCCAGTTACAGCTAAAAAGTGTTAAAAGGCCAGTTGCTAAATGGTTTTCTTAGTTTCTTATATAATTAGAAACAGTATGCGACATGTAGGATTTCAGAGGGTTTTTGTGGAAAGAAAAAAATACACATTCTTAAAGCTTGACTCGTGAATACTATATGAAGATAAACCCTTACTGTATTAGCTCATCTGTTTGTAAAATTACAGTCAAAGACGGAACAACATTAATGAAGGCAAAGAACATGCATAAATATAAGTTGCAGGCTGAAATGGCTATTACACAAGCCAAAAAAAAAAATCATGGATACATATTAGTTAAGAATCTTCTGCACATCATCAGAATAGCTTTCTTCTAATGGTCCATGAGCAATTGAAATACCAGCATATTTAACAGGATCTATTACAATATTAGCCTGCAACAACATTTACGGTCCAAAAAATGTGAAGTAGCAAGACTTTTTTTGCTGGCAGAAAATCCAGTGGGCAACTGGTGACAATATCAAGCTGTGAAGATAACGATGGGCGTGAAGTTGGGAGATCAGATCATCAGGAAGTTTTCAAAGTGCTCCACGGAGGAAGTATACTGTGGTGGTGGATATATGAGGGTTGAAACATCTCAGGGGAAATTTTGTTAATTCCGATGCCATGCAAAAGTGTGTCAAAATAAACCACGAAAGACCGTCCCTACAAAAGTCAACAATCGCAGGTTTTTGCAGGATCTCGGGTCAATCTGTATTACTTCAAAGAAACAAAGTCTCTACAAAATTACAGCATCTTGGGATATCTGGGAATTATCTGTGACTGCACAATGTGCTGTATCATAAACCAAATTAATATTAAGTCATTGTTCTTACTCCAAGCTACAGTTTACCAAAGCTTTTGTCTTAATGGAAAGCTTATGGGCTTCATTAACATTTCCCTTTGGTGTCCTGTTAAACGAATACAATATATCAACTGCAGATGAGTTATTGGCTCATTCGTTAGGTTTATACCACGAAGCAATTTAATACCGATGTATCTGCACTTGTGCTTCGACTTTCTGGCACTTGGTTGAGAACTAGTCTCTGCGCATTCACATCTTGCTGAAGCATTCTTTAGCATTCGTCCAAACCTGAATTCCCTACCAAAGAAAAGAAAGATTAAAAAAACCTTTTTGAACATTTAAGGATTAGAATTTTAGATTTTAAAACTCCCCTTTTTATATCCAAGCTCGAGGCGAGTTATTCAGGTACAACAGGTTCAGGGGCCTTTCATCACAGCCTTGTATATTCTTTAAAAAATGCATGGATATAAGAGTTTCTTTCAATGATCTACAGAACATACTCTATACTTCTTTTACAGCAAAATTTGTAAACTAATTAAGAATAAGAATGCGAAAAACAATTACAGAAATATTCATAAAGTCTTGATTGCATACGTCTTCACATCCTTTGCAACAGAAAACCCAAATTAGCTCCATTTTCAAAAAATTACCAATATAAGGTCCACGAAATGTTAAACTAACTCTACATGTTTCAGTTACACTAGCTTTAGATTGTAAGCTCCTTTGAGCAGGGACTGTCCTTCTATGTTAAATTGTACAGCGCTGCGTAACCCTAGTAGCGCTTTAGAAATGTCAAGTAGTAGTAGTAGTAGTAGCTGAGCTGACTGCAGTATTACTAAATGAAAAATCAAGCTTTTTGTTATATGAAATGAATCTGAAGCAAAGGTTTAAACATGCCAAACACGGTGCTGCTAAAAAAAACACCAGAAGGCTATAAGAAAATTTCAATGAGTTTGACTATCTCTTGAGATACCATCAGTTCCATTGTTGTAAAATGGAAAAAGGTTGGCACCTCTTCCAAACAGGCCGTTCCTTCCAAGTCAGTAGAAATGGGATAAAGAAACTGTTGAGGAAGGTCACTGTGAGGCCTAAGAACTGTAGAACTGGGGGAATTGGTAACTGTTCAACAATTTCCATATTACTCCCCAGAATGGCCTGTACGAGGTGGTGGCAAGTAGGAAGGCACTGCTGAAAAAATCCATATGATGTACTGCACAGCTTGCAAAGAAATACTTAGAGGACACTGCACATATGCGGCAGAAGGGTTTGTGGTTTGATGAGACCAAAGTAGAACTTTTTTGGTCTTGGTGCTAAGCAATAGGTGTAACATAACACAAAACATGGCACATCACCCTACTACCACCAACCCTACAGTAACGTAGTGGCATCATTATATTGTGGGGGATACTTTGTTGTAATGGGTACAGGGAAGCTTGTGAAGATGAATGAAAAGATATGTGGTGCAAAGTGTAGGCAGCTCCTACAGGAAAACATGTCCATCCGCCATTTACTTGATCTTTTAGCAGGCCAGCAATTCCACACAGGTAGCAAATGCAAAAATGGAGTGGCCTTCACAAGAAGAAAGTGAATGTTCTCGAGTGGCCCACTCAGAGCCCAAAATCCAATAGAAAACCTAAGGTAAGACTTGAAGGTTACAGCTCACAGACAATCCCCAACCAAACTGAAAAAATGTCAGATTTATGTTAAGAAGCATGGGTAAAAACTGCACCATCCCTCTGTGCAACCTAGTGCATTGCACAATTATTTTCTGAATATTCCTTTAATTTTTCTTTCACATTGAAAGTGCAGAGTATGTTGTGTAGATCAATGAAACAAGTTCATTTTGAACTGAAACTTTTATACAGAACGTGAAAAATGTACACAGATGTTAAGACTTTGCAAGGTGCTCACTGTAGTTGCCTGCTCAAGGCAGCTTATCCTATATAATAAAACGCACCTCCAACATTCTGAAGCTGACTGCATGGCTGAGGCATTCCTGCTCTCTGTATCCATCTCCTGAATTGACATCACGTACTTCCGGGTTCGTCACAAGCAGAAGTGACCAACCACACAAGGTTTCTCGGCTTCAGAATGTTGGAGGTGCATTCTATTAAATAGGATTGGTCAGTTCCTTGAAGCACAGCCAGAGCTCAGCGTCCTGCACAGTAACGCTCAGACACCAGAGAGAGAGGGGGGGGGGCCTGACACCAGAGATAGAGAGGGAGGGGGGGCATCTCTGTCACACACACACACTCTCTCTCTCACACTGTCAATGTCTTTCTCTCACTCTCACACACTGTCTCTCACACTGTATCACATTCACTCTCTATGTGTCACACAGTCACTCACACACTCTCTTGGTTTCATACACTCAGTCTCACAGAGAGTCTGTGTATCACACACTCTCTCTCGCACACACTGTAGCTGTGTGAAATACACTCTCTCTCACACTGTCTCTCACATACGCACTTGAACACACTCTCATTCTCACACACACACACACACACACACACTCTCTCTCTCACAGACACACTCGCACCCAGACTCACTCTCTCTCACAGACACACTCGCACCCAGACTCACTCTCTCTCACACACACACTCGCACATTCACTCTCTCTCTCTCACACACAGTCACTCTCACATACACTCTCTCAAACATACACACTCCAAGGAAAACCTTGCTAGCGCCCGTTTCATTTGTGTCAGAAACGGGCCTTTTTTTACTAGTATATATATAAAATACACACATTACTTCCATTTTGAAAATTATCCCAAAAATATAATGTGCACACCCCCAACCTCTGCTCTTAGGAACACTGCTTCAGACAGTGGAGAAAACAAAATTATACATATGCAGGCTGCACAGTCGTCATGAAAAAGGCAAGCTAAGGGGGTCTTTAACTAAAGCTTAGCTCGCGCTATCTGCAGCAGGGTCCATAGGAATAAAATGGGCCCTGCTGCAGATAACTCGAGCTAAACTTTAGTAAAAGACCCCCTAAGTATTTTTTTTACACTAAATTAAATATCGGGGGGGATTTTCTAACAGGTTATTAAAGTGCAAAAGTACTGCTTAATTTCTAGATCACAAGGCGATAATGGAAAAGTAGAGCAAAACAACTCATGGTAGTTGCTTTAAAATCTGGACACAATTCAAAATTAGTAGATGATGGAATGTGAGAACAAATTATGTCATCCAGTTTCTTCCTCTCTGGTTCTCTAGCACTACAAATAAGTCTACTAATTCCTACATAAACCAATACCAGTCCTCCCTCCCCCGGTCCTACCACTGCTCTCTATATCCGTCCCAAACAGGTTCTGCTAGTAGGCTTTTCTTCCTTGGAACCAAAATGAATGCATAATTAAGCTCCAGAACTCATTGCCAGAGGATGTGGAAAAAGCAGTTAGTGAAGCTGGATTTCCAGGAGCAAAATTTCATAAATCTTTAGTATGGTAGACTGGGGAAAGCGGTATGTAACTTTGCTACTTTTTGGGATCCTGCCAGCTTTTTCTGAAGTTCTACCTACTTATGGAAAAGGAGAGGAAAGACTACAAAATACTGAAAACTTCAATAATTGGCTCAAAGCTGGTGTTGGATGGAATTGTGACACTGAAAGATGCTGTGGACGGCTATGTAGAAAGTGATGAAAAAAAAAGCGAACTTGCTAAACAAGTACTTTTCTTCTGTGTTCATGGAAGAAAATCCTGGAGAAGGACCACGATTGGATGGTAAAAGTGCATATAAGAATGGAGAGGATATCGCACTGTTCACAGAAGAAAGTATTTTTGAACAACTTGAAAAATTGAAGGTGGACAAAGTCATGGGACCAGATGGGATCCATCCCAGGATATTGAGGGAGCTTAGAGAGATTCTGGCGGATCCTCTTAAAGAGTTGTTTAATAAATCCTTGGAGACAGGAAAGGTTCCGCTGGATTGGATAAGAACGGATGTAGTTCTTCTTCACAAAAGTGGCGACAAAGAAGAAGTGGGAAACTACAGGTCGGAAAGCCTCACTTTGGTTATTGGAAAAGTAATAGAAGCATTGCTGAATGATAGGATAGTGAATTTCCTGGAATCCAATGAGTTACAAGATCCGATGCAACATGGTTTTACCAACGGTAAATCATGCCAAATGAACTTCATTGAATTTTTTAACTGGGCGACCAGAGAATTGGACTGAGGATGTGCACTAGATGTAATCTACCTGGATTTCAGCAAAGCCTTTAACATGGTCCCTCATAGAAGACTCTTGAATAAACTTGAAAGGCTGAAGTTAGGACTAAAAGTGGTGAATTGGATTAGAAACTCCCAATCAGGTTTCAGACCAAAACTCAGCACTGAGATGGTCATAACCACCCTGAAAATGAAACTCAGAAACCTAATCTGCGAAGGACAGATTATATTATTACTACAATTTGATTTGTCATGCACATTCGACCTAGTAGACCACTCAACACTAATGACCATACTCGACAACATGAGAATATGAGAACTGGCAGCATGGTTCAATGGATTCTTCAGGTCCCGATCCTACAATGTAAAGATATCAAACTAGTTAGCAGCCTCTTGGACCCTGGATTGTGAGGTACCAATATCACCAATACTGTTCAATGTAATGATGGCAAGACTTGGGGGAAAAAACTGGAAGCAATGGACTTCAACCCATTTATATACGCAGATGATGTCACCATATACATACCTTTTAACAACAGAATCACAGAAATATTGGACAAAGTCAAAAAAGGCCCGGATCTTATGGAAGACTGGGCAACAACTTTCAAACTCAAACTAAACAGTGACAAAACCAAATTCCTGGTCCTATCCTGTCCACACAACCTCTCAGATCACCAAAACTTCACAATCAACAGTCAAACATACCAAATCCAGTCACAATTGAAAATACTAGCAATAATTCTAGATAAACATCTATCACTGGATAATCAAATATCAGCAGTAACATCAAAATGCTTCAGAACACTATGGAAACTGAGAAGTATAAGAGACTACTTCCCCAGACAATCGTTTCGGATAATGGTACAAGCGACGATACTATCACAACTAGACTACTGCAAGGCGGCACACATAGGATGTAAGGAAAACACACTAAAATCACCACAAACCATCCAAAACACAGCAGAAAGACTTATATTCAAGAAGTTGAAACATGAAAGAGCTACCCCCCTACTCAGAACACACACTGGCTACCAATCAAAGCTAGACTACTCTTTAAAGATAGCACCTTCATGTTCAAGATACTATTTGGAATGGCACCTGAATGCATGCAAGACATGACTGAATTATCCCCAAGAAATGGAAGCCCAGAAACCAGAAGTAACCTGCTGCTCCACCTATCCAACTGCAGGAACATAACATACAAAACCATCTACACAGCAGGTTTCGGCTACCTGGGATCCAAATGGTAGAACTCAATACCAAGAGCCACAAGAAGCATCACTACCTATCTCTAGTTCAGGAAAGAATTGAAAACATACCTCTTCAAAAAACTCTATAGCTAATCACAAAGGCCACAAAGGACCCCGTCGAGCCACAACTGTAAAACACTACAGCAATTTCAATGTAAACTGTAAGCCACTTTGAACCGAAACTTGTTTTTGGATAACAGTGGGATACTAGAATGCATAAATAAATAAAATACATAAATAAGCATAGACAGGGAGAGGGACCTCGAGGTGATAGTGTCCAAGGAACTTAAAGCAAAAAAAACAGTGTGACAAAGCGGTTGCCGTAGCCAGAAGGATGCTAGGATGCATCAAGGAGGAGTAACCAGCAGAAGGAGATATTGATGCCCCTGTACAAGTTGCTGGTGAAGCCCCACCTGGAGTATTGTGTTCAGTTTTGAAGGCCATATCTTGCTAAGGATGTAAAAACACTAGAAGCGGTCCAGAGGAAGGCGATAAAAATGATATGGGGCTTGAGCTGTAAGACATATGAGAAGAGACTGGAAGACCTGAATATGTATAGCCTAGAAGAGGGGATGGGGCGATATGATATAGATGTTTAAATACATGAAAGGTATTAACAGAGAAACAAATTTCTTCCAGAGAAGGGGAAATGATAAAACTAGAGGGCATGAGCTGAGGTTGTGGGGTGGTAGACTTAGGAGTAATGTCAGGAAATTCTTTTTCACGAAGAGGGTATGGTGGTGGATGCCTGGAATGCCCTTCCGAGGGAGGTGGTAGAGACAAAAATTGTGATGGAATTCAAAAAGGCGTGGGACGAACACAGAGGAATTCTATTTAGAAAATAGATGGTAGAAAACAAAAATAAATAAATAAATAACCCTTAAATGGCTGCAGGGGGTGGATGTGTGAGTGACGCTTAGACGACTACTCCGGCTGTAAAGAACTAAGGCTGGTGCCAGGCAGACTTTGTAGGTCTGTGTCTGTATATGGCAATCTAGTTTAGGATAAGCTGGAAAGGGCTTCAATGGCAACTTCAATGGCTGGGCAATCTTTTATGGTCTGGGTCCCGCAAATGGCAAGACAGATTTGGATAGGCTGGAATGGGTTTTGACGGCAACTCCAGTAGGTAGAGCATAAGGATAGAACCGGGCGGACTTCTATGGTCTATGTCCTAGAAACGCCAAAGAGAGACGTGTGAAAAAGTATATATCACATCACATTCATTGTTGATTTAATCATGAATTGATAAGTGTGACTGTTGGGCAGAATGAATGGATCGTTCAGGTTTTTATCTGCCATCACTTACTATGTTACCACTGAGTTGGATTGGTCAATATTGGAAACAGGATACTAGGGCTTCATGGACCTTTGATCTAACCCAGTATGACAATTCTTATGTTCTTATGGTGTGGTAAGTTGCCAGACTGCTGTGATTATTGCCATCCTGGTCATGAAACAGATGTTCCATTTCAGAAGCTGCACTGTTTGGCAGGGCTAATTCACCTTGCACAGACGAATAGATTCTGCTCCATGTTATGTTATATCATATCTTATAGTCTCCCACTACCTATTCAGTTCAGGGTGGATTACAGCTAAAAGAGATCATATCCAATATGTCTGGGAATCATAACAGCCAGATAACCTAAGTAATCAATTAATATTCACAATATACAACACCTCAACTTAAAACCCCTCCTCCCCCCCCCCCCCCCCAAAAACGCTTGTTTTGAGAAAAAACCCATTTGGATAGGCTCAAGTGGGCTTTGACGGCAACTCCAGTAGTTGGAACATAAGGACAGAGCCGGGCAGACTTCTATGGTCTTTGTCCCAGAAACACCAAAGAAAGACCTTGATCAAGTAAATAATATCACTTTCATTGTTGATTTAAATCTTGAATTAATAATGAATGTGACTGTTGGGCAGACTGGATGGACAATTCAGGTCTTTATCTGCTGTCACTTACTATGTTAAACATCTTCCTAAAAGACAGATAGTGTTGACAGATTCACAGTAGTTGAGGTAAGGAGTTCCAAATGGTGGCCATTTGATAATGGAGTGATCAACAGAAATGTCTGACTGATTTGATTACAGTTGGAAACCTCAAAAGAAATGGATTCTGAGTACTAGCTCCATGTAACAGGGCAACTAGATCTGTCATATAAGGAGTGTTTCCAGATGAAATTTTAAATACCATTATGCTCACCTTGAAGTAGATACCGACCATAACTGGCAGCTAATGTAATTTTAAGTAATAGCTCCTGAGTCACATCCTGATAGGCCAAAAATCAGTCTAACAGCCATATTTTACACGACTTGTAGATGGTCGATTAAAGTATTAGAACAACTAGACTGGAATAGTTCACTCTAGATAATACAAGTGACTGCACAAGCAATCTATAAGTATCTACAGAAAAAAATATTTTTTTATAGCTCTAATTTCCCTAGGGAGAACAGATTCACATCAATCATTAAGTGCAACATATCTTGTTTCAGAACATGACCCTACCCAAAGAAACTTGGTTTTCTCTTTAAGTCGATGTGTGGAAATCCAAGAATCTACTAATTTCATGCACAACTGAATATGAGACAAGGTCTCTGCCCAAGACAAAGAACATGGTAGAAGTACAGTTATGTCATCTGCATAAGTGAAGTACATAATCTTTAAATGATCTAAAAGCATACCTAATGTTTCCATTAACAAATTAAATATCACAGGAGAAAGAGGGGAACCCTGTAGGATCCCACTTAATGCCCTCTACTTATCTGATAGTACTCCATCTTTCTTAACCATGTAACTGTGGTTCATTAAGAAACCCTGTAACCAACCCAATGGATATCACATTGATGGAATATATTAATCATGATCTGCCAGACAACCAGGTCAAAGGCAGTAGAAAGATTGAATTATAAAATAACAGCACACTGTCCATTTTGTAATAAAACAAAGGCATAACATACATGGTTATTTGTGTCTAAAGATCAAAGTTTCATGGTGGGGAATTCAAAGACTTTATATACTATTTACTGCGTAAAACAGGACGAATATGTTAAATCTAGGAGTCAAAAACATGAAAACCCCCCACAAAGCCTACATCTTACGTGTTCAAAAATCGTAAAGCAATAGAGAAGGAGAATCTCCACAGGACTCTAGATGAGAAGAACGAAGCAGAGATGACCAAGGAGAGTGATGATATGAGACTCAGTCATCCACAAACAAGACGTGCAGATGTTTGAGATACAACGAGCTTGAGCAAACTTGAGATGTTAATTACTCAGAATTTTGAAATTGAAATGTCACAATTTAAAGGACCTTCGACACTGGCATTTTCGCTGAAACACGGTCTGTGTACGATCTCTGTGTACGCCATATATTTCGATTTATTAGTGGACTGAGTCTTGTATCATCATTCCCCTTGGTTATTTCTGTTTCATGCTTCTCAGACTCAAAAATCTCCATTTTCTTAGCTAAGGTGTCTAAGAATACCAAGAATATTGATGATATAGAATAAGTATTTTCAACAGTCAAAAAATCATAGGATGTCTTATGTTCTTAGCAAGACCCACCTTTTTACACATACTAATCTGCATGACTGCGTAGCTTATAAGGGCCTCTTTCAAGTCACGGTTCTTTTGCTCTTTAAAATGGTCAATATCTGCCCAAGCACTCTTCACAAAGTCACTGAAACGAACACAGAGTCAGCAGTTATTTAAACCCATCCATTCTCACCAGTATTATACCATTCTACCTTGATCACCACCTCCGAAATACAAGATGCTTTGAATAAAAGCAATGTTTAATAAGAATTCTCATTATTATTATATTTGCTTGGCAGGTGCAACATTGGAAGCCTATGTTGAAGTGGGGAACTAGCTTTTTAGGTGTAGATCAGTAGTAGGTATTTATTAGATATTTTTGAATGGTACAGTTAATTTTGATACTATATTTTTTAAGTAGCTATTGCTGGTTTTATTCTTTGCTATGTTTGTACATTTCATTGTTTTTATTTGTTGAACAATGTTTTGAACTGGTCTTGCTGTGAAAAGGCAATCTACAATTAAATTCATGAGATGGAGGTGCTTGTAGTCAGTTCGAGCTGTAGCACTGAAGTATACTTCAAAGCATTAGGGCCTTTTTTCCAGCTGGCATGCACCGGTACGAAGCACTGGCACCTTTTCCCTTCCTTCCAAAAATGTCATACCCACACCATTACATCTCTCACTCAAAATCTCCCAGTTTGTTCTTTCTTTCCATTGGTGCACCAGCTAGCCTCGAACCTGTGACCTTTAGATTCAGAGGCAGGCCACGTTCCAGGTAGAGCTATTCTGGGTTATCTTTGGTTATCCCACCCCCTAAGGTTGGCTCTGCATGAGTACCAGCACCTTTATTCCTACTGGTTATAATCATATTGCCTCATAAATGGTGACATTAAATCAGGAAACATCAAAATGGTAACGAGTGTTTGAACCTTGCAGTTTGCACAGTGTCTCCCGCAAGGGGAGGGGGGGAAGAGGGAAGATAAGGGAAGGGGATAGGATAGTTAGGGGGGGGGGGGATTAGGGAAGGGTATGATCAGAAGATTTAAGGTTAGCCAGGGGGGAGAAGGGGCAAAAATTAAACGTTTGAAGATGATGTCATGTACAGTGGGGGAAATAAGTATTTGATCCCTTGCTGATTTTGTAAGTGTGCCCACTGACAAAGACATGAGCAGCCCATAATTGAAGGGTAGGTTATTGGTAACAGTGAGAGATAGCACATCACAAATTAAATCCGGAAAATCACATTGTGGAAAGTATATGAATTTATTTGCATTCTGCAGAGGGAAATAAGTATTTGATCCCCCACCAACCAGTAAGAGATCTGGCCCCTACAGACCAGGTAGATGCTCCAAATCAACTCGTTACCTGCATGACAGACAGCTGTCGGCAATGGTCACCTGTATGAAAGACACCTGTCCACAGACTCAGTGAATCAGTCAGACTCTAACCTCTACAAAATGGCCAAGAGCAAGGAGCTGTCTAAGGATGTCAGGGACAAGATCATACACCTGCACAAGGCTGGAATGGGCTACAAAACCATCAGTAAGACGCTGGGCGAGAAGGAGACAACTGTTGGTGCCATAGTAAGAAAATGGAAGAAGTACAAAATGACTGTCAATCGACAAAGATCTGGGGCTCCACGCAAAATCTCACCTCGTGGGGTATCCTTGATCATGAGGAAGGTTAGAAATCAGCCTACAACTACAAGGGGGGAACTTGTCAATGATCTCAAGGCAGCTGGGACCACTGTCACCACGAAAACCATTGGTAACACATTACGACATAACGGATTGCAATCCTGCAGTGCCCGCAAGGTCCCCCTGCTCCGGAAGGCACATGTGACGGCCCGTCTGAAGTTTGCCAGTGAACACCTGGATGATGCCGAGAGTGATTGGGAGAAGGTGCTGTGGTCAGATGAGACAAAAATTGAGCTCTTTGGCATGAACTCAACTCGCCGTGTTTGGAGGAAGAGAAATGCTGCCTATGACCCAAAGAACACCGTCCCCACTGTCAAGCATGGAGGTGGAAATGTTATGTTTTGGGGGTGTTTCTCTGCTAAGGGCACAGGACTACTTCACCGCATCAATGGGAGAATGGATGGGGCCATGTACCGTACAATTCTGAGTGACAACCTCCTTCCCTCCACCAGGGCCTTAAAAATGGGTCGTGGCTGGGTCTTCCAGCACGACAATGACCCAAAACATACAGCCAAGGCAACAAAGGAGTGGCTCAGGAAGAAGCACATTAGGGTCATGGAGTGGCCTAGCCAGTCACCAGACCTTAATCCCATTGAAAACTTATGGAGGGAGCTGAAGCTGCGAGTTGCCAAGCGACAGCCCAGAACTCTTAATGATTTAGAGATGATCTGCAAAGAGGAGTGGACCAAAATTCCTCCTGACATGTGTGCAAACCTCATCATCAACTACAGAAGACGTCTGACCGCTGTGCTTGCCAACAAGGGTTTTGCCACCAAGTATTAGGTCTTGTTTGCCAGAGGGATCAAATACTTATTTCCCTCTGCAGAATGCAAATAAATTCATATACTTTCCACAATGTGATTTTCCGGATTTAATTTGTGATGTGCTATCTCTCACTGTTACCAATAACCTACCCTTCAATTATGGGCTGCTCATGTCTTTGTCAGTGGGCACACTTACAAAATCAGCAAGGGATCAAATACTTATTTCCCCCACTGTATACTTCAGCGTTGAGGGGCTGACTGCTAGTTATGTGTTTTAGTTATATCAAGTGCTTCCTATGTACAGATTTCATGCTATTTTGTCTTCAATAAAATTGTTGAAACATAAATCAGGAAACATGCAAAATGAGGGTAAACCAAATCATTTAGGGAGAGGAGGTTTATCCTTCAAGAGACACATATTGTACATCTCTTCTCTGTGAAACACTTTGATCAGCACAGTTAGAAATAAAGGGTGCAAACACCAACAGAACAAGACCTTTGCAAACTGCAAAAGAAAATTATTGTGCTGTCATATTTAAAGATACCTAAATATTTCCACTGAGTACCTCAATATAATTTATTAATGTCTTTAACAGCAGGGCATTTTTTGTTCCGGTATTCACCGGTACAGCATACTGGCAACTTTTTACCGTCCGATTCCTCTCACCAGAGAAAGAGGGGGGGGCGGCCCAGTACTTCCTTCCCATATAGCGTACCTGACATCCCTCTCTCGCCTCAATACTCCCCAGGGTTCCACACCCCTCCTCTCCCACTAACACTCTGTCAGCACACTTACTTGCCTGAGACCTGATCCGCTGCACTGACGCCAGAATTTTTCTGTGCCATGGCCTGCCCTCCTTCTGATGTAACTTCCTTCTTACTCAAGGGCGTGCCGTGGCAAAGGGACGTTCCGGACGTCAGGCCAGAGGATCAGGCCTCAGGAGAGTAAAGGACTCGGTTTCCTCTTCTTATAGAATTGCAGCAGACAACAGTGTTAGTGGGAGAGAGAGGGGGGTGTCCCTCTCCCAGTCCTGGGGGGACTCCCACTCCGTCTTCTACAGAAAGATCTGAAAAGCATCTAGAGGGTCTTTAGTAGGTTTTGTTGGGCTGGTAAGAAGCCCAAGGTACATTTATCTCTTATGCTGGGAGGCTGGGCGCAGGGAGGTTTGGGGCTTCCCGATTTGTATCTGTATAATCAAGCCTGCTTACTGTGTCACCTGGGGGACTGGTTTTGCCAATCCCAGGTGTTCACTCCGACTGATTTAGAACAGGAATATTTCGCTCCTTACGATTTCTTCTCACTATTGCACCACCTCCCTAGCCAACTCCCATGCCACTTTAAGCATTGTATGTTGCTCCGCCCACTACGGGAGGTATGGGGGATGTTGGTGAAGAGGTTGGGGGGGGGAGCTCATTAGCGTCTGACCAATTGACCATTAGAGGCAACATTGCCTTTGAGCCGGGCATTGGTAACCCCACGTTCCTCTCTTGGGAGAGGCATGGCATTACAAGGGTGGAGCACTTGCTGGGAAGGGAGGGAGTTATACTAGAATACGGAGAGTTGCAGACCAAGATTGGGGGAATTGCTATGCGTATGCCCAAGTTAAACATTATATTGCTGCATTAGACCAATCCCTATTGGGAGCTCGCCTCGGGCATAGGGTGAGACAATTCTTTTAGGAAACGGAGATCATGGAGCTGTCGGTCTCGGGACTTCACAGGTCGTTAGTAAAAAGGGATCCCCCAAAAAATTATTCGGTAGTTAAAGACAGGTGAGAAAGAGAATCGGGTTCCGTTTTGGTGGGATGGGATGTTGGGGCTACGCTACGGGGTAGTCCAAGCCTCACGCTAGACGAGAGATTGCGAGAATGTGGTTACAGGGTAGTCATGCAAGCATATATGACTAGACAGCAGCTAGCCCATGTGGGACCCTCGGGGGATAGTGCGTACGTCAAGTGTGGCCACCAACCTCATTCATTTTTTCATGCATTCTGGGCTTGCCCCGGGGTACAGGCATTTTGGGAGCGTATTAGGAGATTTATGATCAAAATGCTGGGCAGAGATGTAACTGGGACCTGGGACCAATTCGTGCTGGATACGCCCTTGGCCTTCTGCTTTTTGTCTAGAGGGGCTCACCTCCTGTGTCGAAAATTGAACCTGGTGGTCCGGAAAAATATCCTACAGTATTGGACAGTGCCGGAGCCACCGGCTTTTTGACACTGGAGGAATCAGGTGCATATGCTGGCATTGTGGGAGGCAAGCGAGGCGAAGGGATCCCCGAAACGCATGGTACGATTCACGCAGATCTGGAGTCCCCGGGGGAGAAGTTTGCTCCTCAATACTATATAATACTGAGCTTTATAGGGATCTATTGAAGATTAAGCTGTTAAACCATTAAGGTTCCTAGGGGGGGGGATTCCCCTGGGCTATCAGAGCACAAGCCTAGGGGGACGTAGGGTGGGGGTAGGTAGGGGGGTAATAGGGAGGGAAGGGTAGGAGAGCATAGGGGGCTAGAGGTTGGCGGGCTACGGTTGGGGGGAGGTTTTTCTTCTATTATAAACATTAAAGTTCTTTTACCAAACTGTTTATATTGTTGGCCAAATTGTACTGAGGCTAAAGATTTTGCTTGTTATTTGTGATGTACAGCTAGTCATCAATAAAAATTGTTTAAAACTAAAACTTTGTGTCTGAAAGATTTGTCACCATGTACAGAATTGCATTACAAGTATGAGGTTAAACAACTTTAGCATCACTATATTCAAACTATGTGACGCTGCACAGCTAGTACTAACCTTCAATGAATTATAAAAGCAATATGAAACGTTTCAATATTTAATGAAACTAATCCTGCTGATACTGCAGCAGCAATTGTACCTGCTCTCCAGGTTTTTAGCCTTCAACTGTTTCTCTTCTTCTTCTATCTGTTCTTCTAATGCTTTTATCTTTGCTTCTCTTTGCTCTGGAGTTTCCTGTCCAAACAACTTGCTGGTCATCCCTTTCAAAGAGAAGGTCCGCACAGTCTAGAGGTAACCAGAGAAGAGTATAAATACATGATGTATACTTTATAACACACTTCTACGGTTGCTCAAGTGACATTACAAAAGCTACAATGGTTTTATTTGCTAAAATGTACCAATCGACTAAGGATTGTGTGGAGGAGTGGCCTAGTGGTTAGGGTGGTGGACTTTGGTCCTGGGGAACTGAGGAACTGAGTTCGATTCCCACTTCAGGCACAGGCAGCTCCTTGTGACTCTGGGCAAGTCACTTAACCCTCCATTGCCCCAGGTACAAATAAGTACCTGTATACAATATGTAAGCCGCATTGAGCCTGCAGTGAGTGGGAAAGCGCAAGGTACAAATGTAACAAAAATAAAAAAAAATAAAATAAAATCAGCACACAAAAGGCGAGGAAAAGTTCAACCACAAAGGTCAATGTAAGTAAGAAAAAGTGGAGGGATCCCAGGCTAACAGTGACCAAAAAATTTTTATTTTAAGGAAATGAACTAAAATTAAAAAAAAAAAAAAAAAGTAATCAGCCCACTGAAGAATTAAAGCCACACGAAGCTCACAAAAGTCCAGTCAAGTTTCAATTCAAGCCTAAGCTTGACATGTTTCAGCGCTCCTACCTATCTCGGGAGGCACATAATCTAATCAATCATAATCTGGACATGAAACAATGTCCTAGCAGCAGAAGCGACCATTACAAGAACCATAAAACAAAAGAGAAGGCCACAAAGCCTACAATTCCTGGACTAGTCTGGTGCTAATGCTAAGGGATGCCATGCTTGGGTCTGAGGTATGCCAGGCAGAATTTGGGGCATCAGTGACAAGCATCACCGTGGCATACCACTTGCATATCTTGAAGCTATTAGGAGTCTTCAGTTTCTGGGACTTCAGTCATAAAATAAACATCAAATGATTCAATGTTGAAAAATAATCTCTGTGAAGCTTCTTGTTGCTGGGGCAGACTGTAGTTGCACTAAAAATCAAGAGAACAACTACTCAACAGAAAATCCTAATCAGGATCTTCTAAAGAAGAAAAAAGGATATGAAAGATGGCAACTCAACAAAAAAAATGTAACAAAAGTTCCGAAAATAGCATATAGGGGGAGGGGGGAGGGAGTTACCTCACCTGCAGACTAAACAGAAACATGACCTTTCTTTGGGCCCCATGGAAAAAGAAAAACTGTGACAAAAAGCCTTGAATATCTGCCATTCTGGAAAGCTCTGGCAGCCTGGACATCTTTGCTTACTATGTCTCTGACCCCAGCTCCGTTGAATGATGCCATTCACTTGTGAGAACTATACAGTAGTGTGGAAAAAGTTTTTCCACCCCTCCTGATTTACCCTATTTTTATATATACGTTACAGTGAATGGTTTCTGATCTTTAAACAAAATGTAACATAGTAACATAGTAGATGACGGCAGAAAAAGACCTGCATGGTCCATCCAGTCTGCCCAACAAGATAAACTCATATGTGTATACCTTACCTTGATTTGTACCTGTCTTTTTCAGGGCACAGACTGTACAAGTCTGCCCAGCAGTAGTTCCGCCTCCCACCTCTGGCACAGACCGTATAAGTCTGCCCTCCACTATCCTCACCTCCCAACCACCAACCTCTCTTCCCCCACCTGTAATATTAGACAAAGGGAACATGAGTAAACACCGTTTTTAAATTATTACTTTATATGAAAAAGTAACTGCCCCTTATTCAATCAACCAATGGGACCTAATTTAATTGATTAGGTTCAGCTGATTGAACACAGCCAATCCTGCTGAATGTAAACCTCACTATATACTGGACCTTACTGTGACAGTGAAGTAGTTACCTCAAGGTTTTAACAAGAACACTATGCCACAATCAAAGGAAATTCCAGAAGAGATCAGAAAAGAAGTTGTTGAAATATATCAGTATGGAAAGGTTTACAAAGCCATTTCTAAACTCTGAGACTCCACCAAACCACAGTGAGAGCGACATTATCTCCAAATGGAGGAGTGGCCTAGTGGTTAGGGTGGTGGACTTTGGTCTTGGGGAACTGAGGAACTGAGTTCGATTCCCACTTCAGGCACAGGCAGCTCCTTGTGACTCTGGGCAAGTCACTTAACCCTCCATTGCCCCATGTAAGCCGCATTAAGCCTGCCATGAGTGGGAAAGCGCAGGGAACAAATGTAACAAAAATAAAATAAATAGAGACAACTTGGAATAGTGGTAAATCTTCTCAGGAGTGGCTGGCCTGCCAAAATTACTCCAAGAGTGCCGTGACAACTCATCCAGAAAAGTCACTAAACATCCCAAAACAACATCCAAAGAACTATAGGCCTCTCTCTAGACTCAGCTAAGCTTAATGCTCATGACTCCATAATAAGAAAATGACTGGGTAAAAATGGGATTCATATGAGAGCAGCAAGGTGGAAACCACTGCTATCCAAGAGTAACATCAATGCTCATCTCACTTTAACAAAAATACACCTGGATGATCCCTAAGCCTTCGGGGATAATGCCATTTACAGTTTATTTAGAATTGGATATATCACAGTTAGGTGTGGCTGACATAGTGGTTTACAGAGTATGCAATAAATAGGAAAAAATAAATACGGGGGGAAAAGAAAAGTTACAAGTGATCCATATAAGAGCACAAATTCTACAGCTTAACTGTTTGATCCAGGCTACAGCTCTATGGACAGATGAGTCAAAAGTGGAACTCTTTGGATAAGTGGCCTAGTGGTTAGGGTGGTGGACTTTGGTCCTGAGGAACTGAGTTTGATTCCCACTTCAGGCACGGCAGCTCCGTGTGACTCTGGGCAAGTCACTTAACCCTCCATTGCCCCATGTAAGCCGCATTGAGCCTGCCATGAGTGGGAAAGCGCGGGGTACAAATGTAACAAAAAAACAAAAACAAAAACATAGGTCCCATTATGTCTGCAGTAAAGCAAATACAGCATTCCGTAGTAAGATCATCATGGTGATAATGTAATGGTGTGGGGATGTTTTCAGTGGTGTTGCTAGGTGGGGCCACGGTGGACTGGGCCCCCCAAATTTGCTCTGGGCCCCTAGTTGGCTGGCAGGGGTCCCCAACCCCCACCAGTTGAAGACTTTGTCCAGCGCTGGTCTGCGGCAGCGCTGCCACATTGCTTGCCCTGCTCTCTCTTCCCCTCATGTCAGGCACGCTCCTTTTAGTGAAGTTGAGCGTGCTTAGTTTCACCAAAAGAAGCATGCCGAACGTGAGAAGAAAAAGAAGAGCAGACAATGCGGGGCGCTGGAGACCAGCAATGGATGAAGTCTTCAGCTGCTGAGGGTTGGGGACCCCCGCCAGCCAATGTATTTGCAGCGGTGGTGCTTCAGCTGGCGGGGGTTGGGGACCCCTGCCAGCCAAGATGTTACAGCGGCGGCAGTGGACAGCAGGAGGTGGGGAGGGCGGCGGCGACCAAAATGTGCCCCCCCCCCCACCACCTTGAGCTTTGGCTACGCCCCTGGATGTTTTGCTGCCTCAGAACCTAGAAAACTTGCCATTATTGAAGGAACCATGAATTCTGCACTGTACCAGAAAATTCTTAAGGAGACAAGTCCAGTTATTTGTCCATGACGTGAAGTGTAATTAGGTTATGCAGGAAGACAATGATCCAAAATACAAAAGCCAGTCTACATCTGAATGGCTGAGGAGAAACAAAATTTAAGTTTTGGATTGGCCTAGTCAATGTCCTGACTTGAACCCAAAAGATATGCTGCAGAAGATCTGAAACGAGAATGTGTCTGAATTAAAGCAGCTCTGCAAAGAAAAGTGGGCCAAGATTCCTCAAAAGTGATGTGAAAGACTGATATCAAATTATAGGAAGCATTTGGTTGCAATTATTGCTGATACAGGTAGTGCAACCAGTTAAGTACAGAGGGCAGTTACTTTTTTGCACAGGTGATATGGCTTTTGGATAACTTGTTCATTAAATAAATGAAGTAATAATTTAAAAACTGTAATGTGTTTACTCAGGTTCCCTTTGTCTAATATTACATTTTGTTTCATGATAAGAAACCATTCACTGTGACATATATACAATAACAGGGGAAATCAGGAGGGGAAAAAACTTGAGGGACAGCTCTCCTCATCACATTTATAGAATGCACATTCAACAACCACTCTCATAAGAACATAAGAGTAACCATACTGGGTCAGACCAATGGTCCACCTAGCCCAGTATCCTGTTGGAAAACCAAAGGTCCATCTAGCCCAGTATTCTGTTTGGAAAAAAGTGACCAAGCCAGGTCACAAGTACCTGGCTTGGCCAAGAGAGCAGTGATACATACCAACCAAATCACTCCAACAAAAATTTTGGTTGCTGATGGTGCAGTAAAGGTCCAAAGTTATTAATTTGAATTGTAGGCCCTACCTGCAGCCAATGAAGCACTTTCTCTCTTCAACAGCCCTGTCAACATCCTTGCTGCCATATTTTAAATAACTTGCAACCAAGACATTCTTGACTCAGCAAGAGCTGTCTCATTCAAATAAGGTTTTAACTGCTTTACAAGGTGACACTTGTAAAGCGAAGATAGTTACCTGAAGCAGGTATTCTCCAAGGACAGTAGGCCTTATATTCTCACAAGTGAGTAATGTGGTGCTTTGTTGCCCAGTCTGGAGCTTTTAAGAAGCTTAACAGAGCTTTGTGGAATGTACGACATGCTCCACCGCTCAAGTGCAAGTGCCTTCCCGCCCTCCGCGAGAGCACACACAGTTAAATACTACAGCATATTAAAAAAAGGAAACAATAGGAGACAAATCCAAGGGGAGGTGGGAGGGTTTGTGAGAATATAAGGTCTGCTGTCCTTGGAGAATACCTGCTACAAGTAAGTACCTTCTCTTTCTCCAAGGACAAGCAGGCTATTAATTCTCACAAGTGGGGTATCCCTAGCATCCAGGCTCACCGAAAACAACAAACATTGGTCGATTGGGCCTCGCAATGGTGAGGATGTAACTCAGATTAACCTGAAACTATATACAAACTGAGTGAGAGTGCAGCCTGGAACAGAATAAAATGGGCCTAGGGGTGGAATTGGATTCTAGACCACAGATTCTGCAACACTGTCTTCCCAAACCGACTGTCGCGTTGGGTATCCTGGTCAAGGCAGTAATGAGATGTGAATGTGTGGACTGAAGACCACGTCGCAACCTTGCAAATTTTTTCAATGGAGGCTGACCACAAGTGGGCTACCAATGCAGCCATGGCTCTGACATTGTGAGCTTTGACATGACCCTCTAGGGTCAATCCCAGCCTGGGCAACTTGCCAAAAGACCTCCTAGATGAGGAGGCAGATGCAGAAGGCGCCTGGTGGGACAGAGAATTGATGGTATCAGTGTACTTCTTGATTTGGTCAGTGACTTCCTCAACCTTCTCTCTAAAATGGTTATTCCCCCAGCATGGGGCATCCACCAACCTCTGCTGAACTGACTGTTCCAAGTCAGAAACATGCAGCCATGAGAGTCTGCGCATTGCTATGCTTTTCAGCAGAGATCCTGGGAGGAGACTCATAGTCCAGGACCTTGAGCATCTTAGTCCTAGCCTCATCCTCCACCTCCAAATGAAATGGAATAGCCTCAGCCATTTCCTTAACAAACGTTTCTCCTTTCAAGCGGAGGGGAAGGCTCAGAGGGGATGCCATAGGACTCTTCTTCAAAAAAGTACCTTGGATCCTCCTCTGACTTCCATGAGCATTCTTCATTGGTGTCAGACAAACACCGCAACTTAGAGAAGCCATGTCCTTGAGAGGGGCGTCAAGGAGTCAGCTCCTGCCTAGACTCTGGCGAAGCTTCCTCCACCGACATCGAGGGGATACAGGCTTAGGTGGCAGTCGACACCAGGGCCACACGTGGCTCCAACATCAGAGGCTGCACCACAGGCCATGGGACAAATGGGGTGGCATGGCAGGCACAAGTACCCCAGATACTGATGCACACCATTGCAAAAGGCCATCCAGCAGCTCAAGGAGCAAGGCCTGGATACGCTCATTGAGGGCAGGCACCAGGAAAGACTGAGGTGCTGGCTCCGAGACAGGATGCAGAACTGTGGGGACAAGATGGAAGTTGGGTCCTGGCTGCCTGGAGATAGATGGATCGGTACCTCCTGAATAGAGTGGGAGCGACCCTCCTTGCAGACGCTTCTTGGGTGCCGAATTCCTCAATGCTCCGGAGGTCCCAGCACCATGAATTGAGGACAACCGATGCCAATGCTTCTTGGCCTTCGTCCAGAGCTCGGCATTGGGACTCATCGGTGCCGACAAGGACGACGTCAAATCCTCACGTCACCTCGGGGTCTGGTCTGACACCAGCCGGTCCCGGGGTCCCTGCTCAGCAGTCGGCATCGAGACAGGTGGAGACCCACTTGATGCACTACTGCTCCCAGTGGTCATGTCTTTGCCAGAGATTGTCCGATTGCACCGGGTACAGCACATAAAGCCACTGGGTACTTTAGTGGACATGGACGGAAAAACCTCCACAGCCAAATCAAAAGACGAGATGGTACCTGAAAAAAGGGGCAAGGCACCAGAAAAAAGTCAAGGGAAAGACCTGACTGAAGATGAAGCCTAAACGCGACCTAAGTCACAAAAAATAAAGGAAACTTAAAATTGGGCAAAAACGAACTAAAAGTGTGCAGGGAGAGAACCAAAGACCTGAAACAGGCACAGCAAAAAATCACGAAAAAAGTCAAAAAGGCACCAAAACACGAGGCTCTTCCAGACTGGGAGTGAAGAGAAATTACAAATGCAACCTCTCCTCATGGTAGTAGAATAACAACTATGGTAACCATGCCCTTGTGGTGGGCGGAAATACACTTACGCATGCGCGGTGGAGCTTGTCTCACCCTCCATAAAGCTCTGTTAAGCTTGTTATAAGCCCCAGACCGGGCAACTTGTGAGAATTAATGGCCTGCTTGTCCTCAGAAAATAAGCTTTTATAAAATGTGGGGGTGGGGAAGACATCCTGTGCAAAATGGGGCTCAATATGACTGCAAAGTTTAATTCAAACTCATGATGGCTTCTTGTGCATTTGGGACACATAAACCAGCAGAATCCTGTGACTGATGTATGGATGACACCAAACTGAAAGGGAATCTGATGATTATTATATTTGGTCCAGTTTTAGAAGCCACATCCTCGAAAGACAGAACTGAGGCAATTCAAAGGGTGTCTCTCACAAAATATGCACGGTAACATGTAAGGACCTACTATGCATACCATGGAGGAGAAAAAGAAGAGTGGGAATAACAGAGATTCCAATAACTCAAACATGCACAAAAAGAAAGAAATATTTTAGTTAAAAGGTAGGTCTAGAACAAGGGTTCAAAATATGAGGCTGGAGGGAACAGCAATTTCACAGAAAGGCCAGTGAGTGCATTTTAGACCATACCTAGGTGGGTTTATAGATTTTAAGACCTAAGACAAAAACATCTGTCTTTTTTTTTCCTATACAGTCTTTGTACAATTTATGCCATCGTCATTACAGTCCCGTGCAATGCCTATTTTACTTCAAACAGCCTTTAGCAAAGATTGCAGTTCCGCATTTGCACTTGACTGATAAGTGCTTCATGAAGCCTGGCCTGTGCAAATACTATAAATCATCTTCTGTAAATGATTCAGAATCACTACACTGCGTTACCTCAGAACAGTGTCAGCAAGCTACACATTAAATGCCATTTATGTGTCACTTCTTAAGTAGTCTGGCTTCACTTCTTAAGTAGTCTGGCTCTCCAGAACCCGGGACCTGGATAAGGAAAAAGAAAAGAGACCTACCCCTGTCGCCAGCTCCTCACACTGCTGTTTTTTAGTGGCCAGATCCAGAGCTGCCATCTCCAAATCATACTGCATCAGCTCATGTTTCCTGCACACTGCCCTAAAATCACAAATATTGAAAGACTGGATATATAATACTTTATTTTGCTACTTTCTTCCTTTGACAGCTGATGCAAACTTTAACAAGCATCTCTTTCCTCTCAGTCTAAATGCAGTTTATTGTTGTAATCAGTCAGAAAATCAAAAGGCATCATCTAAGAAACTGTCACATTACAATTACTCCTTAATTCGTAATTTAAATGTAAAATCCAACACTGCATGTCAAATTTACGTTCAAAAGGCTATCAGCTAGTTTTGAGTGATGCCTTTTCATCTGCATGTAAAATATTCCATTTGGTACCTTCTCTTTGCCATTAGATGTGGCCAGCGGGAGGGGGGAGAAAAGGAGGGACCTGGCACCACCAGGTTTGCACTTGCTCAAAAGAGCCCTCAACCCCAGGTACTGAACAAAACCTAAAAATTAGGCTTGGAGGCCTAGCCAGAGCTGCTGCTGTGTGTGACCACCACCTGCTGAGATAGAGAACATACTGGGGAGTTTCCGGCAGCACATGACCACATATAGGGAGGCAAAAGTTTGCTCTCTATCTCCACCTGCTGGTAGATGGACACAACCCACCAGTCTATGGATTGATCAGCTTGATGATATGGAAAGATCCTTTCTCAGTGTGGTCACCAAAGTGAAGATTTTACAACATATTAATAAGATGCCCCAAAAAACCAAACATTTTATTGGGCTAACTGGGTTATCATGTCACTATTTTAAGGCTAGTAGAACCTTAAAAAAGAAGGCCACACAAAAAGAGGGGGGTCTTTTAATCTCATGGCAGTATGAAGTCTGAATGGCACTACTGGAGACTTCTCAAGCTATGTCTCCACAGCAAAGCTAGTCTTTATTAATAGTATCATGAAGGACACAAGGAAGTCTACTTGGAAGGAAGGAGAGTATCCCCAGTCATTGCAAAGTCCCCCCGGGAGCCAGACTCACAGTGTACACATACCATGTTCTGCAATTCCCAGCCAAAAAGCTGTCACTCTTAGAGGGGAAGGGGGTGCTGAAAAACATGGCTAAAAACTGGGGAAGTTGCAAAATGAAGAATCATGACAACCATGCCATAGGCACGGCTGGTTCTGATTAAGCTGGAAACCCTAAGGAGCAAGAGGAAACTGCTGTTCCCCTCCCCCCCCAAAAAGCGAGAGATCTCTACAAACCACTTTTTGACTCTGCCCATCAATTACAGGTCAACAGTGTTGACCTTGCTACATATGCGATCTATTAATATCATCTCCATCATTTCATAACTTGCAAGTTAACTTCCAGAGTCAAAGTACATTAAAGTATGATTTTGGCAAATACATTTCATTTAGATAGCAGTTTCTATTGTGGCTTCTAATATACAGCAGTTTTTTTTTTAACTAACTAGAAAGGGGAACATATTTGATGTTTCAAAACTATAGAACCATACTTAGTACAAAGTGGTCTGATGAAGGTTCTGCAAACTTTAAAAACTGGATTATAAAAGAGTATTTTTCTTTCAAATTTGAAAATGTATTTAGTGGATAGTTAGAGGGATAGGAATCAAATTATTGTGCGTTATTGAAGTCTGGAAGGGCTTCTTGGTCTATTAAAATTTTAACCTTGGCATCTCCTTGTTTTAAAGGAGTTAAATTAAAAAGATACTTTCAGGCTTATTTTCGAAAGAGAAGGGGGCCCATCTTTCAACACAAATCGCAAGATGGGCGTCCTTCTCACAGGGTCGCCCAAATCGGCATAATCGAAAGCCGATTTTGGGCGTCCTCAACTGCTTTCCGTCACGGCGACGACCAAAGTTCATGGGGGCGTGTTGGAGGCAGGACTTGGGCATGCCTAACACATGGGCGTCCTTGATCCATAATTGAAAAAAGAAGGGCGTCCCTGATGAGCACATAAACGACCTTACTTGGTCCTTTTTTTGTTACGACCAAGTCATGAAAAGGTGCCCGAACTGACCAGATGACCACCGGAGGGAATCGGGGATGACCTCCCCTTACTTCCCCAGTGGTCACTAACCCCCTCCCACCCTCAAAAAAATTCTTTAAAAATATTTTTTGCCAGCCTCAAATATCATACCCAGCTCCATGACAGCAGTATGCAGGTCCCTGGAGCAGTTTTAGTGGGTACTGAAGTGCACTTCAGGCAGGCAGACCCAAGCCCATCCCCCCCCCCCCCCCCCACCTGTTACACTTGTGGTGGTAAATGTGAGCCCTTCAAGTACCCCCCCTTCACCCATAAGGGCTATGGTAGTGGTGTACAATTGTAGGGAGTGGGTTTTGAGGGGGGGGTTGGGGGGCTGAGCACACAAGGTAAGGGGGCTATGCACCTGGGAGCAATTTAAGAAGTCTACAGCAGTGCCCTCTAGGGTGCCCGGTTGGTGTCCTGGCATGTCAGGGGGAAAAGTGCACTACGAATGCTGGCTCCTCCCACGACCAAAGGGCTTGGATTTGGTTGTTTCTGAGATGGGCATCCTCGGTTTCCATTATTGCCGAAAATCGGGGACGACCATCTCTAAGGTCGACCTAAATTTTGCGATTTGGGCATCCCCGACTGTATTATCGAAACGAAAGATGGACGCCCATCTTGTTTCAATAATACGGGTTTCCCCGCCCCTTCGCCAGGACGTCCTGCAAGGACGTCCTCAGGAAAACTTGGGCGCCTCTTTCGATTAGCCCCTCCACGTAGCCTCTAAGTTTTTGGGTGTTAAAATCAAGAACTGTTTACCTATCCAAATTAGAAGTTTCTGCTCTTATTTTTTATTTCATAAAAATTTAAAAACCTATTTTCCCAAAGGATGTACAACTCCTATCAATCAGCTGGCATGTACAATATTGCCTTTATTACAAATTTTTTAATAGACTGCTGAAGATGCTGACGACATTTTTCAGTGGTTTACAATACTACAAATTTGAGAGGGATAGAGGAGAGATAGGCCTAGGAGAAAGTAGGGTACCTACCAGAGAGAAAAGCAGCAACTGGAAATAAGGACAGGAAGTTCAGGTAAGGATCGGACGTTGGTTGGGGGGGGGGGGGGGGGGGGAGGGGATTAGGTGGCATACAGGTTGGGACAGTGACGGAAGAAAGGCGGGGTGCCCCACCAAAATAAGAGAGGTTAGTGTGCAGTGGTTCAAACACTTGATTGGATAGCCAGGTTTTGAGATCTTTTTTTGAATTTTACTTTTGATAGTTCAGTATGAAGTTAAAGAGGTAGGGTGTTACAGAGATGTGGACCTGCGTAAATGTGTAGTGATAAACATGGAGTGGAAAGAAAACCGCTGTGAATACCATTTTTACACTTACCGCAGAGCTTCAGCATAGAAAAGATATTCTTTCAGCTGATCTGCATAGTGTTCCTCTTCTTCTAAGATGTCATCAATAGATGCTGCATATCTGTTAAAGCACGGCAACCAGACACAGATTTAAAATCCTGGTATATAACATCAGAAAACAAAATAGGCTGGGAAAAGATGTGCTCAGACCTCAAGATTTACAGCAGTATAACCAACAAACAGATATGTTTGCATAGAAAGAATTAATTTTAAAATCCACACAATGATTTACAAGATATTACATGGAGAAGCTCCCACCTACATGAATGACCTCATCGACCTCCCAACCAGAAACAGTTCGATGTCTTCCTGTACTTACCTTAATCTACTCCTTCCCAACTGTAAAGGTATTAAGTACAAATCCTTCTTAGCATCCAATTCTTCCTTTTTGGGTAGCCAGTTTTGGAATGCGCTACCAAGATCCAGCCAAACAATCAACGGCCTTTTGACCTTCAGAAAAGCATTGAAGACCCATCTCTTCAAGAAAGCCTACCCTAATGATTCAACATAACTAAAGCCTGCCCACATGATTCTTACCGACCACTGTTTATACACTGACCATGTCTCCTATTATCCTACTACTAACCCTTATCTATTCCTTTCCATCTTCCTTACGCCTACCTCCTAATGCTTAATTCCTTAAGACTTTGTTATTCTTTATATTGTTATGATGTAAGCCGCATTGAGCCTGCCATGTGTGGGAAAGTGCGGTGTACAAATGTAATAGATAATAATAATAATAATACATTGAGTGATAATTAAGGAATCTGATGAAATATAAGTACATAAGTATTGCCATACTGGGAAAGACCAAAAGGTCCATCAAGCCCAGCATCCTGTTTCCAACAGTGGCCAATCCAGGTCACAAATACCTGGCAAGATCCCAAATATTAAGCAAGTAACCACAAATGAAAAACTGTACCCCTAAGGTCATTTGCATATTATACAATGTAAAATGAGGAGCTTAGCAACCAGTGCCTATTCTCTCTCAATTGGTGCTGAAAATCCAGGCACCTACCCAGTCACACATCATCTCACTTTTCTCTTGCCACTTTGATTTTGCTCTGCACAATGGGGGAGATTCTATATATGGCGCCTAAAAAAAAAAAGGCGCTAAAATCAGTGTCGACTAAGAATATTCTATAATCGGTGCCTAGATTTAGGTGCCTAAAACTACGCTCATCCATTTACACCAACAAAAACGTGGCGTAAATCCTAGCTCGTAGATTTAGAACTAGGCATGTAAATTTCAAAACGCCCACGAAATGCCCATAGCCACACCCCTTTTTACCTGTGCACATTAGTTTTGCGCACATTGTTACACAGTAAGCTTAGCAAGTTCTGTACCTAAATTCTAATCAGTGCCAATTAGCGCTCATTATTGCTTGTTAAGTGCTGTTATCAGCGCTCACTAGCTTATTAAGCTAATTAAGTTGCGTGCATGGTTATAGAATCGGTGAGGATCTCTAGGCGCACTATATAGAATCCGGGGGAATGCGTCTTTATAAATTGGCAAGTTGATAACTACTTTGTACTGTGCCAAGACATCTGTCCTACTGCAATTACATGTAAGCATTCTCTCTTCTTTGTCATTCCCCAACTCTGTTTATGCACTTATAACAGCATTTATTTGCAAAACACACTTAATAAAAGAAATTGGCACAATGGTGTGCTTCCTTTTCCTCAAGTGGCGTCATCATCATCATCCCCCACCCAGCTTTCGTCTGTCTGCAGATAAAAGTTTATTAAAGTCAAGCCGGCCCAGAATCTAATGTTAGTATCATAGCAGGGTGATAAGTTGTCTTGGGCCTTTGGTGCATGTTCATCTTCCATGTCCTGCAGCAGGACAGAACAATACTTTATTTATTTACGGTTCATTTGTACCCCACATTTTCCCCACAAATTCAGGCACAATGTGGCTTCCATAAATTACGAAAGTTGAAAGATACAACACATGAATTTAGCAGTAGAATAAGGATAAAACGTTAGCAGCAATTAGGATGGCTAAACAGCAGAATTACTAATGGAATACACTTGTTCAAAAAGGTATGTTTTCAGCAGCTTCATGAAAAGGTGGTGGTCAGCTTGCGATTTTAGGTATAGGGGAAGAGCGTTCCAAGTCTTCGGGCTGGAGTAGTGGAAAGTAGAGGCAAAAAGAAGCTTGTATTTAACACTCCTGCAAGATGGGTAATGTAGTTGTAAAAAGGTGCGTGCTGTTGTGCATTTCTAGGTGGGAGATCTATCAGAGGAATCATGTATTCCGAAGCTAAGCCGTAGATTCTTTTGTGTGTCAGAGTGCAGATCTTGAATGCGATTCGTTCTCTCACAGGTAGCCAGTGTAGATTGAAACTTAGGGGCTGCGCAGGAACCATGCACGGTTTGGCCAAGATGAGTCTTGCAGCAGTATTCTGGGCAGTCTGGAATTTCCTCAGTAGATGCTCCTGGCAGCCTGAACAAATCCCACTGCAGTAGTCCGGGTGAGATAGAACTAGCCAGTGAACAAGAGTGCGGAAGAGCTCTCTGGTGAGACAAAACCTAACACGCCGCAGCCTCCACATTGCCTAGAACATCCGCTTGGTGACCGCTCACACTTGCGGATCCAGGTGCAGGTGAGGGTCCAGCTCAACACCCAGAAGTCTAAGGCTCTGTGAAATAGGGAGGGTCTGGTCTTTAATGACAAGGGAGTTGGTGGAAATCTGGCATGGACGGACGAGAGCACAAGACACTGAGTTTTGTCTTTGTTGATCTTAAACCGGCATACCTCGGCCCAACGTTCCAAGATGGAAAAACTCGCTTCGATCAAATCTGTGATTTCATCTAATGACGTATGGAAGGGTATCACCGCTCTATACGCACCTACAGCTCGAGAGGCGCAATCGACATTATGTGCCTTAAACTGCTGTTGTCCCCTACCATCATCGTGCCTTGGCCACATTCAGGCAAACAGGACAGAGAGATGGACCCTAAATAACAAGCATCTGTTATTAAGCACTCCTAAAAATGAAAACTTAAGATAACATGTAAAAAGGGGGAAAATAAACCAGAAAAAAATTGAAAAAAAGAAGTAAAATGTTTAAAAAATATGAAAGATTTTCATTAAAAAAAAAAAAAAAGCCTTCCGAGGGCAATTTTCAAATTAGCTACAAAGTACATGTTTACTAACTTTCAAAGTAGAAGTATGTGCACATTTTTTAATTTAAAAACATCCTGAGGGAAAAAGTACCTGCATACTTATAACTGATGTGGAGATAGGACTGAATAGTGAATTGAGCAAATCTGCAGATGACATAAAATCCAAAATCCCAGGAATAACATGTATAGAATGTTTGTACGTTTGGGAAGCTTGCCAGGTGCCCTTGGCCTGGATTGGCCGCTGTCGTGGACAGGATGCTGGGCTCGATGGACCCTTGGTCTTTTCCCAGTATGGCATTACTTATGTAAAATTTTATTCAGGGTCATTAAGGGGGAAGTTATCAACGTGGGCTACTGTTAAAGACATTTTACTTTACAGTTAACCATAGTTATTAGTAACTAGGTCTTACTGTATAAAATGGGACCTGTACTAAAATAGCACAAGTAAAACAACACAACTTCACAGTATGCCCCTAAAATGACAAAGAATTGAATGGATCTACAGAAGGATCTTGCGAGACTAGGCATCTTATTAGCAATAATGCAAATACGTAAAAATAATCCAAACAAAAGTGCTGGTTAAGATTCAACAACCAAGAAAAAAAGATCTTGCAGTCACTGTAGACAATCCGTTGAATTTTAGCTCAGCGTGCAGCAGTTGCTATAAAAGCTAGAATATTAGAGAGTATTCAAAAAAGAATGGAGGACAAAACTGAGGATATTGTTATTCCTCAATATAAGCCCCTGGTACAACTGCACCTTGAGTATTATATATAATTCTGATTGCCTCACTTCAAAAAGGATATAGTGAAACTAGAAAAGGTTCAGAGAAGGGCAATAAAAATGGTAAAGGAACTCAGTGTCTCTGTTGTAAAGGAAGACTGAAAAGGCTAGGACTCTTCAGCTTGGAGCAAAGACAACTCCGAGGGGATATGATAGAAGATTATAAAATCCTGAGTAGAGTGAATGCTTAAACAGGGAACAGTGGTTTAACCTTTCAAACACCACAAATAAGAGCATAAGCCAAGAAACTAATGACTAGAAAGGTAGAAAGAATACGTACTTTAAACCTCAATGCCTATTTTGCAAAACACCAGCTACTGAATACCAAAACAAACAAAAATCAAAGAAGCGACTCCGTAATCCTGCAGTCACAGCTACTTTATGCAGCAGTTGTATTTGAGATGTTTCGGTACTATGACACTCGGCTTTTTTGAGGGGGTACTTGAGGGTACTGAGAACCGGCACCTTTTCCATTGTCTGCTAAAATTGACCCATGGTTTCCCAAGTTTTAATGAAAGAGCTCAGGCTCTACACACCAATTCTGTCTTGTCATAGATTCTGTGACTGGTTGCAGGGGGCCTGGCTATTGTGGGGTGGGTCCCTCAGTGATCACCTCACCCCTGAAGGGTGGCCTTGCATTTGAGTACCGGCACCTTTTTTGCTAGAAAAAATGCACTGATGACACTTGTCCCACACTTCTTATAGTTTGCTCCGGTTTTATTCTTATTTGCTGCAAATACACTGTGCTGTCAATTCAATGGTTCTCTTTCTTATGAAATATTTATTAAAAAGAGTTTAAAATGTCATTTCAAAAGTAAGTAAAAAATCCAGTATTATAACTGAATAGCTGTGAGGAAAGTTTGGAGCAGGACAACTGTGCCTTTAAGAGAACAAGAAGGGTCAAGTGTGTGGAAAAGAAAAGGAAAATCAGTAACTGCACATTGTCTGGATGTTAATTGATCTGCATTCTAGTGAAGCCATAAGGAAAGCAATGTTGGATGATCTGTTAAAGTTAAAATGCATTTACTAGATAAGTGGAGCTTGTGAAAGAAGCAGAAAATCGTGGAGGTTTAAACTGAATCCAGTGTCTGCCTGCATTCTTGATAGTGATTAATTTAAATACCCTCTCCTGCACAGAAGGGACCCCTTCTCATCTGGCTCACCAGTAAGCAAAGTAAAAAACCAGAATTAACAGCCATCTGCACTGTGTTTAAAGAAATCAGTGACTCTGCTAGCACTGCCTATGTTAATTGAAATGCATTTAAGTGAACTTGCAGCTAAAGAAAGCAACATTGGACTGTTTAAAGTTTAAAAGCATGTATCAGAAGAGCTTAGTTGTGAAGAAGCAGTGTCGGTCTGTCCCATCTATCAGTAAGGCTAAGTTGTGAAAAGGCAGAAGATTTGCAGTTTTCAAACCAAAGCAAAAGTAAGAGCAATTAAATGCTTTCCTTTCCTCTCTGGGGTCGATGCGGTAAAATGGCCTACTGTTTTTGCTTCGCTTTTTGTGGGCATCCTATGTAGAAATGTTTTTGCACATGAGCTGATTATGCCCAAAGCCTCAAGTAGATATTAGTACACAGCTCACTTCAATCCCATGGTAATGAAACCATTACCTATTCAGGAGATGTAGAGAAGTGTGCAGAAGATCAGGTCTTAGTGCAAGGTTTTGTTCTGTGCATTTTTTAAAAAATGCTTAACGCAAGGTGTGAGGAGGCGTAAAAGGCTAGCTTGTTCTTCTGTGGGTCAGTGCTAGAGAGGATGTTATGCCTATTACTTCTCTCTACCACAAAAGCATGTAGGACCCACAATTTTTTTCTGGCTTTGATGACGAGAAGGAGCTAAGGGGAGGTTTGCTGAACTAAAGAAATGTTGAATTTTTGTTTTCAAAAATTGTGTATCAGAAAGCAACAGTTAAAGATGTTCTTTAAATGCAGCTAAATTCAACTAGGCTTCTTGCTGGAGGCAGGTAGCACCATCCGCCACTGTCCACCCGGCTGTACAGAATGAGGGACACATAACATGGAGAATTTGTCAACAAAGTGCAAATTTAAGCTTACACTATTTGAGGAAATTTGGTCTCTGTTTCTTGAAGTTTATACTGCACTACCTAGATAAGTCTCAAAAAAGATGTAGCAGAATTAGAAAAGTTTCAAAAAGAGCGACCAAAATGATAAAGGGGATGGAACGCCTCTCGTATGAGGAAAGGCTGAAGAGGTTAGGGCTCTTCAGCTTGGAAAAGAGACGGATGAGGGGAGATATGATTGAGGTCTACAAAATCCTGAGTGTTGTAGAACGAGTAGAAGTAAATCAATTTTTTACTTGTTCCAAAAGTACAAAGACTAGGAGGCACTCGAGGAAGTTACATGGAAATACTTTTAAACAAATAGGAGGAAATATTTTTTCACTCAATGAATAGTTAAGCTCTGGAACTCTTTGCCAGAGGAGGTGGTAACAGTGGTTAGCGTATCTGGGGTTAAAATAGGTTTGGACAAATTCCTGGAAGAAAAGTCCATAGTCTGCTATTGAGACAGACATGGGAAGCATGTAGTATGGAGTATCTAGTATGGGATTTGTAGAATGGAGTGTTGCCACGATTTGGGTTTCTGCCAGGTACTTGTGACTTGGCTTGGCCACTGTATGAAAAACCGGATACTGGGCTAGATGGACCATTGGTCTGACCCAGTATGGCTAAGTCAACTGAGCTCCTTGAATGCACCTGACCTCTGGATAAGGCTGCAAAACTGCATTCAAAGCACAGACAGACTAAGCAGCTGAGAATAGTGCCTGAGATAGACCAAGTCCTTTTTACTTGCTTAACTCTTACTGTGAAGTTGGAGTGGGAGTCAAAGCAGTTTTTTTTTTTGAGGGGGGTATTGTTAAACTTACAAAGACAAGACCTTTCTAAGTTGTTGGGTTCAGGAATGTGCCTACTGTTTTGTTCTGAATGTTCCTGGAAATTGTTACTTTCACGGATGTACATGATTTAAAAACAAAAACATGTAACTCTGTTATCTACAATGAATAAAGCCTCATTAAAATATTATTTTTTTTAAAACTATAGATTAACTAGACTTTAAAGCCTAACACTTTGGGGATTTTACTTACAGGACCAGTATGTGATAAAGCTTTTTTTTTTTTTTGTCTCTTCACCAACTTAATGTCCTTTAATGGTGAAACACAAAGGAAGACCTCCTGAGAAGATCGAAGTAGTCTGCTTGGCATTTAAGCCTGCAATCAATCTCTAAGATACCGAGTGAACTCTGTTATAAAACATAGTCTTAAAAGCCAAAAATAAAATCTTAAATTGGACACTAAAAACAGAGCCTGTGAAGGATTTCCAAGCCTGGGGAAATACGATCCCTCACCCTTGGCCCAAGTAATAAGTTAAATGAACAGTCGCATTCTACATCAACTGCAATGTGACCACCTTTGTCTTTACAAGGCCAGCATACAGTGGATTAAAATAATTTGAACAGGTGGTAAAACAGAGCGTGAATTATGAATGCAAGGTCCTCATGTACCAAATATTGCCATGGACCCCCCCCCCCCCCCAAACTACATTTGAAATCTGAGCTTGCATATTCAGGGGCCAATGTAGAAAAGCATGCATTAGAACTGTGCATTGATGGTTGAGTGCACAACTTCTAAAGCAAGCACAAAGCTAGAGTTTTGCTCACTGATAAGAGTAAACTAATCAAATGCAACTTGTGTGCTAATCAGGGAGAGCACACTGGACCCTTGCGAACAAGGTTCTGCAATCTGCACTCAGTCACGGCAACAAGTTTTGTGTGCATGTAGGGTTAACCATATTTTGTCCCCCCAAAAATGAGGACACATGCACCGCCCCCTTTCACACCCTCGCTCTACCCTTGTCACATTTTCCCCTCCCCTTACTTTACTTGGTGCTGATTCAAAATGGGCACCGAGAGTTGAAGTCTCACGAGGTCACCAACTCTCGGCAGCCATTTTGAATCAGTGCCGAGATCAGCAACAGGAAGGATACATGCAGGGCAGTGCCCCGGGCAGGAAAGAGGGGGGCTCTCTCCTGCCCCGAAGGCAGAAGAGGTCACTAGACCACCAGGGCAGTAGTAAGTAAGGGGAAGCTAGCAATTTGCCCGTTTTTCCGGATTTCTGGACAAACGGGCAGGCTGGCGGGCGGGCCATCCTATAGGACGGCTCGCCCACCAGCCTTTCCGTTTGTCCAGAAATCTGGACAAACAGGCAGATTGGCAAAACCCATCCTGTTGCCCGGACACATCCAAATGCGGACATATGGTAACCCTATGTGCATGTCTGAGGAAAAAAAAAACCCCAAACCTCACAAAAAAACAGCACACATCTGTGCATGGCTGGATTATTATTCTGCACAGATACAATTTGTTTCTGCTCAGATCTGTAAGTACTATTGTTGCTTCCCCCATTGTCTTAAAAAATTGCAAGTAATGTTATGCTCACAGCAAAAAAGAAGAAACAGATACTAAATTCTCACAATTGCTACTGCAAAAGAACAAGCTAACTCTTCTACTACTCCTCAGATTTGATGTTCAAGTTCCTGCATGGTTGCTGCATTGTGCTCAACTTAAAAAGGCTTCTGCACACTTCTCTACACTGGGGAAGAACAGCTAATAGCCTCATTAGCACGGATATTAATATGGGAAAGGGAAATGGGACTTGACATACCGCCTTTCTGAGGTTTTTGCAACTACATTCAAAGCGCCGCCTTTCTGAGGTTTTTGCAACTACATTCAAAGCGGTTTACATATATTCAGGTACTTATTTTGTATCAGTTGTATGCAGTTGATATTGTCTAAAGCTAAGTTTTCTGCAGGTTAGCTTCTGCATAAAACCCTTTTCTGCATCATGCACCCAGAAAACTACACACAAACACTGTTAACCACGTGCTTTCATCATTACTAGCTTTCCGCTTCAGACTGAGTTCACTGTCCAATTTAACTGCCAAAATTCTGGCCCAGGGGAAAGAAGTGATGCTGGTGCTGAATGTGAAAGAAATGGGGAAGGGGGGGGTGGGGGGGGGGGGAAGATACTTTATGCTCATGTTAGAAAGCAAAGAAGGAAGATTAGAGTGTGTCCTTACAAGCAGACCCACTACTTGGCTGGCAGCAGGGATATACCCTTGCACTGTGAACAGGAATAACCGAGAAGGCTTAAAAAAAAAAATCAGATAGTCTTTTCTGCCATCTACTATGTAGTTATATTTTCATGACCCCTATAATTTCTACATTACAACTGCTCAAATTTTAACTAACTTTCACAACAGAGGCTACCATAGCACTGGAAATTAGATATTAAAGAATCATTTACTAACACAGTGGAAGGATTCACAGTTCCCTATACCATCTTGATTTCTGTGGCCTTGCTTCTTTCCCCTTTAGTCAAACGTTTTCAGCAATAGTAAAATACAATCCTTAATTACGAATCTTCCCATACAATTAATTTCTACCAACAATGAGAACTAGGTTTATTGTTTGTTTCAATGCTATAAAGTTTGGCAGGAATGGCACCTGGAGCTACAGAGACACACACACACACACTGCATTCCATGAAATACCAAAGAAATGTTAACTCTTCTTTCAATATGGTGAAATTATATCATACCTGTTAATTTCCCTTCCTTTAGTCAGGCTGTACTGTCCAGAACAAGCAGGTGTTATCCCCTCCTTCCAGCAGACGGAGGTGGAGAAAACTGATCTTTTCCAGTGAATTCACCAGTGTAACATGAGCTGATGCTCAGTGGAAAGTTCCAGTATTCATCTGCCAAAGTAGCAGAAGGTCCCTCTGGTAGAGCACACCCATGCCCCATCAACCACTGCAGCCTTACTTGGAATAGCTTCAACACCACATCTGCGACATTCATCTTTCTTTGTCCATGGTTTAAAAAAAAAAAATTCCTGGAGAGAAAGCAGAGCAGCCCAACAGCCTTAGGCCCAAGTCTTCTGAGCAGGTCACAGGATGGTAGTTTACATATTCGGATGAACGAACACAGACACAATATTGTTCACCAACGGGTAGGCGCCCCATTGATAGCACACAGTCTTGAGAAACAGGACTCTTGACGACTATGAACTATGGGTGATTGACAGCGTTTCAGCCCAGAGATGAGGAGGTGATCGTGACAGAAGTTTGTTACAACTCGAGCAGCGCCTGAACATCCAGCCTCCCACTCTTATTATCTTGCTGCATGGCACCTGGTCACCACTAACTAGCCAACACTGAACTTGGTTGGTGTCTGGGAAGTTGTAGCCTGCTGATACTAACCCAGTTAATCCACAGCCCTGCTGTGTCATTAGGCCGTGTTCTTATTACCCAATCTTTTGTTTTCTCCTTATCGCTCTGGCCTTACCAACCTGCTGTCATTAATCCATTTGGTTTCTGGGGAATTGTAGTCTGCTCATTCCAACTTGACTATCCCACATCCTGTAAGCTATACATGCATTCTTTATTTGCTCCTCATCTCCCCTTGCCTGTGCTCTCCATGGAGGGAAGGATGGGTTATTTGCAACAATGCAACCTCTCAGTTCTGTTCCTACCACAGTCCTCTATATGTTTGAATTCTGCCGCAGGTTATTCCATGTTATCTACTACCCTCTCAGTGAAGAATCATTTTCCTTTTCAACCTTCCTCTCCCTCTCACTTCATATTATGACTTTGTCTTTGAAATTCTCTTTATATGGAAAATGTTTCCTTTCTATGATTTTGTTGAAGCCTGTGATGTATTTCAAGGTTTATATGTCCCCTTTCACTTTTTTCTTTCAGCATCTCATATCTTTCATTACAGTGTTTGTGTCGCAAGCCCTGTATCATTTTTGTTGCCCTTCTTCAAAGTGCTTTCATCTTTGCAACGTCCTTACAAAAGTCCTGAGTACACAAGGAACTTACAGAGAGACAATATTACCTTTTCCCTTCTAATATCTTTCCTTATATATGTTAGCCTGCTGCTGGCATTCCATTGATTACTCCCAGTTTGGGGTGGGGTTTCCACCTTCCAAATCCTATAGAATGAAACACATCATTTCATAGCCTAGCTTAGAAATCAGGATTACAAAACCCAGAAGACCTCCCATTACTGAAGGGAATTTACATCTGTGATTCAGCCATGAAAAATAAATGACCAGGTATTACATTTCCATAGTGTAAAGCAAATACATTAAAGCATGAGAAAAAAAAAATTCACATCAACATTTCAGCTCCAAAACTGGAACCTTTTATCAGGATTAAAAACTACCAAACTATCATTATAAACATACCCATATTAGATTTCAAAGTGGTGTCCTCCTGAATCTGACTCCAACAAATGCCAACATGATGATGTCAGCAAATGAAATATCTGCCCCTACCCCCGTGATCCCCACTGCTATAATAACACCAGGCTGTGTCGTCTGAATGAGCTCACACAGAAACTCTGTTTGATACAGAAAGCCGTGTAGTAGAGCTGCCTGCAGATAGCAGAGTGAACGGCTTCTACCATGAGATGCAAATTCAAAGTGCGCAGAACTTACATATTAGCCAGGCAAAGTCTGCTGGACACATGAGCACAAAGGTTGTGCTGTAAGGGAGGCTTCACTGTACACATTAATTGATTTGATTTGCTTACTTTATTTTTTGTCTATTAGATTGTAAGCTCTTTGAGCAGGGACTGTCTTTCTTCTATGTTTGTGCAGCGCTGCGTACGCCTTGCAGCGCTATAGAAATGCTAAATAGTAGTAGTAGTAGTACACATGTCCGAAGGAAACAAAAGTGCTAGCACGTATCTGCACATGAACCGGAATGTTAAATAATAGCTGCACTAAAATTTCTTGCCCATAAAAATTTTTTGAGGCATTTGTGCAGAGAGCAATATTCCAGTTCAAACGTAAATGTGTACTGGTACGTACTTGATATGGTCACGGAAAACTAAAAATTTGCAGTAAATCTCAAAAACTGACATTAAATCCTCTCGAGCAACCTCATATGCTACCTCGGATCTCATGGTGAATTTCTTGCACTGTGCATGTCTTAAAATCCCGTTTACACTGGTGCATTGCGGAGGAATATCTAATAGTCTCGTTCCCATTCATTTTAATAATCAAACATATAAACGGCGAGTGACCGAACTCACTCGCAAATACGCAGTAGAGACTTCCCTCTCTGTCCCGCCCCCGCGTCAATACGTGATGACGGGGGTGGGACAGAGAGGGAAACTGCCCTTCCCCCCCCCCCAAGGTTGCCGCCGCCACCCCTCCACCCGGCCCGGGCCCTCTGATCGCAATTGATTCCACTTACATCGCCGCAGCACGCAGATCAGCTGAGCTCCGGTCGGCCTTCCTTCCCTGCCCGTGTCCCGCCCTCGCCGATGGTACGTCACACGAGGGCGGGACACAGGCAGAGAAGGAAGGCCAGGCCGACGGGAGCTCAGCTGATCTGCGTGCTGCGGCGATGCAAGTTGAATTAATAGCGAACAGAGGGCCCGGGCCGGGTGGAGGGGTGGCGGCAACTCCGGGGGGGGGGGGGGGGGTACCGGCAGCGGCAACCTCGGGGGGGGGGGGGCCTTGGACAACCCCCATTCCAATAGTAGCCCGTTTTAACTGGCTCAACGGCTAGTTTTAATATATATGTGCTCACGTGTACCATGCAAGTTAACGTCTGTGCTGAATTATGTGTGTGTACACCTCACAGTAACTAGGTGCTACAGCAGCAACCTCCAAGACTGTATACTTTCTTTGTTCGATTCATCACTAATAAATCTTACAACGTCAGAACAAAGAAAGAATATGTACTTGGATCCTCCCTAAACTTAGAGGGATAATATTTTCATAAAGGAGTGGTGAATGTTTTACATTAATTGGGATTATGAAAGCAAAGTATCTGGCAATTCTACTGCTCATGATTACTTAAGATAAATTGCAGGTCATCATTTTGCTGGCAGCACTAGGACTGAAAGTAAGATATAGCAGTATAACACATCACATCCTGGAGCATTTATCAAGATACCAGAACGTTAACTCTGCTTTTAGATACTCTGCTCCAGCTGATCAGTACAGCAGCACCGTCCTTAACGTTGTAGGACAAGCTGCCCTGTGAAAGAGGTCACGACAGGAGCTGCTAGCCAGGAATGGAAGATAAAAATCAGGGGACTCAAATGTTCACGTTCGGTTTAATGTTTGATATACCACCTATATGACAACAGCTAAGTGCTTAACAATAACATAACTAATACCAAGAAAAGTCAAAAAAGGAGATTACACTCTTCCAAAAGAGAAAGAGCGGAGACAGATGGATCAGTGTGCTGGTATCACAGGTCCCAGGCCTCTTTTACCCCTTAAGAGCAGTAGGTTTTTTTCATAGAAATACGTCTTCAGAAATGTCTTAAACGTCACAAAGGAAGATGATTCCAAAGGGAAGGACCAATGACACTAAATAAAAAACTTCTTATGTGTTTATAACATATTTGACGAAAGGATGGAAAAGTTAATGGATGCCGAGTTCTACCTGGTACGGAGTGAAGCAGTGGCCTGAGAACCAGGGGAACCAGGTTCAATTCCAACTGCAGCTCCTTGTAACTCCTGGCAAGTCACTTAACCCTCCATTGCCACAGGTACACGATAAGTGCATGTATATAATATGTAAACTACTTTGATTGTAACCACAGATAGGCAGTATATCAAATCCTATCCCCTTCATATAGTGAATCAGACATTGCAATAACAAATGGGAGATTAGAGGAACCAATCTGGTGTATCAATTTAAGAATTTTATAAGGAACTTGACTAGCCACTGGTAACCAATGTTCTTGTTGAGGCATTGGAGCTACATGGTTCCTTCTTTTAGCACCCGAAATGATTTTTACTGTCATATTTTGAATCAGTTGGAGATATTTCAAATCTTGTATATGTAGACCTTGAAAAATGAATTGTAATAATCCAGCCAGCTATTTTTGGTAGATGTGCTTAAACAAGAAATAATTTCACTTCTCCATGATCAAGTGCTGTTGTCGGGACTTGAGTTACTTTTACAGCTGCATATTTTTTTTTTTTGTTTGTTTGTTACATTTGTACCCCGCGCTTTCCCACTCATGGCAGGCTCAATGCAGCTTACATGGGGCAATGGAGGGTTAAGTGACTTGCCCAGAGTCACAAGGAGCTGCCTGTGCTTGAAGTGGGAATCGAACTCAGTTCCTCAGGACCAAAGTCCACCACTCTAACCACTAGGCCACTCCTCCACTGTGGCTACTATTTGAGATTCTACATGGAATGTTGCTATTCCAACATTCCATGTAGAAGTCGGCCCTTGCAGATCACCAATGTGGCCGCGCAGGCTTCTGCTTCTGTGAGTCTGACGTCCTGCACATACGTGCAGGACGTCAGACTCGCAGAAACAGAAGCCTGCGCAGCCTTCTACATGGAATGTTGCTAGTGGAATAGCAACATTCCATGTAGAATCTCCAATAGTAGCAACATTCCATGTAGAATCTCCAATAGTATCTATTTCATTTTTGTTACATTTGTACCCTGCGCTTTCCCACTCATGGCAGGCTCAATGCGGCTTACATGGGGCAATGGAGGGTTAAGTGACTTGCCCAGAGTCACAGGGAGCTGCCTGTGCCGGGAATCGAACTCAGTTCCTCAGTTCCCCAGGACCAAAGTCCACCACCCTAACCACTAGGTTACCTAAGTACACTTTTTCTGCTTGATTTGAAAAATGCATACATTTGGGGCAAATGATTAAATCATTTTAAGGCAGTTCCTTGATAAGATACCCCACATATATTTTTATAAACAAGCTGTTATATGAGGATTGAGTTTACATTATATTTACACCTTTACCATTATTATTTTGATTTACTTTGCATATTTGATGAGTGGTTATGTTAATTTTTGTTTTGCAAAAATAATAAACCATGCTGTAAAGTGCCACTTTTAATACAGGAATATTACACTACAGCCAAACATTGAACTATTTTGTCAAATGTTCCCTTTTACAATATTAAGCACCACATGTAAACAGAATTGGAAATATTTTTAAATTGTATATATGTAAATTTATTTATTTAAAAATTTCTAACCTGCCTACAACTAGGCAGGTAATAAACATCAACATACACAATTAAAATAAATGTAGTAAAACCTAAATGCATTAATTCATAACAAACGACCACAAAAATTCAGATTTGTAACACTGGAAGCATATCTCAAATGCTCTCATTTAAGTGCACTGTGGAAATTCTTCAGTAGTTTAAAAGAAAATCAATATAAATGGCGAGTGTCGTACTCACTCGCAAATGCGCAGTAGAGACCCTCTCTGCCCTGCCCCCTCGTCAATACGTGATGACGAGGGCGGAACAGAGAGGGTCTCTACTGCGCATTTGCGAGGGACACCGTTGTCGCTAACGCTCCCCCCACCCGTTGTCACCGCCGCCACCCACCTTCCGCTATTGAAATAGCGAGGGCACGCAGCACACAGCTCTACTGCTGAGCTGCCGTCGGCCTTCCTTCTTCTTCTCTGCCTGTGTCCTGCCCTCGACGACGTTACGTCACACGAGGGCGGGACACAGGCAGAGAAGAAGGAAGGCCACGGCAGCTCAGCAGTAGAGCTGTGTGCTGCGTGCCCTCGCTGTTTCAAATAGCGGAGCGACGGCCCGAACGGGTGGAAGGTGGGTGGCGGCGGCGGCTCCGGGGGGGGGGGGGGGGGGGGGGGGGAAGGAACTCGGAGGGGGAGCGGCAGCGGCGAACTCGGCGGCGGGGTGGGGGGCCTTTCAACCCCCCCCCCCCCCCCCCCCCATACTAGCCCATTTTTACGGGCTGAACGGCTAGTATATGTATATTCACAGCACACACACCCTTTCAATAATTTAAATGAATGTATCGTATCTCCTCTGTCTCTCCTTTCCTCCAGGGTTTACACAATCAAGTCTTCAAGTCTCTTCTTGCACTTCTTCTGGTGCAAACCCTATACCATTTTGGACGCTTTCCTCTGGCAATATATTCCAAAACTGAACAAAGGACTCCAAAGTTGGTCTCACCAACAACTTGTACAATTTTAACTGCACTTTTACAGCTTCTTTTCATATAGCACACATTTGACAATGGCAAACCTTCAGCCTTTACCTTTCAGGCTTCTAGCCTTCTTCCCCCTTCCCACCCCAAGAATTTAATGATTAAATTCAACAATAATGATTATACAATATCATCCCTCCTAATCATATTTTAAATATTAAGCAGTAAATAAAATCACAGGCTGATGGTTCTCTGAATTTGTGGCTCTTAGGATCTATTTTGCTTTGACTACAGCTATTCTTTGGTCGTCACCAATGCCTCCCCTGTCCCTCTCCCCCCCCAAGAAGGTGGTGACCAAGGTGATCATCTTGTTTGCCTAACTGTTAAGCCAGCCCTGGTGACAGCATATTAGGCAGACACAAACCGATGGACCAACTGACCCTTACCTGCCAACATGTGTACGTTTACATCAAATTATCTAAAACTGAAGCACACTATCATCACCCCTTTCCTAGGAATGTCAATATTAGAGCCAATATTCCTTCACATGGCCTATTCTTTGTTACCTCTCTACTCATCACAAAATGTCACTTTGAGCTAGGATATTTTTTAAGGGATATAACCCAGTGGCCTAGTGGTTAGGGTGGTGGACTCTGGTCCTGGGGAACTGAGGAACTGAGTTCGATTCCCACTTCAAGCACAGGCAGCTCCTTGTGACTCTGGGCAAGTCACTTAACCCTCCATTGCCCCATGTAAGCCGCATTGAGCCTGCCATGAGTGGGAAAGCGCAGGGTACAAATGTAACAAAAATAAAATAGATACTATTGGAGATTCTACGTGGAATGTTGCTACTATTGGAGATTCTACATGGAATGTTGCTATTCCACTAGCAACATTCCACGTAGAAGCCTGCGCGGCCACATTGGTGATCTGCAAGGGCCGACTTCTACATGGAATGTTGCTAGTGGAATAGCAACATTCCATGTAGAATCTCAAATAGTAGCAACAGTGGAGGAGTGGCCTAGTGGTTAGGGTGGTGGACTTTGGTCCTGGGGAACTGAGGAACTGAGTTCGATTCCCACTTCAGGCACAGGCAGCTCCTTGTGACTCTGGGCAAGTCACTTAACCCTCCATTGCCCCATGTAAGCCGCATTGAGCCTGCCATGAGTGGGAAAGTGAGGGGTACAAACGTAACAAAAAAATATATATATATCAAAGTAATTCTCTTATCATTCAACGTGTACTCTGGAGAACTGCACTGTGTATGATAACATGTTTTAAAAAGTTGCCAAGACTGGCAATGCACAGATTCTCTAATAATGGTTGAAAAAGAAGATAGTCCTTTTGACTGAGCGTGTTACTGTGGGTGTACAGCACCATAAATTCTCTGGTAATCATTTAAACTTTACCAACTTTTTCAGCTGCTGTAGCTAAAACACTTCTTTAATAAGAGTCTACAAAATCTAGGGATTCTTCCTGTTCTGGGTACTGCTGTCAAAAAAAACAACTGGATCGCATCAGGTCTGCAGTACATTACATTTTTATTCCTCTGCTTTCTGGAATAGCAGCTGAAAAGAAAACCCTGGCACACTTCCAAGAGCGTCTATAGTTTCAAAATAATAAGAAGAAGCTTCTAAAGCCCTAGAGACATTTGATATCCAGCTACTTGCTGCACGGTCTCTAAAAGTACATACATTATGAAATCACAGAAAGATTTTCTATGCATCAGTAATATTTTCCCATTTCACATTTGAATTCATGTATAAAAATACTTTCTGGTCCATCTGGATAACATCAAGATATTACATGCAGTAGGCCAATTTGATACTTACACATCCATATGATGGCCAGCGCTCTGTAAACCATCCCCCATCTCTTTTTCAATTGCACTCCATTCACTAGATGGCAGAGAGAAATTTGCAGGAAAATTAAGATTTATGTGCTGGCATATATAAATACAGTTTCCGCCAAATAAATATTTAAATGGAAGTCTCTTTTAATATATATTTGTAATAAGCAGCTGAACATCTTTAATACTTCCAAGGAACAAGGTCGGTTTTGCAAAAAAACAAACAAACAAAAAAACAATTCAAAAGCATTTCTTCACCTTCACTTGTGCAATATAAAATGGCAAGTGAGAGGTGTCCAGGTTTAACCGGCATTGGAGATAAGGAGGAAAGAAAAGAAGACAAGAAATTCAGGGAAAGTGAAAAGCAGAAGAAAAAAAAAACATATGGGAAGGGGGCATGAGAAGGAAAGAGGAAGACAGGAGAGGGAACCCTAGATAACGGGAGATGATGAAGAGAAAATGAAAACCTAGGATGCAAGGAGAAGAAGCTGAAAAGGAGAGGAGGGGGAGAGAAACAGGTATTAGAAAGGAGGAGAACAAGAAACGAATAAGGAATGGGGGGGAGAGACATTGAGGAGAGACAGGTGACCAAGGACAAGGGATGAAATAACTGGATAGGAAGTAGTAGAGGGAGAGAGGGACCGAAAATGGAAGATGAGAAATAAAGGGCTAGGTATTAGGTAGTAACATAGTAGATGACGGCAGAAAAAGACCTGCACGGTCCATCCAGTCTGCCCAACAAGACAACTCATATGTGCTACTTTTTGTGTATACCCTACTTTGATTTGTACCTGTGCTCTTCAGGGCACAGACCGTATAAGTCTGCCCAGCACTATCCTCGCCTCCCAAACACCAGCCCCGCCTCCCAACCACCGGCTCTGGCACAGACCGTATAAGTCTGCCCCGCACTATCCCCGCCTCCCAATCACCAGCCCCACCTCCCAACCACCGGCTCTGGCACAGGCACAGACCGTATAAGTCTGCCCAGCACTATCCCCGCCTCCCAACCACCAGCCCCACCTCCCAACCACCAGCTCTGGCACAGACCGTATAAGTCTGCCCAGCACTATCCCCGCCTTCCACCACCGGCTCTGGCACAGACCGTATAAGGTAGTAGCAGAACAAAGAGTGAGAAAGGACTGGAAGAGAGGACTTGCAATGGGATGTATGTGAGAGAGAAAGACAGGGGACTCTAAATTAGGAGGGGGGAAGGGGACAAGGAATTCTGGGATATAATAAAGGAAAAAGAGGAGAAATGGGAAAAGGAGAGCAGACAGAAAGAGGAGAAAGGACAGAATCAAGGGAACCAAACAAAGATTGAAGTATTAAAAATTCCATTCTGAAAGAAAAAGGAAATGAAGAGGTGTGGTAAGGGGCACAGAAAGGACAAAAAAATAACATGGAATAGACCAAGGAATAAGAAATGACATGCTGAGCCAGAAAGAACAAAAACAGACACACCAAATGTTGGACTTATTTCCTGATAGAGAATATTAATAACTCATCAGTGTAAAATACCCTTCAGTCAGTTCAAAGTCTCTGACCTAAAATCTACATGTTGAGACTAGTTGGATTTTTTGGCTGATTTTATTTTTTCTTGTGCACAATTAATTGTCTTGTATACTGGCAATGCCTGCCAGCCCGGAGACTTTTGGTTTGGGCCCAAAATGAATGTACTTTTAGATACATTTTGAGAACAGATTACCAAACTTTTCCATGAGTATAGTCCAGACTTTTCCCTTCCCTCAAAAATGAGCTGCTCGCTCACTACAGGGAACATAGGTCCTGGACTGACCCACCAGAACCCTAGTAACTTTATTCCCCCTCATTCATTCCCACTGGCAGGAGGAAAGCAGCATATCGGTCCCACACGTTCACTCATACTGAACTGTGCTCTGACAGTTTATCATGCCCCTGAGGGCACCGAGGTACAGCCTGACCCTCCGACTCCAGGGGAAGATCTCTCTCCCAGTGTTGAGGGCAGTGCCACATGGGTCAACGTCGACATTTGTCAAGGTACCGTTGACAAAGACCACTCCACAGACAAAGCTTGGGCCTCAGGAAATATCAGTATTTTTTTGATGCCACCCCCTTTAACATGAGCATGAATTGTGTCAACTAGTAGAGCTTTGTACTGCGCAGGTCGCATATTTTAGAACTTGCTGACCACTGATTTTCGCAGATTAACTTGGGCTTCAGGAAGATGGATAAATCCACTCTGAGGACGTTTTTATTTAGTCCCTATGAACTTATTTAAACAAATAATTGCAACTGGCAATAACATACTTCTCTTACAATTTGACATGTCCAGTGCCTTTGACATGGTCAACCACGGAATACTACTACACATCCTGACTTACTTTGAAGTTGGAGGTAACATTCTTAACTGGTTTAAAGGATTCCTGACAACAAGATCATACCAAGTAACGACTAACGCGGCGATATCAGCCCCATGGCTACCAGAATGCGGAGTTCCTCAAGGAACACCCCTCTCACTAACCCTCTTTAACCTAATGATGATACCACTAGCCAAGCTACTAGACAATCAAAATCTTAACCCATACATATATGCAGATGATGTCACGATCTACATCCCATTCAAACAGGACCTAAAAGAAATTACCAACGAAATCAACCAAAGCTTCCAAATCATGCACTCCTGGGCGGATGCATTTCAGATAAAACTCAACGCAGAAAAAACACAATGCCTTATACTCACCTCACAATACAACACAAATAAATTCACCACCAAAGCCACCCCAGATTTAGCCCTTCCCGTATCAAATAATCTGAAAATTCTGGGAGTCACCATCGACCGTCATCTCACACTTGAAAATCACGTGAAGAATACAACGAAGAAAATGTTCCACTCCATGTGGAAACTCAAAAGAGTAAAACCGTTCTTCCCAAGGGCCATCTTTCGCAACCTGGTACAGTCAATGGTATTAAGTCACCTAGACTATTGCAATGCACTTTTCGCCGGTTGTAAGGAACAGACCGTCAAGAAACTTCAAACAGCCCAGAACATCACAGCCAGACTTATATTTGGAAAAACAAAATATGAAAGTACAAAACCCCTAAGAAAAAAATTACACTGGCTCCCACTTAAAGAACGTACCACGTTTAAGATCTGCACGATTGTTCATAAAATCATCTATGGACCTCGTGTCCATAGATAGACCTCGTGGACTTGCCACCAAGAAATGCTAAACTATCGTCCCGCACCTTTTTGAACCTACACTTCCCCAGCTGCAAAGGATTAAAATACAAACTAACACACGCAACCAGCTTTTTCTACATGAGTACGCAGATGTGGAATGCATTACCAACTCACCTAAAAACGATAAACGAATTAATGAACTTCCAAAAAGCTCTGAAAACTTCTCTCTTTAACAAAGCCTACCACGAAAACCTATAATTAACTAAAACACAACTCCTAAACACCTTCTATTTAGACTATTTTACAACTCCTCGACCAGATCCCCTTGCTCTAACTTCTTTGTAACACCAATTGTATTGCTGACCCTGTTATGATGATGCCATAACAGATATTTGTAAGCCACATTGAGCCTGTAAATAGGTGGGAAAATGTGGAATACAAGTGCAATAAATAAATAAATATTTAATGAAGATGTCAAGATCAATAGTTCTTCTGCACTAGGGATGTCCATGTCATGAACTGTAACTTAAGTTTTGTATTGCACTGGTTTTTCTAGTAACTAATTTGTTTGTTAAGATGACATTTATGCTTAAATAGAACCTGCTGAGAACTTGGAATGGATTTTTCAATAAAGCGAAGTTACTCACTTATAGCAGGTGTTCTCCGAGAACAGCAGGCCCAAAATTCTAACATGTCATCTAACAGAGTCCAGTGTATTGTCTATTTGTAGAACTTGTGACTCCTTATGCAGGCGTAGTTGCCGAAACATTGCCAGGTCAAGTTGTCTGTTTTCTTGTGCCACGGACCTTCACTGATGAACACAGTGTTCATTAAACATATCAGTGATTGTATTGGACTTTGTTTTTTTCCTCACTTTCCCATTTTCCAGTCTTTTGCGTGAGGTCTGCATCCTTCTTCATTTTTTACCTTAGCAGTTTCCCACTGCCATGGTAACCACCTTCGTGTCCCACAAACAGAACAGCACTTGTTTTTATCCTGCAGAGCAGCCATAGTGAAAACACACCAGTGACCTTGCAAGGAGGCTAGTCTGACAAAGAAGATCAAAACCCTTTTTTTCAGGTAAACCACAGTGAGTAAATAAAGGCCAAAGAAGCACTGACACAAGCAACTGGTAGTCTAACTGTTCAGCAGCAATTATGTTTGGGCACTCAAAGTTTTCCTCCAAGGGAAAGGTCCAAGATACAAGAAAAACCTAACATCTTTAGAAAAGGGTCAGTTTGGGAGGGGGAGGAGAGACCTGCGACCCCTGGTGTTATATCCCTGAAATCTGTTTGGTTTTTTTAATGACTGACCAAAGAAATAGAAATAAAGTTTGTTTTGTTTTTGTTACATTTGTACCCCGCGCTTTCCCACTCATGGCAGGCTCAATGCGGCTTACATGGGGCAATGGAGGGTTAAGTGACTTGCCCAGAGTCACAAGGAGCTGCCTGTGCCTGAAGTGGGAATCAAACTCAGGTCCTCAGTTCCCCAGGACCAAAGTCCACCACCCTAACCACTAGGCCACTCCTCCACCAGACCCCCAGAGGTTGGACAGAAAACCTACCACCTGCTGAAGATTGAGAAATACTGACTGGCCAAGGGACTGCAGGGGGTTCTTAAGCGATGGCATCATAGCTCAGTAGATCTCAGTCTCCACCTACTGGCAGGACATTATAAACCCTAGTGTTTGGACTTGTCTGGTGGGATAAGGAAAAGGAAAATATATATCTCCTCTAAGGCTGGTGTTAAAAGTCTGTACAAAGTGATGAAGTAAAAAAGTGCATTAGGTAAAGTTTGATTTCCTGCATCAGAATTAATTCCATATGATATTTCCATGCATTTTATTTGGAAAGTGAAACAATCCAGTTTTTCTACAGTTACTTACCTGAATACTCTTCCATAATTCCCATGAACTTTGTACACACCATACAAACGATCAGCAACTCTCTAAAATAAGGATTTAAAAACAATAGTTTTCTTTTAAAGGTTTCTATATATTATAACGGCATCTATATTACGTAACAGAGATAAAATATGCTGTAAACATTTATTTTTCTGCTTTTACCACGGAAGAAAGATAGGGGTTGAAAAGGCAGAATATAAGGGTGATAATGACAAATAGGAAAAAAAAAAGGAACCAGCCAGTGGCGGTGAGTTGTGTTGTTTTTTTTTTTTAGATGCTCACTGCCGCTGGCCAAATTTGATCTATATATTCAATACCATGCTATGTCCGGGCACCAGCACTGCACACTCGGGTGAGTGGTGATACCCAGAAGCTATGTGGGCATTGCCAATATTCAGTACTGCACTTGCATGGCTAAACTGGGCAAAGTTAAGACTGCCATTTAAGCCATTCTACTTTATCAGATATCACTGCTTGGTGTCTACATTGATCATAAGGAGGGGGGGAGGGACGAATAGCTGTGCAATTAAATTGATGTTAATAGTGCTAAAATGATCATACAACAAGAATTGTTTGAAAAGGTGAAATCGGATGGGCACGTTGGAGACACATAGCATGCCTATATGCCAATAACAAAACACAATAATTAGAACATAAGGGGGGGAGGGGAAGGGGGGAGGAAAGTTTATTAAAAAAAACTGTTAGCTGTTGAACATTCAAGTATTTGGAATGTTGTAGCATGGTTTGTTGGCGAAGTTTGCCCTATGAAAGTATGTAACGCTATAACATGTGAAAACATTAATAAAAACCGTTTAAAATATAAGCCATTCTACTTGCCTATTAACTAAACAGGCACTAGCAATGAATATTGCCAGTGCCTGCATAACTTCTGGGACCATCTCAGCTATGCCTGGACAGTGCGCTAAGGCACTCAGGGAGGATATTAACTGGGTAATGCTGCTGAAATTCTCCTCCCAGCCCACTCAGTGTGGTTTTGGCAAGAGGTAGTTAAAACCCTTTGAATAATCAGACCTGAAGAGGGAAGACAGGAAAGAGTAAAATATAAAGGCTGATAGAAAGATGTGGGAAGAGGATAGAGGGTTCAAAGAAGGGAGAATACTCTTTTGTTTCCCCCCCCCCCCCCTTTCAACCTATGAGTAACATATTTCCAGCAAAGGGAGGGGAGAATATAATTCAGCGAGGCAACCAGAGTCTTGGGAATAAGAGAAAAGGTTAGACTGGGAGGATCAGGCTGAGGGTGTCTATAAGAAAGAAGGTGAAACTGGATAAGGGAGTTACATAAGAAGAGAAAGCAACATGCTAAGGAGCAACACACAATCACGTCCCCCACCCCACACAAATACACGTCCTTCCCCATATTGGGAGGAGGCACAGATATCCCAGACAGCCTTGAAGAGAAATATGCACTCAGATTCAGGAAGCAAGAGACAAACAAGCCAGGAAGGATAGAAAGGGACAGCAGGAGAGGGTAAGGAAAAGCAAGAAAGAAATCCATAAACTAAAATACAAACAATTCCCTTCTGGCTGCACAGATCTAAGGTATTTTCTGCAATAATTATTTTTGAAGGCCAGATCCTGTCATCCATTGTAAGATTTGACGATGAAAATTAAAGCTTAAGCTGCTTCTTCTAAACCGTAGACTAGACAGCCTTTATATACAGAGGGCTGCATAATGTCAGTACTATTCCTAGCAGGCCGTAACATTATGTAATGTCAGAACCAGAAATGCACAGTGCTCTATAGACCTGTGCGTAAGAAAGATTTGACTAAAAACAATGGAAACAAACTTGGCATGGCTATTCTGAAAAATATCTGCAAAATACAGTATTTAAAATCACCAACACTCTGATTAATGATGTTTTCTCTGTATACTTCCCATGGTCTCATGGGCTGCATAAAATTCAGTTGCGGGATGCAGGTTGCCCACCCCTTTCCTAGTTAACAGTCTGGTGGAGAGAAATACCTATTTCCATATGCACCCCAAAGAGAACTGTAAAACAAAAAAGTAAGTTTTTTTCCAGTAAGTAATTGTGAAAATTAAGAGATATTTCTTTACTGCTTTGGGGCTTTTCAATGTGCACTATACACTCACATCTTTAAAACAAACTGCATACACTGTTCTCATGAAAGCAACCTACAAGACGAAGCATCAGGCCAATAAAGGGATCAATTTACCTGACTTTTACCAATGCCTAAACAGCATTTTGAGGCCTGAGATTAAAAAGCAAGAAACTTGAGCAGCCAAGACACTGTAAAAAGAGAACTGGCTCTTTAAATAATTTCAAAATTCACGATGTCAAGTACTTTCATCAGGCTGTCACAATAAAAGCATGAGATCACACAGTAGCAAAATTGTCCAATCATAATTCAGCAGCATACTAGATCACGTACGATGATTACCTTAAACCACATTTACGGACATCTCTCTATATAAAAAGCAACACCAACGGTCTATGAAGCCTCCAGCCGGAAGTGTGAAGGGGGCGAGATATCCGGTTTCCCTATGAGTGTCTGCCCCACCCTCTCTGTAACACAGTCAGTGAAGGAAAACAGCAGAGCACGAAATCAAATCGCTGGCTCTGTAACAGTGAAGGACTCAGAGGGGGGAGGGGAGAGAGGCCAGAGGGCAGGGACACACACACTCCCACATGCACACAGAAGAAAACATTGCTAGCCCCCGTTTCATTTGCATCAGAAACGGGGCTTTTTTACTTCTCTCTATATAAAAGGCAACACCAATGTTCTATGAAGCCTCCAGCCGGAAGTGTGAAGGGGGCGAGATATCCGGTTTCCCTATGAGTGTCTGCCCCGCCCTCTCTGTAACACAGTCAGTGAAGGAAAACAGCAGAGCACGAAATCAAATCGCTGGCTCTGTAACAGTGAAGGACTCAGAGGGGGGAGGGGAGAGAGGCCAGAGGGCAGGGACACACACACTCCCACATGCACACAGAAGAAAACATTGCTAGCCCCCGTTTCATTTGCATCAGAAACGGGGCTTTTTTTACTTCTCTCTATATAAAAGGCAACACCAACGTTCTATGAAGCCTCCAGCCGGAAGTGTGAAGGGGGCGAGATATCCGGTTTCCCTATGAGTGTCTGCCCCGCCCTCTCTGTAACACAGTCAGTGAAGGAAAACAGCAGAGCACGACATCAAATCGCTGGCTCTGTAACAGTGAAGGACTCAGAGGGGAGAGAGGCCAGAGGGCACGGACACACACACTCCCACATGCACACAGAAGAAAACATTGCTAGCCCCCGTTTCATTTGCATCAGAAACGGGGCTTTTTTACTTCTCTCTATATAAAAGGCAACACCAACGTTCTATGAAGCCTCCAGCCGGAAGTGTGAAGGGGGCGAGATATCCGGTTTCCCTATGAGTGTCTGCCCCACCCTCTCTGTAACACAGTCAGTGAAGGAAAACAGCAGAGCACGAAATCAAATCGCTGGCTCTGTAACAGTGAAGGACTCAGAGGGGAGAGAGGCCAGAGGGCAGGGACACACACACTCCCACATGCACACAGAAGAAAACATTGCTAGCCCCCGTTTCATTTGCATCAGAAACGGGGCTTTTTTACTTCTCTCTATATAAAAGGCAACACCAACGTTCTATGAAGCCTCCAGCCGGAAGTGTGAAGGGGGCGAGATATCCGGTTTCCCTACGAGTGTCTGCCCCGCCCTCTCTGTAACACAGTCAGTGAAGGAAAACAGCAGAGCACGAAATCAAATCGCTGGCTCTGTAACAGTGAAGGACTCAGAGGGGGGAGGGGAGAGAGGCCAGAGGGCAGGGACACACACACTCCCACATGCACACAGAAGAAAACCTTGCTACCCCCCCCCCCCCCCCCGTTTCATTTGCATCAGAAACAGGGCTTTTTTTACTGAAGGACTCAGAGGGGGGAGGGGAGAGAGGGCAGAGGGCAGGGACACACACACTCCCATATGCACACAGAAGAAAACATTGCTAGCCCCCGTTTCATTTGCATCAGAAACGGGGCTTTTTTACTAGTAATTTCATAAAAGCCGCACTTAATGAGTTTCAGCTTGTTACTATGGCAATCACACAAAATTGTTTAAAAAATTTCTTGCAAGTCAACCAACCACATGGCAAGTTAGCTACTTGTTATAGAATTATTTATATACACAGAGCTGCAGAACACTGAAGTACATATTTGTAGAATTATAGTTTGGCATTTTTGGGACTCTTTATTTTAATGACTAGAAAATAGAAAACGGTGAAACAGGTTAGAATTTAGCAGGACATATTATATTCCAATAATGATAAACTGTTCCAAAATAAAATAAAAAAAATGAAATATGTGAATTTAACCTAAAGAAACAATATTGCTTGAAAGCAGTTATTCATGAATTTAGAAATACTACTTAAGAACTACAACGTCTGTCTTTTTTTTTTTAATCATTTATTTATAATTTGAGTTATACATCTTATCCAAGAAGCATAAAAAGAAACTAATTCAATTTTTAAACAAAACAGTCTATTACTTGAGACAAAAAATAAATGTCTCAGTAAAAGAAATAATCATTGTTACATCGACCTCAAAGTTGGAAATACTTAACTAGATCCTAGATAAGGTAACAAATTAAGGTAATTAAATATATATTTTTTTGAGCGTTACATATTCCGGGTACATTCTCAAACTATCTTTCAGTGCCCATATGAGATTCTAAACTTTAACATTAACATTCTCAGCCTCTTTAGCTAACAAAAAAATCTTCGAGTTGTTTTGGATCCATAAACTGGTAACTATTCTGAAGGTAAATAAAACGACAGATACAAGGAAATTTTAAAGTAAACATTGCCCCCAGATTTAAAGTTCTTTGACGTAATGCCAAAAATGCCTTACGTCTATATTGAGTATCTCTAGCGAGATCCGGAAATATCCTAACTTTGGAACAAAAAACATCGAATCTAAATGTTTAAAAAACAACTTCAATACCATCTCCCTGTCTATCTCAAGAGCAAATGTCACTAGTGCAGTTGTCCTCTGTGTAACCACTTCCAGGGAGGATTCAAGAAAAGATGTCAGGTTCATTCCTCAACAACTTGGTTGTCTCCAGATTTCGATGGTATTAAAGTCTGAAGATAAATTACCCTTGTTATGGGTGGTAAAGATTCCCCAGGCATCCCCAAGACTTCCCGTAGATATTTTTTAACCATGTCAATAGCCGAGATAACTGGAGATCTGGGGAAATTGACAAGCCTCAAATTAAGTCTTCTCTGCTGGTTTTCAAGATATTCCATCTTCTTTTTAATAAAGTTTACAACGTCTGTCTTAAAAACACATGGGAAATACTCACCGCTCTAACTCGCAGAAGGTGCGATATGGCAGTCTGCAGTTCATCGCTATAATGTTTTAGCTGGGTGAATCTCCTGGTAGCAGGAAACAGATAAGTACATCAGTAACCAGCATGAACACAAGCTTTCAGAATCTGAAAGATACAGGCAAAACAACAGCTGGCGAAAACCAATGTGACTAATAATCTACGTCAAAACAGAGTTGACCAAACATCCTGAACATTTGACAGAAGAGCAAAACCACAGATTAACCAATATTTTAGTCGCTTAAAAAAATGTGCACACTCTACCAACAAAGCACATGAAAGGGCAATCTGTAAGGCATGCCTAAAAATTAGGCGCCAGTTGCACGCCAAAGTTTATTGAATAGTGGCGCTTATGTGCAGAATTGGCACCATTAACTGGCTCAATAATTGCATAATTGCAGCGGTGGAGGAGTGGCCTAGTGGTTAGGGTAGTGGACTTTGGTCCTGGGGAACTGAGGAACTGAGTTCAATTCCCACTTCAGGCACAGGCAGCTCCTTGTGACTCTGGGCAAGTCACTTAACCCTCCATTGCCCCATGTAAGCCGCATTGAGCCTGCCATGAGTGGGAAAGCGCAGGGTACAAATATAACAAAAATAAAATAGATACTATTGGAGATTCTACATGGAATGTTGCTATTCCACTAGCAACATTCCATGTAGAAGGCTGCGCAGGCTTCTGTTTCTGTGAGTCTGACGTCCTGCACGTGCAGGACGTCAGACTCACAGAAGCAGAAGCCTGCGCGGCTACATTGGTGATCTGCAAGGGCTGACTTCTACATGGAATGTTGGAATAGCAACATTCCATGTAGAATCTTAAATAGTAGCAACAGTGGAGGAGTGGCCTAGTGGTTAGGGTGGTGGACTTTGGTCCTGAGGAACTGAGTTCGATTCCCGGCACAGGCAGCTCCTTGTGCAGGACGTCAGACTCACAGAAGCAGAAACCTGCGTGGCCACATTGGTGATCTGCCTCATTGAACCTGCCATGAGTGGGAAAGCGCGGGGTACAAATGTAACACACACAACTTACAGAATACTGTTAGCTGCGCATGCTGCACGACACACTTAGGTGCAGCAACCTGTGCCAGCCATTGACCTGGCATAAGAGATCACACCTGTATTTTGGTGTGCCAGAGCCACTTTGGAAGCAAACAAAAGAGCATATAAATGAAGTCATTGTTCACTTCCGGTTTTTTACTCTAGAAGATCTTTTTGATCAAATGATGTCCCGATTTTGAGCGCAATATTGCTTGGGAAGAAGCTGACCTGCTGTTTATATGTTTTTGCTTTGTTTGATATTACAGCAACTGAAAGCCCCTGACGCAGCCCTTGTGGGCGAAACACAGTCTGTGTCGGGCGATTATTTCTCCAGTAAAGTCTTATTAATACCACCGAGTGATCTGCTCTTTTGTTTGCTTCCACGTTGGATTTTGCGGATTATCTGCCTTCTTGTTTTCCAAAGCCATTTTGTGCTTGTTTTCTGTAATGGCTTAAGTGCACCTCAATGCCGTTACACAATTGGCACTAAGCTCGCCTCATTCTGGCACCTTAATTTAGGCACTTTTTTTTTTGTTTTTTTTTTAATTTTATTAAGCTTTTTTAACAAATATAAATCACAATTATGCATGATAATACACAAGTCAGAAATTATTGCAATAAAAGTAAATTTCTTAATTCAAGTTACAACTGAAATATCGACCACAAGTTGAGGAAATTAATCCAAGATGTAAGATTACATACTAATAATCTAAAGGAAATATTTAAACAATAAAGTTTTCATAATGATGCACCCGTCCCGGGTGTTTCCTCCTAGTTCGATAAACAGTGAGCATATGGGACTATACCTTTACCCTGTTCCTTACTTACTAAGAATTCCTCCAGTTGTTTGGGGTCAAAGAATTGAAACTGTTTAGACTGAAATACAATTCTACCTACACAAGGAAATTTCAACAGGAAGCTAGCTCCTATTGCCAAAGTTCTTGTATGCAAAGCCAAGAAAGCCTTGCGTCTCTTCTGGGTTTCTCTCGATAGGTCAGGATAAATTCTTATTTTAGACCCCAAAAAACTTGAATCCAAATGTCTCAGGGAAAGTCTCAATACTGCATCCCTATCTAATTCCAAAGCAAATGAGCCCAATAAAGTTGCCCTCTTCATCACAACCTCCAATTTAGGCACTGTTTTATAGAACTGCCCTTTTAATCTTGAAGGCAAGAAATTATTGCTGAGGGTCCACAATCCTGAATATAACAATGTAAAAGTGGGCTTTGATGCATCTATCTCAGTTTTTGCTATTGTGCTTTATGTGAGAAGACAGCATTGAAAGTATCACACATTTTATGTATAGGGACAGAATTAAAACAAAGATCCCACTGTGCTTTCTTTGCAGACTAGCCGTTGAGCCCGTAAAAACGGGCTGGTATTGAGGTTTTCCTCCCCCCGCGGTCAGCACCGCTCCCCTCCCCCCCGCGAAGTCGCCACCGCTCCCCCTCCTCTCGAAGTCGTCGCCGCCGCCCCCCCTCCACCTGGCCCGGGCCCTCTCTTCACTTCTGAACTTACAGATCCATTCGCCGAACGCAGCAACGCACATCAGCTGAGCTGCCCCTTCCTTCTCTGCCTGTGTGTGTCCCGCCCTCGTTGACGTTACGTCACAGGAGGGCGGGGCCACAGGCAAAGAAGGAAGGGCTCACTGCAGCTCAGCTGATGTGCGTTGCTGCGTTCGGCGAATGGATGTGTAAGTTCAGAAGGGAAGAGAGGGCCCGGGCCGGGTGGAGGGGTGGCGGCGGCGACTCCGAGTGGGGGGGGGGAGCGGTAGCAACCTCGGCGGCGCAGTTTCCCTCTCTGTCCCGCCCACCCCGTCATCACGTATTGACGTGGGGGCGGGACAGAGAGGGAAGTCTCTACTGCGCATTTGCGAGTGAGTACGGTCACTCGCCGTTTATATGTTTGATGGTTCTGGTTCAACAAAAAGATGAAACATTAATACTACAACGCCCAGTGAAAACTCTTTACTCCCTCGTACATTTTTCACAATCTGCTGCCTAGATGAGAAAATTCAGGTGCAGGAGTTTGCTTCATTAATCTATCCAACATACTTTACACTTTAAATATGAAAGAACAATTATAGGAAATTCTCAAAAAGTAACTAATAATAAGAAACCAACAAGTACGGATAGCATAAATTTTTAATATTCTTTGTTATACAGCAAATGCAAATTACTTCCAGTTGCAAAACCAACATAAAGCTAAAGTTGCTTCTGTTGAATGAAGCAAAATTGAGGCAAAGATCTAAACATGTCAAACATGGAACTGCTGAAAACACTCTTTAGATAAATTTATTCCGACAACTGTGATTGGATGAAGGATATGACAATCCACCAAAATCCCCAAACTGAGACCTTTATCCCAAAAGAAACTCAATCTAGGAAAACTCTCACAAATATCGAATTAACATCTGGATCTAGGGAGAAGGGATCCACCTTTCAGCTGGACAAAGACCCTAAGCACAAAGTAAAAAACGATGTGGCTCAGCAAGTGGAAAGTGAATAGCCTCAAGTGTCCTTGTGGAATCCAACAGAAGATCTACAGTAAGACTTGGAAGACTGCGGTTCACAGCCATTCCCCAACCAATCTGAAAGAATGTACTAAAAATGCGCCATCCTCCTGTGCAAAGTTGGTAGGCACTTACCCTAAATGACTACTAGCTGTTGTCACTGCAAAAGGGTCTTCTACCGAGAATCGAGTCAAAGGATGTGAAGAGTTATACAATCAATACTTTTTGGTTTCTTATTCTTAATTACTGAGACTAGATTCTATAAAAGTGATCCAAAAATCAGCGTGGAAAAAAAATAATCACTAATTCTATAAAGGAGTGGAGGAGTGGCCTAATGGGTAGTGTAACAGGTTGCTGACCTGACAGTCAGAAGGGTTGAGATCTCAGGGAACCAGGTTCAATTCCCTCTGCAACTCCATTTGACCCTGGGTAGATCATTTAGCATCGCGAGGTGTCATCAGGGAAGACTGGGGTATCGGTTCAGAGACAGACTGCTGAACTGCAGGGGTCAAGACCGGTACCTGGTCCTGGCTACTTGGAGATCCACGCATTGGCACCTCCTGTATGGAGGGGGAGCAGTCCTCCCAATGCCGATGCTTCTCGGGGACCGAATCCCTCTGTACGACGGAGCTCCTGGCACCATGCATTAAGGGGGGTATAGATGCTGAAGCATCTTGGCCTTCGCCCAATGCCGGTCATTGATGCTCCAGGGAGTTGATGGAGACAAAGTTGAATCACTTTGCCTCGGGGTCGGGTCCGATGCGGACTGGTCCTGGGGGCCCTGAACAGCAGCTGGCATCAAGGCAGGTAGAGACTCACTTGATGCACGTCCACTCCCAGTGTCTGAGATAGGTCTCTCAGCCATGTGGTCCAATGCACCTCCTGATGTCAATGCTGAGGTCTCTGAGCCTCTCTGGCCAGCTGGGTTCTTTTCTTCATACAAAGGCAAAGAATACAGCTGGAAGGTGTATGTTTAGGCCCTTAAACACTGAAGACACTAAGAACGAGTGTCTTTGCCAGCGACGGTCCTACTGCACCGGCTACAGCCCTTAAAGTCACTGGGAACCTTCAATGAGATTGAAGGGAAAACAGCCGTAGCTAAATCAAACAGCTCGATGGTGACTAAAAAAGGGGCAAGCACCAGAAAAAAAAAAATTTGATTTCCAGTTTCCAATATTGAATTTTTTTTTTCCTATTTCATTTTTATTCGTGAATAAAATAAGATTTTAAAAATTGCTGATTTAACCCTCCCCTGTCCTCCCCTTCTTCCCTCTGCACAGACAGGTAAGCAAATAATTTCTGCGACTTGCAGGGAATGGGCAATCAATGTTGTGTGCTTCTACAGATGACTGGATAGCAGCACTAGAGATGTGCACTTATTTAAAACAATTCTTTCCAACCCAATGGAACATTTGGGTGCAGGGGAAAAATAACTAGAAAAACTTGAAGGAAAGTGATAAAATTTGATGTGAGGAAGATACATTAAGTTCAAAAATGGCCCAGATCGGACTGGAGGGTTCCAGAGAAATGAGGTCCCCCCCAAACATGTCCCAATGTGTTTCTAAGGAATAGGCAATTTCAGCTTCTGCAGCATTGAAACTAATAAACTGAAGCGCAGCGGTTAGGGAAGTGTTTGTCTCTCCCCTGGTAATATACACACAGAGCTCAGACACACACACACGCAGAGGGGAATTGTTCCATAAGGCATGTTCCACATTAGGCAGCCACCCCACCCCCACCCTTCCAATCCTGCTGGGCTGGCTCAACTCAGATGTGTACTTCACTTTTTTGTTGTAAATTCTGTGAAACCTAATGATGTTATAGCTTTCTTAATAAAGCAGTGATTTCAAAATGAATGTACAACCTTAATTGCCACCACCTCTTCTGTTAGTGATAAAATTGAAGGTATCAAACTGAAAGAAATCCCATATAGTCACTGTCTCTGGGACTCTATATGGCGCTTTAATTTCCGTGCGGAAATCGAAGCGTATTCTATAACAACGTATGTAACTTTATTGGTAAACTAGCTAACCAGCGCTGTTAATTGGATGTTAACAAGCCATTATCAGCACTACTTGGCATTAAGATTTACGCGCACAACTCGCTAAGCATATTCTATAATGTGGTGCGCTTTAATTCTAAGTCGTATAGTTGAAAAGGGGGCATGGTCATTTCTAAGATCTATGTGCATTGTTATAGAATACACCCACTTTGCACGTAAATGGCCGCGGCTAAATTTAGTCACGTGGAAAGGCGAACGGTGTATTCTATATACCGTGTGGGAATTTAAGCCTATTCTATAAAATATAGGTGTACTTTAAAGAATACCCCTAGTCATATTATTTTCCTCGCGGAATTTTCAGGCACCATATCCAGAATCTAGCCCCGTACGCTTTTGTTAAAGTTTTAAAATCCTACTTGACAAATTCCAGTACATTAAAAAAAAAAATAGCTGCTACTTTTGTTTCAACTAGATTTTCTGTTTTATAACCAAACTAGTAAAAAAGGCCCGTTTCTCACAAATGAGACGGGCGCTAGCAAGGTTATCATGTAATGGCGATTATGTTTTTAAGGGAACTGTTAGGAGAAATGTTCTGTCACAATAAGCAATAATTGGGAAGGGTAAATAATGAGTAATATGCTCCAGGGGTATGAGATATGGATTGTTTTCTCTATGTTTTTTTTGTTTAAATCTTTCTTTTTTTGTGATTTTTATTTATAGTAATTAAAAAAAAATAGAGTACACAGACTCCATGTCCAGCATTTCTCCTCTCTTCCCTCCCCTCCATCCATGTGCATCTCCTTGCTGACTTCCCTCCCCTCCATCCATCCATGTCCAGCAACTCTCCATTCTCCCCTATCCTCTCCTCCATCCACCCATATCCAGCAAATTTCCTCTTTCCCCTTCCCCCATTCATCCATCCATGTCCAGCAATTCTTCTCTCTCCCATGCCCTCCCCTCCATCCATCCATGTCCAGCAACTCTCCATTCTTCCCTGCCCTCTCCTCCACCCATCCATGTCCAGCAACTCTCCATTCTCCCCTGCCCTCCCCTCCATCCATCCATGTCCAGCAAATTTCCTCTCTCCTCTCCCCCATTCATCCATCCATGTCCAACAATTCTTCTCTCTCCCATGCCCTCCCCTCCATCCATCCATGTCCAGCAATTCTCCTCTCTCTCTCCTGCCCTCCCCTCCATCCATCCATGTCCAGCAACTCTCCATTCTCCCCTGCCCTCCCCTCCATCCATCCATGTCCAGCAACTCTCCATTCTCCCCTGCCCTCTCCTCCATCCATGTTCAGCAACTCTCTTTTCTCCCCTGCCCTCTCCTCCATCCATGTCCAGCAACTCTCCATTCTCCCCTGCCCTCCCCTCCATCCATGTCCAGCAACTCTCCATTCTCCCCTGCCCTCTCCTCCATCCATGTCCAGCAACTCTCCTTTCTCTCCTGCCCTCTCCTCCATCCATGTCCAGCAACTCTCCATTCTCCCCTGCCCTCTCCTCCATCCATGTCCAGCAACTCTCCATTCTCCCCTGCCCTCTCCTCTATCCATGTCCAGCAACTCTCCATTCTCCCCTGCCCTCCCCTCCATCCATCCATGTCCAGCAACTCTCCATTCTCCCCTGCCCTCTTCTCCATCCATGTCCAGCAACTCTCCATTCTCCCCTGCCCTCAGCTCCCTGACAGCTCTCCTCACCATTCCTTCCTCCCCCCCCCCCCCCACGCGTTTAACCCTTTTACTTTCAGGCGCAGCAATGGCAGTGAAGAGGACAACAAAGCGGGCTCGCCTCCAGCTTCTCCCTTCCCTCACACAGTATCCCGCCCTCGTGGAAACAGGAAATGCATCATCGCAGAAGGTGGGACACTGTGTGAGGGAAGGGAGAAGCTGGAGGCGAGCCCGCTGTGTTGTCCTCTTCACTGCCGTCGCTGCACCTGAAAGTAAAGGGTTAAACATGCGCAAGGGGGAGAGGAACGGAGAGGAGGGCTGTCGATCGGGGAGCTGAGGGTGGGAAGGAGTGGAGGGACCGTCTGAGAGCTGCCTGGCTGCAGTGCTGCTGCGCCAGGCAGCCCTGCATTGGGGGGGGGGGGTGGGCAGCAGCCAGGGGAAGGTCACGGTTGGGCTGGGGAGGCTTAGCCTCCCCAAGCCTCTTATATGGAGCGCCTATGACTGTCCTCCCATCCAATCCATCAATTCTCCTCTGTCCTGCTCTCCCCTTCCTCCCCTCGATGTCCCGCGATTCTCTCCTCCTGACATCATCTCGCCTCCAGCGTTCCCTTCCCTCTCATTGTTCCGCTCTCTGACATCATTACGTTTTGACGTGAGGGCGGGGCAATGAGTGGGAATGGATGTTACGAACCCAGGCATGCAGACGTGGAACGTTGGAGGTGCAAATTATTATATAGGATAACAACTGTCCTTTTAAAAGGTAAAACAATCAGTTGTTGCTGAACTCTGGCATTTAACAAGTAAAAATTATATTATTCCTCAGAGACCTCCTTTTATAAACACACAGATATATTAAAGAGATACTGTAAACAACACTAAATTCATTATAAATACAGAAATACAATGTATATTTTAACAAGTCAGCAGACTGATGTCTACAACGTCTGTCTATTTGTAACTGGTGTAAAACCATTTAATTTCCCATTCACAAATCAAGGTCAACGTGAAGTAACTTTTCTGCACAAGGGCCAACTTTCCTTTCTGGCAACTCTTAGTGTTTCATAGAGAAAGGAGAAAAGCTCCACATGCATCAGTTCTTGGCATATAGTTCAAAGTGCTCTGCGAAAAGCAAAAATGCAAATTTGCTATTAAACATGAGAGTTATAAAGCCAGTGTGGACTGTCTGCTTCACAGCCCTTCAACATGGTATGATTTATTCCTATGGGGCCCTTTTACTAAGCCGATTACGCGCATCAATTTTGAACTACTGCCCAGCTACCGCGAGGCCCAGGCAGTAATTTCATTTTTTTTACACACATCCATTTGGTGCGCTGGAAAATTTCCAGCACGTGGCGCAAACTCATGTACCACCCCCATCTCCAAAGTATTATTTCCCCACCCTGGGGTCACATGCAAGAGAGAGCTTAAAGGATATTCTGCCCAATTTTCCCCAGTCCACTGTTTAATATTCTACTTCCATACGCAGCAGCAGACAATCCTACCACAAGTGCTCAAATGTGCCTCTTATCCCCCAGTTTCTCCAACAAAACCCTTTTTCGTCGCCTGCTTGTTTCCCCTGCTCTGGTGTCCAATATACTCTATGAATCAAGTTGTACTGTACTAGTTTATAATTAGTAATATAAGAAACTTGTATGAATATTCAAATCCACTCCTCTGGTTCTATCTGAACTTTTAACCAGTTATACCACTGATACATAAACCTTGGTGTTGATTATCCTTGTTAGTATCACGTAGTGTTTTATATAATTTTGGACGGTAATTTATCCCATTCTACTCAGCTTAAACAATACAATTTCTAATCGGGTAGAGTCCCTGTGTAAATTATGTTTTGCATTGTCCACTTTAACCTGCAATAAGTTTTGGAGGGTCCTCAAAGACTGAGAATGGGGATAGCACAACCTTTTCCACTCGTACCCAAAGGGAGGAGGAATCTTCTTAATACTTTGTTCACAGAGCTTTAACTATCGCTGGACTGTAATACCTTCTAAGATCTGGAAAACCTATCCTGCCCTGATCCTTCCCCTGAAGCAAAGCCTCCAACCAAATTTTCTGCCTCTTGCCTTTCCATACATCCTAAATATCCTGTCCCATTTCTTCAACTGTCCCTTGGGAATAAAGATAGGCAAATAAAAAAAAGAAATGTAGGTAACACCATCATATTCAAAGTGGCTACTCTCCCCCACCACAATAAGGTTAGGGTTTCCCAAACTTGAAAGTTGTTCCACAATGTAAGGGTCAATTTCCCATAGTTTACACAAAATAGATCTTCCACCCTATTAGTAATAATTATACCCAAATACTGCACTTCTTTTTGCACCACTTTAAATGGGTACTAAGAACCCAGCACTTGTGGGGTAATGTTAATAAACGTGTCTTGGTTTTGTCGATATTTGCTTTTGAAGCCAGATCTTTCTCCAAACCTTCTCAACATTTCCACTAAATGTCTGGAGGACCGGAGAGGATCTGTCATGAATACCAAAGTATCCTCAGCATAAAGAAGCACTTTATGTTTCTTCCCTTTCACTACCAAAAGAGCTATACCTTTTATTTAGATTTTGCTCACACTTTTTTCAGTAGTAGCTCAAGGTGAGTTACATTCAGGTACACTGGGTATTTCCTCAGTCCCTGGAAAGACTATTTATCTAATTTTGTACCCGAGGCAATGGAGGGTTAAGTGACTTGCCCAAAATCACAAGGAGCAGCAGTGGGATTTCAACTGGCCACCTCTGGATGTCAAGGCTAGTGCTCTAACCATTAGGCTACTCCTCCACTCCACTGTATTCTGGCTGCTAAGGACTCCATGGCCAATGCCAAAAGAAGTGGTGACCTCTGCTCAATCTGAACTCCTCTGATTGTTCCTCATTCATCACTATCTCTCCCCAAAGCTCACAATACCACATTTTCACCCAGCATCCAAAGTTTTCTCCAAGCTTCACCAAATCAAAGGGACTTTTCAGCATCTCAGGCTAAACACACTGCCTTTTCTTTCTTTTTTTCCACTGCACGGAGGGGAATTTTCAATATGCTATCTAAGGCTGACTTTGGACGTTTTGCTCAAAACGTCCAGAATCCGAATGGCGAATATAGCAATTTTTGAAACAGCAAAACATCTTATCTTTTTTTTTTTTAAAATGGTCACTTGCTAGATGTTTTTGTACTCTGTGCTTTTATCTTTTTGATCCATTTTCAAACAAAAAACAAGACCAAGTGAAAAACGCACAAAATCAAGCCACTGGGATATAGGAGGAGCCAGCATTCTTAGTAGACTGGCCACACAGACATCCCAGCAGAGTAGTGAGGCACCCTAGGGGGCACTGCAGTGGACTACACCTAAAACCTCCCAGGTACACATCTCACCGATGCTCCCTTATACTGTATAGTGAGCCCTCCAAAAACCCACCAAAAACCTACTGTACCCAACTGTAAATCACTACAATAGTCCTTACGTCTGCAGAGGCACCCTAGGGGGTACTGTAGGTATCCAGAGGTACTTAGCTGTCAGAACACTACTAAATAGCAATTATTCTGGACTCGTGTTACAAAATGGTTTACATATTATATATAGGCACTTTCTCTGTCCCTAGTGGGCTCACAATCTAAGTTTCCGGTACCTGGGGCAATGGAGGGTTAAGTGACTTGCCCTGGGTCACAATGAGCTGCAGTGGGAATTGAGTCCAATTCCTCTGGTTCTCAGCCCACTATACTAATCACTGGGTTACTCCATCACTGAGACTCAGGGAGGTTCACCTATTGCAAGTACTGCGGTATTTCAGCTTCTGAGCACCTTAACTCTGAGGAATATAAATGTTCATAAAAGGCTTTAAATTCACATGCAATAGCCTTTGTGGTTGTAAGCATCCTCCCTCCCTCTCCTGTGATTCTACTGACCCACTTAATATTTTTCTGTCATTTAAGTTGCCATGTTAAAAGCTTCCCTGCCCAAAAACAAAAATCTTGCTTGGTCTTCTGTAACAGATATTCCATTTGATGGGTCTCCAACAGGGGAAAAGAGCTTCCACAGTAATCAAACAAAACAAAAAAAAAAAGGGGGAGGGGGTAGGAGTGGAAGTCGCCAACCAAAGTGATTCCAAAATGACAACCAAAGTAAAGTCCAGAAGTCCAATGCTTCTTAAACCAAGAAACTTTATTCCCCAATGTTCATAAGATGCTAAGACAACCTTGAACCAACATGGGCCATGTTTAGTCTACAAAACCTTCTTCAGGGGTCTTTCATCAATGCAATGAGTTGAGTGGGGAATAATAATTAAGAATTAAAAGTAAAACTCAGTCACAGGTTATACAAAAAAGCTGCAAAGCACACAGCACAGTTACAAACTTCAAGGTAGTGTGTTGGGTCAAGATTGACTTCTGGACTTTTCTTTGGTTGTCACTTTGGAACCCCTTTTCTCTGACAGATTTAACCTATGCTTAAGATCAACTAATTGAGCCCAGTTGGGTTCACTCCATGTTACCTCTGAATTTGTGCAATTTACTCCAAAAGATGCTGCCTCTCACTGCATCCAGGATTAGCATTCCACACAGGTCTGCTTTGCCATGATCCAGGGCCGCTGAGAGACTGGGCCGGGACCGGGGCAAGCCCGCCATCCCACCACCCCGAGGTCGTCGCCGCCGCTGCTCCCCCTCCACCCCCACCGAGGTCACCACCGCCACTCCCCCCCTCCACCCCCCCCCCCCGAGGTCGCTGCCGCTCCCCCCCTCCATCCGCCACCGGGCCGGGCCCCCTGCATTGAAATCGCAGTCTCACCTCCATGAAAGCAGCGCTACAGGCAGCAGAACGCCTCCCTTCGTCCCTCCTTCCCTCCTTGTGTCCCGCCCTCGCGGAAGTTACGTCAGATGAGGGCGGGACACGGAGGGAAGGAGGGCCAAAGGGAGGCGTTCTGCTGCCTTCAGCACTGCTTTCACGGAGGTGAGACTGCAATTTCAATGCAAGGGGCAGACGGTCGAGAACGGAGGGCAGGTGGGCCTGCAGCGCCGGGCCCCCCTTGGAGCCCCGGGCCCGGGGAATTTTGTCCCCCCTGCCCCCCCTCTCAGCGGCTATGCCATGATCCCAAAAGACCTGCAGGACTACTACTTCCATCTCATTTAGTTCCATATACTCCTGCCATTTAGCCACAGTTCTCTGCTGTACATCTTCCCAAGATAATAGCTAGATATTTGCCCTCCACTGAGTTTTCTGCCCCCTGCTCTGTTCCACTGTTAACACCCCAGTTTCCATGGTATGATCCGATATCATAATTGGGTGGAGCTGAAGCTCCCCCCATGTGTAAAGAGTTTTTTTTCCTGTAAAAATATAGTCTACGTATAATATTTCCCAGAATTGAAAATGTATTCCCCACTACCAGGATTGTGAACACCCGTCATGTTTTCCAATTGAAATCTTTCTAAACAATTTCTTTCCTTCCTGATTCAACTCAATCCTCGCCTTCCTAGATCTATCCCACTTTATTAATACACAATTCATATCTCCACAGATTATAATCTCTTGTTGTAGTCCCAGAGTCCCCTTAGCACACTTTAAAAAACTTTACTCTGATTTGGGGCATATAAATTCACCAACATCACCTCCCAGTCATCTATTCTGCCCATTAGCCAAGTCCCTCTCCCCAGGGTATCCCCTTTTGAATTCTGTATCACAAAAGGAATGTGCCTTCTTACTAATATTACCGCTTCCCTTTTTTTGACCCAAAGGATGAGAGCTGTACTACCCCCTAATCACTCCGTTGTAATTTCACCATCTCCTCTGAAGTGAATTGCACTTCATGAAGAAATGCAATGTCCTCCTAGGCAACTCTGAGATGTTTAAGCATTCACTTTCTTTTGATAGGGTGGTTAAGGTCCCTCCGCATTTCACATCACAAATTTAAAATTCTAAATCCCCATAACCCTACTGTAGAGAGCTTTTTCTAATGGGCCGCTCCTTACCCTGCTGCTCTCGACCCCCCATTCCTCCTTGCCAACCCTACGGGCTTCCTTCTGGCTTTATCAAATGACCAGACCTAAAGTCTTACAGCTGTCCTATACTCCCCCCCTCCCTCCCCTCTGCCTCCATCCCCTCTATCACCCATCATTTTTTCCATGGAAACCTGCTCTCCCTCAGTTTCTCCCTCCCCAATTACAGCTTATTTACTTTTTCCTCAGTATTTCACTTATACCTTCTCAAACCCATTGTCTCCCAAAACACACAAAACAACCCCAGCAACTTCCGTCCCCCATACAGTCTTGGCATGTCCCCCTCCAATCCTATTAAAATTTCCCCAAAGCTATCACTGCATCTCTCCAACAGGATATGTGATACTAAAATTGTCACAATTCTTAAGGTCACATCTGCTCCTGGCCTTCTTCTGCCACCACCTACTCCACCTCCATATCGTCGTTCGCTAATTCAGATGAGATCAATGCCCCCTCTTTACTGTGCAAATAGAATCTCTCAGTTTGCTTCTGTGAAAGAGAAGGTTGATCCATAGTCTGGGTAAACTCCACTGAGACAGCTGTTGTCTGCTGCCTACCTTTCTCTGATTTATCTGTAAGTTCTCCAATTAATCTGCTGACTTTTGAGGGGAATTTACTCCAAGCGGGCTCCAACCTCTGCTTCCTGTGTCATCCTAAGTTTTCAAAATGCCTCCACCTCCTTCACCAATTGTAGAAAATTTCACTTACCACCCACAATGACCAGTAATTTGACTGGATGCCATAATTCAATTGGTAAACATCTCTTGTAATGCACTCTTATGCTTTCCCAATTTGCTTTGCTTCATCCTTATTTCTGTACTTAAATCAGGGAATATAAAAACTATCTGATCAGGCCCCTGCCAAGGGTCTGTGCCGCCCCCCCCGCAGACGAACAGTTGGCGCCCCCCCCCCCCCCCCCCCCGTGAAGATGATCGCGGCGCACCCTGGGAGCCTTTAAATCTTTTACTTGCAGTCGCAGCAGCGTCTGTGAAAGCGGAGCGCTGCCGACGTCTCCCTTCCCTTCGCGCTGTTGGTTCCCTCAGTGCCCCGCCTTCTTCTGACGTCAGAAGGCGGGACACTGAGGGAACCAACAGCGCGAAGGGAAGGGAGACGTCGGCAGCGCTCCGCTTTCACAGACGCTGCTGCGACTGCAAGTAAAAGATTTAAAGGCCTCGGCGGCGTGGGGCGAGGGTAAGCACCGCGGCGGCGCCCTCCAGAGGTGGGCGCCCTCCTGTGGTGCTTACCCCGCTTACCACATCGGCACGGCCCTGTATCTGATTTCCATACTTGCAGCTTTTCTGCTTTCTTGCCAGTTTAAATACACGATCCACTTCTTGATATCACAATTTAACAATAAATGAATGTGATGGCAGCCCTGGTTCTGGTTTAAGCCACAACTCTCTTTGTGCCCTTCCCTATGCTGTGCTTTAGAAATCAGGAAACAATTCTCTAAAAGCTTTTGTTTATACAAAATTGTACCACCTCTCTACTCCTTCTGGCAAGCTAAAGATTCACAAATCTCAGCTAAGTCCATCCTTTTTTATACGCCTCCTGCACTGTTTCAATCTCATACAACCATTTCTCCATCTGTTCTCTAAACAAGTCCAATTTTTCTTCAAGTTTGCTTAGCACAGCATTGGTAATCTCTGTTTTCTCTACGCTTAATTCCTCCAGTACCACTGCAAAAATTGTATCCTTGCCATTCTCTCCCTCCACCTAGAAAATGACACAGGGACAAAGTTCACTCCTATCCCCGCCCCGTGGGTTTCAGCATTTCTGCTGTCTGGCCGGGCTCCGCCTGAAGCCTTTAAGGCACATTCCACAAGAGCGATTTCCTCTTCCTGGGTGGAAACTTGAGCACTATCTCTTCATGAGATTTGCAGTGCTGCAACATGGGCTTCTAAGCTCTCTTTCGCCCGACATTACAGGCTGGATGTGGCTGCCAGGAGGGATGCACGTTTTGGAGCACAGGTGCTAGCGCGTGGTGTGGCTTGTTCCCACCCTATTTAGGGATTGCTTTGTTACATCCCATACGTAATGGCTTCATCTGCTTGATGACAAGGAAGGGAAAATTAGGTTCTTACCATGATAATTTTCTTTCCTTTAGTCACAGCAGATGAAGCCATGAGCCCTCCCTGTGTGACTGTCTGTATTACAGTGATTCTGATTTTAGGTGCTGTTCTTGTTTCCTGAAGTTATATTCCTTCCTTGGGGAGTCGGAAAACAGTCTTCAGGATTCTTGTTACAGTTATAGGAGGATGAGTTCATTCCCTCCAGTTCATGTTTTGGGAGGATGAGTTTATTCCCTCCAGGAGGATGCAAGTATTCCTTCCGTTTATACAAAGTGGAGGATGAGTTTATTCCCTCCAGGAGGATGAGTTCATTCCCTCCTTTTTTGAGTTCATGCCCTTGTTAAGGGGCCATCGTTCGCTGTGAGGAAAGTTCATGTTATTCCCATTGCGGTTTGCCATACTGCTTTGGAAGTTTCAAATACTGAAGAGGCAGTGGAGCTAGCTGGCCATGAGGCACTGTGAAAAGTTGAGTGCTCTCTATCTCCCCCTGCTGGTTGATGGACACAACCCATACGTAATGGCTTCATCTGCTTGATGACAAGGAAAGGAACAATATGCTGTGCAACTGTTTATAAATCACAAATAGAAAACAATAATAACAATGAGCAACTGTAATAACCCCCTCCCACCACCACCTTCTACCCTTCCAAACCCAACAGCAGCTGACTTCTACTACCCCAAGGAATCCTAATCCACCCTGTAAAAATGTCCAGTGATACAAAATACAACCCGCTCTGTATGCCCTAACTGGGGAGAAATATGCCTTATGACGCACTGTTATGATTTTTTAATCTGTGGATGAGTAAGTCATCAACTATCTCAGGATTCATTCTAGCTCTCCTGTCTTCCTCAGTCCTTCCTGCAATAGATGATGTCTTTTTGGAAGATGTGCTGGTTGCAGGATTGTACAGCATCCCCCATGCAAATTTTGCTAGTTGTGGCTAGCACATTTGCTTGTTTTTCCAAAAAAAAAAAAAAAGAAAACAAAATATCGTCTGCATCACTCAAACATAAATAACACTCCAGTTCATTAACAGGCTTCAAAGAAGAAAATGACACGGGTACAAAGTCTGTCCCCGTCCGCACTCTGTCCCCGTCTCCATCTCCACGTCATTCTCTATCTCCACCCTTTCAGTGCTTATTACCAACTTCGGTAAGTGTCTGGGCCCTTGGTGCTCATTGCCAGCTGCCAGTTTTTCAGCTTTAGCAACGTACAACTCCTTAAGGGAGGGGTTGGCTTTGCCTCTCCTCTGTAAGAAACGCTCTGCCTCCCACCACTTTGCTAATATATTACCTCCACTGTGGGCTGGAAATACAGATTATTTATTTATTTATTTGTAGAATTTGTATCCCACATTTTCCCACCTATTTGCAGGCTCAATGTGGCTTACATTTTCCACAATGGTGATCACCAATTCCGGAAGAGAAATACATATTTAAGGTGAAGGAGACAGAGAGGATTATCTGTGGGGAAAATCTGTAGAGAGAGTGCAGAGTGAAATTAGTTCCATCTGATTTGCATGGCCACCCAACCGGAAGTCCATGATTTGGAATAGTTTTAGGTCAATAAATTTGATCATCTCATTCACTGTTTCCATTTCCAGGTCATTTATAAATATGCTAAGAACACCAATCCCACTACAGATCCCTGTGGCACTCTACAATTCACCTTCCTCCATTGAAAGAGCTGGCCATTTAACCCTATTCTCTGTTTTCTATGATTTAACCAGCTCCCAATCCACAATATAACACTCCCATGGCCTTTACCAAACTGTCTGTATGAGCAAATGCTGCAGCTTCAGAAATAGTTTAGACAATACAGCATTTTTCTGCTTCCTACTGAACTGCCCGAGTTAACAGATGCTGCTTCAGTAGGATTTATACGCTCATGGATATAAACACAAATAGGAGTTTCAAAACACCTACATCTCATATAAACTGTGATAATGCTCAGTTGCACACAGTTAGCCAGCAGGCCAGCTTTTTTCCACTTTTTTTTTTTTCTTTGGCCTAGCAGGTTTTTTTCTATTGACCTTTATCTTCCACCTCAAACAGAACTGGTCTCTTTTGGGGTCCAGCAATATAAACCCTCATTCACAAATACCCAGGAACATACATGCTAGATAGATGATGCAGTTAATTGATTCTCCAGCCATATTTAATGATGACCAGGATGTAAATATACATTTCAACTGGCAATCTCAGATTGTTTTAAATTGCTCATTGTAACTTTTTTTTAATGAAAAAATGCTGATAAAGCTCAATGTTTGGAGTACTAAGAAAGACATTGCAACATAAAACGTTAGTATCGTAAAAAAAAAAGAACCTCAGTAAGACGTAAACAAACTTACTTGTCGGGATTTTTCACTCTAAATGTTGCATTTAGAGCTTTTAACCTGGAATCTACCTAAAAAAAAAAAAATTATAGCAATTTAGGAAACAAAACATTGTTTAGAAAGTCTAAAACTGAAAAACATACCACATTGGATTTCCACTGAGGAAAATTTGTAGCATTGTCCAAGCATGGAAATTTTTTTTTTTTAATATAGCTCATCCCCTTTTCAAAAGTGGCTCAAGGTGAGTTTACATTCCCCTATCCATGGATGGCTTACAACTTTGTATCTGAGGCAAGGTAAAAGGGAATATCAGTAGAATTCAAATTCCAACATTCCTGGTTCACAGCCTGCTGCTCTAACCACTTGGTAACAGAAAGCAAGAACAGGACAAACAGATTATTGTACTGAATGATTTGCTGATCTAGAACATGAGGATACAGAACATTTTTTTTTATTTTTGTTTCATTTGTACCCCGCACTTTCCCACTCATGGCAGGCTCAATGCGGCTTACATGGGGCAATGGAGGGTTAAGTGACTTGCCCAGAGTCCCAAGGAGCTGCCTGTGCCTGAAGTGGGAATCGAACTCAGTTCCTCAGTTCCCCAGGACCAAAGTCCACCACCCTAACCACTAGGCCACGCCTCCACTCATGAACCCTTGGTCACTGACTCAAACCAACATGTGAAAACTCAAAAATCAGACTACTAGCAACTGTCAAGGTTTTATTAGACATCGCTTCACTAGATAATAATCAATGCAGAGAAGCAAAGCCAACATATGGGGGCCAGGAATAATTTTTCAGAGGAAATATTCCTTTAAACTATTTACATTCAGAGTACCAAGTAATCAGGCTGACCCTTGATTGCCATTGGCAGTTAAGTTCCACCACTTAGCACTTTGGTATCTAAAGTTTGCAGAGTGAACTGACTTATAGCGCACTCTCTTGAAATCTGGAAGATGAATTCTAAGGTAGTCCCTAGAACCAGAGGTTATATTGTGTAGGGGAATAGTCATTAAGGGCTGCATGTAATCTGGTGTCATGACACATAATATCTAAAAGACAAAACCCCAACTTAAAAATAATACTGGCTTTAATGGGCAGCCAGCGCAGCTTGCATAGAGTCGCTCTATCAAATGCGATACTTTGAGGACAAGCCTAGCTGCTGTATTTGAGTCGTTTGCAGCTGTTTTAGGACACCCTCCTTACATCCAGAATAGATGGAATTGCAGTAATCGAACTGAGTTATAACCAAGGCTTAAACTATCAGTCTAAAGATATCAGGCAAGAAATATAATCTTATTCTCCTCGGCTTCCAAAGAGACCTGAAGGATTTTTTCACTACTGAGGAAACCTGAGGATTGAACATGAGTTGACTGTCAATTAATACACCCAGTACCCTAAGAGCAGTGTCTAGGGGGTAGGACGTGTTGTCAATGGTAAAATTATTATATACGGTACGGTCGAAGGGGTTAGTTCCTACAAGAAATGTATTCTCATCTCTATTTAACTTTAAATTTGGAAGCCCAGGATTCCAATAAATCAAAACCAAGCCTAATCTTAGGGACAATTTCTGGAAGACCAGTCTTGAAAGTGATATAGATTGCGACATCATCCACATAAATGAAAGTAGAAAACCCTGCTGTCTCCAATCTTTCACCTAACAGAGGCATCATAACATTGAACAGGACTGGAGATGGTGGCAAACCTTATGGCACCTCGCAGTCAGGAGACCAGGATGGTGAGAGAGAACCTGACAACTTCACCTGATACAATCTAGATTTTAGAAAGCCGTGGACCTTGAAAATCAAAAACAGAGTTTTAAAACTGGCCCTGTACGATATTGATAACAACTCTGTTGTGATGAAACTTAGTGTAAGGTGGATCAGCTACTAGGGCCAGAAGCTCACTGCCTCTGCAAGCTGAAGTGACCGCTGCCAAACACATAACTTTTCAGGTCAAATACTTCAGATAATAGGAATCAAGGGGCTTGAAAGTGGCTGGGTTAAGACAACGTTGAGATCCCATGACAGTTGGAAGTTTGATGGGGGCTTTGTCAATATCTATTACACAAAGACTCCAGTATTTTTTCATATCACAAAAACGTTTTATTGTATTGCAATGCCCACTAACCTCACCAGCACTGCTACCTAATGTTAAAACCTCACACATTCATTCCTCCACTCACCTTGCACCACCTGTATTTGAATACAAAACAACTGTTTTTACATTTTAAACTGCATACTTAAGCTGTTTCTTATTTTACATATGTTTTACCATACTTATACATTATATCATGCACAAATGATCCAGAACTCAGGCCTGCCAGCTAGATAGTCCTTTTCCTGCAGACGCCACGCCTTCCGCTTGGACGCTGTAAACGTGTTTCCACATAAACGCTAGATAACTGGTCTTCAATGGAAAAACAGCGTGTGTCTATTGACCCTCCGTTGGCTGGTTAAATACGCCACCTCCAATCATCTGTATGCATCACAATACAAGTGCTGTGTGCTCGATGACTAACTCAACAGTCCACCATATCTGTTTCATATTGTGCCGGTTCAATAGCAAACCTCTCATGAAGTGAACAACTTATTGGCTTACCTCCCACACAGTGATAAGAACTGCACTTAGATCAACCCTCACAGAGTTGGTTCTCAAACCAGGATCATAGAGGTGTACGACATAGTCAAGCAATTTGTGTGGGACAAGTGAAGGGATCTAAGGTCTTGTCTTCACACCAGACGGCAAACCTCCACTTAAATGAGTAATACCTCTTTGTGTTTTTCCTGGAAACCAACAAGATGCAAGAGACACAATTCAGCAAATCTAAGGATTCAAATTCTACGCCCTCAACATCCAAGCTATGAGGGCCAAGGATTGGAAGTTGATATTTGAAGAAAAGACCCCTCATTCTGTGTGATGAGGGTTGGAAAATATTCCAATTTCCATGGATCTTCAGAGACAACTCCGGAAGAGGAGGAAACCAGATTTACCTCGGCCAGCAAGGGGCAATTAGGATCATAGCTCCCAAAGTCTTGCTCGAGTTTCATCAAAGTCTTCTGTACAAGAGGTATGGGAGGATATGCATATAGAAGACCCTTCCTTCAAAGTAGATAAAAGGCATCTGACACTAGACTGCCATGTGATCTGAGCCTGAAACACAACTGGAGGACATTATTGTTGAGGTGAGTAGCAAAAAGATCCATCAATGGGGTGCCCTACTCTTGGAAGATCTTGTGGGCCCATGTTGACAGGTCACTTGTGCAGTTGTAAAATCCTGTTACATTGGCTAACCTCCAATATTCAGGTACTATGGTCGATTTTATTGACAAGCTACAGACTGCTAATAGCAGATCCGCAATTTCAAGTTTGAATTCTTTCAGTACCCTTGGATTCATGCTAGGTTCTGTAGTTCCACTGTGTGAGACTTATCTAGGGATCATTTTGGACCAGGTCCTTTCTTTTGAATCACAGGTTGCTTGAGTAGTCAGTCAACGTTTCTGGTCTTTGTGCAAATTTCATTTGGTGTGCTGTCTCCTGGACTCCAAGTCCCAAAAGAAAGTTATATGCGACTGTTACTAATTCTCTCTATGCAGGAATCTTAAATTCTCTTCTAAAACAATCAGTACAGAATACATCTGTACGACTTATGTCAATCCTCAAAATACGACCACGTGACACCTGTACTAATACAATCAATATTGTGGATTAAAAACTGGTTAAAAGATAGAAAACAGAGAGTAGGGTTAAATGGTCAGTATTCTCAATGGAGAAGGGTAGTTAGTGGGGTTCCCCAGGGGTCTGTGCCTGGACTGCTGCTTTTTAACATATTTATAAATGACCTAGAGATGGGAGTAACTAGTGATGTAAATAAATTTGCTGATGACACAAAGTTATTCAAAGTCGTTAAATCGCGGGAGGATTGTGAAAAATTACAAGAGGATTGGGAGACTGGGCGTTTAAATGGTAAATGACGTTTAATGTACGCAAGTGCAAAGTGATGCATGTGGGAAAGAGGAACCCGAATTATAGCTACGTCATGCAAGGTTCCACGTTAGGAGTCATAGACCAAGAAAGGGATCTAGGTGTCGTCGTTGATGATACTTTGAAAACTTCTGCTCAGTGTGCTGCTGCTAAGAAAGCAAATAGAATGTTAGGTATTAGTAGGAAAGGAATGGAAAACAAAAATGAGGATATTCTAATGTCTTTGTATCGCTCCCTGGTGCAACCGCACCTCGAATATTGTGTTCAATTCTGGTCGCTGCATCTCTAAAAAGATATAGTGGAATTAGGAAAGGTACAGAGAAGGGTGACAAAAATGATAAAGGAGATAGGAAGACTTCCCTATGAGGAAAGGCTAAAGCGGCTAGGGCTCTTCAGCTTGGAGAAAAGGCAGCTGAGGGGAGATATGATAGAGGTCTATAAAATAATGAGTGGAGTTGAACGGGTAGATGTGAAGCGTCTGTTTATGCTTTCCAAAAATACTAGGACTGGGGGGCATGCGATGAAGCTACAATGTAGTAAAGTTAAAATGAATCGGAGACATTTCTTCACTCAATGTGTAATTAAACTCGGGAATTCTACTACTACTTAACATTTCTAGAGCACTAATAGGGTTACGCAGCGCTGTACAGTTTAACAAAGGACAGTCCCTGCTCAAAAGAGCTTACAATCTAAAAAGCGAAATGCCAAGTGTCAAGTGGGGGCAGTCTAGATTTCTGAATAGAGGTATGGTGGTTAGGTGCCGAAGGCGACATTGAAGAGGTGGGCTTTGAGCAGGGCTTTGAAGATGGGCAGGGAGGGGGCCTGACGTATGGGCTCTGGAATTCGTTGCCAGAGAATGTGGTAAAGGCGGTTAGCTTAGCAGAGTATAAAAAAGGATTGGATGGCTTCCTAAAGGAAAAGTCCACAGACCAATTGTTTTCAGGAATTCACGATTCATCTGCTGAGAAAGTCTTAAGTGTAAATAGAACAAATAATACCGAAGACACCCCTGCAGATTTATAAGCAGCCTAACATCTACCAGTGATACCTCTAGTGTACCACTGTTGTTCTCCTCTATGGATGGCAACTGATTAGATTCAGATTCTATTCAGCAAGGTCATGACAGGGTACAGTTGTCATCCACAGTGGACATAAGAGTTGATTTTTTTTAAATAGTAACTTGGATCTTTTCAGGCTTGCCTCTTGTGTTGAGATGACTCAGTTTTTATGTTGTTAAATCAACATTTCAGTTTGATCATGTGCCTTATTCTTATCTATCTTGCTTCTTTTATGGAAAGGTACCAGACAAGTCATAATTACCCCAGTTTTGAAGAAGGGGAAGATTGAGGGTGGTCAATCTTCAACCTTTTGCTGCTATCTAAGGTTCTTGAAAAGGCTGTGTTAGTTCAAATGTCAGAAGTTTTGGAAATCAATAAGGTGATGCACTGTAATCAATCAGGCTATAGAAAACTTCATAGTGCAGAATCAGTATTGTTAACTATTGTAGACAACATCAAAGTTAAAGCAGATTAGGGTTATGAAGCCCTATGGGTTCAATTAGATCTAACAGCTGTGTTTGACAGTTTCTCATTCAACAGTATTAGACTGGTTGAGAAAGACTGGAATTGATTCCAAGGTGCTTGAGCGGTTTAAATCTTTTTTTTTACTTGACGGTTTCAGTATATATTGTGCAAGTTCCTGCACCACCACTAGGCAGTCCAAACAACCTGATTCCTCAGTCACTCCCCTGATAAGTACATTGTGGCGGCGAGAGTAGTTTTCAATATCTTCAACCTGTTCATAGGGTTCCATGTGTCTGTGCCCTCTATTTTGTATGGTGAGCGGAGAACCTCCATTAGTTCCTCACATTACTCCACCTAGCCTTCTACTTCATCTTGCTCTCCCACATCTTTCTTGAGCTCCTCCATCACTACCTTTAAGTCCTGTCGGATCAATTTAATCTCCAATTTCAGATCTGATACCCATTTGCGAAGTTTGCTCCTACTGAGAGCTTAGCTGGTGCTACCCATTTCAGTTACCATGCTACCTTCATCTTCAGACTCAGGTGGCGCCATGATCTGCATGTCTCGTGCAGCACTCGGAGTTTTGCCTGCTGTCTTCTCCTTATGGAAGGCTGAGATTTTACTCACTCCAGGTTTTTTTTCTGGAAGCTATCAGATCGGACATATGCATGAGGCAATTTCAAGATCAGAAATGAAGAATGGTGGAAGTTTGCATGTTTTATAAGCGAAGCCTGAGCAGGGCTCCAGCTCTAAGCAGCCATCTTCTGGTGCTGATGTCATTTCCTCTACCCGAGTGGTTCAAATTTTATCTTCTTCTAAATACAGAATGTCTTGAGGAACAACTTTCTTTCCTCTCCAAGGGCTTTAAAGAGAGGAGTTCCACAAAGGTCTCTTACCTCCAACTTTTTAAAATTCCTATTTCTCCACAAACAAAAGCAGCATACATTTAAAATGCATTTGATATGGAAGATATTAAAGAAATTTAATACCAATTTATTTTGAGTTGATTTAAAGGCTGTGGTAAACCTACTGCAGGTGTGCCATATTTTGCACTTGAAATGTATGCTGTTTGTGGAGAGACTTAACATTTTAAAAATTTTTGATAATTTGATTATTTTACTTTAAGTAGGTTTGCTTCTCCTAGTTTATTCTGGAGAAACAGATTTCTTTTCCCCTTACACGAGTAGGGAGAGACAGAAATTCCAATGGACAATTTTAAAAGCCATTTCTATCTCTCAGACTTATCAATAGAAATCAAACAAAATAAAACACGGAAAAGAAAATAAGATGATACCTTTTTTATTGGACATAACTTAATACATTTCTTGATTAGCTTTAGAAGGTTGCCCTTCTTCCTCAGATCGGAAATAAGCAAATGTGCTAGCTGACAGTGTATATAAGTGAAAAACATTCAAGCATTGCTATGACAGTCTGACAGGGTGTCAGCTAGCACATTTGCTTATTTCCGATCTGAGGAAGAAGGGCAACCTTCTAAAGCTAATCAAGAAATGTATTAAGTTATGTCCAATAAAAAAGGTATCATCTTATTTTCTTTTCCATGTTTTATTTTGTTTGATTTCTATTGATAACCTTAAGAGTGGACTAACACGGCTACCACACTCCTCTATCTCTCAGACTAAATTCCTTAAGGCACTCATTACCTTTAGTTGAAACCCAGTCTCATAAACGGCTTCCTTCCATCCACTTTCCTAAAAATACAAAAATAATAGAATGTAACTGATTAGGAATATGACTGTACAATAAGATTACAAACACACTTTCCCATCCACCAAATTTTATGTTGTTATCTTATCATTCAATATACCTGGCAAACAGCACACGACACTGACTTGTAATCACAAGTGACTTCCTTTATGTTCAATTACTGACCAAGTCAACTGCAGACGCATTGCTTAACTATTTATATATGCCACAGCAGCACTCAAAGCATGGTACAAAAAATATATAAAATATAATCATATAATAAAAACAATAATTATGATAAGAAAATACCACAGAATATTCATAACACAATTAAATCCCAGATATAATTAATCAGTGTGAATACATAAAGCTCACAGAGAAAATCTGTGCAATTTCACAGCACACAATTTGAGAAAAATTGGGTTACATGATACTGAGAGGAGGCCACAAGGGCTCAGAAAGAAAAGATTACTTTAGACGATTTGCACAGAAGAGATATCAGCATCACTGAAGTAAGAGATGAGCACGCACAGGCCAACATTTAGAAGGTAATGTGATGGGGCTGAACCTGTCAGGAAAGAAAGCTGCAGTGTGGAAAGGAAGGAGAGCGTGCAAGAAGCTCTGTAGACTCAAAACTGGAAAAGGATAAGAGTTGGGAAGGAGACAACAAATGAGAATGAAGCCCAGGGCCAGAGAACAAGTGCAATGATGTGGAGGAATAGGAGCAACGGGCCAGTACTTGGGTGGAGAACAGTGGAGATGTTGAGGTGAGCTGGACCACACCATAAGAAGTACCAACTGAAAATCATCTCTCCAAATGCAGGCCAGTTAACTCCAGGCTCCCTGGAGGCCACTGTATCTACTGAAGCAGGACATGCCCAGCACACTTCTGCTTCTCAGTGCTTAACCTCCCCAAGCAGAAGATGCCAAGACCTGCTTTTGAACTAATAAACTGCCTTCTCATAGAATGTTGGTCTTCTTAAACCGTACCATACCCGTGAGTCCCTCTTGAACATGCTAGATAACTGCTCCAACAACCTCCCCTTCAGATTAAGGGTAGAGTTTCCGCTGCCTTTGTTCCCCTTCACAACAGACTATGGGGGGGACTCACTCCATCAGGTCCTTCTCTCCTAGGACCTTATGGGAAGCCACCATCCAAAGGGAAAGACATTACAGATGCCAACTCACTGAAGAGAATGGACCATGGAAGATCACCAGATTTTGAAGAAGAAACTCCTTTTCTCTAGGGGAAGCTCCCTAATGGTGGAAGCCATCTTATTGGCCCACAGGGAGGCATTGAGAGAAGGAAACAGCTCAAGGGAAGTCTGCAGCATGGAGGATCCTAAGTGTTTTAGAGACCCCTAATATGTCTCTTTTTTTTTTTTTTTTTAAGTGCTTTCGCACTCCATAGTAAACATAGTAGATGACGGCAGAAAAAGACCTGCACAGTCCATCCAGTCTGCCCAAGAAGATAAATTCATATGTGCTACTTTTTTATTTGTACTGTCCTCTTCAGTGCACAGACCGTATAAGTCTGGTCAGCCCTATCCCTGCCGCCCAACCACCAGCCCCGGCACAGACCGTATAAGTCTGCCCAGCACTAGTCCCGCCTCCCAACCACCAGCCCCAGCACAGACCGTATAAGTCTGCCCAGCACTAGCCCCGCCTCCTAACCACCAGCTCTGCCACCCATTCTAGGCTAAGCTCCTGAGGATCCCTTCCTTCTGCACAGGATTCCTTTATGTTTATCCCACGCATGTTTGAATTTCGTTACCGTTTTCATCTCCAGAGTGAGAGGGGAGAGAAAATCAGCTAAGTTAGAGTGTAAGCAGCTCTACTCATCATCATTAGTCTTCTTACGTGAGCATTAGATCCAAGATCCACCAAGTGGTACACAAAGGGAGGTGCGAGGGCCCCCCACAGCCGAGGTACTAGTCCCCCGGAATCATACATCCTGGGATGCCCAGTCCAAACCTCTGTGACACAGAATGACAGAGTGACTCCAATCTGCTGTCAGAGGGTTACCACTGCAAGACCTACTACCAGGATAGCCAAGAGATTGCTGAAGTCGTAACCTAGCAGTCTCCTAGCTCTCCCCAGACTACTGGCTTATAAGGGATTGAAGCCAATAAGGTAGGTCCTGCAGACCCTCACCTCTGGCTCCACATGACCTGTCAGAATTGCAACTTTCCTCCCCTGCATAAAAGGCCACATGGGTAGAGGCACAAAGGGCCCAAACGGCAGCTGCTCCCACTAGCAGGAAACCATTCTGTCATGGAGCTTCACGTGCCCTAGCAGCTCTATTCTCTGCTCTGCTCTGGAGCCACTCCTGCAGGTGCAACCAGAAACAACTGCCAAGCAAAAATAAAGAAGTTCCTACTACCTGCTATCCGCTGTTTCTGGAAAATCTGCAGGCTGCTCCTTACTCTCCCTGTAGCTTAAAAACTTACTCCTCCACCATCAGGATCCCTTTACATCCCTGCTACCCAGAGGGTCCCCTGGGTGCACTCCCTGAAGCACAAGCTGCTGGATACAAAGGCCTGCCTCCTCTCTTTCTGAGGGAAGGTAGGATAGGAAAGAGGAAAGGGGTGGTGACAGGAAGACCCCTATGGGCTTCTTCTTCCATCAGGAGCCCTATAGGATGATAAGACCTCTGCAGATTGCAGAGTCCTTAACTGGAGTTCCTCCTGGTTCAATTAGGGTAAGGTACATAGACCAATCCCTAAGAGCTACATCAGGGCACTGCAGCTTGATCCTGAGGTTACCAACCAGGGAGCCAAGCCACAAGAGACATCCTGCTGCACGGGTCCAAACTATAACCATCTACTGGAGGCAGAGAATACTGGTAGGTTCCAGGGCTGCACCGCTCCTTATAGTGTTGATTATGTCGCTGCCTCTATCTGCTGGCTGAGGAGCAACCCACTCCTCTGAACTGGTTTAGCACAATATGGAAAATTTTTAATGCCAATCATATTCCACCACATAATACACCCCATCTCCTATGGTTTCAATCCACTGTACTGATGTGCAAGTTTGGGGGGGGGGGGAGAGGGCATCATGTCTGCCAAGGTGGTCTAGGTTTGAATGTGGCTCAGAGCTGATATACTTTGGCTGTGGAGGGAAGCAACACTATCAGGCTTGAAAGATTTTTCGCTTTTCAGTCTTCAGTTAGAAAGAGAGACTGTGTGTTAGTTATTTTTATAAACAAACATTAAGGCCTTGCCTGTAACCTACATTTCCTTATGTGGTCTCCTGAATCTTTTCTCCCTAGGTTTATTTTCAATTTGTAAAATATTTTGATTTTATGATCTGCAGTATAGCAAATAAAGAAAAAATATAAAATGTGAAATGTCTGCTCATGTGCTTGTATTTTATTTTTATTGGCCCCTTTAAAAACATAAAATCCAACTCCATTAAAATCAGTGTATAAGATGGAAAGAATTCTATACCATACCTGTGTTAAAAAAGAATAAAAGATTTTGTCGTGGCAGAGGGTAGGATGAGAAGCCACACGTAATAGGAAGCTTTCCAAACCAATCCGCCGTCTTTCCACAAAGTCTGGATCCATATTATCTGCTGACAGCTTATGCCAGACAAACTCTGCCTGAGGAAAAGAATTGTAGAACACGCAAATGAAATGTTCTCTTTGGTTGGAATATAATGAAACATGTGCCTGGATGTCAATTTTCTTACCCTTTTTTCTGGTAAAGGTGGAACAACAACATATGGGTAGGAAACTAACAAGTAGTTTCGCAGTAATTCAAATTCACTGTATCGCCGCCACAGCGAATCTGGAGGAGTGTTTTGACCATCAAGCTGGCTCTCAACAGATCTAAAATCACAAATAAAACAGTACGCATAGGGTAAGCCTGGGGATACACTGGTTCAATTATTTTAAAGTGATTAATGAAACAAAGATTCAGGGGTATGTTTACTAAGGTGCGTTAGCGTTTCTAACGCACCTTTAAATTAAAGGCGCATTAAATGCTAAAGCGCCTATACATTTATATGGGTGTGTTAGCGTTTTTAATGTGCGTAAACCATTTACACGCGTTAAAAACACTAACGTGCCCATAGAGCAGCTTAGTAAACAAAGGCGTCAGTCTAGAAATTCCAATTCAACTTTGATACTTCGTACTCTTTCCCAGTATTTTACGCTAACAAAATTTAAATCTACAATATACTGTTTTCAGCTTTACTTAATTAAAAAAAAAACAACAAACTAATCTGCTGACTCAATAGGAAACCTCTGCTTTATTTATTTATTTATTTTTACAGACACTGTCCGCTGCTAGTAGACAGGAACACTTCAGTCTAATTTTAAAAAAAAACCCACCTCAGGATCTGAACGTATTACCTGGCTCCAACCAGGGAATTCCACATCAAGGAGCTTCTCAGTGGTAGTGCCCACGCTATGGAATCAGAAAGTTACCAATTCAAATACTAACTGGGATCTCTGTGGTCTTCAAAGCTCTCGTACATTGTTCAAATCTGTATTATTCTTTTCTACTCCGGCCTTGGATAAAGATGGTTTATACATAAATATTCTAATTCTACTCTACAGGGGCTGTTTACTAAACTGCATTAAGCAGTTAGCACCTACATTAGTAAAGTGGTTTCCAAACTGTGCGCCGCGACAAACTCTCAGGGGTGCCGCGGCAGATTTTTCCCACCTCCCTCCCGCTGTCACCCAAGCTGTTGCTTCACTAGATGAGCAGAAGCAGTGGCAAAACAAGCTACAGCCACTACAAGGCTGGACTCTCCATATACACAGCTGACAGTCTTGTCCCCTCGGAAGTCACTTCCTGTTCCGGGGCACAGTTGGCAGTGGCATGAATGAAGAGTCCTGCCTTGCTGTGCCTGTAAGCTTGGTTTGCCGCTGCTGCTGGGGAGGACAGAGATGAGGCAGATGCTGAGTTGGTGAGGGGAGAAACAAAGAGGGAACTTAGGCTGGATGGAAGGGGGGGAGAGGACAGAAACTGAGTGGAAGGAGTAGAGGGGGCAGAGGCTGCATGAAAGTGGGGAGAAAGGGAGGGCAGATGGGAAAATGCATCTTGTACAACATTCTAATTTTTTTTTTCAACATTTCTTAGACCTAAAGGTGTCCGCTGCTGGAAATTATTTCAGACACTTTTTATGCAGTGGAGCAGTGGCCTAGTGGTTAGAGCAGCAGTCTCGACATCCACAGGGTGGCTGGTTCAAATCCCACTGCTGCTCCTTGTGATCTTGGGCACGTCACTTAACCCTCCATTGCCACAGGTACAAACTTAAGATTGTGAGCCCTCCAGGGACAGGGAAATACCCAGTGTACCTGAATGTAACTCACCTTGAGCTACTCCTGAAAAAGGTGTGAACAAAATCCAAATAAAAAAATCCAAATGTATCAAGCAGCATCTTTTTGGTCACACCTTCGAAATGAGATTAAAGCTTTGTCCAGTTTTGTTAGCCTTAAGAAGATACTTAAAACTTATCTTTTTAGGAAACGTGTTTTGAATACAGCGAATTAGTTATAATTTTGTTGATAATTCAATGTATGTTCCTAGATGTTTGGTTTAGTTCCTCTTATTGTTATCTGACATTTGGTAATAGCAACTATAAGCTCTGTAACTGCATGAAAGTGGGGAGAGAGAGAAGGCAGAGGCTAGATGGAAAGGGGGAAGAGAAGGAAGGCATTGGGAATACAGGCGTCAGTGGCTAAAGCAAGCCACCAATTTGCTCACTACACAAGTAGCATGGCGCTTGGGCATCAGGAAATGGACCTCTTCGGCTGCCAGGGTTCGGGCATCCTCGCCAGCAAAGGTAGGACTCAATATTGTTTGAGGGAAGGGCGGATACTTGAGAGGAATGTGTAGCCTAGGGGTGATGACCCGAGCCTAGCCATGGAAACAGTCACTGCACTGGCATAACACTTATGTTCACTAATTCATATGCTAGGGGGACAATTCTAGAAGCGGGAGCTTCCTTTTAAGCGTGCAGATGCAGCACAGGAAGTATCTATTCCAGTGATGCCTAAACCTGGCCCAGGAGGCACATCAGCAAGTCAGATTTTCAAGATATCCACAATGAACATTCATAAGAGAGATTTGCATGCAGTGGAAGAAGTGCATGGATATTCATTGTGGATATTCTGAAAACCTGACTTGCTGGGGAGACTCCAGGCCCAGGTTTGGGAATCACTGGTCTATTCTATAAAGGCATCTGGATGCCCAGATTACATTAAAGAATGCTAGTTTAAGTCAGAATCAGCACATCTAAAATTTACGCACCAGAGGTTACACCAGGCATAGACCTGGCATAACATAGTAACTTAGTAGATGACGGCAGAAAAAGACCTGCATGGTCCATCCAGTCTGCCCAACAAGATAAACTCATATGTGCTACTTTTTGTGCATAACTTACCTTGATTTGTACTTGTCCTCTTCAGGGCACAGACCGTGTAAGTCTGCCCAGTACTATCCCCGCCTCCCAACCACCAGCCCCGTCTCCCACCACCGGTTCTGGCACAGACCGTATAAGTCTGCCCAGCACTATCCCCGCCTCCCAACCACCAGTCCCACCTCTGGCACAGACCATATAAGTCTGCCCAGCACTATCCCCACCTCCCGCAACCAGCTCTGCTACCCAATCTTGGCTAAGCTATGGGCACGTAAATATAAGTTGCATGTGTGAGACATATGTCCATGTCCTTCCATGTGTATGCTCCTCCCCTTGCACTTACATCCTATAAGTGTTATTTTTCCTCAATATACATGCACAAGAGGTGCATAAATGCAGGCACGTATTTAAAGAATTGCCCATCACATGAATAATGTAGAACGGGGTGAGAAATTGGTGGATTATGGGCGGAGAATGGACAATGACTGCACCTTTGTAGTTAGCACACGGTAAGTTACCAGATAGCAAAAATCATGTAAACCTACCTTAATAAGAGGTGGTAAGTGCATCTGTCCTTAATGCACAGAAAATGTTTTTCCTCTGTAGTAACTACATGCGTAGATCTTCTACTAACCTATAAATGTACTCACTCTGCTGCTCCCAGTATCTCTCCACACTCGTCCTTCCCTACACCCCTTCCCGTGCACTCCGCTCCATGGATAAATCCTTATCTGTTCCCTTCTCCACTACTGCCAACTCCAGACTTCGTGCCTTCTGTCTCGCTGCACCCTACGCCTGGAATAAACTTCCTGAGCCCCTACGTCTTGCCCCATCCTTGGCCACCTTTAAATCTAGACTGAAAGCCCACCTCTTTAACATTGCTTTTGACTCGTAACCACTTGTAACCACTCGCCTCCACCTACCCTCCTCTCTTCCTTCCCGTTCACATTAATTGATTTGATTTGCTTACTTTATTTATTTTTTGTCTATTAGATTGTAAGCTCTTTGAGCAGGGACTGTCTTTCTTCTATGTTTGTGCAGCGCTGCGTACGCCTTGTAGCGCTATAGAAATGGTAAATAGTAGTAGTAGATGCTGGAAACACCTCCAACAGTTACCGCACAGGCTTTGCGGTTACCATGCAATAATCTGGGCATTTATTACACAGAAACTACAAAGGTTTAGCACAATTTAGCGAAAGAGCCTTTTTGGATAACACAGTTACTTAACATGTCTCCGAGGACAGAAGGATACCAATCCTCGTACATGAGTGTCATCATCTGACAAAGACCCAGCACTGAATAGCGTTTTTAAGATTGTTCAGTTGTGCATGAGCGCTTCTTCCTGCCTGCTGCTGTTGCACTCTCATCAGTCCATTACAAACATTAACAGAATACCACTCCTTGGGGATGTGGGAGGGTTTGTGAGGAGTGGTATCCTGTCTTCAGGGAACACCTGCTACAGGCAAGTAACTGTTTTCTGTGAGGACAAGCAGGATACAGCAATCATCACACATGAAACACCCTAGCTGAAAGGGGATAATAGAACTAATGGCACTGCAATAAGGCAGACACCAAACTATTTTTGGTGGGAACAAGCCTCATGTTTTTAGTTTTATCTTTTTTTTTTTTTTTAAATATACCAGCCTGGAACTAGATTCTGATCCCCAAATAGATTCCAGAGGACTGTTGGGCTAAGCTTACTGTCCTGATCTAGACAGTAATGTGAGGTGAACACGTGGACAGAAGTCCATCTTGCAGCGTGACAAAGTTCCTCTATGAAGGCCAGTCTCAAGTGGGCTTACTGACATTGCCATAGGTCTGACATTATGAGCCATGACATGAACCTTAGTATCAGACCTTCTTGGGCACACATTGCCTTTAAATCTGTTTGTATAATATTTCAGGTTTTGTATGGTAATACCTCCGAAGGTAAAATTATGTATAATCATACCTGATAATTTTCTTTCCATTAATCATAGCTGATCAATCCATAGACTGGTGGGTTGTGTCCATCTACCAGCAGGTGGAGATAGAGAGCAAACTTTTGCCTCCCTATATGTGGTCATGTGCTGCCGGAAACTCCTCAGTATGTCGATATCAAAGCTCCATCCGCAGGACTCAGCACTTAGAGAATTACACCCACGAAGGGACACTCTGCCCAGCTCACCACCGCCGAAACGGGGGAGGGGAATTAACCCAGCTCATCCCCACACAAGTGGGGGAGGGGAATCCGTCCAGCTCATCCCCGCGGAGCGGGGGAGGGACACCACACCCGCCGATGCGGGGGGATCTGGCTTATCCTGCAACCGCAACCGCGGGAGGAGCTGACTGACCCTAACACCGCCGAAGCGGGAAGGGTACAAAGCTGCCCTACAGCCGCACGAAGCGGGAGGGAGTGCCGGCAGAATTTTAAGTCTCAATCCAGCCCCGTAAAACGGAGGGGAGAGGAATGCAGCAGCTCACTGTAACACAAACTCGTCTTAACTCTTGAAGAATCCAAGTGAAAAAACTTGAACACGAAGTCTTTCTGAAGTAACTGAAGACTAAACTTGAACCTGAAATGCAACCAGAATAAAAACAGTACAGATATCTGGGAGGGGCTATGGATTGATCAGCTATGATTAATGGAAAGAAAATTATCAGGTATGATTATACATAATTTTACCTTCCATATCATCAAGCTGATCAATCCATAGACTGGTGGGATGTACCGAAGCAGTACTCACCCAGGGCGGGACATTGAAATCCCTGACCTCAACACTGAAGCTCCAAACCGGGCCTCCGCCCGTGCAGCCACAGTCAAACGGTAATGCTTGGAGAATGTATGAGCCGAAGCCCAAGTTGCCGCCTTGCATATCTCTTCCAAGGAGACGGATCCGGCCTCTGCCATCGAGGCCGCCTGAGCTCTTGTGGAGTGAGCCTTCAGCTGGATAGGCGGCACCTTCCCCGCGGCCACATAAGCCGCTGCAATGGCTTCCTTGACCCATCTTGCCACTGTAGGCTTAGCAGCCTGCAGACCCTTACGAGGACCTGCACACAGGACAAACAAATGATCTGACTTCCGGAAATCATTGGTCACTTCCAAGTATCTGATGATGACTCGTCTCACATCCAGATATTTAAGAGCAGAGTACTCCTCTGGGTAGTCCTCCCTACGAAAGGAAGGGAGACAGAGCTGCTGATTCACATGGAATCGAGAAACAATCTTGGGCAGGAAGGAAGGCACTGTGCGAATAGTCACTCCTGCCTCAGTGAACTGCAGAAAAGGCTCTCGACAAGAGAGCGCCTGGAGCTCGGAAACTCTTCTGGCTGAAGTGATAGCCACCAAAAAGACTGCTTTCAACGTCAGGTCTTTCAGAGATGCCCTCGACAAGGGTTCAAAAGGCGGCTTCTGCAAGGCTCTTAGCACCAGGTTGAGATTCCACGCAGGCACCACTGAGTGCAGAGGAGGGCGCAGGTGATTAACTCCCTTGAGAAAGCGCACCACATCTGGCTGCGAAGCCAGGGAAACACCCTTCAGGCAGCCCCTGAAGCAAGCCAGAGCCGCTACCTGGACTTTAAGGGAACTGAGCGACAGGCCTTTCTCTAGACCTTCTTGCAGGAACGCCAACACTGAAGAAATTGGAGCAGTGAAGGGAGAAAGGGAGCCTGCTTCACACCACGCTGCAAAGATACGCCAAACCCTGGCGTAAGCAGTAGAAGTAGAGCGCTTCCTCGCTCTCAGCATAGTGGCGATGACCTTGTCTGAGAAGCCCTTCTTCCTCAGACGCTGCCGCTCAATAGCCAGGCCGTAAGACCAAAGGGGGAGGGATCCTCCATCACCACGGGACCCTGATGCAACAGGCCCTGCTCCACTGGCAGTCGCAGAGGATCGTCGACTGAGAGCCTGATCAAGTCCGCATACCAGGGACGTCTGGGCCAATCCGAACCCACCAGGATTACCCTGCCGGGATGCTTTGCCACCCGGTCTAGCACCCTGCCCAACATGGGCCAGGGCGGGAACACATAGAGAAGCTCTTGTGTCGGCCACTGTTGGAGAAGAGCATCTACTCCCAGGGATCGAGGGTCCCGTCCTCTGCTGAAGAAGCGCGGCACTTGGCAATTGGCCGATGACGCCATCAGATCTAGGCTCGGCTGGCCCCAGCGCTTCGTGATGTCCAAGAACGCCTGAGCAGATAGCTGCCACTCTCCGGGCTCCAAGGTATGGCGACTGAGAAAGTCCGCCTTGACATTCATGACTCCGGCAATGTGGGCCGCTGAAAGCTGCTCCAGGTTCGCTTCCGCCCACTGGCATAGATTCATAGCCTCCTTGGCTAGAGGGGCGCTCTTGGTACCTCCCTGGCGGTTGACATAGGCCACAGCCGTGGCATTGTCCGACAGAACCCGTACCGGTTTCAACGCCAGTACCGGGATGAACTCCAAAAGCGCCAACCGAATGGCTCTGAGTTCCAGGAGGTTGATAGACCACTTTGCCTCTGCAGGAGACCAGAGTCCCTGCGCTGTCCTTCCCAAGCAGTGGGCTCCCCAGCCCGACAAGGAAGCGTCCGTCGTGACGACAATCCACTCTGGGGTCACCAGAGGCATTCCTGCAGACAACTTGTCCATCTGCGTCCACCAGCTCAGCGCCTTGCGCACTGCTGGGCCCAAGGGAAGGCGCACAGCATAATCCTCCGACACCGGAGTCCAGCGCTGCAGCAGAGAGAGTTGAAGTGGTCTCATATGAGCCCTGGCCCAGGGCACTACTTCCATCGTGGCCGTCATAGAGCCCAACAGCTGCACATAGTCCCAAGCCCGAAGAGGAGAGGCTACTAGGAACTGGTTCACCTGAGCCTGAAGCTTGACAATCCGATTGTCTGGCAGGAACACTCTGCCCACTTGGGTGTCGAATCGAACTCCCAGATACTCCAGGGACTGAGTGGGGCGCAGCTGGCTTTTCTCCCAGTTGATGATCCATCCCAGGGAGCTCAAAAGAGCAACCACCCGGTTCACAGCTTTGCCGCACTCTGCATAAGAGGGGGCTCGGATCAACCAGTCGTCCAGATAAGGATGGACTTGTACTCCTTCCTTCCTCAGGAAGGCCGCGATGACCACCATTACTTTGGAGAAGGTCCGCGGAGCAGTAGCCAACCCGAACGGGAGGGCTCTGAACTGGAAGTGTCGGCCCAGTACTGCAAAACGCAGGTAGCGTTGATGAGGAGGCCAGATGGGAATATGCAAGTACGCTTCCTTGATGTCCAAGGATGCCAGGTACTCCCCTGCCTTCACTGCCGCTATAACAGAGCGGAGAGTCTCCATGCGAAAGTGCCGAACTTTCAAGGCCCGATTGACCCCCTTGAGGTCGAGGATAGGCCGGACAGAACCTCCTTTCTTTGGTACCACAAAGTAAATGGAGTAACGTCCCTTGCCAAGCTGATTTTCTGGCACCGGAACGACCGCCCCCAGGCGGATGAGATTGTCCAAGGTCTGCTGCACTGCCACAGCTTTGACCGGAGACTTGCAGGGAGAGAGTACAAACCCGTCTCTTAAGGGTCGGCAGAACTCTAGCTTGTAGCCGTCTCTGATGACTTCCAGCACCCAAGCGTCTGAAGTTATTGTGGTCCACTCGCCCAGAAACGAGGACAGCCGTCCTCCAATCTGCACTGGGGCGTGGACCAAGACCCCGTCATTGGGTACGAGACCCTGGGGGAGGACCGGAGGGAGCACCTCCGGGACGGCGGTCTCTGCGAAAGGAACGCTGCTTGGGGGAGAAGGTCCTCTTAAAGGAAGAGGGGGCAGAAGAGCCCGACCTGCCCGGGCGGTACCGACGGGCTTCCTGAAACCGTCCTCTGGAGGTACCGGGGCGAGCACTAGCTCGAGCCCTGACCTCTGGTAACTTCTTGCCCTTAGACGTGCCGAGATCGGTCACGATTTTGTCCAGCTCGACCCCAAAGAGCAGCTTGCCTTTAAAAGGCAATCTAGCCAGGCGGGATTTAGAGGCGTGGTCAGCAGACCAATGCTTCAGCCAAAGCCACCGCCGCGCAGAGATTGTCTGAGCCATGCCTTTAGCTGAGGCTCTCAAGGCATCATACAGCAAGTCTGCCAAATAGGCCAAGCCCGATTCCAGGGCCGGCCAATCATCCCTCAAGGAAGAATCCGAGGGGGAAGCCCGCCACACCATAGCCAGGCACGCCCTGGCCACCTAGGAACCGCAAACTGAGGCCTGCAAATTTAAAGCAGTAGCCTCGTAGGACGACCTTAAGGCCGCCTCCAATCTTCTGTCTTGGGCGTCCTTTAGGGCCGTGCCACCTTCCACCGGCAACGCCGTTTTCTTAGTCACCGCAGTGATTAAAGAATCCACGGTAGGCCACAGATAGGCCTCACGTTCACTCACAGCCAAAGGATAGAGGCGGGACATAGCCCTAGCCACTTTAAGGCTCGCTTCTGGGACATCCCATTGAGCCGAAATTAAGGTGTGCATAGCATCATGCACGTGGAAGGTTCTAGGCGGGCGCTTCGTCCCCAGCATAATGGCAGAGCCAACAGGGGCTGAGGGAGAGACGTCCTCCGGAGAGGAAATCTTCAAAGTGTCCATGGCCTGTAGCAACAGGTTGGGCAAATCCTCTGGGCTAAAAAGCCGCGCTGCAGAGGGGTCATCCGCTCCAACCGAGCGGGGATCCGTCTCCTCCAAGGAATCCGCAAAGGACCGTTGGGAGACCTCAGACACGCTGCCCTCATCTACCTCGGAGGAGACAAATTCCTCCAAGACCTGGGAATCAACCCGAGGGCGTTTACCTCTGGGAACCTCAACCTCTTTACCAGACGAGGGAGCAGGGGCAGCGTTGTGCATGAGGAAGGCCTGATGCAGCAGCAAAACAAACTCGGGGGAGAAACCCCCCAGACTGTGCACTTCCGCAGCCTGGGCAACAGCCCTAGACGCACCCTCAACCGGCGCTCGCAAGAGCGGGGGAGAGACATGCTGCGCATCCAAGATGGCGTCCGGCGCGACACTCCGCGAAGGAGCCGCGCGGGAAGAACGGCTCTTAACTTTAGCCGCTTTTGTGCCGTCGCCCAAATTAAGGGCGTTCATGGCATTAATGTCTCCAACCTCAAGGGCGGCCCAAGAAGAAGCCGTCCGAGCCGCGTGGCCGGCCAAGATGGCGGAGGCGAGGAGCGGGGGATGGGCGTTTATGGCGGGGAAAAAACCGCCACGCCGGAGGAAGGACCGGGACATACATCGGTCACGAAACTGTCACCCAACAAGGGCGAATCAGGCTTGAAGACCCCCGCATCCCCTCTAGAAGCGCTCCAGCGATCCGGGGAGCGACCCTTTGCGCCCTCGCCCTCCGACGCCATATGCCACGAGGAGAAGAATCGGGGAACCCCCTGCCCGCTATAAAAAGGTAAAATTACCTGCTGTCCGCTCCGAGCTGTAACGACCTGGTGTCCCAGTGAGTAGCTGCAATAGACGCTTAAATAAACGTCGAAATAAACGCCTTTAAGGACGTTCAAAAATTTTTTTTTTTTTTTTTTTTTAACGGAGCCAGCGGGAGGGGGGAGAAAAGGAGGGACCTGGCACCACCAGGTTTGCACTTGCTCAAAAGAGCCCTCAACCCCAGGCACTCAACAAAACCTAAAAATTAGGCTTGGAGGCCTAGCCAGAGCTGCTGCTGTGTGTGACCACCACCTGCTGAGATAGAGAACATACTGAGGAGTTTCCGGCAGCACATGACCACATATAGGGAGGCAAAAGTTTGCTCTCTATCTCCACCTGCTGGTAGATGGACACAACCCACCAGTCTATGGATTGATCAGCTTGATGATATGGAAATGCTTATTCAAATGTTTTCAGATCTTTATTTTTTTCTTCATCTAGAGTGTGTGATAGCTTTTTATTGAAGTTTCCTTGGTTCAATTGCCTTCGATTAAAACTAAGGCCTTGTTTTCATTCCGGGCACTCACTTTCTGGAATGCTTTTCCTATATCTATCATATCTGAGTTTATGGTTCCTGAACAAAGCAGGAGACAAAGTAAAAGAAAACTTAAAAACAACCGGCAAATTGTAATTAGGGACACTACTGGGAAGAGAACTGCACAACAGCAACATGACACACAAAGAAGAGAGATATCTTTAACACAAAAAAAAGTACTGAGGCAACCATCAAAAGGACATCTGATTGGCTCCACAGAAACTGAAAGACTAATGAGGTCCCGTGAGACAGTGACAGATGGGAAAAGGCACACATGTATGGTTGAAATCTCAAAAACTATATTCAGTGCTGAAGAAAGTTCCCACTCAGGGTTCCTTAGGATGACATCATGCTTGTGCGAGGACAGCAATATCCTGCTGCCTCAGACCATAGCTCCTTGGTCTGCTAGGCTCCGTAGATCAGGCTGACGTCAGAGCCGGAGGAGGAGGGGCAAGAGGGGCAGGGCACAGGGGCAAAGGCGGAGCTTCAACGAGAAACAGAAAGGGGCCCGTAACTGGAAGGGAGGGAAGGAGGAAGGGAGGGACGAAGATCCTGGAACTGCGAGGGAGGGAGGGACGAGAGAAAGTGCGAGCGAGACGGAGGGACCGAGCGAGGCCGGTACCGGGAGCGCACACAGAAGACAAGTGCCCAGATGGCGGAGGCCGCGGTGGACATCTACCCAGATTTAGAGCCGCAGAGTCAGCCCCGCTCCTGTACTTAGCCTCTGTAGCAGCCGGAGGCAGAGGGGTGCGGGATGGACGGGCAGGAGCCGGCAGCGGAGGAGACAGGAGGATCCCGGACGGAGGCTGAGGGCAGAGCCCAGGCCCCCGCACACAAGCTGGCCCTAGCCATGGGGGGCACAGAGAAGTCCTGGCACCGCTGCACTGAGGAGAAAAAAAAAAGAGCACCACACACGTCCACGGAGACAGAGGCAACAGACGAATAGTGCAGCCGACAGCAACTCCAGAAGCCCAACACGCGGTGAGTGGCCGAGGTACCTGAGCCCAACTACCCTGAAACTCGAGGGACAGACGGATGGACCCTGAACCTCGGAGGGAGGGAGAGAGGGGGGCCCCTGGCACACACTCTCATTCTCACACACAGTCTCTCTCTCGCAGACACACTCGCACCCAGTCTCACTCTCTCTCTCTCTCTCACACACACACACTCGCGCACACAGTCTCACTCTCTCTCTCTCTCTCACACACACACACTCGCGCACACACTCTCTCTCTCTCTCACACAAACACACACTCTCTCAAACATACACACTCCGAGGAAAACCTTGCTAGCGCCCGTTTTATTTGGGCCTTTTTTACTAGTATGTATATACACACACACATATATATATACACATATATACACACACACACACCTTAATTTGATTTGTCCATGCTATTTTCAGGGCAAAGACCGTAAAAGTCTGCCTGGCACTGTCCTTGTTCAAAAACTTGTCATCAAAAGATTTTGAACAAGGATAGTGCCAGGCACACTTCTATGGTCTTTGCCCTGAAAATAGAATAGACAAATCAAGTTCAGGTATATATATGTTGTATGACCTGATACCTTATATGAGTTTATCTCTTCAGGCAGACTGGATGGACTGTATAGGTCTTTATCTGCTGTCATCTACTATGTTACTATGGCTCCCCCAGGGTAGACTTAGGGGCTCATTTTCCAAGCACTTAGCCTTCTATGGAACTTTGGAAGGCTAAGTGCTTTGAAAATATGCCTCTTAATGGTCCTATTTCCAGTGGAGGAGTAGCTTTAGTGCAGCAGCCTGAGAACCTGGAAGGTTCACCTAGAGCATCAGATACCTTTGGGCTGGAGCTGGGAATCCTCAGTCTTTTAAAGCAGGAAACAAAGGTACAACTGTGGCCACCTTTCTGGGTTTGTCCGCCATCATTTACTATGTTGCTATGCCTGAAGTTCAAGGTGCACTTTTTCCAGAACTGCCACTAGGTAACAAAGCAAGCTCCTAAGCCCTACCTTCTGTTCTCACTGGTGCAAAAAAAAAAACCCAAAAACTGTCATATCCTTGTCAGCAGATTGAGCGGATAAAATATGAAAATCACAGAGCAACCATATATTAGAAATCTGCAGGTCTCTTTGAAAATGTGGGGAGATGCATGACAGAGCTGTGCAAATGCAATGAAACTGCTCCAGGTCATTGAAAAAAGAAAAAAGCTTTGAAAATCCCTATATATTTCTTTTCATAAATATAAGCAAAGCTAAAAATCTTTTTTAAAGGGTGTGGGGGGGGGGGGGGGGGGGGGGGGGGGGGGAGGATTCAATCTGCACAACAAAATGAGACCATAATACCACCTGTAGTATGAGAGAGATGGATGCAGATGTGTTTGCCTTTATAGAATTTACTGGGGGAAGCAAAGTCTGCTTGGACAGTTAAAATACTATACCACGAATTTGCTCCCAGCTCCGAAGCCTAGCGGTGCTGAGCACTACTTCTGACAGAGGAAGCCAAACGCTAAGTAGGTTAAAATCATAGTGCAAGTTGCTATATTTCTATAGTCCCCTATGAACAGCCATCCAGATAGAAATAGAACATAAGATCAAAGAACACCTCAATATTTCTAAATGGCGCAATGTGAAATTCAAACAACAACCCTACTTGAAAAACAGAAGTCACTGATTTCACACAATTTTTATTTCTCAGAGCTGAAAAATAAAACACTCCATCCACTGAAAGATGTTACAGCTCTAAATGAGTGTAAACTCATATTTTGTGGGCTGCTTAATCTCTTCTGTGTCTAAACCCCAAATAACATACTAATCAAATGGAGGAGTGGCCTAGTGGTTAGGGTGGTGGACTTTGGTCCTGGGGAACTGAGTTCGATTCCCACTTCAGGCACAGGCAGCTCCTTGTGACTCTGGGCAAGTCACTTAACCCTCCACTGCCCCATGTAAGCCGCATTGAGCCTGCCATGAGTGGGAAAGCGCAGGGTACAAATGTAACAAAAATAAAATAGATACTATTGGAGATTCTACATGGAATGTTGCTACTATTGGAGATTCTACATGGAATGTTGCTATTCCACTAGCAACATTCCATGTAGAAGGCTGCGCAGGCTTCTGTTTCTGTGAGTCTGACGTCCTGCACGTACGTGCAGGACGTCAGACTCACAGAAGCAGAAGCCTGCGCGGCCACATTGGTGATCTGCAAGGGTCGACTTCTACATGGAATGTTGGAATAGCAACATTCCATGTAGAATCTCAAATAGTAGCAACAGTGGAGGAGTGGCCTAGTGGTTAGGGTGGTGGACTTTGGTCCTGGGGAACTGAGTTCGATTCCCGGCACAGGCAGCTCCTTGTGACTCTGGGCAAGCCACTTAACCCTCCATTGCCTGCCGCATTGAGCCTGCCATGAGTGGGAAAGTGCGGGGTACAAATGTAACTAAATTAAAAAATAAAATAAATAACTGTTCTATTATCATTTACTTCTATAATTTAACAATTGATATCCATATGGGCACAGTATGTTTCTAGTCGGCCAGCCTCAAGCATCCTTTTGATCGAGCAATTCTGCCTTGGCTAATTAAAATCACAGAGACACGCATCCAAAAAGTGTTTTTACATTTTTCTTTCCACACAAAATACTATAAACAATGTGAACTCATTTATAATTCCAACATATACTGGTGATGATTAAAAACAAACCAGATGAATTCAGCTTCAGAAAAAAAAAAAACTACCAGCAAATTGTTAACAGGTCCTGTATTTAATAACATGTAAATCACAACACACAGTCAAACCTCAGAAGCAAACCATGCAGCTATAGCCCCAGGGTTCTTATTGAGGTTTACAGTCAAGGTCATGTCTGTATTTATATAAGGACATTGGTGCCATTAACAGTGGGTTTTTGAAAGCACCATGCTGGTTCCCATCCACTCACCTACCAGTCTGTGGGAATCCTGACTGCAAGCTTTCAGCTACTATTTATGGGATACTAGTAAAAAAAAGCCCCGTTTCTGATGCAAATGAAACGGGGGCTAGCAAGGTTTTCTTCTGTGTGCATGTGGGAGTGTGTGTGTCCCTGCCCTCTGCCCCTTCCCCTGTGCGGTCTGTCCTCTCTGTCCCCTCGGAGTCAAGTCCTTCAGTGTTAAGTTTCCTGCTGTGCTGTGTTTGTGTTACAAAGACAGTGAGGGCTTCTGCCCTCTCTCCCCTCCCCCCTCTGAGTTATTCACTGTTACAGAGAGCGCGATTTGATTTCGTGCTTTGCTGTGTTTTCCTTCACTGTTTGTGTTACAGAGAGAGCGAGGGCGGGGCAGACATTCATGGGGAAACCGGATATCTCTCCCCCTTCACACTTCCGGCTGGAGGCTTCATTTAGAACGTTGGTGGTGCCTTTTATATATAGACTCAGGTCCAGGCCAACAGGAAAGGGCATTGCTGCTGGCAGGGAGAAGGGGAGAAAGAGGCTGGAGGTAAGGGTGAGGTTAACTATAGAAAAAAAAAAAAGCCAAAGTCAAGGCGTAATCATGAACAGTCTAGAGGAATGGGTGACTGGAGAGCGAGAGAGGAAGAAATTAAGTAGGAAATTGCTTGTTCTATAGACTTCAAAGAGGACAATGAAATGAAGGCTAAGGAATAATTCTGTTTCTGAAGACAAACCAAATACCATGCACATCCCTACTAAATACAATAGAAAGCAGCACGACAAATACAGTTCATAAGTTTACACTTCACAATATTGTGTTCCTAAAACAGAAGGACAATGTAATAATTTCAATTCTTTTCCTACTGAAAGGGGGGGGGGGGACAAAACCAAAAAATTCCAGGTTGCTTATAGCACAAAATTTATTTTACTAATTTACTTACCACATTTTTGAAGAAATCTGCCTAAGGCAGTGTACAGCAAGAACAATCTGGACATTAGCAACAGACAATTTCAGCAGAAAGACATATTCAAATAACACTACATATCGTGGCAAATGTTAACAAAATACACAATAAAATATCTTAACAGACGGCATAGGGTGTAAGTGAAAGCGGAACATATAGGCCACCATTCCGAAACGTGTCCTTGGGGGCACGCCTATTCCCATCGGGTATTCAGAATATCCACAACGGAGGAGTGGCCTAGTGGTTAGGGTGGTGGACTTTGGTCCTGGGGAACTGAGGAACTGAGTTTGATTCCCACTTCAGGCACAGGCAGCTCCTTGTGACTCTGGGCAAGTCACTTAACCCTCCATTGCCCAAGGTACAAATAAGTACCTGTATACAATATGTAAGCCGCATTGAGCCTGCTATCAGTGGGAAAGCGCAGGGTACAAATGTAAATAAAATAAAAACATTTTAAAAATTAGGACAGACAGACAGAACAAACAAGAGATAAGGGAATATTAAAGCGAGGATGATAAAATAAGGGTTCTGAACAAAGTACAGATACTTAAACTATGTCGATGACAGTCCGTTCTACTTTTTTGACTACATTAGAGGTGTAACTACGTACTGCTGGCATGTTCCAGATTCCAAGCTTCTTTTGGTTTGTAAGGGTGTAGACTGTATATTAAGGGGGGGGGCTGGGCCTGAGGGTTCAGTTGGGTGAATATATATCAACCTTAGGTTGCAGTCACACAATAGTAATGGCATATAATGCGGTAGATTTGTGCATCTGTTTGCCTAAGTTGTATTTTTTGTGATTTCAATAAAATATATTTAAAAGTTAAACAACTTTCCGACCATTTAAATTAATTTTTTTGCTCAAATTAAAGCATCCATTTTTGCTTTCAAAACTGTTTAATACCCACAATAACTCTTTCCCTCTTATAAGTTCCTCAACACAAACTCAAACTGATAAATCCTCTCACTTGTACCAAAAACAGCATCTCTCTCGTATCTTTAAACTCAGCCATTTTCTATACCACAATATATTTTTATTTTTCCCCAAATTCTATGCTTTTTCATCCAGCAAACCTGTCACAGCTCCTTACAGCTTGCTGTCTCTCCCCCAACTGCTCTGAATTGGAGCTCTGCTGCTCAACATTCCATGTGCTGCCCTGTGGCAGGCACGAGCCCTCTGCAGTACCAAATGTCAGCTACAGCATATTTCCATAAACTCTGCACATCTTTAAAATAGGTTTTTCCTCTGAATGGCCCTTCTCGCATAGAATCAATGCATTCCTGCATACACACTCGCACAACAACAGGAGTCAAAGTGGTTTCCCAATGCACAAAATCACAGCAAAGTACTGTCAGTCCCATATCCCATAAAATACCTCTCTATTCCAGCCCAAGCATCATGCCCAGATACCTAGTTTCACAACCGCTCTTTCAGTAGCTTGCCATTACTCTGCTAAAGCCCCGGTACACACTGCACCTCTTAATATCCCAATGGAAATCCTCTATAGTATGTATGGACCCCAGAGCATACCTCAATCATACTAGACCCAGAGCCTGCCAATTTACGCAGCAACTCTGAGTCCTTGCACACATCCCAATACCTTACCAGGGTTCTGGTTAACCTTGGGCACAATGGCTGTGCACTCAGCCGCCACCCGCATCTCTTGTGCACATGTGCACTGTCTGCACATGTACAGCATTCAACCCATCCCGGCTCACAGCACAAACAAGTGTTGCAGCTTCTTTCAGTGTCTTCACTCTGCTGCCTGTTGCCATCTTCAGCCCCACTGGACCCAAAGTGCTGCTACAGCACGGAACTGTGAGCGCTTCCAGGACATGGGTGCCACAGCTCTTCCGCTCTGTTCAGCACTGGCAGTACCCGTCTTGCAGCCCTGACTTCATGCAAACCCCACATGAAGTGCTTACCCGGGGCTTTTGGGATCACGGTTTGGGGCTTGCTGCCGGGTGGTAGAGGTGTCTGATGGCTTCAAGCCACCAGACACCACTACAACTTAGTAGCAAGCCCCAACCCGTGACCCCAAAAACCCCGTGTAAGCATTTTTTAAACCACTTTTTACATCACTGATACTATTAGCTCAAATACCTGGGCTACTCTAACGTGATACTGGAAACCACTATCGCTTTTAGTCACCTCTCCCCTCTCCAATCGGTTCAAAACTCTGCTGCCCGTCTCGTCTTCCACCAGGGTCGCTTTACTCATACTACCCCTCTCCTCAAGTCGCTTCACTGGCTCCCTATCCGTTTTCGCATCCTGTTCAAACTTCTTCTACTAACCTATAAACGTACTCACTCTGCTACTCCCCAGTATCTCTCCACACTCGTCCTTCCCTACACCCCTTCCCGTGCACTCCGCTCCATGGATAAATCCTTCTTATCTGTTCCCTTCTCCACTACTGCCAACTCCAGACTTCACGCCTTCTGTCTCGCTGCACCCTACGCCTGGAATAAACTTCCTGAGCCCCTACGTCTTGCCCCATCCTTGGCCACCTTTAAATCTAGACTGAAAGCCCACCTCTTTAACATTGCTTTTGACTCGTAACCACTCGCCTCCACCTACCCTCCTCTCCTCCTTCCTGTACACATTAATTGATTTGATTACTTTATTTTTTGTCTATTAGATTGTAAGCTCTTTGAGCAGGGACTGTCTTTCTTCTATGTTTGTGCAGCGCTGCATATGCCTTGTAGTGCTATAGAAGTGATAAATAGTAGTAGTAGTAGTAGTCTCTTGTAACCAGAGCTAATATTGTGATGTCATAATGCCTCAGGCCACCAATAAGAGCCAACCTCATCAGTGATGTCACAATGGCTTGATTGTCCTATACTTGGCTTACTTTTATTACATAGCTCTTTGAGCAGGGACTGTCTTTCTTCTATGTTTGTGCAGCGCTGCGTACGCCTTGTAGCGCTATAGAAATGCTAAATGGTAATAGTAGTAGTCGCTTAGCATTTCTACAGATTTATTACACAAACGTAAAACTGTACAAATATACATAGAAGCGATTCCCTGTTCCCACATGATAAACCCACACCATTAAAAAGTAAGAACTGCTATTTTATCCTCAGTTAAGCTTAGGATCAATTACTTATGTGCAGTCAAACTTTCAAGTGTTTATTTTGCTCTTAGACATATCATATGATGCTTGTCCAACTTTCAGATAGCAAAACCACAGGCTTCCCTTTAAACACAGGTCTTACAATACAGTTTATTCATGGCCTAGGCACGCTTGCCTCGAAAAAAAAGTTGGCCACCAGAAATAAAACGTCAGCTTCTTCCTTCATAACCAATATTAACATTATGTATTAGAAGCCTATATTGCAACTAAAAGTCATATGCAATTATCTTCATTCAATATGTCAATATAAAACATTTAAAAAAAGCAAGCTTGCCAACTTAATTCCTAATATGCCAATTAAACTAATGACTGGAAATGAGTCATTAAACAGTTTTTAAGGTAAAGAGAAAGAGCTGCTGGAATCTTAAATCCTAAGGAAGGAAATATTATTAGGCTTTTTCCGTGTAAAAATAAACACTAGACCAAAATACTCTGAGCAGGTTATTCTCCTGTTTTCAATGCAAGAATTAGCTGGTGTGCCTAGTCTCTTTAAATGCTTGAATCTTTAAGCCTAGCACTCTTTTAGCTCTGTTGTAGTGAAGATCTGAGAAACGTTCTTAGGCATCAAGCTGGCTCATTTGAGTTACTGTATAAAAGGTCACGAATAAGAAGTTGAAATATATATTCAGCAAGACCATGGGGCTCAGTTTAGAAACAGAAAAACGTCCAAAAAAAGTGTCATAAAGCACTATTTGGACGGATTTCTTCGCAAAATATTACTACTACTTATTTCTATAGCGCTACTAGACGTACGCAGCGCTGTGCACTTGAACATGAAGAGACAGTCCCTGCTCGACAGAGCTTACAATCTAATTAGGACAAATAAGGATTAAGGACAAGGAGTAGCAAGATTCTGGAATTCCAAACAATAGCAAGATTCCGTGCAGAATCCCAAAGAGTAGCAAGATTCTGGAATTCCAAACAATAGCAAGATTCCATGCAGAATCCCAAAGAGTAGCAAGATTCTGGAATCCCAAAGAGTACTACTACTACTAATTTCTATAGCGCTACTAGACGTATGCAGCGCTATACAAGACCCTGCTCGACAGAGCTTACAATCTAATTAGGACTGACAAACAGGACAAATAAGAGATAAGGAAATATTAAAGTGAGGGTGATAAAATAAGGGTTCTGAACAAGTGAAAAAGAGTTAGGAGTTAAAAGTAGCATCAAAATACCAATGTTCAAATTGGTATTTTCGAAACCTGTTTTGCAGATGTCTATACAGTGAAACCTCGGTTTTCGTTGACTTTGGTTATCGTCAGTTTCGGTTTTCGTTGATTTTTTCAGTGAAAAATTTGTCTCGGTTTTCATTGGTTGCCTCGGTTTTCACTGCTAATTTTGCGAAAACAAAGGGTGACCCACGCGTTCTCCTGCTCATTGTGGCATTGTTTCTCATTGCGTGAGCATCACCCCGCGCGTCTAACGCAACACACGCAAGATAAAATCACATGTGCTCAAATCTCATTTTCCCTGTTTCCCTTGCTAATAAGTTAATCCTTTCCCTTTAGCTCCATCATGGGACTATATTTATTCTCTATAAAATGTGTTTTTGGTATGTATTTTGGAGTGTCTAGAATGAATTAATTGGATTTATAATTGCCTTGGTTTTCGTCTGTTTCAGTTTTCATTGATTGTTTTCGGACGGATTATCAATGAAAACCGAGGTATCATTGTATATGCATTTCGTCTGCAGTGCATCCAAATCACAAGGGGGCATGCCGGGCATATTTTAATGGTAGGATTAGGGCGTGCCTAACCCTTGGACATTTTACAGCGATAAGGGATCAAAACCAAAAATGTCTAGGGTGAAATCTTCAATGTTTTGGTCTAGATCTATTTTTTCTAATGAAAAAGAGACAAAAAGGTGCCCTAAATGACCAGATGACCACTGGAAGATGACCCCCCTTACTCCCACTGTCCCACACTAGATCTTAGCTCTGCTTTTGACCTGGTAGATCACTGTCTTCTTACTGCCCGCCCCAATAACATTATCCCTCAAGCCAAAGGTCTTGAATTGTTTTTTTTTTTCCATTTCTTATAGCTAAGCCCATGTCTGTGTGTATGAACACATATCTTTCTGACCTTGTCCCCCTCATCTTTTAGTATGCTCCATGGCTGCATGCTATCGATACAATATTCAATTTATGGCAAAATTTATACTCATTAGACTAGATCAAAATTCAAATATTTTCTTTTCTTCCTAATATCTAGTCAGTAATTTTCAAAATTGATTTAAACTGATAGCATGTGTTTTCTATTTCTTAAAAAAAACTCTTCAAGAAGTTTAAGGCTCTCTCCAAACCATTCATTTAATCTTTCAAAAGTGACCTCAGTGATATTCACCGACCACCACCTTTATAGGCTTTATGTGTAATACCCCCGGGTCCGACGTGGAGGAGTGGCCTAGTGGTTAGGGTGGTGGACTTTGGTCCTGGGGAACTGAGGAACTGAGTTCAATTCCCACTTCAGGCACAGGCAGCTCCTTGTGACTCTGGGCAAGTCACTTAACCCTCCATTGCCCCATGTAAGCCGCACTGAGCCTGCCATGAGTGGGAAAGCGTGGGGTACAAATGTAACAAAAATAAAAAAATAAAAAATAAAACGAAAAAGATAAGTTTCTTAAGCACTTAAAATGTAGTCATTGTACATTTGATGAGTTTGGAATGAAAAAAGTGAACCTGTGAAGAGGTTGATGTTCTGAAGATCGCCACGTAAAGCCTATAAGGGTGGTGGGCGGTGAATATCACTGAGGTCACTTTTGAAAGAATATATGAATGGTTTGGAGAGAGCCTTAAACTTCTTGAAGAGTTTTTTGAAGAAATAGAAAACAAATGCTATCAGTTTAAATCAATTTTGAAAATTACTGACTAGATATTAGGAAGAAAAAAAAATGCATGCTATCGATAACATGTCGTAGACCAGCGTGCAAATTTTCATACAAAGTAAAAAGGTGATGTCCTAGTGGTAAAACAGCTTATCCTGTATTAAGAACCACAAATAAGTCCATACAGCTGCCAGGTTCCAAAATCTGTCTGCTTTATTCTGTCTTCCTTTTCGTTAAAATCACCTTTGTAATGTAAATGACTTGGAGCAGGGTTCATCATACTTCTGTGGCTGTGATCTCATTATCACAGCAAAACCGTGCTGCTGCACCTGACCTTCCTACAGCATCGCAGCCAACGCTGACATCTTCCCGCACCTTCTATGGAGTCTGCACAGGCCTAATCATAGTGTGGGCTTGACAGGAAGCACAGGCCAATTTTGTTTTCAAGCCCGCCCAGGTCACAATCCAAAACATAAGTTTTATGACCCCATTTTGGGTCGCAACTCACAGTTTAGAAAGTCCTGAAATAGCCAAATAATCGAATATCGTACTCAAACTTAGATTTTGATTTTACTACTCACAATTTTTTCAAAATGTAAGTTTTTGGTGAGTTACATTCAGGTACACAAATTATTTCTCTGTCCCACTGCTTATGCTTATGTTTATTTGAATTTACTATACCACCTATTCTGACAGGCAGGTCGAGGTGGTTTACAATTGCTATTAGGTTATAAGCCTTTTCAGGTCAGACTTCCTGTATTCTCTTTTGATTCCCTTAGCCTCTCCAAGGCAACTGTGCTCTGGTCAAGATAAGAATGACATTCCTCCGGAGGGGCTTAGGTTTACAGGAGAACGTAAAGGGGGGATAGACAAGTCTGCCATAATTCCTCTGTGGACGGGGATACATGTATATAGGAAGAGGCTTAAGGAAGGGGTTGCCTATTGAAGTTTTCAACAATGTACATGGCTGGGAATCTATAAGTAATGGAGGGAGGGAGATAATATTACAGTTTGGTGAGGAGATAGTAGGTTCTGCACAATGCAGCAAGTATCCTCATACCTGAGTTTTGATATCAGTAGCAAGTGTAACGTCTTTCTGGTATAATTGCATTAATAAATTTGTGGAAGTTCAAAGGTCAATTTTAAGGTAGGGGATAAAAGTTAAAAGTTTAATGATGGTTTGTCCGACTTGTTCAGTTTGGAAAGCAATGTCCAACATTTGAATGTTATGGAAGTATAAAGTGTATATGTAAATTTTGTGTCATCATTAATAAAAATTGTTAAACCTTAAGAATGACATTCCTCCTCCCACCAGATCAAGATGGATGTTGACAAGAAAATCTGCTTTTTATATTTTGGTACCATTGGTTTGGAACTCATTACCTAGATTCATCTGTTTTGAACAATCTTCAGCAAAATTTAAGGCTGCTCTTAAAACTTACTCAAAAACTTGACAGAAAAAAGTATGTCTGATGGCCAGTCCTGGTGTCAGATGAAGGTCATGACACCTGTCTTTATTTTCCCTGTTACTTTTCTTGATGTTTTCAGCAGTTGCTGTTTGTAAAACATTTTCATATTATATTCACTTGAGGTACATAAAGTCTAGAAATAATACAAATGCTTCCCCACCTAAGGTACAACTCACTGGACCCTTTATATCCCTTGGTTATACCATAGAAAGGTTTTCTATTCCTACACAGTTCTAATCCTGAAAAACTTCTGGTTTCCTACAGAGTGAAATGTTCTACAGCTGTACTTTATGGTATTTTAGGGAGTTAAAAGAAGCAACCACTCATTCTGCCAAGATTCAGAAGTGTCTACCCACAGCTCACCATGGCTCTTTATACAATCAATCAACACTCTACTGCAGGAAGGAAAAATGATGTCTCACTTATTTTCTTTCCTTTAGTTCTACTAGACCACTCCAGACAAATGGGTTATGTCTGTCAACCAGAGGATAGAGACAAAGCAATTCCTGTGAATTGCCCCTTAAGGGTATCATGCAGCCTGGAATTTTCAGCATTTCAACTAGCCAAGCAGTAGTGCTCCTGACCATATTACCGGTCACTGTGGAACTTCGAGACAGTCTCATTCAGCCAATAATACCATCAACAAAGGACATTTATACTCTACTGACCTACAGGTATTTCCCCAAGACAGAAGTGGTATGAAACTGGAGGATAGGAAAAATAAAATTTATCTGAAAATAGGACCAAAATGTGAGAAATAAAAGAAAAGAATACCAAAAGTCGACCCAAAGTTCCAAGAACAAGTGAGCACAGGTTTCTGGACTGGTCTGGCAGGACTAAAGGAAAAAGGAAGAAGCTGGAGGCTGCCAAGAGAACAACTGAATGGTGTCAGTATGTTTTTTGATGAAGTCTGTCCCCCAAAATTATCTCCCCTGAAATGCTGGGTCCCAGGTCAGAGACACGCAACCATGAGAGTCTGCGTGTCCCCACACCCTTAGTGAAGCATATAGATGGAATATCAAAGGTGTCATAAGCGCCCCTGGCCAGATATTTTCTGCAATCCAGTTGTTTGTTCACCAACTGGTGAAGCTTCACAGCCTGCTCCTGAAGGAGATAGTCCTCAAGACTGAGCGTACTGTGCACATGTATACGTTCATGTAGAGCTGGTAGGACTGGATGCGGTTAATGAGCATCAAAGCCCAATAAACCTTTCTCCCAAATGAATCCAGAGTCCGAGTCTCTCTGCCTGGGGGAGCCAAAGCATGAGTCCCGGAACTTCTGGTTCACTTGAGAGTAGATTCGACCACCATGGAGTGGCGAGACAATTACACCCTTTTGAATCCTGAAGCCTGCCGGACATGCAACCATATATCTCCCTTTCGATGTTGCATTCCCAATTCTTTGTCAGTGCATCCTTAAAAACAGGTTGTAATGGAACTGTATCTCTTTCCTTAGAAGGAGATTCATGGTCTAAGACAGATAATACCTCTGTCCTAGACTGTTCCTCCATCTTCAACTTAAATGGGATGGCCAAAGCCAAAGCCATCTCCTTCACAAAACCTGCTAATGAGAGACTCTCAGGTGGAGATTTACACCTCTTGAGGAGGGATCAGAATGGACTTCATATGACTCTTCTCTGAGAAGGAATGTGGATCTTCATCTGACTCCCATGAGTGGTCCAAGTCTGACTCCTCACAATACTCCAGATGGGTAGGGCAAGTCTGTGCATGCTCCGGCTCAGTGGAACCAGGTCAACTACCTGAGGGCATAGAGGAACAGCCCTACTTTCAGACTCCAGGGAAGCTTCCTCTCCCAACGTAAGGAGTGGTACTGCATGGGTCAATGTTGAAACCCATTGAGACATCGATGTCAAAGACCGCTCCACAGGGGCAGACTTGAGGCCTCAGGAAGGAGCCGAAGCTGGCACAAGCACCCTTGATTCCTGGCCAGTATGCAACTAAACCATCTGCACCAGCTCCTCCCTGAACATGGCCTGGTACCGCTCATAAAGGGCAGGCATCAGCAAAGGCTGAGGAGCTGGTTCAGAGACAGCCTGAGAAAGAGCTATGTCAAACCAGAAGTGGGAACTTGGCTTCCCGAAGATTGGCGCACCTGCACCAAAGAGGGAGGAGCTATCCTCTTGGGTCCGGCACTTCTCGGGTACCGGTGATGCAGATGCCCCAGCGCTCCTGGCGCTGTGCTTTGAAGGGGACCGATGCCTGTGCTTCTTTGGCTTCTCTCAACGCTCAGCATCATGGTTCCTCAGTGCCAATGAGAACACTCAATCCATACGCGCCCTCAGTGTTGGGTCCAATGCTGACCAGTCCCGGGGCCAACTATCAGTGCCCGATGTCAAGAAAGGTGGAGACCTCCTCGATGCTAGTGCACTCCCAGTGATAGATGGTCTGAGCAGCCATCGAGGTCAGCACTTTCAGTACCAATGTCAATAGACCGGCCTTCAGAAAACAGGAAGTAGCATCAGAAGAGGTGGGATGGTTCCGAGAAAATGTCTGGTGCAGTGTTGCTGCCACTGCCCGGGTGAGAAGGCACCTGGGCATGCGTGGTGGGATGCTGCAAAATTTTCTACTTGCTATATATGCTAGGCAGCGTCCGCACCAGGATCCGTCGGATCACATCACTGAAATGTGAGAATGTATTTATTTGTAACTTGATATACCACCTTTAACTGACAAATAGAGAGCAAGGCGGTTAACAATAAAAATAACAGCATAGTATTCGCCTGCTTGTCCTTGGAGAAAGTTCTTAACACTTAATAACATAACAGCTTTTACAAAGCTTTACTAGTGATAAATTTGCAATGAAGTCATAACAGCTAAAATACTCATCTTTGAAAATGTTTCAGCAGAAGCTAAAAGAACAATAAACTATCCAATGCTCATCAGTGGTCAAAAGATTTTTAAAAAGATAATCAATAGAAATCAAACAAAATAAAACAAGATGATACCTTTTTTATTGGACATAACTTAATACATTTCTTGATTAGCTTTCGAAGGTTGCCCTTCTTCGTCAGATCGGAAATAAGCAAATGTGCTAGCTGACAGTGTATATAAGTGAAAACATTCAAGCATTACTATGACCCCTCACCTATCCACACCCCTCACCTACCCCACCCCTCACCTATCCACACCCATCCTGTTAGAATATCAATGATAAGCTTTGATGTCCCCATGCATACCTCCGACCCACCCCCATCCTCCCACCCTGTCAGACTGTCATAGTAATGCTTGAATGTTTTCACTTATATACACTGTCAGCTAGCACATTTGCTTATTTCCGATCTGAGGAAGAAGGGCAACCTTCGAAAGCTAATCAAGAAATGTATTAAGTTATGTCCAATAAAAAAAGGTATCATCTTATTTTCTTTGCCATGTTTTATTTTGTTTGATTTCTATTGATAACCTTAAGAGTGGACTAACACAGCTACCACACTCCTCTGCTTAAAAAGATAATGACAGCCCATTTGCCAATACCTTAAAATATCTTGGCATTCCATCTGGTAACGAATGGTTTCTCTGTTTACTAACCTCAAAACAGATATTATAGATTTTATGACAAGAATAACAAAACACTGCAGAGGCAGCCAAATACTTGAAAGTTCATTATCTGAAATAGGGACTGCTGCTTAGTAAGGCTTCCCCAATCATATTTTTCTGATTAATAGAGACAAACTCAACATTCACCCTGTAAGAGTCAGTTATAGACTGAAAAAGTTAAACTATAAAAATTAAGATAATTGAACTGAGTTGTTAATTAACGATCACAATCAGCAGGCTCTGATCATGATCTATGACGTATATTGCTGATCATGATCATAAATTCAAAATTCCAGTTTTAGATCAAAATGGGTCACCTGGTGGCCTGCATAAAATAAGTTTGTAACCTCAATTCAGTACTCAATGGAGAATCATTAAAACCACTGTCATAATTTGGAGTGATAAAGAACAACTTACTGGTAACCCTAGCAGAGAAGCAAAAGGCTGAACAGACATGGTGAATGAATTATTCTCTCACACTCAGAAATGGCCTCCTTCAGAAAAGGGCTGAGGTACCCTAGCAGATAGGCAGTATATCAAGCTTAAATAAACTTGAAATAAAACTGAGCAAATCAGTACATAAGTACATAAGTAGTGCCATACTGGGAAAGACCAAAGGTCCATCTAGCCCAGCATCCTGTCACCGACAGTGGCCAATCCAGGTCAAGGGCACCTGGCACGCTCCCCAAACGTAAAAACATTCCAGACAAGTTATACCTAAAAATGCGGAATTTTTCCAAGTCCATTTAATAGCGGTCTATGGACTTGTCCTTTAGGAATCTATCTAACCCCAATGTGGCCGCGCAGGCTTCTGCTTCTGTGAGTCTGACGTCCTGCACGTACGTGCAGGACGTCAGACTCACAGAAACAGAAGCCTACGCAGCCTTCTACATGGAATGTTGCTAGTGGAATAGCAACATTCCATGTAGAATCTCCAATAGTAGCAACATTAGTACATAAGTACATAAGTAGTGCCATACTGGGAAAGACCAAAGGTCCATCTAGCCCAGCATCCTGTCACCGACAGTGGCCAATCCAGGTCAAGGGCACCTGGCACGCTCCCCAAACGTAAAAACATTCCAGACAAGTTATACCTAAAAATGCGGAATTTTTCCAAGTCCATTTAATAGCGGTCTATGGACTTGTCCTTTAGGAATCTATCTAACCCCAATGTGGCCGCGCAGGCTTCTGCTTCTGTGAGTCTGACGTCCTGCACGTACGTGCAGGACGTCAGACTCACAGAAACAGAAGCCTACGCAGCCTTCTACATGGAATGTTGCTAGTGGAATAGCAACATTCCATGTAGAATCTCCAATAGTAGCAACATTAGTACATAAGTACATAAGTAGTGCCATACTGGGAAAGACCAAAGGTCCATCTAGCCCAGCATCCTGTCACCGACAGTGGCCAATCCAGGTCAAGGGCACCTGGCACGCTCCCCAAACGTAAAAACATTCCAGACAAGTTATACCTAAAAATGCGGAATTTTTCCCAGTCCATTTAATAGCGGTCTATGGACTTGTCCTTTAGGAATCTATCTAACCCCAATGTGGCCGCGCAGGCTTCTGCTTCTGTGAGTCTGACGTCCTGCACGTACGTGCAGGACGTCAGACTCACAGAAACAGAAGCCTACGCAGCCTTCTACATGGAATGTTGCTAGTGGAATAGCAACATTCCATGTAGAATCTCCAATAGTAGCAACATTAGTACATAAGTACATAAGTAGTGCCATACTGGGAAAGACCAAAGGTCCATCTAGCCCAGCATCCTGTCACCGACAGTGGCCAATCCAGGTCAAGGGCACCTGGCACGCTCCCCAAACGTAAAAAACATTCCAGACAAGTTATACCTAAAAATGCGGAATTTTTCCAAGTCCATTTAATAGCGGTCTATGGACTTGTCCTTTAGGAATCTATCTAACCCCAATGTGGCCGCGCAGGCTTCTGCTTCTGTGAGTCTGACGTCCTGCACGTACGTGCAGGACGTCAGACTCACAGAAACAGAAGCCTACGCAGCCTTCTACATGGAATGTTGCTAGTGGAATAGCAACATTCCATGTAGAATCTCCAATAGTAGCAACATTAGTACATAAGTACATAAGTAGTGCCATACTGGGAAAGACCAAAGGTCCATCTAGCCCAGCATCCTGTCACCGACAGTGGCCAATCCAGGTCAAGGGCACCTGGCACGCTCCCCAAACGTAAAAAACATTCCAGACAAGTTATACCTAAAAATGCGGAATTTTTCCAAGTCCATTTAATAGCGGTCTATGGACTTGTCCTTTAGGAATCTATCTAACCCCAATGTGGCCGCGCAGGCTTCTGCTTCTGTGAGTCTGACGTCCTGCACGTACGTGCAGGACGTCAGACTCACAGAAACAGAAGCCTACGCAGCCTTCTACATGGAATGTTGCTAGTGGAATAGCAACATTCCATGTAGAATCTCCAATAGTAGCAACATTAGTACATAAGTACATAAGTAGTGCCATACTGGGAAAGACCAAAGGTCCATCTAGCCCAGCATCCTGTCACCGACAGTGGCCAATCCAGGTCAAGGGCACCTGGCACGCTCCCCAAACGTAAAAACATTCCAGACAAGTTATACCTAAAAATGCGGAATTTTTCCAAGTCCATTTAATAGCGGTCTATGGACTTGTCCTTTAGGAATCTATCTAACCCCAATGTGGCCGCGCAGGCTTCTGCTTCTGTGAGTCTGACGTCCTGCACGTACGTGCAGGACGTCAGACTCACAGAAACAGAAGCCTACGCAGCCTTCTATATGGAATGTTGCTAGTGGAATAGCAACATTCCATGTAGAATCTCCAATAGTAGCAACATTAGTACATAAGTACATAAGTAGTGCCATACTGGGAAAGACCAAAGGTCCATCTAGCCCAGCATCCTGTCACCGACAGTGGCCAATCCAGGTCAAGGGCACCTGGCACGCTCCCCAAACGTAAAAACATTCCAGACAAGTTATACCTAAAAATGCGGAATTTTTCCAAGTCCATTTAATAGCGGTCTATGGACTTGTCCTTTAGGAATCTATCTAACCCCAATGTGGCCGCGCAGGCTTCTGCTTCTGTGAGTCTGACGTCCTGCACGTACGTGCAGGACGTCAGACTCACAGAAACAGAAGCCTACGCAGCCTTCTACATGGAATGTTGCTAGTGGAATAGCAACATTCCATGTAGAATCTCCAATAGTAGCAACATTAGTACATAAGTACATAAGTAGTGCCATACTGGGAAAGACCAAAGGTCCATCTAGCCCAGCATCCTGTCACCGACAGTGGCCAATCCAGGTCAAGGGCACCTGGCACGCTCCCCAAACGTAAAAACATTCCAGACAAGTTATACCTAAAAATGCGGAATTTTTCCAAGTCCATTTAATAGCGGTCTATGGACTTGTCCTTTAGGAATCTATCTAACCCCAATGTGGCCGCGCAGGCTTCTGCTTCTGTGAGTCTGACGTCCTGCACGTACGTGCAGGACGTCAGACTCACAGAAACAGAAGCCTACGCAGCCTTCTACATGGAATGTTGCTAGTGGAATAGCAACATTCCATGTAGAATCTCCAATAGTAGCAACATTAGTACATAAGTACATAAGTAGTGCCATACTGGGAAAGACCAAAGGTCCATCTAGCCCAGCATCCTGTCACCGACAGTGGCCAATCCAGGTCAAGGGCACCTGGCACGCTCCCCAAACGTAAAAACATTCCAGACAAGTTATACCTAAAAATGCGGAATTTTTCCAAGTCCATTTAATAGCGGTCTATGGACTTGTCCTTTAGGAATCTATCTAACCCCAATGTGGCCGCGCAGGCTTCTGCTTCTGTGAGTCTGACGTCCTGCACGTACGTGCAGGACGTCAGACTCACAGAAACAGAAGCCTACGCAGCCTTCTACATGGAATGTTGCTAGTGGAATAGCAACATTCCATGTAGAATCTCCAATAGTAGCAACATTAGTACATAAGTACATAAGTAGTGCCATACTGGGAAAGACCAAAGGTCCATCTAGCCCAGCATCCTGTCACCGACAGTGGCCAATCCAGGTCAAGGGCACCTGGCACGCTCCCCAAACGTAAAAACATTCCAGACAAGTTATACCTAAAAATGCGGAATTTTTCCAAGTCCATTTAATAGCGGTCTATGGACTTGTCCTTTAGGAATCTATCTAACCCCAATGTGGCCGCGCAGGCTTCTGCTTCTGTGAGTCTGACGTCCTGCACGTACGTGCAGGACGTCAGACTCACAGAAACAGAAGCCTACGCAGCCTTCTACATGGAATGTTGCTAGTGGAATAGCAACATTCCATGTAGAATCTCCAATAGTAGCAACATTAGTACATAAGTACATAAGTAGTGCCATACTGGGAAAGACCAAAGGTCCATCTAGCCCAGCATCCTGTCACCGACAGTGGCCAATCCAGGTCAAGGGCACCTGGCACGCTCCCCAAACGTAAAAACATTCCAGACAAGTTATACCTAAAAATGCGGAATTTTTCCAAGTCCATTTAATAGCGGTCTATGGACTTGTCCTTTAGGAATCTATCTAACCCCAATGTGGCCGCGCAGGCTTCTGCTTCTGTGAGTCTGACGTCCTGCACGTACGTGCAGGACGTCAGACTCACAGAAACAGAAGCCTACGCAGCCTTCTACATGGAATGTTGCTAGTGGAATAGCAACATTCCATGTAGAATCTCCAATAGTAGCAACATTAGTACATAAGTACATAAGTAGTGCCATACTGGGAAAGACCAAAGGTCCATCTAGCCCAGCATCCTGTCACCGACAGTGGCCAATCCAGGTCAAGGGCACCTGGCACGCTCCCCAAACGTAAAAACATTCCAGACAAGTTATACCTAAAAATGCGGAATTTTTCCAAGTCCATTTAATAGCGGTCTATGGACTTGTCCTTTAGGAATCTATCTAACCCCAATGTGGCCGCGCAGGCTTCTGCTTCTGTGAGTCTGACGTCCTGCACGTACGTGCAGGACGTCAGACTCACAGAAACAGAAGCCTACGCAGCCTTCTACATGGAATGTTGCTAGTGGAATAGCAACATTCCATGTAGAATCTCCAATAGTAGCAACATTAGTACATAAGTACATAAGTAGTGCCATACTGGGAAAGACCAAAGGTCCATCTAGCCCAGCATCCTGTCACCGACAGTGGCCAATCCAGGTCAAGGGCACCTGGCACGCTCCCCAAACGTAAAAACATTCCAGACAAGTTATACCTAAAAATGCGGAATTTTTCCAAGTCCATTTAATAGCGGTCTATGGACTTGTCCTTTAGGAATCTATCTAACCCCAATGTGGCCGCGCAGGCTTCTGCTTCTGTGAGTCTGACGTCCTGCACGTACGTGCAGGACGTCAGACTCACAGAAACAGAAGCCTACGCAGCCTTCTACATGGAATGTTGCTAGTGGAATAGCAACATTCCATGTAGAATCTCCAATAGTAGCAACATTAGTACATAAGTACATAAGTAGTGCCAAACTGGGAAAGACCAAAGGTCCATCTAGCCCAGCATCCTGTCACCGACAGTGGCCAATCCAGGTCAAGGGCACCTGGCACGCTCCCCAAACGTAAAAACATTCCAGACAAGTTATACCTAAAAATGCGGAATTTTTCCAAGTCCATTTAATAGCGGTCTATGGACTTGTCCTTTAGGAATCTATCTAACCCCAATGTGGCCGCGCAGGCTTCTGCTTCTGTGAGTCTGACGTCCTGCACGTACGTGCAGGACGTCAGACTCACAGAAACAGAAGCCTACGCAGCCTTCTACATGGAATGTTGCTAGTGGAATAGCAACATTCCATGTAGAATCTCCAATAGTAGCAACATTAGTACATAAGTACATAAGTAGTGCCATACTGGGAAAGACCAAAGGTCCATCTAGCCCAGCATCCTGTCACCGACAGTGGCCAATCCAGGTCAAGGGCACCTGGCACGCTCCCCAAACGTAAAAACATTCCAGACAAGTTATACCTAAAAATGCGGAATTTTTCCAAGTCCATTTAATAGCGGTCTATGGACTTGTCCTTTAGGAATCTATCTAACCCCAATGTGGCCGCGCAGGCTTCTGCTTCTGTGAGTCTGACGTCCTGCACGTACGTGCAGGACGTCAGACTCACAGAAACAGAAGCCTACGCAGCCTTCTACATGGAATGTTGCTAGTGGAATAGCAACATTCCATGTAGAATCTCCAATAGTAGCAACATTAGTACATAAGTACATAAGTAGTGCCATACTGGGAAAGACCAAAGGTCCATCTAGCCCAGCATCCTGTCACCGACAGTGGCCAATCCAGGTCAAGGGCACCTGGCACGCTCCCCAAACGTAAAAACATTCCAGACAAGTTATACCTAAAAATGCGGAATTTTTCCAAGTCCATTTAATAGCGGTCTATGGACTTGTCCTTTAGGAATCTATCTAACCCCAATGTGGCCGCGCAGGCTTCTGCTTCTGTGAGTCTGACGTCCTGCACGTACGTGCAGGACGTCAGACTCACAGAAACAGAAGCCTACGCAGCCTTCTACATGGAATGTTGCTAGTGGAATAGCAACATTCCATGTAGAATCTCCAATAGTAGCAACATTAGTACATAAGTACATAAGTAGTGCCATACTGGGAAAGACCAAAGGTCCATCTAGCCCAGCATCCTGTCACCGACAGTGGCCAATCCAGGTCAAGGGCACCTGGCACGCTCCCCAAACGTAAAAACATTCCAGACAAGTTATACCTAAAATGCGGAATTTTTCCAAGTCCATTTAATAGCGGTCTATGGACTTGTCCTTTAGGAATCTATCTAACCCCAATGTGGCCGCGCAGGCTTCTGCTTCTGTGAGTCTGACGTCCTGCACGTACGTGCAGGACGTCAGACTCACAGAAACAGAAGCCTACGCAGCCTTCTACATGGAATGTTGCTAGTGGAATAGCAACATTCCATGTAGAATCTCCAATAGTAGCAACATTAGTACATAAGTACATAAGTAGTGCCATACTGGGAAAGACCAAAGGTCCATCTAGCCCAGCATCCTGTCACCGACAGTGGCCAATCCAGGTCAAGGGCACCTGGCACGCTCCCCAAACGTAAAAACATTCCAGACAAGTTATACCTAAAAATGCGGAATTTTTCCAAGTCCATTTAATAGCGGTCTATGGACTTGTCCTTTAGGAATCTATCTAACCCCAATGTGGCCGCGCAGGCTTCTGCTTCTGTGAGTCTGACGTCCTGCACGTACGTGCAGGACGTCAGACTCACAGAAACAGAAGCCTACGCAGCCTTCTACATGGAATGTTGCTAGTGGAATAGCAACATTCCATGTAGAATCTCCAATAGTAGCAACATTAGTACATAAGTATATAAGTAGTGCCATACTGGGAAAGACCAAAGGTCCATCTAGCCCAGCATCCTGTCACCGACAGTGGCCAATCCAGGTCAAGGGCACCTGGCACGCTCCCCAAACGTAAAAACATTCCAGACAAGTTATACCTAAAAATGCGGAATTTTTCCAAGTCCATTTAATAGCGGTCTATGGACTTGTCCTTTAGGAATCTATCTAACCCCAATGTGGCCGCGCAGGCTTCTGCTTCTGTGAGTCTGACGTCCTGCACGTACGTGCAGGACGTCAGACTCACAGAAACAGAAGCCTACGCAGCCTTCTACATGGAATGTTGCTAGTGGAATAGCAACATTCCATGTAGAATCTCCAATAGTAGCAACATTAGTACATAAGTACATAAGTAGTGCCATACTGGGAAAGACCAAAGGTCCATCTAGCTCAGCATCCTGTCACCGACAGTGGCCAATCCAGGTCAAGGGCACCTGGCACGCTCCCCAAACGTAAAAACATTCCAGACAAGTTATACCTAAAAATGCGGAATTTTTCCAAGTCCATTTAATAGCGGTCTATGGACTTGTCCTTTAGGAATCTATCTAACCCCAATGTGGCCGCGCAGGCTTCTGCTTCTGTGAGTCTGACGTCCTGCACGTACGTGCAGGACGTCAGACTCACAGAAACAGAAGCCTACGCAGCCTTCTACATGGAATGTTGCTAGTGGAATAGCAACATTCCATGTAGAATCTCCAATAGTAGCAACATTAGTACATAAGTACATAAGTAGTGCCATACTGGGAAAGACCAAAGGTCCATCTAGCTCAGCATCCTGTCACCGACAGTGGCCAATCCAGGTCAAGGGCACCTGGCACGCTCCCCAAACGTAAAAACATTCCAGACAAGTTATACCTAAAAATGCGGAATTTTTCCAAGTCCATTTAATAGCGGTCTATGGACTTGTCCTTTAGGAATCTATCTAACCCCAATGTGGCCGCGCAGGCTTCTGCTTCTGTGAGTCTGACGTCCTGCACGTACGTGCAGGACGTCAGACTCACAGAAACAGAAGCCTACGCAGCCTTCTACATGGAATGTTGCTAGTGGAATAGCAACATTCCATGTAGAATCTCCAATAGTAGCAACATTAGTACATAAGTATATAAGTAGTGCCATACTGGGAAAGACCAAAGGTCCATCTAGCCCAGCATCCTGTCACCGACAGTGGCCAATCCAGGTCAAGGGCACCTGGCACGCTCCCCAAACGTAAAAACATTCCAGACAAGTTATACCTAAAAATGCGGAATTTTTCCAAGTCCATTTAATAGCGGTCTATGGACTTGTCCTTTAGGAATCTATCTAACCCCAATGTGGCCGCGCAGGCTTCTGCTTCTGTGAGTCTGACGTCCTGCACGTACGTGCAGGACGTCAGACTCACAGAAACAGAAGCCTACGCAGCCTTCTACATGGAATGTTGCTAGTGGAATAGCAACATTCCATGTAGAATCTCCAATAGTAGCAACATTAGTACATAAGTACATAAGTAGTGCCATACTGGGAAAGACCAAAGGTCCATCTAGCTCAGCATCCTGTCACCGACAGTGGCCAATCCAGGTCAAGGGCACCTGGCACGCTCCCCAAACGTAAAAACATTCCAGACAAGTTATACCTAAAAATGCGGAATTTTTCCAAGTCCATTTAATAGCGGTCTATGGACTTGTCCTTTAGGAATCTATCTAACCCCAATGTGGCCGCGCAGGCTTCTGCTTCTGTGAGTCTGACGTCCTGCACGTACGTGCAGGACGTCAGACTCACAGAAACAGAAGCCTACGCAGCCTTCTACATGGAATGTTGCTAGTGGAATAGCAACATTCCATGTAGAATCTCCAATAGTAGCAACATTAGTACATAAGTACATAAGTAGTGCCATACTGGGAAAGACCAAAGGTCCATCTAGCCCAGCATCCTGTCACCGACAGTGGCCAATCCAGGTCAAGGGCACCTGGCACGCTCCCCAAACGTAAAAACATTCCAGACAAGTTATACCTAAAAATGCGGAATTTTCCAAGTCCATTTAATAGCGGTCTATGGACTTGTCCTTTAGGAATCTATCTAACCCCAATGTGGCCGCGCAGGCTTCTGCTTCTGTGAGTCTGACGTCCTGCACGTACGTGCAGGACGTCAGACTCACAGAAACAGAAGCCTACGCAGCCTTCTACATGGAATGTTGCTAGTGGAATAGCAACATTCCATGTAGAATCTCCAATAGTAGCAACATTAGTACATAAGTACATAAGTAGTGCCATACTGGGAAAGACCAAAGGTCCATCTAGCCCAGCATCCTGTCACCGACAGTGGCCAATCCAGGTCAAGGGCACCTGGCACGCTCCCCAAACGTAAAAACATTCCAGACAAGTTATACCTAAAAATGCGGAATTTTTCCAAGTCCATTTAATAGCGGTCTATGGACTTGTCCTTTAGGAATCTATCTAACCCCAATGTGGCTGCGCAGGCTTCTGCTTCTGTGAGTCTGACGTCCTGCACGTACGTGCAGGACGTCAGACTCACAGAAACAGAAGCCTACGCAGCCTTCTACATGGAATGTTGCTAGTGGAATAGCAACATTCCATGTAGAATCTCCAATAGTAGCAACATTAGTACATAAGTACATAAGTAGTGCCATACTGGGAAAGACCAAAGGTCCATCTAGCCCAGCATCCTGTCACCGACAGTGGCCAATCCAGGTCAAGGGCACCTGGCACGCTCCCCAAACGTAAAAACATTCCAGACAAGTTATACCTAAAAATGCGGAATTTTTCCAAGTCCATTTAATAGCGGTCTATGGACTTGTCCTTTAGGAATCTATCTAACCCCAATGTGGCTGCGCAGGCTTCTGCTTCTGTGAGTCTGACGTCCTGCACGTACGTGCAGGACGTCAGACTCACAGAAACAGAAGCCTACGCAGCCTTCTACATGGAATGTTGCTAGTGGAATAGCAACATTCCATGTAGAATCTCCAATAGTAGCAACATTAGTACATAAGTATATAAGTAGTGCCATACTGGGAAAGACCAAAGGTCCATCTAGCCCAGCATCCTGTCACCGACAGTGGCCAATCCAGGTCAAGGGCACCTGGCACGCTCCCCAAACGTAAAAACATTCCAGACAAGTTATACCTAAAATGCGGAATTTTTCCAAGTCCATTTAATAGCGGTCTATGGACTTGTCCTTTAGGAATCTATCTAACCCCAATGTGGCCGTGCAGGCTTCTGCTTCTGTGAGTCTGACGTCCTGCACGTACGTGCAGGACGTCAGACTCACAGAAACAGAAGCCTACGCAGCCTTCTACATGGAATGTTGCTAGTGGAATAGCAACATTCCATGTAGAATCTCCAATAGTAGCAACATTAGTACATAAGTACATAAGTAGTGCCATACTGGGAAAGACCAAAGGTCCATCTAGCCCAGCATCCTGTCACCGACAGTGGCCAATCCAGGTCAAGGGCACCTGGCACGCTCCCCAAACGTAAAAACATTCCAGACAAGTTATACCTAAAAATGCGGCATTTTTCCAAGTCCATTTAATAGCGGTCTATGGACTTGTCCTTTAGGAATCTATCTAACCCCAATGTGGCTGCGCAGGCTTCTGCTTCTGTGAGTCTGACGTCCTGCACGTACGTGCAGGACGTCAGACTCACAGAAACAGAAGCCTACGCAGCCTTCTACATGGAATGTTGCTAGTGGAATAGCAACATTCCATGTAGAATCTCCAATAGTAGCAACATTAGTACATAAGTATATAAGTAGTGCCATACTGGGAAAGACCAAAGGTCCATCTAGCCCAGCATCCTGTCACCGACAGTGGCCAATCCAGGTCAAGGGCACCTGGCACGCTCCCCAAACGTAAAAACATTCCAGACAAGTTATACCTAAAAATGCGGAATTTTTCCAAGTCCATTTAATAGCGGTCTATGGACTTGTCCTTTAGGAATCTATCTAACCCCAATGTGGCCGTGCAGGCTTCTGCTTCTGTGAGTCTGACGTCCTGCACGTACGTGCAGGACGTCAGACTCACAGAAACAGAAGCCTACGCAGCCTTCTACATGGAATGTTGCTAGTGGAATAGCAACATTCCATGTAGAATCTCCAATAGTAGCAACATTAGTACATAAGTACATAAGTAGTGCCATACTGGGAAAGACCAAAGGTCCATCTAGCCCAGCATCCTGTCACCGACAGTGGCCAATCCAGGTCAAGGGCACCTGGCACGCTCCCCAAACGTAAAAACATTCCAGACAAGTTATACCTAAAAATGCGGAATTTTTCCAAGTCCATTTAATAGCGGTCTATGGACTTGTCCTTTAGGAATCTATCTAACCCCAATGTGGCTGCGCAGGCTTCTGCTTCTGTGAGTCTGACGTCCTGCACGTACGTGCAGGACGTCAGACTCACAGAAACAGAAGCCTACGCAGCCTTCTACATGGAATGTTGCTAGTGGAATAGCAACATTCCATGTAGAATCTCCAATAGTAGCAACATTAGTACATAAGTATATAAGTAGTGCCATACTGGGAAAGACCAAAGGTCCATCTAGCCCAGCATCCTGTCACCGACAGTGGCCAATCCAGGTCAAGGGCACCTGGCACGCTCCCCAAACGTAAAAACATTCCAGACAAGTTATACCTAAAAATGCGGAATTTTTCCAAGTCCATTTAATAGCGGTCTATGGACTTGTCCTTTAGGAATCTATCTAACCCCAATGTGGCCGCGCAGGCTTCTGCTTCTGTGAGTCTGACGTCCTGCACGTACGTGCAGGACGTCAGACTCACAGAAACAGAAGCCTACGCAGCCTTCTACATGGAATGTTGCTAGTGGAATAGCAACATTCCATGTAGAATCTCCAATAGTAGCAACATTAGTACATAAGTACATAAGTAGTGCCATACTGGGAAAGACCAAAGGTCCATCTAGCCCAGCATCCTGTCACCGACAGTGGCCAATCCAGGTCAAGGGCACCTGGCACGCTCCCCAAACGTAAAAACATTCCAGACAAGTTATACCTAAAAATGCTAGGAAGTTAAAAAAAAAAACCACAGAACTATTCCCTCCACTCTCAAGAGCTTCATATCATGTTTTTTGTTTTAGTTTCAATAACTTTTTATTGGTGATATGCTCGTACAATCTGTTAATAATCATACAGACAATATTACCATGGAAATAAATGCAGAAACCAATGGAGTAGAACAGTGTACAATACAAATTGCCACCACTAACAGTTTCATAAATTACAACCCCTTCCACCCTACCCTAACATCTTCCCATCCTCTGTTCCCCGCCCAAATGCATGGCGAGGAGATAAATCCAACAATGGTTAACAAGGACAACGGTCTGTTATAGAACCTCTAACCCCACCCCACCCCCGGCCAAAGCAAACCCCAACCCGCTCTCCCCCTCAGACTGACAAAAAAAAAAACCCTTCAGGTAGTTAGTCTGTATAATACACTAAGATACATTTATATATTAGATTGTAAGCTCTTTGAGCAGGAACTGTCTTTCTTCTATGTTTGTGCAGCGCTGCGTACGCCTTGTAGCGCTATAGAAATGCTAAATAGTAGGAGTAATACATCTAGATAAGGGGGGAGCTGCCTAGACTCTTATAGCTCTCCCGCCAAGAGAACCCACAATATCAAACCATAAATGAAAATTCACCTCATCCAGAGAAAAACTAAAAAAAAATTGATTCCCTGGGAGACCTCCTAGGCCGAGAATCAGACCCATAAACATTCTACAGACAATTTAATATAAAACTACGTGCCCTGGGAGACAAAAACTCTTTTTTGTGCCTAGGGAACGTACCTATCAATCTACGTTCCCATATCATATGTTGATGTAGCAAATTGCGCCAACCCCAATAGGATGAAGGAGCGGAGGTGGTCCATACCTTAAGAATTGCCTTCCTGCCCAGGAGTGCATCCTGTTTTTGTTTAAGATTAACAGATTGTACAAGAAAATTTTTACCCAGTAAACCGATTGAGCATGATTTGTGCTATGCCACCTATGAAGTGTGTCATGAGCTAGCAAGTTACTTCTATGCATCATTAGCAGCAGCACTAGGGAACTATTTTTTCAGAGGGACTGCTACACAGAGATACTGCTAACAAATCTTTCAACTCTACACTAGCACCTACCTTGTTTCTATGAGGTAAGCAGTATACGTTTCCTGCATATTCATTGAAGTCTTCCCATTCCGTTTTTCTGCTTCTGAAACTCCAATCTCAATTTTCTTCAGTAAATAATTCTCCTCCATTGTCTTTGCAAAAAACCCCCAGAAATGATATTAATTAGTTAAATTTTGGTAAGACATTAAGAAAGCAATTCAAATATGTTTCAAATGCCAAGTGCTTAGACTATTATTCCACCATTTGCTCATGTTCTTCCAAAGGGATTCTTCAGGAAGGGAGGCACCCGCAGCCACATGGAAAATATATCCAGGCATAACTGCTTCCAGTGCCCCAATGGGAAGGATAAGATGACTATCATCAGACTATTCTGGACACACCCTGGAAACCTCATTGCATGTTCTTTATTTCAGGTTCATACTTAAAAAGCGTAAGACCAAACATTTTTATAGCTACTGTCTGAAATTCACACAGACTGACAAACTCCATAAAAAGAAAGATCTGACGCAAGAAAAAAAATTTTTAGCAAAAGAAAAAAAAAACCTGAGTCAATAAATAAATAAATTAATTAATTAAAAAAAAAAAAAAAAAAAGAGGTAGGGGGTAGACCAAATGTCTGTCCAAACAGTACATAAAAAAAAAACCCAATTCCAAAAGTACGAATTGTACAATTCAGTTCCAAAGACTCTACGCAATCCTGCGTTTCCGCACTAACGCGCCTTCCTCAGGAGTGAAATGAAAAATCTCAGCCACTGATGATAAAAACACATAAACTGGCTACAGAATCCAAAGTACAGCGTCAAACTGAAACGCAATGAGAACTAGTCAAACCGGCACACAGCCAAGTGTGTGTCAACAACAGACAAGCATGAGACTGAGTAGACTCTTTGGAACTGAATTGTACAATTCGTACTTTTGGAATTGGTTTTTTTTATGTACTGTTTGGATGGACATTTGGTCTATTAATCCGCAAACAAATCTTTTCCGGAGATGGGAAGGCGGTAGAACGAGAGGACATGAAATGAGGTTGAAAGGGGGCAGCCTCAGGAAAGATGTCAGGAAGTATTTTTTCACGGAGAGGGTGGTGGATGCTTGGAATGCCCTCCCGCGGGAGGTGGTGGAGATGAAAACGGTAACGGAATTCAAACATGCGTGGGATATGCATAAAGGAATCCTGTGCAGAAGGAATGGATCCTCAGAACCTTAGCTAAAATTGGGTGGCAGAGCAGGTGGGGGGAAGAGGGGTTGGTGGTTGGGAGGCGAGGATAGTGGACGGCAGACTTGTACGGTCTGTGCCAAAGCCGGTGATGGGAGGTGGGACTGGTGGTTGGGAGGCGGGAAGTACTGCTGGGCAGACTTGTACGGTCTGTGCCCTGAATAAGGCAGGTACAAATCAAGGTAAGGTTTACACATATGTTGTCTTGTTGGGCAGACTGGATGGACCATGCAGGTCTTTTTCTGCTGTCATCTGCTATGTTACTATATACTTTTGGAATTGGTTTTTTTTTTTTATTAAACCCTATTGTTTGGATGGATATTTGGTCTACCCCCTTGTGTCTTTTTTTTGTACATTGGTCAGGGGCACACTTCTGTTTGTTTTAGTACTAAAAAGAAAAAGATATGCTTATATTTTATTACATCTGGCAAAGGGTTAAAGTGTTCTTGGTAAAGATTCAGACAATAAACCAGATGAGACACTGCATCTAGCAAATATATAAATCCCTTGTAGCCTGGGATGGATATAAAGCAGGGGGATCATGGCACACTCAGCCAACTTCCTTTGGAGCTCCATCCCCTACTACCCACATTGGCATCCCTTTCCTCGTGGTTTAGTATAGCCCCCTCTCCGCCCCCCACCTACGGTCCTGCAAACCTGCCAGCAGAAGCAGCAACATAAAAAGAGGTAGCCTCCAACCAGCCCCTCCTCTTCTGATGTAATTTCCTGTGGGCAGGACGCTGGCTGGGATAATACCCAGGGGCTGGCTGGGAGTTACCTCTTTTCATGTTGCTGTTGGCCGCAGGATTGCAGGACCGCAGGCAGGTGAGGGAGAAGGGGCGAGGAGCAGTGCTTTTATTGTGCCGGTACCTTTTTTTACCTCCCTTTCGCTCTCGCTGTCTGCTTGAGAGTCCGAGCCCACAATCACTCAGTACAAGCAAGGTCCAGCACCGGCCAACTCAGCCTTAGTTCCAACCTATCCACTCATGGCAGGCCCTGTTTGTACCGTCCCTCTGACGCATGTGTGTCAGAGAGGGTGGAACTAACAGGGCCTAACCGAGCGCATGGCACTGGGCGTGAAGGTTCATCAGCACTGGTGTCGGGCCTTGTATTGGCTGATTACTGCTGGCCCAGACTCTCAAGCAGGCAGGCAGTGGGAGAAGGAAGAGGGGCAGGGGAGAGAGGAGAATCGCTGGAAATGGAGGGGAGGGCAGGGGAGAGAGGAAAATCGCTGGACGTGGATGGGAGGGGAGAATCGCTGGACGTGGAGGGGAGGAGAGAGGGGAGAATCGCTGGACATGGATGGAGAGGAGAGCAGGGGAGAGAGGAAAATTGCTGGACATGGATGGAGGGGAGGGTAGAGAAAAGAAGAAGATGCACATGGATAGAGATGAGGGAAAGGGAACAGAGGAGAAAAACTGCACATGGATGGCGAAAATAGGCAAAAGCTGAATCGATTGTATACCTCCTCCAATCAACTCCACAAAGGACCCAGCTTTTACTTATGGATGAAGAAGAAAGGAGGAAAGTAAAGAAATAAATGAGCAGGAAGCCCTGGAAACGGAGAGTCCCAAGAAACAGCAACTTGTAAACAATAGGTTTCTAGTCATCACCACAATGAAACATGAACTTATCACTGGAAACCCCAAATCTTGATTTAGCTCATAAGCATTAGATTAAGCATTGACCAAGCAAGGCTACATTTAGACTTCAGGGGTTAAAATCCAAGATAATTAGGTAATCACTATTATGGTGCTCTTGAAATTTCACAAACACACACACACATATATTTAAAAATGCCATAATATTTTGATTAAAATAATATTTTTTGACTAGAGCCACCAGCATTTTATATCTGTATTCTTTCTAACCCAATGGAAGCTGAAAGAAATTTACAAAAGGGGTTGAGAATGACTGTCTGGGGTTAAAATAACTCTGATATATTTATGGAATGGGATAAAACTTGCCAAGGGGAAAAAAAACAGTAAAAAGACATATCAAGTTTAAAAATGGGCCAAATCAGACCAGCGGGTTCCAGAGAATAAGCTTCTTCTCCCACCCCTAAATATATATATATATATGACAATGCATTTCTATGTGAGGAGTATCAGCTTCTGCAGCATAGACTTATAAATAGTGAAATAGCAGATAGGGAATCCTCTTTCACACTGCCTCTCCCTGCTCACTTCTCTCCCCAACCCCCCCTCCCCCAACTGCCCCACCTCAAAAAACTTAACTACACAAACTGCCCCACCCCTAAAAATACTCCCCCCTGCAGCTGCCTTACCAATCCCCAAGAATACACCCTACAACTACCCCACCATCTTGCATGGGGTTCTGTTTGAGGGCGGACTAGTTTGCAACTTCCCCAACTACCCACCCCCAAAACTAATCTTCTACAATTGAACATAAGAACATATCCCTACTGGGTCAGACCAATGGTCCATCTAGCCCAATATCCTGCTTCAAACAGCGGCCAATCCAGGTCATAGTACCTGGCAGAAACTCAAATAGTAGCAACTATCCCATCCTGCAAAATCTAGCTCCCCCCCCCCCTCCCCCCCCCCCCCCCCCCCCCCCCCCCCCCCCGGAAAAGGTTAGGACTTTCAACCGTCTGGCTTTCTTTTTTTGCATTCAGGACTGGAAGCTAGAAGGATAGTTAACATGTCTGGATATTTTAGGAGTTTAAAACCTAACCTGCAGATCGCCAATCCTCCCTCCTATATGAGTGAACCTTTCTTGCCCGCTTCCAGGGTAACTAGCAGCAGAAGACTGTGGAGGCGGAGAAATGGCAGGCAGCACTGGTCACAGAAAGGAGGCGGCAAACCCTTGAAGAAATGAAATTTTTGCACATTGCAGGAGATGAAAGATATGAAACCATACTTCCAAATAGGAAAAGTGGTTTCAACAGCTTCAGCATACAAACACTGATTCACAGTAGCAAAACAATTACAGCAGTGCTGCTCAAACCTTTTCCAGCCATAACCTCATGATTGTGGCCAGGGTAACATCCACAACCCTGTTGAGGCACATCATAATGTTGTGGATTAGGAACTGGCTATTGGACAGAAAACAGAGGGTAGGGTTAAAAGGTCATATCACTCAATGGAGGAGGGAGGAGTGCCGGAGGGATCAGCACTGGGACCGGTGCTATTTAACATTTATAAATGATCTGGGAATTGGAACAGTGAGCGAGGTGATTAAATTTGCAGATGGCATAAAACTATTCAAGGTTGTTAAAACATGCAGACTGTGAAAAATTGTAGAAACATCTTAGGAAGCGAAGACTGACTGGGTATCCAAATGGCAGATGAAATTTAATGTGAACAAATGCATAGTGATGTGCATTGGGAAGAATAATGGGTCCACCTTTGGGGGGTCAGCATCTAAGAAAAAGACCTAGGTGTCATTGTAGACAATACGCTAAAATCTTTTCCCCAGTGTAAGGGGGCAGCCAAGAAAGCAAACAGGATGCTAGGAATTATTAGAAAAGGGATGGTAAATAAGACCGAGAATATTATAATGCCTCTGTATCGCTCTAAGGTGTGACCTCACCATGAGTACTCTGTTCAGTTCTGGTCGTCATATCTCAAAAAAGATATAGTGGAATTGGAAAAGGTTCAAAAATGAGTGACCAAAATGATCTCCTCTCATATGAGGAAAGGCTAAAGAGGTTAGGGCTCTTCAGCTTGGAAAAAAGAGACGGATGAGGGAAGGTATGATTGAGGTCTACAAAATCATGAGTGGTGTAGAACGAGTATAAGTGAATCAATATTTAAACTCTTTAAAAAAGAACAAAGACTAGGGAACACTCAATGAAACTACATGGAAATACTTTTAAAACAACAGGAGGAAATATTCTTTTACTCAATGAATAGTTAAGCTCTGGAACTCTTTGCTGGAAGATGTAGTAACAGCAGTTAGCGTACCTGGGTTTAAAAAAAGGTTTGGACAAGTTCCTGGAGGAAAAGTCCATAGTCTGCTATTGACAGACATAGGGAAGCCACTGCTTGCCCTGGGACTGGTAGCATGGAATGTTGCTACTATTTGGGTTTCTGTCAGGTACCAATAAGCTAGATGAACCACTGGTCTGATCCAGTGTGGCTATTCTTATGCTCTTATGCCCTCCTTGGCCGTGACCTCAAACGCAGCACGTGTGACTGTTTGGGGAGCACAAAACTACAGAACTGCACCTTTAGAACAGTTCCCCCTCTCATCTCCTATCCTGATCACAGCTACACAGAGAACCAATGCAGATATAATTATTTTGATTTACAAACTGCTTTATGTTTAAACTGCATCTGATGTTTCTTACAAGTCAGTCCTGTATCAAACACATTTATGATGCCATGAAAAGCATGTGAAAGGTAAACAGAAATTTAAAAAAATATAATAGCTATAGCTGGATAAACTGAGCCAGCAGGTGATACAATAACTCATCAGTATTTTACATGCACACTCAGAGGAAGCATAGCTATCCCTAGTACCTGAAGATTGAAGGGCTGCCATCAGTGCCAAGCAAAATAGTGGGAACTATTATAAAGAATAAAATTTACAGAATGCATAGACAAAACATGGTTAAAGGGCCACAGTCAGCATGGAATCAGCCAAAGGAAGTCTTGCCTCATCGATTTCCTTCATTTCTTTAAAGGAATGAATAAACATGTCGACCAAGGTGTGCTGGTTGATGTAGCATATCTACATTTTCAGAAAGCTTTTGATAAAGTTCTTCATGAGAGACTCCTGAGAAAATTAGAGTCATGGGATAGGAGGCAATGTTCTCTTGTGGATTAGGAATTGGTTATTGGACAGAAAACAGAGGGTAGGCTTAAATGGCCATATTTCTAAATGGAGGAGGGTAAACAGTGGAGTGCCATAGGGATGTGTACAGGGACTGGAGCTATTTAACATATTTATAAATGATCTAGAAATTGGAATGACGTGATTAAATTTGCAGATGACAAAACTAGTCAAAGTTGTTAAAACACATGCGGACTGTGAAAAATTGCAGGAAAACCTTAGGAAACTGGAAGACTGGGCATTCAAACAGCAGATGACATTTAATATGAACAAATGCAAAGTGATGCACACTGGGAAGAATAATCCAAATCATAATTACCTGATGTTAGGGGTCACCATGGGAATCAGCACCCAAGAAAAAGATCTGCTCAGTGTGCAGCGAAGGCAGCCAAAATAGCAAAAGGATGCTAAGAATTATTAGGAAAGGGATGGTAAATAAGATTAAGAATATTATAATGCTTCTGTATCACTCCATGGTGCAACCTCACCTTGAGCAACGCACTCAGTTCTGGTCTCCATATCTCAAAAAAGATACAGCCGAATCAGAAAAGGTTAAAAACGAGCAACCAAAATGATAAGGGGGATAGAACTCCTCTTGTATGAGGAAAAGCTAAAGAGGTTAGGGTTCTTCAGCTTGGAAATGAGACGGATGAGGGGAGATATGACTGAGGTCTAGAAATGATAAGTAGTAGTAGTCTACAAAATCCTGAATGGTGTAGAACAAGTAGAAGTAAATCGATTTTTTACTCGTTCCAAAAGTACAAAAACTAGGGGACACTTGAGGAAGTTACATGGAAATACTTTTAAAACAAATAGGAGGAAATATATTTTCACTCAACGAATAGTTAAGCTCTGGAACTCTTTGTCGGAGGATGTAGTAACAGCAGTTAGTGTATCTGGGTTTAAAAAAGGTTTTTACAAGTTCCTGGAGTTAAAGTCCATAGTCTGCTATTGAGACAGATACGGGGAAGGGATTGGTAGCATGAAGTGCTGCCATGATCTGGGTTTCTGCCAGGTATTTGTGTCCTGGATTGGCCACTGTTGGTAACAGGATACTGGGCTAGATGGGCCACTGGTCTGACCCAGTATGGCTAATCCTTACATTCTTGTATAACCTACATTTTATAGGATGCTTAAGTAATAGTCATATTGTTGAGTTTGTTAAGTGTTGGGGAGGGGCTGCCATGAAGAGCCTGAAAGTTAACTGATGGGGAGGAGGGGTGGGGTGCAGAAAGGCTGAAGGTTTGCCTAGAGAAGGGGCTCTTAACCTTTTGGCTTCTGCATCCATTTAATTAATCAGTGAAATCCTCGCAACCCCCTTGGTCAACCACATGTCCACCACTAGTGACCGACAGCTATGTATGTTCCTGTGGGCCACTAAAATACACAATTATATTGCCGATAAGGATCTAAGGAACTACCTACTCTGTCTAAAAAGTTCCAATAAGTTCCCAGATTTCAAGAACCCCGTTTGACCTCTTCATGCACCGCCAGTTAAGAATCCCCGGCCTAGGCAAAGCTACCAAGTCACACGCATTCGGCTACACTAACACGCCGAGCACCCATCCCCACAAGCACTCGGGGGGCGGTCTCCTCACATGCATCCTCCCCCTCCGCATGATCTGCCATCGCTCCCTTGTCGGCGATGCGGCACCTCCCTCAAGTACCGCACCCCACCCCCACAAATCAAACTCATACCTCAGATCGCCCACTAACAATCCCACAGCTTTCTTTCTCCGGTGCCCCGTCCCCCATGATACACTACATACGTCATCACTCTACATCCCGCCTTGCCGGAAACAGGAAGTCAAGTTGCGTCAAAAAACGCCTGGAGAGAGCGTACTAGGCAGCATGTGTGTCCCGAACTCCGAAAGGGGGAGGAGTCAATGAAGGAGGTTAGCTGAGCGCCTTGGAGTCGTTTGACGACGAGGCAGCATGTGTTGATGATGTAATTAGTGCTGTCTAAAAATATGCAAGGATACCCGGGGTGGGGGAGCTCTGTGAAGATGCGGTTTTGTACTAGCCGTAGTCCGAAGACGATGAGCTGTGTCATGAGAAATCTGCATTTTCATAGTAGTAAAAATATATATATATATACAAGCCGCTTTCCAGTGCGACAAAGTACGTTTTGTGACTGGTTGAGGCAGATGCCGCTCACGTAGAGAAAGAAAGAACTGTGATGGGCGGGCTGGGCATGTTGTGCGAGTTAAAGAAATGCTAAGTGCTCGCGCACAATCTAAGGTATGCAAGAGACGTCGGTTAGCAGCATCAGTATGAGCAGGTCAGGTGGACAGAATACTGGAAGTATTATGGATTGATTTAAATAAAATGTAGACACCTTAGAAAGTTTGGGTGTGGTCTGAGTATCTTATGCAGACTGCCAAGGGGTCCCAATTTTTGACAGGGAGATTTTAGTACACGCCTCCAGCCCCGCCTCACTCTGCATTGGCTCCACCCATTATACATGACTCCGCCCCCCCATGACACACCTCAGTCCCACAGTCATTTCGGAAAATATTTTATTTAACTAGCCGTTAAGCCCGTTAAAACGGGCAAGTATTGGTATGCTCCCGCCCTTCCTCCTTCCCTCCCTCCCAGCTCCAAGGCCCGATTCCCTCCCAGCTCCAAGGGCCCCCCCTCCGTCCCTCCCAGCCAGCTGCAAGGCCCCCCTCTGTACATCCCTCCCAGCTCCAAGGCCCCCCTACTTCTGACCTCCCATGTCCAGCATCCTCCCTCCTTCCCTGCCAGCTTCAAGGCCCCCAGTCTCTCCCTCCCTCCTAGCTCCAAGGCCCCATTCCCTCCCCTCCCAGCTCCAAGGCCCCCCGTCCAAGCCAGCTCCAAGGCCCCCCTCCGTCCCTCCCCTCCCTTGCAGCTCCAAGGCCCCCTCTCCTCCTGAGCATTTCTCCTGCCTTCCCCTCCCCCCCCGAGGTCAATGCTATCGCCCCTCCCCCCCGAGGTCGCCACCGGCCCCCTCCACCCGGGCCCTCCCTCCCAGCTCCAAGGGCCCCCCTCCGTCCCTCCCAGCCAGCTGCAAGGCCCCCCTCTGTACATCCCTCCCAGCTCCAAGGCCCCCCTACTTCTGACCTCCCATGTCCAGCATCCTCCCTCCTTCCCTGCCAGCTTCAAGGCCCCCTGTCTCTCCCTCCCTCCTAGCTCCAAGGCCCCATTCCCTCCCCTCCCAGCTCCAAGGCCCCCCGTCCAAGCCAGCTCCAAGGCCCCCCTCCGTCCCTCCCCCCCCTTGCAGCTCCAAGGCCCCCCTCTCCTCCTGAGCATTTCTCCTGCCTTCCCCTCCCCCCCCCAAGGTCAATGCTATCGCCCCTCCCCCCCCCGAGGTCGCCACCGGCCCCCTCCACCCGGGCCCTCCCTCCCAGCTCCAAGGCCCGATTCCCTCCCAGCTCCAAGGGCCCCCCTCCGTCCCTCCCAGCCAGCTGCAAGGCCCCCCTCTGTACATCCCTCCCAGCTCCAAGGCCCCCCTACTTCTGACCTCCCATGTCCAGCATCCTCCCTCCTTCCCTGCCAGCTTCAAGGCCCCCTGTCTCTCCCTCCCTCCTAGCTCCAAGGCCCCATTCCCTCCCCTCCCAGCTCCATGGCCTCCCCTCCCAGCTCCAAGGCCCCCCTCCGTCCCTCCCCTCCCTTGCAGCTCCAAGGCCCCTCTCCTCCTTCTGAGCATTTCTCCTGCCTTCCCCTCCCCCCCCGAGGTTGCTGCTGTCGCCGCTACCGCTCCCCCCCCCCCCCCCCCGAGGTCGCCACCGGCCCCCTCCACCCGGGCTCTCCCTCCCAGCTCCAAGGCCCGATTCCCTCCCAGCTCCAAGGGCCCCCCCTCCGTTCCTCCCAGCCAGCTGCAAGGCCCCCTCTGTACATCCCTCCCAGCTCCAAGGCCCCCCTACTTCTGACCTCCCATGTCCAGCATCCTCCCTCCTTCCCTGCCAGCTTCAAGGCCCCCTCTCTCCCTCCCTCCTAGCTCCAAGGCCCCATTCCCTCCCCTCCCAGCTCCAAGCCCCCCCACCCCGTCCAAGCCAGCTCCAAAGCCCCCCTCCGTCCCTCCCCTCCCTCGCAGCTCCAAGGCCCCCCTCCTCCTTCTGAGCATTTCTCCTGCCTTCCCCTCCCCCCGAGGTCGCTGCTATCGCCCCTCCCCCCCAAGGTCGCCGCTACCGCTCCCCCCCCCCCCCCCGGGCCCTCTGTTCTACATTTAACTTACAGCACCGAAACCGCAGGCAGATCAGCTCCGTCGGCCTTCCTTCTCTGCCTGTGTCCCGCCCTCGTGTGACGTAACGTCAGCGAGGGCGGGGGACACAGGCTGGGAAGGAAGGCCGACGGGAGCTGATCTGCCTGCGGTTTCGGCGCTGTAAGTTAAATGTAGAAGAGAGGGCCTGGCCTGGTGGAGGGGGTTGGCTGCGACCTTGGGGGGGGGGCGGCAGCGGCGACCTGCAGGGGGGGAGCGGCAGCCTCCGGGGGGGGGGAGCAGTAGCATTAGCGGCAGCGTCGACGTCCGTGTGGCAGTGACTGCACTCCTCCTCAGCGCAGAGTTTCCCTCTCTGTTCCGTCATCACGTCTTGACGTGGGGGCGGGACAGAGAGGGAAGTCTCTACTGCGCATTTGCAGGTGAGTCGGTCACTTGCCATTTATATGTATGATAGCCTAAAACCCTTTTCAATTAGTTTTCAGAGGCCAGAATCTCCTGCCTCAGGTCAGGACAGTAGAATGCTGTTATGGTATCCTCTCCTGACCTGAGGAAGGAAGTGCTGGTCTCTGAAGGCTAATCAAAAATGTTTTAAAATCAATGAAGGTATCATCTTATTTTCTATTTTGTGTTTTATTTGCATTTATTAACCTTAACTAACACAACTACCACATTACTTTATCCTAAATTAAAAATAAAATTATTTTCTGTACCTTTGCTGTCTGGCCATTTATTTTTTTCTAATTGTGTTGGTCCCAGTCTCTTGATTCTGCTTTCCTTCATCTTCTCTTAACTGTCTTGCCAGGGTTTCCTGTCCATTTGTTATTTTTCGCTCCTTTTTCTATGTTTTCTTCAATTTATTTTTCTGCCTTTCTCTCTCTGTCAAGATTTAATTCATTTGTTCTATCCATTCTTTAATGTCCCTCTTTTTACTTTATGGCTTTTCATCTTTTCTTCACTTTTGTTCTCCCCATGCCCCTTACAGTTATTCTCCAGTCTTCCACTAACTCTATCCTCTCCCCCTTTCCATCCAGCATCTCTCCTCTTTCTGTTCCCATCCTTCCAGTGTCTCCCCACCTTTTTCTCTCTGCATCCTTCCATCCAGCGTCTCCTTTTTCTCTCCCTATCCTTCCATCCAGCACCTTCCCTCATTCTCTCCTACTCTTCCATCCAGTGTCTTCCCTCTTTCTGTCCCCTACTTCTAGCATTTTTTTATCTTTCCCTCCTTTCATCCAGCATTTCTCCTCTTTCTCCATCTGACCAGCCAGGGTCTCCCCCTTGCTCCCCTTCCTTGTCTCTCCCCTGCCCTTTTCCATGTCCCCTCTTTCTCCCACCATCTTTCCATTCATCTCTTTCTATACTCCTCTTCTATCCAGCATCCCCACTCTTCTTTCTTTCCATCCAGCTTCTCCCCTCTCACCTCCATCCAGCATGTCCCCTTTCTCTTTCTCCCATCCAACATCTCCCCTCGCTCTCCACCTTCTGTCCAGTGTCTCCCTCCTTTCATCCATCTCTCTCTCTTCCTCCTTTCATCCAGTGTCTCCCCTTTTTCAGTCCCCATCCAATATCTTTGATCTCTCTTCCCCCCTCCATGCAACATACACAGAGACACACTCTTTCTTCCTCCTTCCCTTCTAATCCTGTGCCGAAGGAATGGATCCTCAGGAGCTTAGTCAAGATCGGGAGGCGGGGCTGGAGGTTGGGAGGCGGGGATAGGGCTGGGCAGACTTATACGGTCTGTGCCAGAGCCGGTGGTGGGAAGCGGGACTGGTGGTTGGGAGGCGGGGATAGTGCTGGACAGACTTGTACGGTCTGTGCCAGAGCCGGGGTTGGGAGGCAGGGCTGGGGAGGTGAGGATAGTGCTGGGCAGACTTATACGGTCTGTGCCAGAGCCGGTGGTTGGGAGGTGGGGCTGGTGGTTGGGAGGTGGGGATAGTGCAGGGCAGACTTATACGGTCTGTGCCCTGAAGAGCATAGGTACAAATCAAAGTAGGGTATACACAAAAAGCAGCAAATATGAGTTATCTTGTTGGGCAGACTGGATGGACCGTGCAGGTCTTTTTCTGCCATCATCTACTATGTTACTAAACAAAATCTTTTTTTCTATTCTCCTCCACCCCAGCACTTTTTGTTTCCCCGTACCTTAGTTCCCCAGGCACCCAAGCGGCTGCTATCTCCTGAGATCAGCCAGGGAGCTCAGCTACATCCCTTCTACATGCTGCCACTGTGAAGAGCGGGAACGCAGCAGCCTTCAGGTATGTGCTGTCGGTCTGCCAGACCTCTGCTCCCGGAACAGGAAATTGACATCAGTGGGGGCAAAGGACGGCAGAGCCAACAGCGCATGCCTGAAGGCTGCTGTAGCCCCGAGCTTCATTTTCTTCTTTTGCTGAGGCTGCTCACAGAGATGCAGCGGAGGATCATCTCAGCCATAGGAGCCAACTTTTCAAAATGATTGGGGGTGCTGACATTTTTTTTTTTTACAAGTGGTGCAGTCCCCCTCCCTCTCACCCCATCCCTCTCACCCCCTCCCTCGTCCCCATCCCCCCTCCCTCGTCCCCCTCCACCGTCCCCCTCCCTCTCCCTTCGAGTTCCAGGCCCCCCTCCCTCCCCTCTCTCCTTTCCCTCCCCCTCCGAGTTCCAAGGTCCCCCCTCCCTCCCTCTGAGTTCCAGGGTCCCTCCGCCCTCCCTCCCAGTTCCAGGGTCCCCTCCCTCCTAGTTCCAGGGTCCCCTCCCTCCCTCCGAGTTCCACAGGGACCCCCCCATTCCACAGGGGGTCCCCTCTCCCTCCCAGTTCCAGGGTCCTCCCTCCCTTCGAGTTCCAGGGTCGCCGTCCCTCCCTCCCTTCGAGTTTCAGGCCCCCTCCCTCTGAATTTTAAAAGCCATCTTGACTTACCTCGTGGGGGTTACGGCGGCTGGCAGCAGTGGTAAAAAGCGTGCAGGCTCGGCCCTTAGTTCGGTTTTCCCTTCTCTCTCTCAGCTCTGGTCCCGTCCTTGCGGAAACAGGAAATGAGGGCGGGACCAAAGCTGAGAGAGAGAAAGGAAAACCGAACTAAGGGCCGAGCCTGCATGCTTTTTACTGCTGCTGCCGGCCACTGTAACCCCGACGAGGTAAGTCAAGGTGACTTAAAATTCAGAGGGAGGGGCCTGGAACTCGGACGAAGGGAATGACGACGACCCTGGAACTCAGAGGGGGGGACGACGACCCTGGAACTCGGAGGCGCCTATGATCTCAGCGGGAGATTTTCTCTCTTTGGAGGGAGTGCGGAAGATGACCCGCCAAAGCGGTAGTGTCCCGCTGAATACGGGAGACTTGGCAGGTCTGTATTATGCATTATTTGAGTATATGGCACAGTAGTGTACCAGCGCATGAAACTCACTAATATGGAGTACTGATGTGATTGTAATTAAAAAGAGCTTTTTTTGCATGTGATATATGTAGCACAGCCAGCTGCACTTGCTTTCTGCCAGGGCTGATGCAGCAAGGCTTATACCAAGGAGATTTCTGATGTCTAAGGGGCAAGGGCACACTGACACATCCACATGTCACTGCCAGCAACATCAGAAGTCACCTGATCTACTGGTGCATGCATGTGGCGATCTCCACGTGGGTTGCCACACCCATGCGCTGGTTGTTGGTCCTTCCTCCTCCAGCTGTCACTTCAGTATACCTCTGTCTCCAGCAGGTGGTAGATGGTGTCTCTGCAGCTCCTGGATTCATCTCTTGGGCCTGCTCCTGGGCTTTTTGGCTAGTTGAGCTTAGGGGGTGTTTGGGGCTCTGTGCCAACCTTAGGGGCTTGGGCCCCTTTCCTCCCAGTGTTTGGACTGTAGCCTTCTTAACTTAAAAAAACAAACAAACTCTAGTCCACAACAAACCAGTGTTTGCTGCTGTTATCAGCTGTTAAAAAGAAAGAAGAAAAAAGCGATTGAGCCACAGGCTCTGCAGCTGCAACAGGGCAACAGGTTGCTAAGAGGAACTTTGGGGGCAGTGTCTCTGGAGTCAATGTGTGTGTGTGTGTGTGTGTAGCCTGCTGAAGTGGTTTGGGGGCAGACTTGCCTGGGAGGTATCGCTGTCCGCGGAAAGTCTGGCTGCGCGTCTCCGGTGAGTGCAATATTTTTCTGCCATTGGGGGATGAGCTGGCGGAGGCCAACGTAGGAGGCTCATGTTGTGAGCAAGCGTTGGCGGCAGCAGGGACGTGTGTTGCCAGGTGCACGGAGGCACAGGCAGACACCAGGGACTTCCTTTCTCCCGAGCGGGATTCCCGCTCTGAGGCGTCGAGCGCGTGCACCATTTTCTTTTGGCGCCACCAGTTGCGGCTCCCACTTTCTGGCTTTTGGCTGTGTTGGTGGCTTTGCCTTTTACTATTGGGACTCCTTCAGGCTTTGTACCGACCTCTCCTGATTCAGGGGAATTTTTTTGTGCCCAGATTTTGTCCTTTCTCCACCTCCACTAATTAAAATGACTTTTGCGCCTTCATCATTTGGCTGTATCCCGCCTTTTTTTGAGGGTTTCTTCGGGTACAGTAGTGGCTTTGCTATCCTCTGCGGTATATCCGGTGTTCTAGGAGAGGCGGCTGGTTGCTGCATTGGAGGTGGGGTCGTTGGGACCCCTCTCTGGTTCCTCCTCAATAGCTTCGGTCTCGGGGGAGGTTCTAGATGGCAAGGTTTTCCAGAAGGAATCTGATTATCCTTCTGTAGTGCGCCTTGTTTTTTAGGAAGCACGTCAGCCAATCTGGGGGCTTCTCTGGGACTGGGGTCTTCTGACGTTTCACCCAAGTTCATTCTGCTGCTCCATATGCCTATATGTTGCAGAAGCCTGATAGGGGAACTGACAGTTCCTTTTTAGTTCAGCCTTTGGAGATTTCTGGTTTGTTCCCTGTCTCTGTCTCCACTGATGGACCCTGCCCAGAAGAGGGGATATTTACTCTCCAGCTCAGCAGTAGGGTTCATTGCTCCCCTGTCTTCCTCTAATCGGAGAGAGTCTTTTCAGGGCAGGCCCTTTCTGCGCAGAGGCAGCAGGAATCACCTGATCTGGAAAGCCATGTTTGCCTAAGTGGGTGCATCAATGGCAGCAGTCTCCAATAGGCCTCTCTGTCTGTGGTGAGTTAAGATTTTCTTTTAGTTCCTAGTTGGTTAAAGGCTGTTCCTGATGTGGGAAACAGTGAACAGCATCAGAGCACGGCTCCTTGTGCGTTGGGCTTCTGAAAGGGCCTGTTTTTATTTACAGACTTTTCAGTCCCCTCAGTTTTTTCTCTGAGGGCAGTTGCTTAAACACCCTTAAAGTTTCCCTCACTTCCTTTGTGGAATCTCTTCCAAACTGCAAAAACATTAAATACAAAACAACCTATGCGCCCAGCTTCTCCAATACAAGCACACAACTATGGAACACACTGCCTAAAGCTGTGAAGACAACCTACGACCACCTAAATTTTAGGAAATCGTTAAAGACTTATCTGTTCAAAAAGGCATGCCCCGCCGACCCAACATAAATGCCTGCACTCTGCAACACATCATAACCAAAGCTTGTACCGGACACTAAACAATCTTCCTCTCCTTGATTCCCATTGTTACTGAAACTTATGTTCCTTACTCAACCATAATAACACCTGTATTTGTTTCTTTACCGGACTGGCGAATGCCTCTGCGGTACTATGTAAGCCACATTGAGCCTGCAAATAGGTGGGAAAATGTGGGATACAAATAAACTCTTTATAGTGGCAGTATAGGTATTGCCTATAGGCATACCACCCTGCCTGAGTGTGCCTGATCTCCTCTGATCTCCAAAGCTCAGCAGTATATCAAGTCCCATTCCCTTTCCCCTTTCTCACAATGGGGGGAAACCTGAGAGGTATAAGTATTACAACCTAAAAGCCATTGCAACACCACCACCTACATTTGTGCTTGGTTAGTTTAGCGAATACACCACCATAATCAGAAGACTGCAATAAGGATCCAGGAACAGAAGGAGGCCTCTAAGCAAAGGAGATCAAAGGGTTCTCTGATTGTGGTTGAGAATGAGAAGAGCACTCAATGCCAGCGTCAAATTGACTCCGTTCTTATCACCGGTCTGAAAACTCCACTTGCGTGTAAGTAAGAGCTCTAAATGAGGGTTATATTTATCCCATTAGAGAATAATATGTTCAACACGTGATATTAGGCAATTGCTTGAATGATAATGTTACTTAGCTTTAACAATTTCGCCCAACGGGGCTCACCATTTCACTATTACGATTAGCTTCCTCAGGGGGCCAAGTAACTGTCGGCAAGTCACGCTGCTTGGAAATCACAATAATATCCTGTCATTTACTGTCACATCTGTGGCCGTGACCACCCTAATTCTTACCCTCTTTCTGGGAGTCAGTGGCTGTGCTGGCTTCTGCTTGTCTCTGTGTCTGTCTCTGTCTTAGTCTCTCTCTGGCTCTGTGTGCTGATTGCCTTGCTGGACCTCACCTGTGTGGGCTATGCCTCTTCCAAGATGGCTGCCGACTCCTCTATGCCAGTATCCAAGATGGCTCCCGCTGTTCCTTCCTGTGGGCTGACTTCTCTGTGTGTCAAGCCTCTGTTTGGAGGCAAGGAGATTGCTGCAGCTGTGCCTCTGGTGTTGAAAGGCTTTATTAATCACTTAGAGCCTGCAGTCCTTGCCTTTGCATTTCGTCTAAGGGCCCTGGTATGTAGAGTGCTCTGTTCACTGCTACATTGTTTGCTCTGTGTGAGTTTCTATGTTTGACTTGTTAGCTTGGGCACAGCTTTGTTTGTTAGCTTGTGTACAGCTTTACTAGTTCTCCTGAGTCTGCTCTGTGCAAGCTTCTGGTGTATGACTTGTTAGCTTGGGCACAGCTTTGTTTGTTAGCTTGTGTACAGCTTTACTAGTTCTCCTGAGTCTGCTCTGTGTATGTTTCTGGTGTATGACTGGTTAGCTTGGACTTTGCTTGATCCTGACTACTGTTTTGCTAGCCGCCTGCCCAGAGACTTTGCTTTGACCCCGACTTCTGCTTTGCCAGCCGCCCGCCCTGTGACTTGCTTTGAACCTGCCTTCTGCTGGAACCCGGACATTCCCTGCCTGTCTGCCTTGCTTTCGCCTAGGTGCCGGGGGGCACTGCTGTATCCTGATTCCTGCTGTTCCTGCTTGCAAGTTCCAGTTCCGGTTTTCCCTGTAAGCCCTGCCGGCTGCCCGAACCTGAGGGCTTAACCCTCGGGGAAAGGTGGCTAAGCGTAGGTGAAGCCTAGGTCCTGTGTGTTCCAGTCCAGCGGGTTCCGGTCCTGTGGTTCCAGTCCAGTGGGTCCACTCCGGTGTGTTCCAGACCAGCGGGCTCCACTCCAGTGCGCACCCGTCCGGTGCGTTCCAGTCCTGGGTATTCCTGTGTAGTACTCCAGTCCGGGGTTCCGGTCCAGTCTTGTCTCATCTCTACCTTGAAGGTGATCTTGCCTGCCACTGCCGCTCCACGGTAGGGGCCCAAGGACTCACGAACCCAGTGCTCCCGGGGAAGAAGCCTGACAGTATGCCAAGGTCCCCGAGAACGCGACATTTACTTAGACTTGATAGTATAAGCAAAAATGTAATTTGTAAATAAATTAAAGATTCCACTGGTACTAACCTTATACATTGACGTCCATGGCTTCCATGATACCGGAAATGAAAGCACCAACCGGAAAAACTACACCGGTATTTAAAGCGCAGAGATGATAAGCCACGCCCCCATTGAGTGCTATTATCACACTGCTGCCAAGCTTTGACTACTGAGGTTGTTGTCTCCACTTTAAATAAGAAAAAAGAGTAGTTTATTTCCTGATATCGTATAGACTGCGATAGTTAAGTATTTCTCAGCTCATTATTAGTACTTTACTTTTTGACTTGCTGAAAATTGGGTCTAGCATTATCTGAGAATGAGAAGAGTCAGAAGATGACCCTAGGAGCTGGATCCAGGAAGGCCAGGGTTCTATAGGAAGCAGTGCCTGCTACTGGAATCTCAGATATACCAAGTCACATGTATTAAGTATGTGACACATGCATTCATGCCCCTTCACCAGCTGACGTGCTTAAGGGACCCGATCTCATGTATTGGCTCCCAGCTGCTCCCACAGTCCAGCAACTCTCCCTCTTCCTCCCCTCCAACTCTAGTGGCATCTCCTCCTCCCCTGGTCCTCAAAACCAGCGAGTCGCAGGCAGCACTAAAGACAGAGCTGCTGCTTCTGGCTGCCCTGGTCCTTCTCTTTGTATGGTCCCGCCTTTTTTGATGCAACTTCCTGTGCACGAGACCAAGCATAGAGGAGGACCAGGGTAGCTAGAAGCATAAGTGCTGTCTTTAGTTCTGCCCATGACTCGCTGGTTTTCAAGGATGGCTTAGCCAGGAGGCCAGTGCAGCTTGGAATAAAATGCCTTCACAAAATCGTATAGTCAAACATTTGTATTCTGAACCAATTGTAATTGGTAAAGAAGAGATTTAGTAAAACCGGCCAAAAAAATATTGCAATAATCTAATCTCAATAAAATCAAGAATATTTTGGATTGTACGTCAACTTTAAATTAATCAGACTCTACCTCCAGATTAGGAGGAGTGGCCTAGTGGTTAGGGTGGTGGACTTTGGTCCTGGGGAACTGAGGAACTGAGTTCGATTCCCACTTCAGGCACAGGCAGCTCCTTGTGACTCTGGGCAAGTCACTTAACCCTCCATTGCCCCATGTAAGCCGCATTGAGCCTGTCATGAGTGGGAAAGTGCGGGGTACAAATGTAACAAAAATAAAATAGATACTATTGGAGATTCTAGATGGAATGTTGCTACTAGTGGAAATTCTACATGGAATGTTGCTATTCCACTAGCAACATTCCATGTAGAAGGCTGCGCAGGCTTCTGTTTCTGTGAGTCTGACGTCCTGCATGTACGTGCAGGACGTCAGACTCACAGAAGCAGAAGCCTGCGCGGCCACATTGGTGATCTGTAAGGGCCGACTTCTACATGGAATGTTGGAATAGCAACATTCCATGTAGAATCTCAAATAGCAGCAACAGTGGAGGAGTGGCCTAGTGGTTAGGGTGGTGGACTTCAGTCCTGAGGAACTGAGTTCGATTCCTACTTCAGGCACAGGCAGCTCCTTGTGACTCTGGGCAAGTCACTTAACCCTCCATTGCCCCATGTAAGCCGCATTGAGCCTGCCATGAGTGGGAAAGCACAGCAGGGTACAAATGTAACAAAAAATAAAATAAAATAAAATTAGAAGGTCCTATTCATAAGAACTTTGTTTTTTTCTCTGTTTTAGATGGTAGGCTGTGACCCAGTCCTCTATTGATCTAATACAAGTTTGAATAAGGGACATGGTGCCCAGCCAAAACTCAAGTACAAACATAAAACATAGTAATGTCGTCAGCATAAGTGAAAAGATTTACCTGAAGCTGGTCTAAGACTAAACCTAATGGCTGCATAAGAATATTAAAAAGTATAGGAGAAAGGGGAGGAGCCCTAATGGACATCACAGACAGGTTTCCATTTGACTGAGCTCTCTCCTTTTTTACTGAGTAATAGCAGTTAGAAAGAAAACCATGAAACCAACTTAACACCTTCCCCTGTATGCCCAATTGATCTAACATTCATAGCATTACAGCACGATCAACTAGGTCAAAAGCATAAGACAGGTTTTTTTCTATGAGTCACCAGAGTACCCATCACTGTCTTCGTACTACGATTTTTCCTGAAACCTGATTGAGAAACGTGAAGAATGTTGTGTTGCATCAAATAGTTCTCGAACTGCTCTGTAACAGACCCCTCCATTCTTTTCGGAAATACTGTGATAGAAGCCACAGGACGATAATTACTGACTTCTGCCAGACTAACTTTAGAATTTTCAGAAATGGGAGTAAGGGTGATGTCCCCTCCTAATGTTGGAAAAATTCCAGATTCAAAATGTAAGTTTAGCCAGTTGATTAGCAGATGTAGGAAAAGCGGAGATGGCAGCTTAATCAAATAAGGCGGACATAAATCTAAACTACAAAAAGATGTAACATACTTTAACAATAACCTCTTCGTATCATTAACATTATTTTTATTGAATTGGGATCAATGCCTATCCACTGGAGAGTGGGTATGAAGAAGACTAAGAGGGGCATAATCGAACGCGAGCGCCTATCTCCATGGGCATTTATCTCCGAGAACGGGTCCGTGAAGGGGCAGAACGAACTGTATTTTCGAAAAAGATGGACGTCTATCTTTAGGTTCGAAAATATGGTTTATGCCAGGCAAATGCATTGGATGTGAGCATTTTTTGAGCTGGGCGTTTTCGTTTTTCAGCGATAATCGAAACCAAAGCGGCCCAGCTCAAAAACGAACAAATCCAAGGCTTTGGGTCGTGGGAGGGGCCAGGATTCATAGTGCACTGGTCCCCCTCACATGCCAGGACACCAACCGGGCACCCTAGGGGGCACTTTTCAAAAATAGAAAAAAAAACATTTAATTACCTCCCAGATGCATACCTCCCTTCCCTTGGGTGCTGAGCCCCCCCAAATCCCACTCCCCACAACTCAACACCATTACCATAGCACTTAATGGTGAAGGGGGGCACCTACATGTGGGTACAGTGGGTTTTGGGGGGTTTAGAGGGCTCCCATTTACCACCACAAGTGTAAAAGGTAGGAGGGGGGATGGGCCTGGGTCCACCTGGCTGAAGTCCACTGCACCCACTAACGACTGCTCCAGGGACCTTCATACTGCTGTGATGGAGCTGGGTATGACATTTGAGGCTGGCATACAGGCTGGTAAAAAATGTTTTCCAACTTCTTTTTTTTTTTTTTGGTGGGAGGGGGTTAGTGACCACTGGGGGAGTCAGAGGAGGTCATCCCCGATTCCCTCCGGTGGTCATCTGGTCATTTAGGGCACTTTTTGGGGACCTGTTCGTGAGAAAAAAGGGTCCACAAAAAGTGACCTAAATTCTCGCTAAAAACGCCTTTCTTTTTTCCATTATCGGCCCAGTGCACCCATCTCTGTTCGTCTGATAACCACGCCCCAGTCCCGCCTTCACCACGCCTTCGACATGCCCCCGTCAACTTTATTTGTTCCCATGACGGAGTGCAGTTGAAGACGCCCAAAATCGGCTTTCGATTATACCGATTTGGGCACCTATGCGAGAAAGACGCCCATCTCCCGATTTAGGTCGAAATATGGGCGTCTTTCACTTTCGATTATGAGGTGGTAAGTGACTGTTTGTGGCTTTACATGGTTTAGCACCTAACATCCCTGAAGAAGGAGCTTCTAAAACAGGGAACTCTGTTGGACATTTAGATACAGCCGTAAAACCAAGGTAAGTGGTTGCTGTTTATCTTTTACTTTGGAGGTGCTTGATCTTGACTGCATATATAATTGAACTATCTTCCTTCTATAAAAGAATTTGTGTTTCCTTCTATAAATGAATTTGTGTCTACAAAGTCTTCTCATTCAGCTTATCAGAGACTCTTGGACTATGAGAAGTGTCATATTGGTGTATGGATAGAGGGATTTATAAATACAAAAAAATGTTGTTTTTTAAATATGTTTAAAAGTATTGGAGTTAATGCAGGAGACTCGTGATGTATAGAGCAGTCATGTGAGCCAATTGGTGGCTTGTTTCATTGAGACTAAATGCTCTCCTAAAAAACGTTTCCCTCTTAGACTCTTCTCTAAGATCAGGGCCCTGGTGATATGTTGAGTATTCACTACAAGAGACGATGTTATTATGTGATAGCTTTCTGGTGATAATTGTTCTCTAAACTTTAGAACCTTACTTCGGAAATATAGAGCCAAATCATCAGCTGTCAGTGAAATACTATGACTGGCAGTAACAGATTCTACATCCAACGTGTAATCCACCAGTTTTGAATAATATTCAATTTTTAAGTAATTAATTGCTGCTTATACTCATGAATGGCAGCACACCAATTTTTTTTCAATTTGAATGGGCTTCATTGGCATTGCCGCGGTTTTTACTAGATTCCCAAAAGATTTCGAAAATCTCTGAAGACATTCCTCTTCAACAAGGCCTACAATGAGAACCTACAGCCTCACGAAAGTCACCTCACCAACCCACTCAATTATGAACGCTTACCTTCTACAACTACCCTAATCACTCTCTTCCTTCGTCTTTTTTCCCTTCCTAATCGCTACATATTACTAACTGTATCTGATCTGATATCCTGAAATGACAATGTTAACAAATCTATATAAGCCACATTGAGCCTGCAAATAGGTGGGGGAATGTGGGATACAAATGCAATAAATAATAATAATTTGGGGAAAAACATGTGGATGGACTAGTACTACTACTACTTAACATTTCTAGAGCGCTACTAGGGTTACGCAGCGCTGTACAAATTAACAAATAAGGACAGTCCCTGCTCAGAAGAGCTTACAATCTAAAGGACGAAATGTCAAGTTGGGGTAGTTTAGATTTCCTGAGAGCTATCTGCTGCTCAATAGGCCCTTTTCTTGGGAGTCTTGGGTTTGCTTTCTCTTTCCAAATTGATTTTTAAGCTCTTCAACATTCTTATTTCTAATGCTGTAAAAAGTGTACGGACTTATTGGAAAGCTAATACATTGTGAGATTTTATCCTATGGTGGAACATGGTTTGCCACACCCACAAATTAGAGAAGGCAGCAGAAAATTTGTTTTTAGAGAAAGAACCGCAATTATCTGCGACCCCTGAAACGCTGAAGAAATCCAGGACTGGCCTAAAATCTCCCTCCTGGAATTGGGCGGCTTGGCAGCTCTGGAGAATACTTGGACATAATGGCTCTTATCTTCCAAATTTCGAAATTAAGTTGAAGTCCTAATTCTGTGAATTTTTGTACATTGCAGACTCGGATTGCTTGTATTCATGAGTGCAATTCCTAGAGAATCATGAAAATCTCATATTTCCAAGGCAGCTCTCTCTCATTATGGTTTGGGAAACTTGCATATATAGTTTTCAGGTTTGTGATCTGTGGGTAAAACTTCCATTTTAACTACCACTTGCCATGCATGCATCGATTGCAGAAAGTGAAATCCCTTCCCCATGATTATATAGGCTCCTAAATGTTCCTGTGAACGAACATACCGCATCTGGTTCTCATTTTGTTGCCTTCAGCGCTTTATTTTTTATCTTTTCCCTTACACACTTTGAGCTTCTACCCTCAACCCCCTTTTCCTAGTCAGTTTGATGGGGGACTCTGAAAAAAAAGTCCTGGCATGAATGACTTTTTACAAGGTTGTGATCTCCTGATAGGACTAGTCACAAGCTCAGTTTATAAACCCAACCTCCAGTTTTGTACATTTAGGCATTGCTGCCACTTTTGGCACAAAACATGGTTTCCATTAAGATGTGGCTTTCTGTATGTTTATTCAAGGCAGGCGTCTGAATACATATCTTATATTAAAACTGATTCTGAAGTATGTGCACTCTGGACTTTGATTTATAACTGCAGCGTAGGAAGAGATGGAAATATGTATGTGCCATAATAAGATTGAACTATGGGGGAGGGTGCAATAGAAATAGCATGGAGAGGTATGTATTGTCAATTTGCTTATAATAAAGTAAGTTATGTTATATTATAGTCATACACCACCTTCCTCGAACCAAAGTTCAACCTAAAGTGTATGGAAGACAGAAAATTAAGCCATAAGTCCCTTGTGTTTCCTTGTGGGCAGTGTGTTGGCTACTCTAAGTTAATCATGCAGACTCTCATGACTATTTACGGTAGATCATTTCCTCAAACTTTCATGTGTAAATCCTGTTTCACACGCAGAAAAGGGCTTTATTAAAATCGTGCAGCCACATATGCACATAGGAACACAAGGTGTGGTTTTCATGGTTGCAGAACTTATGTCAGCTAAAAAAGCTGCAGGTTGTACGATCTAAAATTGTATCTAAATAGAAAAAATTATGGGGGCCTCTTACCCAATTCCCGGTATGCTCCTGACTTGTGTTTTCTGTGTTAGTTTTTGCTTGTAGGGAAGTTGAGATGGCTTGGTGAGGGGGAGGAATTTGGGGAGAAAAGGGTGTGGATAGAGGGGGGTATAATGTGAAAATAATGTGACAAAAGCCTGGGCTCCATGCTCCTCAAGCACTCCGGGCTGCTGCAAATACTCCATCATAGCAATTCCCTTAAGTTCAAGTCAAGGCCACAAACTGATCTAGTCCAGGTTTTCTTCCTTTATTCATGTTCATCACCAGATACAGCCAACAAAATGCAAATACCACAGTGGCTCCTGTAAATAAAAGTCCATAACTAGGGTCCTTTCACCTTGACTAGTGAGGCACTGGCAGCTCACCTCCCGTTGCACAGCCTTATCCCTCTCTGAGAAGCCTCCCACAGGTACCTTTCCAATACCTTGGGGTTATCCCATTCTATCTCGTCTTCTCTAGCAGGGCTGGGTGCTCCAGCTTCCACACAGTCTATGGCCTCAGACTCTGGGAGGAACTCCTCCTCCTCCCCCTTGGTCTTCTCTCAGGGTCTCTTCTCTCTAGTTGCTGAGCTGGGCCTGTTCTCAGCTGGACAGGGGATGGCTCCACCCCACCTGTTTCATCCCTGAGGAGGTATCACCTATTACTTCCTTAACCAGGGAACTTGGACTTCGTCCTTTGGACTTCCGCTGGTTGCCAAATGCTATGTTATGTTATCTTATGAGGTATTTATTACCTGCCAATCTAAAGGGTGATATCAATTACCCTGATATTGACTGGGTAAATATAACATCAGGGCATGCTAGGGAGGTAAAATTCCTTGATGAACTCAAGGACTGCTTTATGGAGCAGCTAGTACAGGAGCCAACAAGAGGAGGAAAAATTCTAGACTTAGACCTTAGTGCAGCGCATGATCTGGTGCAGGAGGTAATGATGATGGGCCGCTTGATGGCAGTGATCATAAGTACATAAGTATTGCCATACTGGGAAAGACCAAAGGTCCATCGAGCCCAGCATCCTGTTTCCAACAGTGGCCAATCCAGGTCACAGATACCCGGCAAGATCCCAAAAATGTACAAAACATTTTATACAGCTTATCCCAGAAATAGTGGATTTTCCCCAAGTCCATTTAGTAACGGTCTATGGACTTTTCCTTTAGGAAGCCGTCCAAACCTTTTTTAGCTCTGCTAAGCTAACCACCTTTACCACATTCTCTGGCTATGAATTCCAGAGTTTAATTACACGTTGAGTGAAGAAAATCTTTCTCCGATTCGTTTTAAATTTACTACATTGTAGCTTCATCGCATAATATGATCAGATTTGATATCGACTTTGGAGTAAATACACACAGGAAATCCAATTCATTAGTATTTAACTTTCAAAATGGAGACTATAATAAAATGAGAAGAATGGTGAAAAAAAACTTATAGGAGCAGCTGCGAAGGTCAAAAATTTACATCAGGCTTGGATGCTGTTCAAAAATACCATCCTGGAAGCCCAGGCCAAATATATTCCCTGTGTTAAAAAAGAAGGAAGGAAGACCAAACAACAGCCAGCATGGTTAAAACGTGAGGTGAAGGAAGCTATTAGAGCTAAAAGAAAATTCTTCAGAAAATGGAAGAAGGAACTGACTGAAAATAATAAGAAACAGCATAAGGAATGGCAAGTCAAATGCAAAGTGCTGATAAGGAAGGCAAAGAGGGACTTTGAAAAAAAGATTGTGTTGGAGGCAAAAACAAATAGTAAAACTTTTGTTAGGTATATTAAAAGCAAGAAGCTGGCAAAAGAATCGTTTGGACCACTAGATGACCGAGGGGTAAAAATGGAAGACAAAGCAGTAGCAGAGAGATTAAATGAATTCTTTGCTTTGGTCTTCACCGAGAAAGATGTGGGAGAGATACCAGTGCCAGAAAAGATATTCAAAGCTAACGAGTCAGAGGAACTGAATGAAATCTCTATAAGCCTGGATAATGTAATGGCATAATTTGACAAATTGAAGAGTAGTAAATCACCTGGACTGGATGGTATTCATCCCAGAGTACTGATAGAATTGAAAAATGAACTTGCAGAACTATTGTTAGTAATATGTCATTTATCTTTAAAATTAAGCATGGTACCGGAAGATTGGAGGGTGTAACACCCTCCAATGTAACACCGATTTTTAAAAGGGGTTCGAGAGGTGATACAGGAAATTATAGACAGGTGAGCCTGATATCAGTGCCAGGCAAAATGGTAGAGACTATTATAAAGAACAAAATTACAGAGCATATTCACAAGCATGGATTAATGAGACAAAGCCAAAATGGATTTAGTGAAGGGAAATTTTGCCTCACCAATCTATTACATTTCTTTGAAGGGGTGAACAAACATGTGGATAAAGGTGATCCAGTCAGTACTGTGTACCTGGATTTTCAAAATGCATTTGACAAAGTATCTCATGAAAGACTCAAGAGGACGAGTCATGGGATAGGAGGTAGTGTACTTTTGTGGATTAAAAACTGGTTAAAAGATAGAAAACAGAGAGTGGGGTTAAATGGTCAGTATTATCAATGGAGATGGGTAGATAATGGAGTTCCCCAGGGGTCTGTGCTGGGACCGTTGGTTTTTTAACATATTTATAAATGATGGGAGTAACTAGTGAGGTAATTAAATTTGCTGACGACACAAAGTTATTCAAAGTTGTTAAATTGCAAGAGGAGTGTAAAAAATTACAAGAGGATCTTACAAGACTGGGCATCAAAATGGTAGATAACGTTTTATGAGAGCAAGTGCAAAGTGATGGATGTGGGAAAGAGGAACCCGAACTATAGGTATGTAATGCAAGGTTCCACATTAGTAGTTACCAACCAGGAAAGAGATCTAGGTGTCATCGTTGATGATACGTTGAAACCCTCTGTTCAGTGTGTGGTGGTGGTGGTGGTGGGTAAGAAAGCAAATAGAATGTTAGGTATTATTAGGAATGGAGTGAAAAACAAAAATGAGGATGTTATAATGCCTTTGTCTCTCTCCATGGTGCAACCGCACCTTGAATATTGTGTTCAATTCTGGGCACCGCATCTAAAAAAAAAGATATAGTGGAATTAGAAAAGGTAGGGCGACAAAAATGATAAAAGGGATGGGATGACTTCCCTATGAGGAAAGGCTAAAGCAGCTAGGGCTCTTCAGCTTGGAGAAGAGAATGGCTGAGGGGAAATATGATAGAGGTCTATAAAATAATGAGTGGAATGGAACAGGTAGACATGAATTGCTTGTTTACTCTTTCCAAAAATACTAGGATTAGGGGGAACGTAATGAAGTTACAAAGTAGTACATTTAAAACGAATTGGATAAAATATTTCTTCACTCAACATGTAATTAAACTCTGGATTTTGTTGCCAGAGAATGTGGTAAAAGCAGTTAGCTTAGCGGGGTTTGAAAAAGGTTTGGATAGCTTCCTAAAAGAAAATTCCTTAAGGCATTATTAAAATGATTTGGGGAAAATCCACTGCTTATTTCTAAGATAAGCAGCATAAAATGTATTGTACTGTTTTGGGATCTTGCCAGGTACTTGTGACCTGGATTGGCCACTGTTGGAAACAGGATGCTGGGCTTGATGGACCTTCAGTCTTTCCCAGTATGACAATACTTAAGTACGTATGTAGGTAACAAATTTAGGGAAAAAGGGCCCTTCGCTAGAGGCAGGGGATATTTTTCCCGCGCACCAGGGCTCTTTTTACCGCAACAGATAAAAAGCCCCCAGACACACATGGTCATGTGGTGAGGATCCCTTACTGCCACCCATTGAGGTAGCGATAAAGGCTCCTGCGCTAACCTGGCGGTAATCAGGCAGTGTGTGGCGATTCCCGATTATGATCAGGTTACTGCCGCGCAAGCCATTTCCAGGGGTTTTCTTTTTTTTGCCCCAGAAATGGCGTGCACTTGGGGTGGGACTACCGCCAGCGACCGCATTGGGCCGGTGGTAGTCCCAGAAGAGCTTGCAGTAAGCCCGCGTTGGCCTTACCGCTGCTCTGTAAAAGGGCTCATTAACACATTAACAAGACAACTGAACATTAATCAGGAATTACAAAAGGCAAAAGGCAAATATCAGAAGGAAAACAAAGACTGCAAAAGCAGTACTAGCAATGATGGTGAGAAAAATAAATGCATCTTTAGCCTCTTCTGAAAAATTAAATAATCCTCAAATGACAAATCTGGACAGGAAGACTATTCCAGAGACGAACAACTAAAAAACAGAAAGAATGCATAAGAACTGATTTGAATCTAACAAACTCAACAGATGGAAATGCTAAAGTTAAACATTGATATGACTAAGAAGTAAAACAATTATTTAAGGTCTTATGTTTTTGCGACAAATCCTTAGGACAGGCACCAAATGAAAATTTTTAAAAAAACGAGCAGAACGCTTTAAAACAAATCCTTGCCTGAAAGGGCAACCAATTCATTCTATTAAGCAAAGGGGAAACACGGTCACAGATCTGCAAAAGATCAAGCTCGCTGCGGAGCTCTGAGCTAATTGAAGCTTAGCAACGTACTTTGCTTACCCAAGTATAAAGATTTACTGTAATCAAGTATCGATAAAATAGCCCGTTGAACGATAACCCTGAAATGTTCTTGCAAAAAGTAAGAGCACAGCAGACAAAGTTGTTTGAGTTTAAAGTAAGCCTTCCATTTATTTATTTATTTATTGCATTTGTATCCCACATTATCCCACCTCTTTGCAGGCTCAATGTGGCTTACAATTCTTTTTCATGGATGATGGAGGTAGAAGAGAACATACAATTGGTTTTACAGAGGGTTTTGGGTTACATGGTGGTGAATGTCATGACTCTTGGAGCTTGGTAATTAGAAGCCCCAATATCATGGAGCATAACCCTGGCCCAGCAATCACCTGAAGTCTCTATTATTTTATGAAGTCTCTTTTATTGAATAAATCACAGATAATTTACTCACAGATAGATGTTCAGGATACAGAGACTTCTTAATCTGGAGGCTGTGGGAGGTGGAGATCTGAAGAGAGGTAGTTGTATTGCAGGGGGAGGAGAAGATAGTTGAACAGGTAGAAATAGTCCAAGGCTGGGTGATTGCAATGTGCAATATCTCATTTGGAAGAAGATATTTACAGGGTAAAAAAATCCAGGTTCATTACAGGGAGTTTGATCAGGACAGAGCTGTCTGGAGCGAGATGGTGTTGGCTCCATGTCCCTGGCTGTAATGGAGGAAGAAGCCCCTCGTGGCTGAAAGGACAAAGAAGTGGTGGGGCTTCTCACAGGGAGGAGCAGATAGAGACCAATGGGGACAGAGCCTGCTATCGGATAGCAAGGGGTAGTCCTAGAGATAGGAGGGAAAGGTCATACCTGGCTGACCTCTGTGGACAGAATAGTAAGACTGAGCAGGAAGACAAAAGAGCCAAGCTTGGCAGAGAGAGAGGGAGAGAGAGAAGGTCTGAGCAGCCTCACAACCAGTGATAGCAGTTCTTACACAGCCAAACAAGTGTGGTTGCACTGCCTGTGAACTACATTACCCACAGTGCATTGCTCATGTATTTTTCCAGTGGGGAAACTGCAGCAATGATAGTCCTTGGGACTGAGAATAACAGTAAAGGCATTACACACATTTTAGGATCACGTTATAAACTAGTGCGAGGCTGTCGGAGGACAGAACAGTGAAATACATGATAGTTTTAAAGCAAAAGACATTAAAGAACATTTCTGGATATATTAGAGATAGTGCAGTTATACGTGTTGATCTTTATGATACATTTTGTCAAAGAGATAAGTTTTCAGTAGTTTAAGGAAGTTGGTCAATTCATAGACCGTTTTCAGGTTGCGTGGCAGCGCGTTCCAGAGCTGTGTGCTTGTATATGAAAAGGTTGATGCATGCATTGATTTGTATTTCAAGCCTTTGCACTTGGGAGGATGAAGGTTAAGGAATGTGCGAGAAGATGTTTTTGCGTTTCTGGGTGGTAGTTCTATTAGGTCTGACATATATTTATATGAGTTTCTATAGACGGAGAAGAATCAAGGGTCACTCCCAGGACCCTGGACTCTTTTTCTAATTTCATTGTGTTTTCTTCTTCCATGGCAATAGAATGAAGAATATATTAGAAGGATGCATACTGAATCATAAAACCTTTGTTTTTTCTGCATTCAATCTGAGACACACAGAGGTCAACCAATATACTATTTTCTTTATGCATGTGTAAACAGCAGAAGACAGAGAATCTGTATTCTGCCTGACTGGAATTAAAAGAAAAATACCATCGGCATATGACATTAATTGTTCCCAAGGTTCCAAAGAAATCTGTCTCAGGATACTCATATAAATATTGTACAGTGAAGGGGAAAGAGGGGAACCCTGGGGCACACCACATGGTAGAGTCCAAGGGTTTGAAAAATTACCATCCTTCAAAACAACATACTGTCTTTTGGTTAGAAATGATTTAAACCAGAAAAACAGAGTCCACCAATCCACAGCCTGACTATTTCATGATTAACTGTGTCAAAGGCTGCAGAAATGTCAAACTGTAACAGCACCATTTCATCACCTCGGACACAGAACCTGGTTAACTGTAGAGGTCAGAGATAACAGCAAAGTTTCAGTGCTGGGGAACAGTCATGTTGAGATTCATGAAGTAGATTAGATCTTTCAATATAATCAGATACTGGGAACCCACAACAAATTCCACAAGTGTAGTTAGAAACAGGATATTTGCGATAGGCCTAAGTTACAAGCTTCAGATGAGTGGCCTTCTATTTGTTTAGGGATTGGGGTTAATACAAACTACTCCTGTTTTAACTCAGGATCCAACCCCTAGTAGGCCATGGAGTCCTACATCTTCTGCAAGGGAAGCAGAAAAGATACAAAAGGACAAAATCCCCATACTGAGGGCTTTTATACCTAAACATGATAGCGTCTAATCTCTTTATCTTCTGCCATGGTATTCCAAATAGGGGAAGCCATCAGAATATACACTGTCACATAAAGCTTCTAGTGATCAGTGGTATCCCTACAGCTCTTAATACCATTGCCATCAGATATCGAATGACTCACTGAGGCAAAACACACTAAAATTAAGAACTAGCAAGGGACGCCGACTGTCTCTTATAAACCCAGGTGCAATGGTGTAATTTTATGAAGGCATGTAGATAATCTGTCATCTTTACAAAATGACAGTCTCTTGAATCAATCGAAAATCATTTAAAATCGGGGGGAGATATCACAAATACCAAAATGCATTGATCACAGCACATTACACTTTACATCTACAAAATACTTTACAGCTTTAAACTCAACAACACTATACTTATAAATATTTTGGACAATTCAGTGGTGGCAGTATTCAAATGAGCCTTCTATTTAGAAGGAGTATCTTGCACACCATATTTCTTCATTAGTCCTTTTTATAAGTTTTTATAATTTGAACTTTCAGAACTTTCTTGATTGCATTCATTTAAAGATGTAAAGTATTATAAACATAAAGTGTAATGCGGCAAGATCAATATACTTTATAAAATGGACATACCGTATAGGCCTATGATGCTCATTTTTGAAGCAGATGGACATCTCAAAATGGCCAAAAAAAAGTCCATCTGCCGAAAATGAACAAACCACGATTTTCAAAAGGCAGTGTTTTACAGTGCAGTTCATCCAAACAACAAGGGGAGGTGTTAGAAAGGCATGTTTTGGGAGGGACTTGGGTGAGCCCAAAATTAGGATGTCTTTCAAAGCTAATGGAACGGGAAGAAACATCCAAGGCAAAAAATAATGGGTGTTTTTATCTAGACCTGTTTCAATCACATCCAGGGTAAAAAAAGGTGCTGTGATTGAGCAGCTAACCCAGGGGCGTAGCCAGACCTCGCCGGGAGGGGGGTCCGAGCCCAAGGTGGGGGGGCACTGTTTAGCTGCCTCCCTAGAGCCGCCGCCACATTGGATCCCCCTGCCGGCCTGCCGATGATCCCCTTGAACCCCCCCTCCCACCACCAAACCTCCCCCGCCGTCGCCGCCTGCCCCGCCTCCGCATCAGATACCTTGTTTGCTGGTGACGTCCTGCACCGTAAGGCATCAGAAACAGCTGATCACACCAGGAACTTAGTTGAACGAAGGTGCTACTCTGGCGCTGAAGAAGACTCTCTTCAGCTGGTGGAGTTCGGGGACCCCCGCCAGCAAACAAGGTATCTGATGCAGACGCGGGGCAGCCGGCGACAGCGGGGGAGGGTTGGTGGCGGGAGGGGGGCTCAAGGGGATCGTCAGCAGGGGGGCCAGGGCCTAATCTACTGGGGCCCAGGCCCCCTCAGGCCCCACGTAGCTACGCCACTGAGCTAACCACAGGAAGGATGAAGGCATGTTGCATGTTCCCTCCTTAATCTCCCAGTGGTTACTGACCATTCTCCCCCTACCTCCCTAAGAATTGAAAGTGACAGTGGATACCAGGCTGTGTGACAGCTTTAGGTATTATGGCCATTCCTAATAGAGCAACAAGCAAGTGTAAGGAGTAACCTAATGGTCAGTGCGGTGGATTTTGAACAACCGGACCCAGGTGTAGCTCCCACGTTTACTCTTTTATTTCTGTACAAATATGTGAGCCGTCCTGGAACATAGACACCTACAAGCATGATGTCTATTGTAGTGGTGTACGTTTAGGTACAGTAGGCTTTTATCTGGTCCTGGAGGGCTCACAATAACATGTAATGGATTTAAAGTGGTATTTGTGCCTGGGTCCCATTTTTTTTTTAATCTACTGCTGCTCCTCTGCTCTGCAGGGATATCTGTGTGGCCATTTTTGTACAAATGATGCCAGACAGATGTTCTTGTGTCTGCTTTTTTTGTCATTCATATTTTGGATGTTTCATTTTTGACTTGTTCAGCACAAGAACATCTTTCTCACATATTTTCGAACAGGAAAGTCTGACGTTTTTCCTGTTTGAAAATGACTGTGAGACAGTGGCGTTCTTAGGGGGGGGCGGTGGGTGCGGTCCGCCCCGGGTGCACGCCGCTGGGGGGGTGCCGCGCGTGCCTGTCCTCTGTTGTTCCATGCTTCTTCTCTGCCCCGGAACAGGTTACTTCCTGTTCCAGGGCATAGAAGAAGCATGGAACAACGGAGGACAGGTGCGCGCGGCACCCCCCCCGGCGGCGTGCACCCGGCGGGGGGTTCCTTCGCAGGGGTGTCCTTTCGCTGGGGGGGTCCGCGCTGCATCGGGGGGGGGGCGCTGCACCCGGGGGCGGGGCGCATCGGCGATCCGCCCCGGGTGCCAGCCCCCCCAGGAACGCCACTGCTGTGAGATGGATGGTGTTTTGGAAGTTATGAGCAGGATATCCTAATTCTGACTTGGGCATTCTTTCAAAAATGCCCCTCCACGTGTCTTGATAGCCCTAGGTGTCCTGATATAAATTACCCTCCACAAGAGTAGGCAGGAAAGTTGTAAAATAGGTGAAGAATCGAGTTCAGCAACAGGCTCTCTCCACACAATTCACAGAGTAAGCATTTGGGACTGACACCTCTATGATTAATGGCGTTCCGATGATTTTCTCTTTTATCACTCTGTCCACTTTTCTTGCATCCAGCTTTTTATTTGTTGGGATAAGGATGTCCCAACTGATTATATCCTCTTCATTATCCGCAATTCTCTTAGGGTCACGATCCTAATGCTTTCTGGTACAGTGATGTAATGTTTGCAGAGTTTCTAATGAATGAGGCGTGTAGCCTTGTTGTGTCTTTCTGTATAAAACATTTTCTGCCATCAGTATTTTGCAGGCCAGCCACGAGATGAGTTGCTATTTCCAGCACTTTTTTTTACAGAATCTACAAATGCTCGCTGTGAACCATCTCATCCATAATCTGCTGTCCTGAGCTGGTTTCTCTCGGGGGCAATCTCTCCAAATGAGTTAGTTCTGTTGGGAGCAATTTCTCCAAATGGGTTAGTTTTGCGCATACCATGACGGGAATGAACCTCACTCCTCAGTCAGGGCACGTGGAGTATGATCTCGGTCTCTCAAATTTACTGCTGCTAACACCCACCATAGTACTTGCATTGTGCCAAAGAGAGCTTTCTGGAGTTCATAAAATGTTAACTTCTATAACAACTAAAGATAAACTCAGATATTTGCTGCAATCTGCCAGTAGATTAATTTGTACTAATGCGTCGGAGGCTGCTGTGAAGCAAGCGTAGGCAGTGTGAGAGATTTCAGTTTACAAATGTGTTCACCTGCATCTACTTGTCCTTGCAAATTTGCACAGTTAATTAAATGAACCCAACCATAGCACAGTACAGAAATTGTGATGCTTTCAATGACTTGCTAGTACATTTATATTCCTTATTCAACAAACGTCGTTAAATTCCATTTTTCTGTCCACGCTAGTTTTTATTCAAATGTTTAAACCCACAGCATCTCCTCGTGAACTGAAGTGTTGATTGAATTAGCCAACAATGAATCTGGATCCTTTGGCATTCTTTCTGCATTGTCTAATGGGCCGATGCTCAGAGCTCGGCACTATCTGGAACACTGCCCAATCAATACCGTGGGGGCAGCGCTGAAAAATAACTCCCCAATGCTCAACTGTAAAAAGATGCAAATGATATGTGCATTATTTGACTGAAAGCAAGGGGGAGGAACATGCCTGGTGCATTTATTTATTGGGATTTATTAACTGCCTTTATGAAGAGATTCACCCAAGGCGGTGTACAGCAGGTACAGTTTAACATAAAACTTACAATTTTGTTAACAGCAAAAGAATAGTAAAATAACCAAGAAGAAACATAAATACAATAAGTGAGGTAAACTTGAAAACAGCCAGCCAGCCCTTTACACTTGGACACTGAACAGCAGAATTCATTCCTACAACACACCATTACAAAAAAAAAACAACTAAGTGGCACAACAACCACCGGGAATCTAATATCCAATATTTACACAATAAACAGAGAAGAATAAAACCACGACACTAAAACAACCAAAGAAGCTTGCAAACACCATATATCAACCTGACCTCACAATTACAAAAGACAATTACACAACAGCTCAGTGGCGTTCCTAGGGGGGGCTGACACCCGGGGCGGTTCGCCGATGCGCCCCAACCCCCCCGGGTGCAGCGACCCCCCCCAGTGCAGCGTGACCCCCCCCCCAGTGAAAGGACACCCCACACCCCGGCAAAAGAACCCCCCCCCCCCGGGTGCACGCCACTGGGGGGGTGCCGCGCGCCACTCAGCTTCGTTCGTTTCCATGCTCCCTCTGCCCCGGAACAGGTTACTTCCTGTTCCGGGGCAGAGGGAGCATGGAAACGAACACAGCTGACGGCACGCGGCACCCCTCCCCCCCCAGCGGCATGCACCCAGGGCAGACCGCCCCCACCGCCCCCCCTTGGTACGCCACTGCAACAGCTACAGACTCATAGGAGTAGCCTAGTGGTTAGTGCAAAAGACTTTGATCCAGGGGTACTGGGTTCGATTCCCACTGCAGCTCCTTCTGACTCTGGGCAAGTCACTTAAACCACAGAATATATCAAGTCCAATTTCCCATTTCCCTAATGGACAGAGCCTAAGCTAACAGCACAACCTCCTTACAAACCAGGAAGCAAAATGCTTATCACAAGAATTCTCCTAAGACTATTGATCTTAACATTTCTAACCACCACAAGACCCCTACCACAAGAAGACAACAACATAATACCAGTACCATGCAACCTGAGTCACCCAATTAGACACGCCAGCTTCCATCCAGAGAGTTTGATCAAACAATCGAAGAGACTCAGAAACGATTCAAGCACAGCAGGTGACAAAAAAGGGAACAAACAAATCCAAAAAAAACAACAAATGGATGTCAACTAAAGAAAATTCCCGAGGGAAACATTTCACAACTTGATACAATCAATGGTACTAAGCCACGTAGACTACTGCAACAGAATTTATGCGGGATGCAAAGAACAAATATAAAGAAACTTCAGACCGCTCAAAACACGGCAGCCAGGCTTATATTTGGAAAAACACGATTCGAAAGCGCCATACCCCTCTGAGAAAAACTGCACTGGCTCTCAATCAAGAGCGTATTGCTTTCAAATCTGCACCCTGGTTCATAAAATTATCTACAGCGAAGCCCCGGGATACATGATAGACCTCATAGACCTACCAACCAGAAACACAACAGGATCAACATGAACATACCTACATTTCCACTACCCAAACTGCAAAAGACTCAAATACAAATCAACCTATGCATCCAGCTTTTCCTACAGAAGCACACAACTATGGAACGCATTACCAAAAGCCGTGAAAACAACTTATGATCACCTACATTTCCGGAAACCATTAAAAACTAACTTGTTCAAATAGGCATACCCTACCGACCCAACTTAAATGCCTGTACCCTGCAACACAATGTAACCAAAGAGATTTGAGTCTACACACAGTTTACATACAATAAGAACAGGAGGGACACCCCAGCCACCATCCCTCCCATTTATGGTAATGCTTGCTAACTCTGTTACCCTGTAGCCTTGAAACCAGCTCTTTTGCCCACCCCAGTATTACCCACAAACCAGGTACCTTTCCCTTCCCTGTTCACTAACCCTCCTCCCTCCCCCCTCCTCTTCCCCTCACCCACCTCCCCTCTTCCCTTCCCCTCCCCTTCCAAACACTAGTCCCTCCTCAGGAACTACCACGTCTAACTCCTCTCCCCTTTCCTCCCCCTGACACACAGATTCTTCAACCTCCAATCAGCCAAACCCGCACCCATTCCAAAAAAAAACACCTTTTTACTTCAATATCAATTCAGCACTTCCCATCTCATGTTTACTGTAACCAGGTAGTCTTATCTGAAACTTATAGATCTCTAACTGATCTTTGGATGGTTGGGCTCTGTATTCCCACCTTGCACTTCCACCAACTCTCGTGGACACTGCAGCCCATCTTCTTGCCTATCTAAAAGAGTTCAGCACAATCCCTGCTTTAATAAACTCTGCAACCAAAAGCCTCTGTGAAAGGAGTCTGAGCACCACCTCTTGATTAATGGTCTCCACAGCCCGCCCCCTCCAACTGTAGCAGGAACTCCTGGGCAGCCTCCGCAGAATCATAAAATCTCTCTGGAACCCTTTAAAAAAATCGCATTACATTGGCCACCCTCCAATCTTCCGGTACCATGCTTGATTTTAAAGATAAATTATATATTACTAACAATAGTTCTGCAAGTTCATTTTTTCAATTCTCTGGGATGTATACCGTCCGGTCCAGGCAATTTGCTACTCTTCAATTTGTCAAATTGCCCCATTACATCTTCCAGGTTTATAGAGATTTGATTCAGTTTCTCTGACTCATCAGCATTGAATACCATTTCTGACACCAGTATCTCTCCCACATCTTCCTCAGTGAAGACCCAAACAAAGAATTAATTTAATCTCTCTGCTATGGTCTTGTCTTCCCTGAGTGCCCCTTTTACCCCTTGGTCATCTACATAAGTACATAAGTACATAAGTAGTGCCATACTGGGAAAGACCAAAGGTCCATCTAGCCCAGCATCCTGTCACCGACAGTGGCCAATCCAGGTCAAGGGCACCTGGCACGCTCCCCAAACGTAAAAACATTCCAGACAAGTTATACCTAAAAATGAGGAATTTTTCCAGTCCATTTAATAGCGGTCTATGGACTTGTCCTTTAGGAATCTGATTCTTTTGCCAGATTCTTGCTTTTAATATACCCAAAAAACGTATGTATTTTTGCCTCCAACACAATCTTCTTTTCAAAGTCTCTCTTTGCCTTCCTTATCAGCGCTTTGCATTTGACTTGCCATTCCTTATGCTGTTTCCTATTATTTTCAGTTGGGTCCTTCTTCCCATATTCTGAAGGATTTATGACTAATAGCTTCCTTCACCTCACTTTATAACCCTGCTGGCTATCGTTTGGTCTTCCTTCCTCCTTTTCTAATATATGGAATATATTTGGCCTGAGCTTCTAGGATGGTTATTTTTGAACAGCATCCATGCCTGATGTGAATTTTTGACCTTTGCAGCTGCTCCTCTAAGCTTTTTTTTTTCACCATTCTCATTTTATCATAGTCTCCTTTTTGAAAGCTAAATGCTAACGTATTGGATTTCTTGTGTTTATTTACTCCAGAGCCGATATCAAATCTAATCATATTATGATCACTGTTATCAAGCGGCCCCAGCAACATTACCTCCTGCCGCAGAATTTTTCCTCCTCTTGTCGGCTCCTGTACCAGCTGCTCCATAAAGCAGTCCTTGATTTTGTCAAGGAATTTTACCTCCCTAGCATGGCCTGATGTTACATTTACCTAGACAGTATCGGGGTAATTGAATTCACCCATTGTTATTGTGTTCCTCAGTTTGTTAGCCTCCCTAATTTCTGATAAAACATTTTTACATCTGTCTATTCATCCTGGCCAGATGAACGGTAGAGAAACCCAGAAGAGGAAAACAAAACTTCTGCAGAAAGAGCAGTACAGTCCACAAGAGCAGAACACAAGTCTTCTTATAGTTAAAAATGGGAGGATTTATCAGAGGGACAGATATGGTTACAATCAGTATATGAATCAAGGCAACTAGAACAGTTATAACAGGAATCAAGGCAGCTGGAATAACAGGTACCTACCATTAGCAGAAAACAACCCCTAGAAAGGGTATATAAGCATAGGAGCCAACTTTTCAAAATTATTGGGGGTGCTAAGCCCAGTGGAAATAACCCCTCCCTGGACACATACAAGGAATTTTCTCAATATTGGGAGTGCTCAAGCACCCACAGCACCCACAGAGTCGGCTCCTAAGTATATAAGGTATCTGATAGACATCTTTCTAAAGATGAATATACAGTTTTGGAGAAGGGTATGACGTTTGCTCCAACCCCTCATTATAATACTTTCAACACAAGGATTGATTTATTCAAACTAACTAGAAAATTGAAGATCATTGATTTCTCTAAAGACACTGAAAGCAGTATTGATATGTCCGTTGTTAAGATAGACAGTAGATGGATTCCTCCAGGTGATACACACCATGCCATCCAAACCTATGAAAGCCTTGTAATGAAAGATATTAATCACTTAGAAGGGAGTAAAAGCGTTTTTACAATGTGAGTAGTAAAGAGAAAGAGGCTATTAAATCACTACAGGATGATAGGAGTGTAGTTATAAAACAAGCAGATAAGGGTGGGGCTATGGTGGTAATGAACAGAAAAGATTATGTAAAAGAGTTAGAGAGACAACTGTCTGATAAAGGCTTTTATAAAGTGTTCACTTTGTGATAAAGTCACCTCCAGGATAGTTGGGTTAAGGCAGTTTCAGTCTGAAATACAAGTCCCAGAAGGCATTGCAGGCAAGGAGCCAGAGGGGGAGATGAAGAACCCGGACTGGACTCCTAGCTGCAATCAGGGAAGACATGGGTGTAAGCTGGCAGGTTGTGTAGAGTGCCTGCCACTAGGTGGAAAGAGAGTTAGGAAACCCTGTGTGCAGGAGCTCATCATTGGTCTCATTAGTTTAATGCTCAACTCAGCTGGTATGGGTGTGGGGAAGCTAATGGAAGGAGAATGATTGGTGGTGGTAGCTGATGCAGGGGAAAACCCTTGGGTAGAAGGAGTCCCTAAAATATTAACGCTCCTGAAGGTAAAGAGGATAGAAGGTAGAAACTGCTGCTTGGTGACTGAACTGTAAGAACTGTTTGTCTTCGGAATTGAATTACTGTTTATTGTGTACTGGATAAAGAGCCCAGACTGGAGCCAATAAGCCTGGTATGTGCTATGCTGCTATTGGAACTGTGTACTAGAAACCTGCATGGAATAAAAGTTCTTAAGATTGAAGTTACTGGTGGACATCTGTTTCTTCACTGTACCGGGAGCCTGTGGCTGGAGGAGATTGTTCTATCCTTGGCTGCACAAGAGAGGTACCTAGTTACAACTTCTGACCCTACACAGAGAATTAAAGATAACAGACTCCTTTTTTGGAGATAGGCAAACAGAAAGGCTTTTTGACAGATAAGGAGTTTGATTTTATTTGAAAGTACTGCATCCTGTCATACCGGTCATTTTTTTTTAAATCTTTATTTATGCAAAAGAGGATTACAGTAAATAGAAGTCATTTGTAACATTTCTCAACTTTTTCTTTTGGTATAACATCCCCTAATTATTACAGTCTACTACTCCAATCACTTCCCTACTCCTATGCCCTCCCGCCCTCCCCTCCCCAACCTCCCTTGTGGACGCTACCCATTCAAAATCCGGCTGCAGGCTTTTGGCGTCAACGTGTCCCAAAAAGGAGACCAGCATTGAAACAAGCGGTGTCCCCTCTGTGAGGCCAGGTCCTCTACATCCTTCCGCTCCATTGCGCTCAGGGATATCATCCGAGACCGCCACGTCTGTAGCGCGGGCTGGTCTGCTAGTAGCCAAACAGATAGTACAGTCTTTTTCCCCATTATTGACGCATCATACCGGTCATTTATACACTTCCCAAAATACATAAGCCCTTAGAGTGTCCCCCTGGAAGACCTATTGTTTCAGGTATCGGTTCAGTTTTAGAACCCTTATCAGTATTTGTGGACACGTTTCTGAATCCATTAGTACCGACAATACTTTCTTTTGTGAAAGATACATCTCATATGATCTGTATCTTGGAAAACATTAATTGTGAGGAGGGACACTACTTGATGACTAGAATCTTTGTATACGAATTTTCCGCAAAATGAGGCACTGGATATTATAAAGAATTCTTTGATTACATGCAAAGAGGTTAGGAGAGTACCAACAAAATTTATATTACAGTTGGCAAGCATAGCAGTCAAAGAAAATTATTCCATGTTTGAGAGAAGATATGGAGGGGCATAATTGAACGCGAACGCCCATCTCCATAGGCGTCTATGTCCGAAAACGGGTATGTGAAGAGGCGGGACAGACCGTATTATCGAAAAAGATGGGCGTCCATCTTTCGTTTTGAAAATACGGTTTGGACGGACCAAATGCCATGGATTTGGGCCTTTCTGAGATGGGCGGGGGTTTTTTTTAGCGATAATGGAAACTAAATACGCCCAGCTCAGAAACGTCCCAATCCAAGCCATTTGGTCGTGGGAGGGACAAATGTACAACACTACCATAGCTCTTAGGGGTGAAGGGGGCAACTACATGTGGGTACAGTGGGTTTTAGAGGCCTCCCATTTACCACCACAAGTGTTACGGGTGGGGGGGGATGGGTCTGGGTCTGCCTGCCTGAAGTGCACTGCAGTACCCACTAAAAGTGCTCCAGGGACAGGACTTGTTGCTGCTGTATAACCTTGGCGCAGCAGTTCACACTTGGGCTAATGCGTTCAAACTGTAACTCAACGAAGAGAAAACACAATGTCTTGTACTAACTTCACAACACAACAAAAACATCTACTCCAAAATAACCACACCATACTGTTCTCTTCCCGTCGCGCAAAACCTAAACATTCTTGGAGTGACTATCGACCGAAACCTCACACTCGATACTCATGTGAAGAATACAACGAAGAGAATGTTCCACTCCATGTGGAAACTCAAAAGAGTAAAACCTTTCTTCCCGAGACATATCTTCCGCACCCTGGTACAGTCAATGGTAATAAGTCACCTGGACTATTGTAATGCACTATACGCCGGCTGCAAAGAACAAACCATCAAAAAACTCCAAACAGCCCAGAATACAGCCGCCAGACTCATATTTGGAAAAAATAAATATGAAAGTGCTAAACCCCTAAGAGAGAAACTCCATTGGCTCCCAGTCAATGTGGGATACAAATGCAATAAATAAATAAATAAATAAATAAGACTAATCTCGCTGAAAACGTCCTTTATTGGAATAGCCGCGTTTACTCACAGTTAACTGCAGATCAGAGGTTGTGCCCCACTGGCAACGAGTCTCGCTGGTACTGAGATTAGCAGTAGGTCCGAGCTGGCAGAATGGTGTACAATGCCCTCTTTCAGCAACATTCAAGGTAAGAACTAAGTGCTGTAACGTGGCTAACACATGAAAGGGATCTAAAAGTGTCTTACACAAATGGCCACTACCTCATGGACTACCGGAAACAAAACAGGGCACACTCTGACCAGTAAGCAGAAGGAAAAGCACCATGGGAGTAGAGCCTACCAACTATCAACATCATGAGCATTTCACACAAGCTAGTGGAATCACGGAGCTCAATACCCTACACCCACCAGAATGCATTGCTGATGTGACTCTGCAGTGCCCTTAACAGAAAAGGTGTCACACTCACCCGAGACCCACATCACAACCAGGGAAAGGCTGTCAGAGGATAGTACACCTTCTGCTGTCCCCTCTCCAGTCAGTTCAAAACTCTGCTGCCCGTCTCATCTTCCGCCAGGGTCGCTTTACTCATACTACCCATCTCCTCAAGACCCTTCACTGGCTCCGTTTTCGCATCCTGTTCAAACTTCTACTAACCTATAAATGTACTCACTCTGCTGCTCCCCAGTATCTCTCCACACTCGTCCATCCCTACACCCCTTCCCGTGCACTCCGCTCCATGGATAAATCCTTCTTATCTGTTCCCTTCTCCACTACTGCCAACTCCAGACTTCGCGCCTTCTGTCTCGCTGCACCCTACGCCTGGAATAAACTTCCTGAGCCCCTACGTCTTGCCCCATCCTTGGCCACCTTTAAATCTAGACTGAAAGCCCACCTCTTTAACATTGCTTTTGACTCGTAACCACTCGCCTCCACCTACCCTCCTCTCTTCCTTCCCATTCACATTAATTGATTTGATTTGCTTACTTTATTTATTTTTTGTCTATTAGATTGTAAGCTCTTTGAGCAGGGACTGTCTTTCTTCTATGTTTGTTCAGCGCTGCGTATGCCTTGTAGCGCTATAGAAATGCAAAATAGTAGTAGTAGTAGTAGTAGTAGGTGGATACGGCATTTGAAGCTGGCATACAGGCTGGGAACAAAAGTTTATAAAGTGGGGTTTTTTTGGTGGGAGGTGGTTAGTGACCACTGGGGGAGTCAGGGGAGGCCATCCCCGATTCCGTCCGGTGGTCATCTGGTCAGTTGGGGCACTTTTTGGGACTTGGACCTGAAAAAAAGAGTCCAAATAAAATGGACCATTCTCGTCAAAAACGCCCTTCTTGTTTCAATTATCAGCTAAAGACGCCCATCTCTGCTCGGCCAATAACTACGCCCCAGTCTCGCTTTCACCACACCTCCGACACGCCCCCGTGATCTTTGTTCGTCTCCGTGACGGACTGCAGTTCAGGATGCCAAAAATTGGGTTTCGATTATACCGATTTGGTATTTGCCCACGGGAAACAGACGCCCATCTCCTGATTTGGGTCAAAATATGGGCGTCTTTCTCTTTCGAAAATAAGCTGGTTTATCAACAGATTAGGCACCGCAATGGGGTCATTTATGGCCCCCTTCTATTGCAAATTTATACCTTATATGTTTTGAAGAAACATTTCTACAAGAGTATGAATTTAAAGATAATATTTCAAATTGGAAAAGATACATAGATGATATATGCTTTCTGTGGAAGAGGCGTGAGCAGGACCTTCTGAGATTCCATTTATGGATTAATCAGTGTGATCTGAATTTGAAGTTTAAGATGAGTTATGATAAGGGAGAGATCCCCTTTCTGGATATTTTGATCAGAAATATGAATGGGAAAATAAAAGCAGACACTTATTGGAAACCTACTGATACTAATAAAGTTCTGTATTACACTGGTTGTCATAGCACTGTGTGGAAGGCCAGTTTACCACTACTAACAATTTCTGTGGTGCTACTGGATGTATGTGGTGCTGTACACGTTATATGGAGGTACTTTCTCTGTCCCAAGAGGGCTCACAATCTAACTTTTTATACCTGGGGCAACAGAGGGTTAGGTGACTTGCCCAAGGTCACAAGGAGATGCAGTGGGACTTGAACCCAGGTTGCCAGGCTTAAAGCCTGTGGCACTAACTATTAGGCTACTCCTACTACTACTACTACTACTATTTAGCATTTCTATAGCGCTACAAGGCATACGCAGCGCTGCACAAACATAGAAGAAAGACAGTCCCTGCTCAAAGAGCTTACAATCTAATAGACAAAAATAAATAAAGTACGCAAATCAAATCAATTAATGTGAACGGGAAGGAAGAGAGGAGGGTAGGTGGAGGCGAGTGGTTACAAGTGGTTACGAGTCAAAAGCAATGTTAAAGAGGTGGGCTTTCAGTCTAGATTTAAAGGTGGCCAAGGATGGGGCAAGATGTAGGGGCTCAGGAAGTTTATTCCAGGCGTAGGGTGCAGCGAGACAGAAGGCACGAAGTCTGGAGTTGGCAGTAGTGGAGAAGGGAACAGATAAGAAGGATTTATCCATGGAGCGGAGTGCACGGGAAGGGGTGTAGGGAAGGACGAGTGTGGAGAGATACTGGGGAGCAGCAGAGTGAATACATTTATAGGTTAGTAGAAGAAGTTTGAACAGGATGCGAAAACGGATAGGGAGCCAGTGAAGGGTCTTGAGGAGAGGGGTAGTATGAGTAAAGCGACCCTGGCGGAAGATGAGACGGGCAGCAGAGTTTTGAACCGACTGGAGAGGGGAGAGGTGACTAAGTGGGAGGCCAGCAAGAAGCAGATTCAGTAGTCTAAACGAGAGGTGACAAGAGTGTGGATGAGGGTTTTGGTAGAGTGCTCGGAAAGAAAGGGGCGGATTTTACGGATGTTGTAAAGAAAGAAACGACAGGTCTTGGCGGTCTGCTGGATATGAGCAGAGAAGGAGAGAGAAGAGTCAAAGATGACCCCAAGGTTTCGAGCTAAGGAGACAGGGAGAATGAGAGAGCCATCAACAGAAATAGAAAATAGGGGGAGCGGGGAGGTGGGTTTGGGGGGGGAAATGAGAAGCTCGGTTTTGGTCATATTTAATTTCAGGTGGCGTTGAGACATCCAGGCAGCAATGTCAGACAAGCACGCTGAAACTTTGGTTTGGATGCAAGGTGAGATATCAGGGGTAGAAAGGTAGATTTGGGAGTCATCAGCATAGAGATGGTAGGAAAAGCCATGGGATGAAATTAATGAACTAAGGGAAGAAGTGTAGATAGAAAAGAGGAGGGGACCAAGAACAGAACCCTGAGGTACGCCAACAGGCAGAGGGATAGAAGTAGAAGAGGATCCACCAGAGTGAACACTAAAGGTGCGGAGGGAGAGGTAGGAAGAGAACCAGGAAAGGACAGAGCCCTGGAATCCAAGTGAGGACAGGGTATCGAGAAGTATGCTGTGATCGACAGTGTCAAAAGCAGCGGAAAGATCAAGAAGAATGAGGATGGAATATTGACCTCTGGATTTAGCCAGTAATAGGTCATTGGAGACTTTAGTAAGCGCAGTTTCGGTTGAGTGGAGAGGGCGAAAACCAGATTGTAATGGGTCAAGAATAGCATGTGAGGAGAGAAAATCAAGGCAGCGGCGGTGAACAGCACGCTCAAGTAATTTGGAGAGAAAAGGAAGGAGGGAGATGGGTCGGTAATTAGAGGGACAAGTAGGGTCAAGTGAAGGCTTCTTAAGGAGAGGTGTGACCACAGCATGTTTAAAGGCAGCAGGGACAGTCGCAGTGGAAAGTGAGAGGTTGAGAATGTGACAGATAAAAGGAATAAGAGTAGGAGAGATGGCATTAAGAAGGTGGGTGGGAATGGGATCAGAGGAACAGGTGGTACATTTTGAGGAAGAAAGGAGAAGTGTAGTTTCCTCAATAGTAACTTCAGGAAAGGAGGAAAGGGAATGAGGGGAAGGAGAGAGAGGGGAACGGACTAGTGGAGGGAGAGGTGGTGAGGTAGAGAAAGCAAGGTTTATCTTTTGAACCTTGTTGTGAAAGAATTCAGCAAGGGTCTGAGGAGATAATGAAGGGGGAGTTGGGGGAGGGGGCACCTTGAGGAGAGAGTTCAATGTTTCCCTTCCTTAGTCAGTTTTTGAGACTGAAAGTTTATGTTCAACACAAAGGGACTTTATTAAAACGATCAACAGATATGTGTGACCACTTTATGGCAAGAGGCTATCCGAGAGCAGTGGTTGAGAAATGCTTCCAAAGGACATCTGGGTTAGATCATAAGATTTATTAAGTTATAATGAAAGAAAGAAAGAAAGAAAGAAAGAAAGAAAGAAAGAAAGAAAGAAAGAATAGTTTGTACTTTGGGTTTTAATCATCTGTCAAAGGACATTGTTAGGATTTTAAAGAAATACTGGCAGATCTTTCAGAATATAGATGCATTCCATGAGAAGGAACTTCTGGTACCATTAAGAACCGCAATTTAAAGGCTCTATTAGCACCGTCAGCATTTCCTCAGATTAATCTAGATGATCCTAGGAAATGTATGGAGCATTTTATTTGTGGAAATTGCTCTGTGTGTTGTGTGAATCTGAAAATAAAATGTTTTTTTTTTAATCATCCATTAACTAATGAGAGATATGAACTCGAGCATTTTTCCAACTGTAAAGCTATCAAGGTTGTCTATTTGGGAATATGCCCCTGCAACATGCTAGAAAGACTAAAAGAACGCTGAATACAAGATTAATAGAACATAGAAGTGTGATAAAAAAAAAAGACAAGCCATTGATAAACCTTTGGTAGAGCATTCTTTAAAAGTGAGCCTCAGATTTGAAGACTATAGGTTTCTAATTGTCTTTTTAACAAGGCCTACAAAGATAACCCTTAACCTTATAAAACTACCTCACCAACCCATCCAGTTATTAAAATCCACTGTCTATATCACTCAGCCTAACACCTCCCCTCTCTCTTCCCTTACTTAATTTTGGTACATTACCAATTGTATCTGATTTAATCTTTGCACATTACAAACTGTATCTGATAGTCTGTATATCCAGCTCAAAATTGAAAAAGAAAAACGCCTATATTGCGACCCAAATCGGGAGATAGACGTTTATCTCACAAAAACGAATAAAGCGGTATAATCGAAAGCCGAATTTGGACGTTTTCAACTGCATTCCGTCGCGGATGCGGACAAAGTTGATGGGGGCGTGTCAAAGGTGTGGTGAAGGCGGAACTGGGGCGTGGTTATCGGGTGCCTGTCGCCGATAATGGAAGAAAAATATGCGTTTTTAGCGAGAATTAGGGCACTTTTCCTGGACCCTGTTTTTCCACGAATAAGGCCCCAAAAAGTGCCCTAAATGACCAGATGACCACTGGAGGGAATCGGGGATGTCCTCCCCTGACTCCCCCAGTGGTCACAAACCCCCTCCCACCACAAAATATGCCGTTTCACAACTTTTTATTTTCACCCTCAAATGTCATACCCACCTCCCTGGCAGCAGTATGCAGGTCACTGGAGCAGTTATTAGGGGGTGCAGTGGACTTCAGGCAGGTGGACCCAGGCCCATCCCCCTCCCCACCTGTTACACTTGTGCTGGTAAATGGGAGCCCTCCAAACCGCCCCCCAAACCCACTGTACCCACATGTAGGTGCCCCCCTTCACCCCTTAGGGCTATAGTAATGGTGTAGACTTGTAGGCGGTGGGTTTTGAGGGGGATTTGGGGGGCTCAACACCCAAGGGAAGGGTGCTATGCACCTGGGAGCTCTTTTACCTTTTTTTTTGTTTTTGTAAAAGTGCCCCCTAGGGTGCCCGGTTGGTGTCCTGGCATGTGAGGGGGACCAGTGCACTCCGACTCCTGGCCCCTCCCACGAACAAATGCCTTGGATTTATTCGTTTTTGAGCTGGGCGCTTTCATTTTCCATTATTGCTGAAAAACAAAAACGCCCAGCTCACAAATTGTCGAATAAAACATGGACGTCTATTTTTTTCGAAAATACGGTTCGGTCCGCCCCTTCACGGACCCGTTCTCGGAGATAAACGCCCATGGAGATAGACGTTTTTGTTCAATTATGCCCCTCTATGTCATAACTACACTCTGTAAGCCACATTGAGCCTGCAAATAGGTGGGGAAATGTGGGATACAAATGCAATAAATAAAATAAATAGATCTCGTGAGTCTTCGAGAGGAGGAGATGCTGACAAAGAACTTGTGAAAGCTGAACGTTTCATATTTAGATGGCAGACATTAGCTCCAAAAGGTTTGAACCAGGAATTAGATCTGTCAGTGTTTTTCTAAGGATGGCAGCTATACTTTATATAGTATAATATTAATATAGATGCTACTGGTACTGTATTCTTAAAGGGGACACCTACAAATCTTTTACAAGCAGATTGTGTTTTTACGGTTTATCAATTTGTTTCATCGATTGTTATGTATTTATGTATTTTTTTCTTATTAATTGAGATATTAATATGAATTTCATTTTATTGAATGTATGCTTATCATCTTTATCTTCTGTTTATGGATAATGTATTTTATGCATTTAAATGTACTGTTTATTATGGGTTTAAGTTATTTTAATAATGTTGGTGCTTGCCCATCTTTTAATCTTAGTTTTGGTTTTTATTTTTGTATTTTGGGGGATTTTCAACTGCCCAGTGCCTTCTCTGTGAGCTGATATCACTTTTGACTGCATTTCTATATCTTCCCCATTCTAATGACATCATCTAATTAAGGGCCCTGTTTTCAAAGGCGTGCTATTCATTAGCGTGTGCTGTGTAGGCACCCATTGTGGGCACCTACACAGTTAGCGTACACTAACAAACGCTAGTGCTCTTTTGTAAACAGGGCCCTAAATATACACGTTTTTGAGTATGCTCTATTTTTGATGATTTCTTTGTTTTCTAAGTTTGTTTTACATTTTTAAGGCTGTCCAGCTGTTTTTTTTTAGACTCTTGAACATTTTAAACTTTGGTAGAGGCTGATTTAGAGGCTTTTTAAAGAGATGACATCACCTAATTAAGAGGGTCTTTTACGAAACGATGGTAAGCCCAACGCAGGCTTACCACTCGCTAATCCAGAATTACCGTCGGCCCAATGCGGCCGCTTGCAGTAGTTCTCTGGCTGCAGCGTGTGCCATTTACAGCGCTATGGAGATTTTTGTTTTGACTAGTGCGGCGCTAACCTGGCGGTAATTGGGCATCACCACGTGCTGCCCGATTACTGATAGGTTACCATGGGAGCCCTTACCGCCACCTCAGTGGGTGGCGGTAAGTGCTCCCCACCACATGGCCACATGGTAAGGGTTATCTTACCGTGTGGCCATTATTTGGGGGGGGGGGGCTTTTTACCTACTGTGGTAAAAAGGGCCCTTGTGCATGGGGGAAAATGGCCTCCGCCATTACTGCAGGGCCCTTTTTCCTGCAGCTTAGTAAAAGGACCCCTAAATATGTACATAGTAACATAGCATAGTAGGTGACGACAGAAAAAAGACCTGTACAGTCCATCCAGTCTGCCCAACAAGATAAACTCATATGAGCTACTTTATGTGTATACCTGACCTTGATTTGTATCTGCCATTTTCAGGGCACAGACCATGGAAGTCTGCCCAGCACTAGCCCCACCTCCCAACCTCTAGTATGCTCAATTTTTGATGATTTCTTTGATTTTTAAGCTTATTTTATATTTTGAAGTTTGTCCAGCTGTTTAGATTTTATTTATTTATTTATTTATCTATTTTGTTTATTTGTTGCATTTGTATCCCACATTTTCCCACCTTTTTGCAGGCTCAAAGTGGCTTACATATTACCGTTATCGGCGTTAGCCGATTTCGGTCTGAACAAATGCATGGTTTGAATGAATACAAAGTGAAATGTGGTAGAATGAGGTACATGTGAGGTATGTACAGTTGGGGGAGAGGAGAGGAAGAGTCAGGTAAAGTCCATTACATTAATACATTACATTTAATACATTTTAACCTTTTGTTAGAGGCTTGTTTTAGAGGTATTTTAAAGAGATGACACCATCTAATTAAATATGCACATTTTTGTATATGCTCAAATTTTGATGCCTCTTTTTGTTTTTTTCAAGCTTATTTTACATTTTTAAACTTGTCCAGCTGTTTTAGATTTTGGAGGGTTTTTTTTTTTTACCCTTCTTTTAGAAGTTTTTTTAGAGGGAGTTTGTGAGTGAACGCTGACCTGCAACAGGAAGTTAAATTCAGCCTCTTGGCACAGCTGCAGTCTGTATACTATTGAGAAAGGAGGAGACACTTTTTATCCTGCTGCTAGCTGTGAGTATTTTGTGCTTCCACATTTGTCTTTTGACATGGCTCTCTTATTTGACTTCTTACATTGTTGTCCTTTTTTACTGTTCAAAGGCTGAGCTGTTTTTACTGCTACATCTCCTAACTATTAGGTGTTTGTGTCCTTTGGGACCCTAATAGGTATATGTGCCTTTTAATGTTTTAACTTTCAAAATTGAATTTGTGTTTTATTTAGAAATGATTTGGATTTTAATGTTCAGATGTCTATGATTTCGTTAACATATTTTTTGTACATTGTTTTTTTTATCTTGTGCCTTTGAATTTATAAGTGTTGAGAGTTTGTGCTTTTTAATATTATTAATATTAATTATATAAATACTAACATTTTTGAATTCTATCAATTATTAGTATGTCTCTATTGAATATTGATAATCTTGTCTTTAGTGTATATGTTAATTTTGAGACAGTATTTTATTTTATGCTTTAGTTATTATTAATTTTTAATAAATGTATGTTTTTTTTTAATTGAAAGAAGTCTTTATTAAACAATTAGAGACAATGCATAAACAGAAAGGAAAACAATTACATCAACATATGCAAGCATTAATAAACAGCAAGAAAATAGCAACAATTCAAAAGTCCCTTAAATACTTGAAATAACACAAACTAGTAACTTCCATAGTTTATAACAAGTTTTATGAAACAAGACCCCAACCTTATTAAAAAAAAAATGTATGTTTTTTATGCTTCACCACACAGTTGATAATCCCTGACGCAGCCTCTAGAGAGGTGAAATGTGGCCACGTCGGGTTGGGTTTTAAAGTGGCAAGAATAAAAGCCTTTTTATTTATTAGAAGATGTGTGTTCTGCTTTTGTGAACTGCAGGTGGATGGTAGCACACTTCTATCCTTTTTCCTTTTACACATGGAACTTCAATCCATAGGGATTTCAAGATATGTTTCATGCTCTGCAGAATTGTTAGTCTATTTGATTCATGGCCCTCCTTAACATATAATTATTATTTGTATCCCACATTTTCCCACCTTTTGCAGGCTCAATGTGGCTTACATATAACCGTTAACGGCGTTAGCCAATTACGGTCTGAACAAATACATGGTATGAATGAATACAAAGTGATACTGTAGCAGAATGAGGTACATGTATGGTAGGTACAGTTGGGGGGAAGTTAGCGAGGGAAAGGGGGAAGAAGAGTCAGATAATGTCCGTTAATAAGTTCTTGAAGGTTAGTCATTAACGAGTTACGGATGTTCAAGAAAAAGGTAATACCTATAATATGTTGAACCTTATTTCTATGTAAACTGGTTAAAATTTTAAAAAGTTAAACATTTTGCCATAAAATAAAGGTAGGGACTTAGTTACTAACCTGTGCTAGCTGTTTTTAACGCAGTAATTACCATACGCTGTTACCATAGTATCTTAGTGTATGCTAATTCCCACATTTACAGATCAAAATTGGAAGGGGGCACGGACTGCGCCTTACAGTTAATGTAGACATTAATAACATGTGTTAGCTAGTAATGCTGCAGATAGATGGAGCAGTCAGCTGCACCTCTTAAGGTGGGTTAACTGTACCATGTGATCTGCAGTGCAGTTAGAATGTAGCAATGAAATTTTCCCTGCGTTAACTGCATGACAACATTCTAGAAACGCCCGCACCCAAGAGTTAACACAGAAAATTTGCAATTACTGCTACTACTACTATTTAGCATTTCTATAGCGCTACAAAGCGTACGCAGCGCTGCACAAACATAGAAGAAAGACAGTCCCTGCTCAAAGAGCTTACAATCTAGTAGACAAAAAAATAAAGCAAACAAATCAATTAATGTGTAGAGAAAAGAGGAGAGGAGGGTAGGTGGAGGCGAGTGGATACAAGTGGTTACGAGTCAAAAGCAATGTTAAAGAGGTGGGCTTTCAATCTAGATTTACTGCATGTTTATTGTGGCACCACACGGTAACAGAAAAAAACTTAGGCCCCTGTTTACAAAGCTATGCTAGCGGCTGGTGGTAAGGTACTGCTGACACAGCCCATTCACTTTCAATGGACTGTGTCGGCAGTGCTCCCAATGCCACCCCTCCACCAATTTGATCCACCCTATCACTACGATATAATTTGTACCCTGGTATGACAATGTCCCACTGGTTATCCTCCTTTCACCAGGTCTCAGAGATGCCTATTATATCTAATTTTTCATTTAGTGCAATATATTCTAACTCTCCCATCTTATTTCTTAGGCTTCTGACATTTGCATATAGACATTTCAAACTATTTTTTTTGTTCCTATTTACATACTGCTCAGCAATTGACAGTGATAATGTGCAATCTTGAAAATCTGTCTGCTTTTTATTTAAAGACATCTGGTCTACTATGGTTTCTATTGCAGTCTCGCTATTAGGATGTCCTATCTTCCCTGCTTTGGTGATATCTTTCAAAGATACCTTGTTCCGAACCATGCGCTTTTAAGTGACTGTCGGCCTTCCCCCAGTTTCTAGTTAAGAAGCTTCTTTTTATATGCTGATGCCATCAGCCTGGTCCTACCCTGGTTAAGGTAGAGCCCATCCATTTGGAATAAGCTCCCCCTTCCCCAGAATATTGCCCAGTTCCTAAAAAAATCTAAAACCCTCCTCCCTGTACTATTGCCTCATCCATGCATTGAGACTCCGGAGCTCTGCCTGTCTCTTGGGTCCTGTGCGTGGAACAGGGAGCATTTCTGAAAATGCTACCCTGGAGGATCTGGATTTCAGCTTTCTATCAAGGAGTCTAAATTTGGCTTCCAAAATCTCCCTCCCACATGTACCAAAACAGCTGGCTTCTCCCCAGCAGTATCTAAAATCTTACCCAGGTGATGCGTGAGGTCGCTCCAGGCAGGCCAGTGACCAGGCGATCCTCACATCCACCAGCCACCCAGCTATCTACATGCCTAATAATTGAATCACCAACTACAATAGCCGTCCCCTCCCTTCCCTCCTGGGCAGAAGCTCCTGGAGACACATCCTCAGTGCAAGAGGATATTGAATCTCCTGGTGGACTGGTCCTGGCTACAGGATTACTTCCAGCTTCACCAGGGTGATACTCTCCTTTTAGGAGACCTCCCTCCTCCAAGGCAGCACAGGGGCTGCCAGATTGGAGGTGGAACTTCTCTACAACATCCCTGTAGGCCTCCTTTATGTACCCCTCTGTCTCCTTCTGCTACTCCAAGTCTGATACTCTAGCCTCAAGAGAACGGACTCATTCTCTGAGAGCTAGGAGCTCTTTGCATCGAGCACACGCATATAACCTCTCACCAACTGGGAGATAATCATACATGTGACACTCAGTGCAAAAGACTGGATGGCATCCCTCTCGCTGCTGGACTGCTGTCTGCATCTTAGTATTATAGAGTTGTTTAATTCAAACTTCTTAAGGTACTAGAGATAATAGATAAATATAAAGAGCCTTAAAATATAATGTGTAATTTGTTTAGTGTTTGCTTCTCAGAAACTAATTAAATATAATTAAAACTCAATGAAAGCACTGTTCTTATTATCCTAATTAGAATAATGACTATAAATGAAGAGTTGTGCTGGGGGTGGGTCAGAGCTGGGGAGGGGGGTGGGAATGAAGACTGAGTTAAATCCTGCTGTGCCTTCTATAGGCTATCTGTTAATGCTGTGTCAGAAAGTTTAAGTTTTAAAACTATGGGAAAAGGGGTATGGAGACTAGTTGATAATTTGTTTTTTAATTCTGTCTTTATCAATAACCTACAATTCCTCTTTTAAACCCTGTAGCATGAGGTGGAGGTCACGTGATGGTCTGAGAGAGGAAGTCGCATTTGTCTTCTCTCCGGGGCTTCCCCTTCTACATTCCCCGTAAAACGAGCAAAAACCGAACGAAAAACTGCAAAACTTAAGCTTACCTAGCGCACATACATGGATCTCTTTGTAACAAAAGAAACTCGGGCTTCAACGGCGAAATCGGCGAAAAAAACAGCCGAGAAACATCGAGGGACGGAAGAATCCAAGATGGCGCCTAGCCCGATCCCTGAGCGCCCTCCACAATTTCACCCGCTACAGCTCCAACAGATTACAGAAGCGGTGAGAGAGGCTTTGAAACCGGAGCTGGCAAAGTTATTCGACCAGATAGCGGGAGTAGAATCGCTACTGGGGGACACAACGAGGAGGACGGGGGAGCTTGAATTACGGGTGTCAGAGCTGGAGGATTCAAGCACGGGCAGAGGAACACAGCTGCAGGACTTACAAAACTTGCTGCGAGCCCAGGCAAAGCATTTAGATGACTTAGAAAACAGGTCTCGCAGGTCTAACCTGCGCCTGATTGGAATCCCCGAATCAATATCAGATCGAGCTCTGCCCATACAATTGGAGAGTTGGCTTAAATCTGAGTTTGCCCTGTCTGACAGCAATGGGCCTCTGTGTTTGGAGAGAGCACATCGTTTGGGCAGGAGAATTGAAGGGGGAAACAGACCGAGAGTAGTCATCATAAAAGTCCATAATTTTCTACACAAAGAAGAAATCCTGAGAGGCGCTAGATCCAAATGGGACTCACTTACATTTGATGGATCAGCAGTAAAAATCTTCCAGGATTACTCAGCCGCCCTACAGGAGCACAGGAAAGCATTTGGACCTCTGTGCCGCCACTTGGAAGCGAAAAACCAAAGATTCATGCTATTGTACCCAGCTCAGCTTAAAGTATTGGAACAGGGGGGCTGGAAGATGTATCACTCTCCAGAAAAGGCCCAGACCCTCCTACGGGACAATTCTACATCCTCCCCGGGCCATAATGGCTGAAAGGGGCATGCATGAACAGGTAGCAGGTTGTGCTGGTATCAGGATGCAGGCGCGCTGCAGCTGCAACGCAGCTAGAGCAAATCTTGCACAAAGTTATAACATGGTTAAATGTTATGGAGTTAATTTGGATCTGTATGTTTGCAGATGTGTTGATTTGAAGTATATTAATGTAATTCTAACTCAGCTAGGCTGAAAAGATTGTAAAGAGAAAGGGGATGGGGGAGGGGGGCCCCTACCATTAACTGACCGGAGCTCTCCTAGTAGATGTTGCGAAAGGAGAGGTCAAAGGCGATAAGGGGGGGAGGGATAAAGGGTAGGGGGGGAAGTTTGGGAGGAGGGAGGGTGGATGAGAAGGGGGAAGGGGAAGTTATAGAAAGAAGGGGATTGGATGCACGGGGAAAGTCCTTGAGATATTTGGGGTTAGAGCGGGGAGGCTCGGGTGGAGCTGGGCACTGGAGTCTCCCAATCCTTCAATGCAGTTTGATAACACTGGAAATAACTTTACTCAGGAAAGGGGGGTGCCCGGACTAGATTTATAACATGGAATGTAGGGGGCATTACATCTCCAATTAAGAGGGCAAAGATTTTACAAGCCTTAAAGAGACACCACGCAGACGTGGCTTGTATTCAGGAGACAAGACTATCTCAAGAGGAGTTACAAAAGTTGAAGAGAACCTGGGTAGGTGAAGTACACGGTGCTGCGGCCGAGGGAAGGAAAGGAGGGGTTGCAATCTTAATCCGAAAGGGGGTAGTGGCGAGAACTCATCTAGTGGGTAGTGACCCAGGGGGGAGATATGTGGTGGTGCGTCTTTGGTTACAACATGTGGAGTATTTAGTAGTGGCGCTATATGGTCCAAATTTGTATGACAGATCCTTTTATGATCATCTAATTCAAGTATGCCTACCGCATGGGTCTCTGCCACTGCTTGTGATGGGAGATTTCAATTTAGTGGCTGACCCCAGTCTAGATTGCTCATCCCCTAGGAGGGCGGTCAGGGGAGGCCCGGAGGTGAGGGCATTGACACAGTTTATCCAGACACTTGGAGTGGTAGATTCTTGGCGCACGTTACATCCAGAGGTGCGAGAGTATACCCACCTGTCCAGGGCCCATGGGACTCTCTCACGGCTGGACTACATTTTGGTGGATCAAAGGGTGTTCCCCTATGTGAACAAGGTAGAGATAGGCCCGGAGGAGATTTCGGATCACTCCCTGGTGTGGTTAGACTTAGAGGATAGGGACCTGGGGGTTGGGGGAAGAGGGTGGAGATTTCCCTCGTACTTAGCAACAGACCAAAAATTTAAACTACATTTGCAGAAGAGTTGGGGGGAATATTCACAATTTAATAAAGAATATAGGGACTCTCCCCAGCTGTTCTGGCAAGCGGCGAAAGCAGTTCTGAGGGGGGCGGTGATTGCGTTTACTGCAAAACGGGAACGAAAAATTAACGGGGCAATTATACATCTAGAACGTAGACTTGGGAAAGCCAGACGCCGATTTGTGGCGGCTCCATCGAGCTATAATAAGGAGCAGATGAAAATAGCTCAAGTAACGCTAAACTCACTATTACATGAGAGAGCCTTGAGAGCCCTGGCGGTTGGGAAATTCCGCTTCCAGAGATATGGGAATAAATCAGGTGTCACGTTAGCAAGAGTAGTGAAAGCCTGGGGTGGCCCTAGAGCGATAGTGGCTGTGAAAGATAAGTATGGGCATATTCAGAATGGGAGGGAAGGAGTAAAAAAGGTATTCCAGCAATTCTATAGCGACCTATATAAAAATATATCCCCGCCATCATTGGAGTCGGTGACAGAATATTTGCGGAGGGCCAGAATGATGACACTGAAGGCAGAGGAGGTGGAGGTCCTGAATAGGCCTATCACAGGAAAGGAACTACAAGATATAATTAAGTCTCTCCCTGCGAATTCAGCTCCAGGCCCGGATGGCTTCTCGAGTGAATTCTATAAAATCTTAAACCCACACATAGTAGGCCCCATGCACTCATACTTTGAGGAGGTAGTAGCTCAGGGACAGTTCCCGGCTTATGCAAATGAGGCAATGATAACCTTGTTGCTGAAGCCAGGAAAACCGGAGAATCAGGCTGGTTCTTTCCGGCCCATTTCCTTAATCAATGTTGATACAAAAATCCTAGCCAAACTACTAGCAAACAGAATACAGGAGTGTTTACCTAGTCTTATCGGTCAGGAGCAAGTGGGTTTTATTCGCAATAGGCATTCAGGAATCAATGTGAGACGACTACTGTTGGCTCAGGCTCAGATTCAGCGTTCAGGCGGAGAGGCGATGCTGGTTAGCCTGGACGCTGAAAAAGCTTTTGATAAAGTAGGATGGGATTATATGTTTGCGGTGTTGAGGCATGTGGGTGTGGGGGGTTGGGTTTATGGGGCTATCCAGTCACTATACTCAAATCCTCGAGCGGCCGTGCTGGTTAATGGGTCTAGAACACAACAGTTTCCTATCGCGAGGGGGACTAGGCAAGGATGCCCCCTCTCTCCGCTTCTTTTTGTGCTATCTATTGAACCCCTGATCAAAACTATTCAACAGGGAGAGGGGGTGCCAGGGGTGACAGTTGGTGGAGAGAAAGTAAAGGTGTTAGCCTTTGCGGACGATCTATTGATAATATCAGAGTCCCCGAGGGTGGCATTGCCAGCGCTGCTAGAGGAGATAGAATGTTTTAGTACACTCTCAGGGTTTAAAATTAACCGGGAAAAATCACGCATAATGAGGTTACCCGAGCGACTGGATGGCCCCGGCCCAGACGATTTCTCTCTGCAGAGAGCAAAGACAGAGATGAAATACTTGGGTGTCTTAATCCCTAACACATTAAGTGATTTATATGAGATAAATATTCAAAAATTAATGAAGGACACAGCGAGGAAACTTGAGCAGTGGCGGGGCCTTCCTATCTCTCTGTCAGGGCGTATAGCACTGTACAATATGATGATTATTCCCTGCTGGTCATATATGTTTCAAACTTTACCCCTACACCTCACTAATAGGGATGAGAAACGAGTGAATGGAATGTTGAGAAAATTTTTGTGGAGGGGGAAAAAGTTGAGATTCCCACTGGAAAGTATGTATGTCCCGAAGGAATATGGTGGAATGGGCTTGCAGAGTGTGAGACATTTAGGGATTGCTTGTGCAATGAGACACGTTACAGATTGGTTCCCCAACTCTGCGGACTTCTCAGCCACCACAATGGAATTACGGCTGTTTACACCCACAAACTTTAGCAGTTGCCTGCATGGGAGTGGAGGGGCCTCTCCAATACTAAACCTCTCAAACATTCTACCGCAAGCACAAAAGGCATGGAGCTGGATTTGTAGATTACATCAATTTTCCCCAAGAGTCACTCCACTGCTGCCAATCTGCGGGAATCCTGAGTTTCAACCTGGCTTGATATATAGAATTTTTGAACAATGGAAAACGCGAGGTATAATCTATATTCTCCAGATTCTAACGCGAGAAGGAAAACTGCAATCGTTTCAGAAGTTGCAGGATCGTGGTCTGCTCCGCCCCAAAGATTATTTTCATTATTGGCAATTATTGCACTATACGAAGAGTTTGTCTTGGGAGGCCTTGGCGGAGGACGTGCAGGAGGAATTACCAATGGCATTCTCGTTGGGATCACAACAAAAAGTTCCATTGAGGTTCCACCTCCGACATATCAAAGACACAGCTGCAGAGCCAGATTTTAACAAATATGCTGAGGCCTGGAGCAGAGACCTGGAGGTAGTCATTTCAGCCGGACTGCTCAAAGAACATGTGTTGGCCCTTAACAGAGTGTCACCTCTAACAGACTACTGGGAATTACAATACCGTTTTGTGTTTCGGATGCATATGCCGCCTCGACGGGCGTTTCATGTGGGGGTTTCCCCTGATGGGGCATGCCCCAAGTGTCATTTTGTTGGAGCGACTTTGGGGCATATGTATTGGACTTGCCCGGTAGTGAAGAATTTCTGGATGGCCTTACTAAAACAGGTTTCAACCTTGTGGAGAACTAGATGGTCACACTCTCCAATGCTGTTATTCGGGAAGCCTTGTCTACAGGCTCCCCGGCCAAGAGGGCTTATTTTATTTGTCCAGCGAGCCATACTGATTGCAAAAAAGACTATTTTAGTGGACTGGTTATCCTCAAGAGGCCCCTCACTCCAGAACTGGCGAATGCGGATGGTGCAACTATTACGTTTTGAGAGAATGATGATAAAAGATGGAAACCCGATGGAGTTGGATAAATTCTGTTTGAGATGGGGCCCGTTTTTAGACTCTATGCCCCCAATAGCTAAGAGTACCCTCTTGAACATTTGACTGGCTCACGGAGCTCCGGACATTCATTCCCAGATTGCTTACTGAGACACAGGGAGGGGAGGGTGGGATTGAGTCGATAATGATGTACCGACTTGGGGGGTCCTGGGGGGACATCTGAGTCCAGTCCCCCGGGGACTACCCCATTCGGGACTTTGCCTTTCGGCATTAAGTTTGGACACTCAAGGGAGGGAAGGGAGGGAAGGGAGAAAACTAAAAATTGGTGAGGATGTTTGGTGATAGTATAACTGTGAAGTAATTATGTTATTGTCAAGTCTGCTACTTACCTGTTGGTGTGGACTACTTTTGTGTGTCATCAATAAAAAATGATTGAATATAAACCCTGTAGCATTGCCTGTGCTCCCAATCCTGTCTGCTGTGTGGGATTTCTGGCAATTGCCACTTTATCAGATAAGAGGGTTTATTTTCCCTTTCTAATGTTTGGTCCTGGTTCCCATGATAATAAATACCAATTTGTGACATCATTCGTGTAAGTGTGTCCTTATTTAGGCTTTCTTTATGGAATTACTAGCTGTTAAGCCCATTAAAATGGGCAAGTTTTTTGTTGTTCTAAATTTAATAATTCTCACCTCCATCCATTCATGTCCAGCAACCCTCCTCTGTCCCCTGCCCTCCCCTCCCCTCCTTCGATCCATGTCCAGCAACCCTCCTCTCTCCCCTGCCCTCCCCCCATGTCCAGCTACCCTCCTCGCCACCGCTCTCTCCCCCCTCTGTGCCGGGCCCCCTGCAGTGACATGACAGCACCTCTCACCACCGTGTGAAAGCTCTGCAGACAGCAGAAGATCGATCTTCTGCTGCCTGCAGCGCTTTCACACGGAGGTAAGAGGTGCTGTCATGTCAGTGCAGGGGGCCCGGCATGGAGGGGGGCGGGAGCGGCAGCGGCAACGTCGGGGAGGGGGGTGGAGGTTGGTGCTTCGGCGATCTCGGCGACCTCCGTTACGTTTGGCCTATTCTGTACTCTCCGCCCCTTGCCCCGCCTCTGACTCCTCCTCCTTTCTGGTTCTGGAGCTGGTGGAGGCGGGGCTTGGACTTTTCCTCTCTCAACGTTCAGGCTCTACTGCGCATTTGCGGGTGAGTCGGTCACTTGTCATTTATATAGTTAGATTCTTTTAATGTCATTTGCTCTGCCTGATTTATATTTGAGGAACTAATTTGTTGTAAGGTTCACTATTATTTTAAAGCAACCTAGCAAATAAAAGAAAATAAAGGCCAAAAGGGGTCCATTTAATCTGCCTAGCAAGGTGTTTAGGATTATAGCTGCCACTCAGTGACCCCAAAGCCATTCTATTTACATTTGTAACTGTTGCTCCTGTTGGGTTACCCCCCCTCCCCCCCCGTGCTATCCTGTTCAGGACTTTAAGGGGGGAAGCCATCAAGGTGCAGTAAAAATATTATGAGTTTATTTATTAATTATTTATTTATTACATTTGTACCCCGTGCTTTCCCACACATAGCAGGTTCAATGCGGCTTACATAGTAAATAGAATTACAAAGTCTTGAAGGAGAATATTACAAATTGTAGTAAACATAATAATAGTGGGGTTTTAAGGATATGTAAATTGAACATGGAAAGGTAAACAAGGATAGGATGAGCAAAAGGAAAAGAGCTTGGGAGGGGTATGGTGTAGGGAGGATGGAGAAGAAAAGATTGGGGGATGAGCATAAGGAGATTGGGAGACATGGTCTAAGGTATAGTAATTGTCAGAACAGGAATCATGTGGGTGGGCTTGAAGTTAAGTTGGGTCATTAGGGTAGGCTTTCTTGAGGAGATGGGTCTTCAACGCTTTTCTGAAAGGTAGATGGTCGTTGATTGTTCGGATGGATCTTGGTAGAGAGTTCCAAAGCTGGCTGCCCAGAAAGGAGAAACTGGATGCATAGGAGGACTTGTACTTAATACCTTTGCAGTTGGGAAGGTGTAGATTGCGGTAAGTATGAGAAGACATCGATCTGTTTCTGGTTGGGAGGTCGATGAGGTCATTCATGTAGTCAGGGGATTCTCCATATATTATCTTATGGATCAATGTGTAGACTTTAAAATTAATTCTTTCTCTGATGGGGAGCCAGCGGGAAGTTTTAGATTTTAAGTCCTAGCAAACGTTCTTATTCATTATGCTTTTTCTTTTCCAGATATAAGGACTGTACAGCAATCAATACAGCCCCTGATGAAGCTCAGAATGGGAGTGAAATAGTGGTCCCGTCGGGCTTTCCTTAAAAGATAAGTGCTGAACAGTCCCAGCGTCCTTTAAATAATATTGACGGAATGTCATTTAATTGAAATAAGTAAAGAAATGATAAAAACGAGGAGTTTTTGTGTCTGATGGATTAAAAGTTAGCTGCTTAAGAGAACTCAGCCGTGCTGCCAGTGTGCATACAGCCTAACTTGGCAAATATCTCTGAGGCCTTTTCTTCTCTAAAAAGAAAAAGAAAAAAAAACATAAAATAAGAAAATAAGAAGTTGAGCCTTTGCTTGAAGGTTTTGTTTTGCTTGCCTACATGGCTGAGTGTACCCTGAGGACTGGGTTGAGAAGGACTGCTATTTTGCATAGCCCGTCCATTGCACTGTCCATAGTTTTTCGTTATCATCCCACATGTTTAGGTGTTTGCTTCTAACTGAGTTTGTTTTTGTCTGTCCTTGAGATATCACTTGATTTATGCAAAATCTTGGCAGAAGTCAGGAATATTGTGAACCCTTTGATATATTTACTGCCTGGTTTCACAGTGTAACGTTTATTAGTGCATGCTGTGTGATAGCCTGGCTAAGAAAAGAAATACCATATCTGCCCCTTATTCTCAGGCTTCTGAAGCCATATCTCATTAGGGATGGAAAGCTAGCAGGGGCTATGTTGCCTCTCTCTGAAACAGCTCATCCTTAAATGGCAAGACACAGACCCTCTTGCGCAAAATAGATTGTGACCTCCAGTTCCTCCTGGTTGTGTTATTCAAAAAGTCCTTTGTGTTCTGCCTCTGGAGCAAAGCACAGTGCCGTGATGGGATGCACACTGTACACTCACTTTATTGTCATGCCAGGAGAGACTAAGCATACAAAAATCTGCATAGATCAATTAAATTATCATTATGTGAAGAGCCTCTCAGAATATACTATTAAAAGTCAAGTAAAAAATAAGCTAAAACAGATTTCTGCTAGGGCCGCGTTCCAAAAACTAATCAGCTTTAATCTTATCATGGTTTATTTCTTCAGTTTTATCATTCTCAACTTTCCATCCCCAGTTCTCTGTGTAGGTTGGAAAATTCAAAAACTTTGCTTCCTTTCGACCACCCTTTCCCCCTCTTCACAACAGGGACACTTTTATCCAATGGGCAAAGGGACAACTGCCCTGGGCCCTGCATAACAGGGGGCCTATAGGTAAAGCTGGCCCAAATTGCAAAGTTTCTTCTGCTGCCAGCATGCACTTTCTTCCTCCCTCCTGTGCCCTGAGCTGCCAATAGCATCTCACATCTGGCTCTTGAACTGTGTGACACTCCGTGTATATAGAGCCTCACATGGCTTTATCATCAGCTGTTTGAACTGCAACATCTTGTGCAATTCAAACAGCCAATGTTTGAACCACTTGGGCAGGGGTGTCCAACCATTTCCCCAATGAATATGCATATAATAAATACTAAATGAGTTATCATACAAAAACTGTGCATACAATTTATGTGTTACTTCTAATGCCAGTCAAAAACTCCAAAATTCATTAAACTTTTATAATGTTGTTTTGTTTCATTTGTACCCCGCTCTTTCCCACTCATGGCAGGCTCAATGCGGCTTACATGGGGACAATGGAGGGTTAAGTGACTTGCCCAGAGTCACAAGGAGCTGCCTGTGCCTGAAATAGGAATCGAACCCAGTTCCCCAGGACCAAAGTTCACCACCCTAACCACTAGGCCACTCCTCCACTGTTGCTACTATTTGAGATTCTACATGGAATGTTGCTATTCCAACATTCCATGTAGAAGTCGGCCCTTGCAGATCACCAATGTGGCTGCGCAGGCTTCTGCTTCTGTGAATCTGACGTCCTGCACGTCCTGGACGTCAGACTCACAGAAACAGAAGCCTGCGCAGCCTTCTACATGGAATGTTGCTAGTGGAATAGCAACATTCCATGTAGAATCTCCAATAGTAGCAACATTCCATGTAGAATCTCCAATAGTATCTATTTTATTTTTGTTACATTTTTACCCTGCGCTTTCCCACTCATGGCAGGCTCAATGAAGCTTACATGGGGCAATGGAGGGTTAAGTGACTTGCCCAGAGTCCCACTAGCAACATTCCATGTAGAAGTCGGCCCTTGCAGATCACCAATGTGGCCGCGCAGGCTTCTACATGGAATGTTGCTAGTGGAATAGCAACATTCCATGTAAAATCTCCAATAGTAGCAACATTCCATGTAGAATCTCCAATAGTAGCAACCGAATCTCCAATAGTAGCAACATTCCATGTAGAATTTCCAATAGTATCTATTTTATTTTTGTTACATTTGTACCCTGCGCTTTCCCACTCATGGCAGGCTCAATGCGGCTTACATGGGGCAATGGAGGGTTAAGTGACATGCCCAGAGTCACAAGGAGCTGCCTGTGCCTGAAGTGGGAATTGAACTCAGTTCCTCAGTTCCCCAGGACCAAAGTCCACCACCCCAACCACTAGGCCACATGTTCTCCACCTTTACTGAAATATTTTATGCAATAAACACTTTCATGTGGAAATACTTCCTGTTTATACTGCATAGACACAAATAAATCTACCTATGTAAGTTATAACATCATACCCAATACACACCAAGCATACCACCATTCATACTTCAATGCAGCTGTTGCTACCACTCTATTCGCTCAAAAATACAAATGCAAGTACAATACAAAATAACCATCCTAGACATAAACAAATATCCTGAAATAGTCCATAAGGAAGTTACACTTGTTTGGCAAAGCAACACTCCTTGTCTTCTGGAAAACAGTAATGCATTTGTAATCCCAAAAAGTCTTATCTTTGAGCAGTGCAAACTTATAGGCTCCTTATTTTCCTGTCGGCCATTGGAGCCGACTCTGTGGGTGCTTGAGCACCCCCAATATTGAGAAAATTCCTTGTATGTGTCCAGGGAGGGGTCATTTCCATTGGGTTTAGCACCCCCAATAATTTTGAAAAGTTGGCTCCTATGCTGTCGGCTGCATGGTTGGCTAAAAGGACAAAGAAGAGCGTCGCAGTTCAAAGTTCTGTGACGCTGTAACACAGCATATCTCTTCAACGTAAACCTCTTCAAGCCCAACGCGTTTCGCGTTTAATGAATTTTGGAGTTTTTGACTGGCATTAGAAGTAACATGCAAATAGATCTCATGCATATTCATAGGGGAAATCCTGAAAACCCGACAGGATTGTGGCCCTTGAGGACCAAGGTTGGACAACCCTGCACTTGAGGCTCTACATCATAACATAATCGTTAGTGCAGTGGGCTTTGATCTTGGCAACCTGGGTTTGATTCCCACTGCAGCTCCTTCTGACCTTGGGCAAGTCACTCAGGGGTCCTTTTACTAAGCCACGGCAAAAACGTGGCCTGTGGTAGTGTGGGCTCGTGATTTTGGTGGGCGCCGGGCCAGTTTTTATCGCATCTCGGAAAAAGAGCTTTTTTTTCAATAGGCTGGGAAAAGGGCCTGCGGTAAAACTGAAACCAGTTCGTGCCTACTTACGCCGGAGCCCTTAATGCCACCCATTGATCTAGCAGTAAGGGTTCTCATGCTATATGCACAGTGACCGGTCAGTGTGCGCCAATTGCTGAATAACACTGGAAACGCCAAGCGCTGTAGGAAATAAAAAAAATTAATTTGTCCCAGCGGTATGGGCAAGCGCCAAATCTGAAATTACCACCAGGGGGCATGCTAACCTGGCGGTAGTCTTGTTTTGGCAAGTGCTGCAAGCGTGTAGAGCCTACCATACCTTTACAAAAGGGCCCCTTAACCCTCCATTGCCCCAGGTACAAAAAAAAACTTAGAATGTGAGCCCTCTAAGGACAGAGAAAGTAGCTGCTTATAATGTGTACAGCGCTGCATACATCTAGTAACAGTATAGAAATAATTATTATTAGCAGTAGTAGTAATCTGACCTTAGCATGTTTTAATACAAGACTTTCCCAGGCACTAAGGCCAAATATAGTGCAGCATAATCGCAGGCTTTTAAAATATTTTTTTCAGTCGCACACTGTAAAATGTTAATGTGGGATCCCTTACTGCCTCATAGGAGGTGGTGAGTGCTCTTACGTTAATTTGTGTGCACGCTAGCTGGACAATGTTTCCCTGCCCACGACACACACCCGCCCTGAAAAAAAAAATTACCAAAACAATTTGTTAGGCACCATATATAGAATATGGCCCATAAGGGGCAATTCTATAACTAGGCGTGGCAAATTTGGTGCCTAGATGTAGTGCACTGACTGCTAATTCTGTAATGGCATCTGGGTGCCCTGATTGGTTGATAGAATACTAGCTAGATGCTTTCATTTAGCCACACCCACTTACACCATATCAATAGCAGGCATAAAGATACATTTCTAAATGTGGCATATTTGTGCATAATTTACAATATTCTGTAAGTTACATGCATAAATGTAGGACACACACATGCCCTGCCCATTGTAAGAGTCATGTTCATACGTGTTCTTTAATTTAGGCGTGTACTCAGCGTGTAAAGGTAGGTGACAGGTTATAGAATGAGGGGAATAGAGTGCCCTCATGGTTCAAATAACAGATGTTTCTAGCATGAGGGTTGCAGGAACATAAGAATAGCTATGCTGAGTCAGACCAACGGTCCATCTAGCCCAGTATCCTGCTTCCAACTAGAGAGTTTCATGGAGACAGAAATGTCACCCATCCCCACTGGAATCTCCTCCATCCCTGCCCATCCCCTGTACCCAGGGGTGTGCTGGTAAATTTTTAACAACAGGCTCTTTCTCTGGACTTAGCCAGCTCTGCAGTTGGAAGGTCCAGGGGTGGCTGGGGGGGGGGGGGGGGGGGGGGAGCAACACTTGTCTCTCTCTCCTGCCTCCCTTCGTGCAGGCATGCTAGGCATACCTTTGCTGGCAGCCAATAAATGGACTGCCACCACTCCCAACGTCTTGATCTGAGCAGCATGCTGGAACTTCTTTCACATGCTCGAGAAGTCCCAGCCTGCTGCCCAATGCTGGAAACAAGGAGCGGAGAGCAGCAGTAGTCTATTTACTTGGCTGGTAGGGCTCAGCATCCCCACCAGCAAAGTAAAAGAGAATTCAGCTGGGGGCCAAGCCCACATTTTGGGAGCCAGTTGTTAAAGTAGCCATGGAGGGCCCTACTTTAATAACCGGCTCCCAAAATTCTTAAAAACTTAACAACCGGCTCTTGCGAGCCTGTGAGAGCCTGCTCCAGCACACCACTGCCTGTACCAAAATAACCCAACTTGTGATAAAATAACCCAACTCTCAGTGCTTATAGGAATTTCAGTGCTATCAACCATATCCATTAATTTTTTTTAGTGCTATTATAATTGCTAAACTAGCTTAGAAACACAAGGAAAGGATAGGTAGGCTGGTCTGGCACTACACCTCCATGGGAACCCCACAGGATACCTGTGGACCATCCCCGAGGGATTCCCGCTAATCCCATTCCTGTGCAGCTCTCTACTTCCAACAGTGACCAATCCAGGACACAAGTACCTGGAAGAAACCCAAATAGTAGCAACATTCCATCCTACCAATCCCAGGGCAAGCAGTGCCTTCCCCCATGTCTATCTCAATAGCGGACTATGAATTTTTCCTCCAGGAACTTGTCCAAACCTTTTTTAAAGCCAGATACACTAACTGTTGTTACCACATCCTCCGGCAATGAGTTCCAGAGCTTAACTATTTGTTGAGTGAAAAAAATATTTCTTCCTATTTCTTTTCAAAGTATTTCCATGTAACTTCACTGAGTGTCCCCTGGTCTTTGTACTTTTTGAAAGAGTGAAAAATCAATTCACTTTTACCTGTTCTACACCACTCACGATTTTGTAGACCTCAATCACATCTCCCTTCAGCTGTCTCTTTTCCAAGTTGAAGAGCCCTAACCTCTTTAACCTTTCCTCATACGAGAGGAGTTCCACCCCCTTTATCATTTGATCGCTTTTCTTTGAAGCTTTTCTAATTCCGCTATATATTTTTTTTAGATATGGTGACCAGAATTGATTGCAATACTCAAGGAGAGGGAGACAGAGAAAGACAGAGGAAGTTTGATGGTTGCAGGATCAAGCACTAGATGGGTTAGAGGTACCAGAAGAAGAAGGAGCAGCAGCTTCACTGAACAGGTGAGAGATTGAGAAACAAGAGAGGGAGAGAGCAGAGGGAGAATGGGACAAGAGCAGTGGTGTGCTGGAGCGGGCTCTCAAGGGCTCGCGAGAGCCGTTTGTTAAGTTCTTAAGAATTTTGGGAGCCGGTTGTTAAAGTAGGCCTCCCCATGGCTACTTTAACAACTGACTCCCAAAATGTGGGCTTGGGCCCTCTCCTGAATTCTCTTTTACTTTGCTGGCGGTGATGCTGGCCCCACCAGCCAAGTAAATAGACTGCTGCTGCTCCCTGCTCCTTGTTTCTGACTCTGAACATCAGGCTGAGACTTTTCATGCCAGTGCAAGAAGGTTCCATCATGCTGCTCAGAGCCAGAAACAAGCAGCAGAGAATGGTGGCAGTCCATTTATTGGCTGGTGGGGCTCAGCAAAGGTATACCTAGCGTGCCCGCACAAGGGAGGGGAGAGAGAGGCATGTATCCCCCTCCCCCCAATTTCATGGCCGGCTATGCCCAGAGAGAGAGCCCGTTGTTAAAAATTTACCAGCACACCCCTGGACAAGAGGATTAGAAAACAGGAATTGGGAGACAGCAGAGACTCAGAGCTTGGGGAGAAGTGAGCACTCTGGGATGGGGATTAGTGGGGAATCTACTAAATGTGGAGGGAAGAGGAAAGATTAGGGATACTGAAATTGGAAGGGAAAGTGGGGACTTGACGACAGAATGAGAGTAGGGGTATGGAGGTTAAGCAGGGATATGGAAGGATGGTGAGGACTTGGTAGTTGGGTAAGTATGAATAGTGGTGTTAGATGTTACAAGAAGAGGGCAGAAAAGTGACTTCTAATCCAAGAAAGAATATTTCATATCATACGATTACTATAAACAACTAGTAAAAAAGGCCCGTTTCTGAGAGGAATGAAACGGGCGCTAGCAAGGTTTTCATGGAAGTGTGTATGTTTGACAGTGAGTATGTGAGAGACAGAGTGAATTTGCGACTGTGTGTGTGTGTGTGTGTGTGTGAGAGAGAGAGTGAGACTGTCTGTGTGAGAGTGTGTGTTCGAGACAGAGAGTGTGCCACAGGGGTCCCCCCCTGCATGTGTTGGCATCCTTCCCGCTCCCCCCCTGTGTTTCCTTTTCCCATATCCATCTCGTCCCCCTCCCCCCTCCCCGCCTCAGGGTCGTGGCGCCCCCCCCCCCCCGGCCTGCAGGATCGTGGGCCCTGTGGTGGCGTTTTTCTGTATCGTAGTGTGTGTTTGAGAGAGTGTGTGTGAGAGAGAGTGAATGTGTGAGTGTGACAGAGTGAGAGTGTGTGTGGCGTGTTTGTGCAAGAATGTGAGTGTGTGTAAGCCACATTGAGCCTGCAAATTGGTGGGAAAATGTGGGATACAAATGGTACAAATAAATAAATATGGTTGCATTCTTCACCGTACAAGAGGCAATGTATTATTTCTCTAGATTTACAATACATGGACAGTCTATCTTATTGGAAGTTCACATTTCAAGTTTTGATGCACATTTTGTAATTTCTGATCAGTTATTCTGCATTTGATGAGGTCTTGTCTCTGTGTTTGTGTGCATGACCAGCTTGAAGGATTCTGCTACAAACTACAGTAGTTTGTCTTACTGTGTTTTCTAGTAAGAGATGTACTGATATTCTAGCACAGGTATAGCAATTTTGGTCTTCACATGCTACCGGGCATTCAGGTCGGAAAGCCTGAAAACCCAACTGGCTATTAGCACTCAAGGACTGGAGTTTCCTATACTTGTTCTAGTGCCAGTTGTAATCATTTTCAAAGGTAGATTGTTGGGTTCTGGCAGTTTGTGATGTTTTGGTATGATAGGTTTGCTATACAGGTTCTGAGTCTTTTTTTTTTTTTTTGCAGGGTTTTTGGTATTATTGCACAAGGTGCCTGGTAATAGAGAGAATTTCTATTGCTGTTACTGAGGTGACACCAGAATTTAAATTAAAAAAAAATTTTTTTTAATTTTTAAAATGTATTTGTTTAATGAGTAATGAGAGGAATTGTCCACTCCTAGTTATGCTCTATGCCCATTATTGGAGGAGTTAATAAGAATGTAAGGTATATTTACAGAAATGGATTTGCTTTACTTTTTCTTAAATTTTACTTTGCTCTATTTCTTATTACTACTACTACTTAACATTTCTAGAACGCTACTAGGGTTACGCAGCGCTGTACAATTTAACAAAGAGAGACAGTCCCTGCTCAAAGAGCTTACAATCTAATAGACAAGTGAACGGTCCGATAGCGGCAGTCAAATTGGGGCAGTCTGGATTCACTGAACAGTAAGGGTTAGGTGCCGAACGCAGCATTGAAGAGGTGGGCTTTAAGCAAAGACTTGAAGACGGGCAGGGAGGGGGCTTGGCGTAAGGGCTCAGGAAGGATGTTCCAAGCATAGGGTGAGGCGAGGCAGAATGAGCGGAGCCTGGAGTTGGCGGTGGTGGAGAAGGGTAATGAGAGGAGGGATTTGTCCTGTGAACGGAGGCTTCGGGTGGGAACGTAAGGGGAGATGAGGGTAGAAAGGTAGTGAGGGGCAGCAGACTGAGTGCATTTGTAGGTAAGAAGGAGAAGCTTGAATTGAATGCGGTATCTGATCGGAAGCCAGTGAAGTGACCTGAGAAGAGGGGTGATATGAGTATATCGGTTCTGGCGGAATATGAGACGTGCAGCAGAGTTCTGAACAGAACTATTTCTTATTAGTTACCAATATTCCCACAAAGAGGTCAATGTGACTTACATCTAGAAACGAAGTACATTTGTCAGAGTTACAGATTTACAACAAAGAGAGGAAGAGCTTAAAGATCGTCTGATAAATCAAGTATTGGAAATCATTAATTATTGCATTTTTGTAAGACAAATCTTTCAAACAGATAGGCTTTCAATAGTTTGCGGAATGCTCTGTAATGAGTCACGGACCTTATCTGAATCAGTAGGTTGTTCCAACATTTTGCAGATAAATATGGTAAAATCAGTGAGTGTAATTACTTGAATTTGATACCTTTGGGGGAAGGAAATTAGCTGTGTAAAATTACTTAATAGAATAACTGGTCCCAGAAACATAGATTCCAACTGATTGATAGCTTATGATATATCTGCAAGAGAAACTTGCTAAGAATCGCTGGTATCAGTTTTCAAAGACGGACCCACTGTAGTAGAAAACAAAAATAGCAGGTTGGGAAGGTAATAAAGATATCCCCTATCCTCCAGCTTTCTGCAGGTCTTCAGTTCTGAACACAAATGTAGATCCAGGATAGGACCCCCAGCTGTACTGGGTCCACCTTAACCCCATGTACAAGTTCACTTTTGACAGTAGAAACTGTTAAAGATGTTCCTGGTAAAGGCAGCGATAGGTGCGCCAACAAGCTGAGAGAAGCTTGTTCCTGGGCTGGGGAGGAGGAGCATATAAGCATTCCGACTATGGGAAGTACATGTTTATCTATAGAAATTCTGACTCTGGTGAAGTTGCCACAGGGCACAGAGACTTAATCTTCCCCTTCTCCATATAGTATAACCAACAAAAGACCACGTCCTGCTCCACTCATACTCCACCAATGCTCCAAAGGGGCTCCCATGGGGCCTGGCATGCCCCTTTGGCCATGCCCTGTGACCGTATGCCTGCTGTTTTGCACCACAGTTATGACATGCAGATGTAGACTCGGGATAGAACCCTTAGCTATACCGGGTCTGTCCCATAGCATGCCTACTTCACAGCACCCAAGTCATTGGTCTCCAAAAGTGGGTAACCTCCCCTATCCTCCAACTTTCTGCAGGTCTTCAGTTCTGACACACAAATGCAGATCTAGGATAGGACCCCTAGCTGTACTGGGTCCATCCTACAGCATTCCTGCCTCACAGCACCTGAGTCACTGGTCTCCAAAGACAGGTAAGCTCTCTAATCCTCCAACTTCCTGCAGATCCACAGTTCTGGCATGCAGATGTAGATCCAGGGAAAGACTCCTATGATTAATAAGCAGATTAAAGATGGGGGGGGGGGGGGGGTGAAGCAGTGGAGGCAGATATTTTGACTTCACAGGATAGTGCAGATCTCACAGATTTCTTGGACGACTCCTAAGATAATATTCCTACAAGAGCTTTTACACCAAATCATAGTAATATAGTAATATAGTAAATGACGGCAGATAAAGACCTGAATGGTCCATCCAGTCTGCCCAACAGTCACCCTCATTATCAAGTCATGATTAAACCAACAATGAATGTGATATAAAATACTTGACCATTGTCTCTTTTTGGCGTTTCTGGGATATAGACCGTAGAAGCAGGGCCGTGCCGACACAGTAAGCGAGGTAAGCATGGCAGGAGGGCGCCATCCTCTGGGGGGCGCCCCGCCGCACCATGCTTACCTCACCCTCTTCTCCCCAGATCCTTGTCCTTTTTTTTTTTTGTTTAAATTTACCTCTCCGGCGCGTGGCAGCGTAGCGTTAGTGAGAAGAAGTCAGAAGAAGGCGGGACACTGAGCGAAGGGAAGAAGACACATCGGGGCGGGGGAGCGCTGCCTCCTTCTCGTTAACGCTACGCTGCCGCGCGCTGGAGAGGTAAATTTAAACAAAAAGGAAAAGGATCTGGGGAGAAGAGGGCGGGTAGTGTAGCGATCGTTTTCGGGGGGGGGGGCGCGCTGGTGAGGCCAACTGCAGGGGGCGCCGGAGACACTAGGCACGGCCCTGCGTAGAAGTCCATCCGGCCCTATCTTTAGATTCCAACTACTGAAGTTGCCATCGAAGCCCACTCCAGCCCATCCAAATCTGTCTTGTCGTTTGCGGAACACAGACCGTAAAAGTGTGCCCGGCACTGTCCTTGCATTCCAAATTACTGGAGTTTCTGTCAAAGCCTTCTCCAGTCCATCCTAAATGAGATTGCCACATACGAAACTGTACAAGCTTGAACAGCACTGGCCTTAGTACTTCACAGCCAGAATCGCCATCTAAGCACCACTCAACATGCAAACACACATGCAACCATTTAAATATTGTTTATTATACCATCCATTTTCTAATTAGAGATCCTCTGTGTTCATCCCACACCTTTTTAAATTCTGTCACTGTTTTTTTCTCCAACACCTCGGCATTCCAGGCATCAGCTATCCTCTCTGTGAACAAGAATTTCTTGACATTACTCCTAAGTCTACCACCCTGCAACTTCAATTCATGTCCTCTAGTTTTAACGTTTTCTCTTCTCTGGAAAATGTTTGTTTCTATATTAATATCTTTCAAGTATTTAAACGTCTATATCATATCTCACCTGTCCCTCTTCTCCTCTAGGGTATACATATTAATGTCTTCCAGTCTCTTCTCATATGTCTTTTGACACAAGCCCCATACCAGTTTTGTTGCCTTCCTCTGGACCACTTCAAATCTTTATATATCCTTAGCAAGATATGGCCTCCAAAACTGAACACAATACTCCAAGTAGGCCTTTACCAACAACTTATACAAGGGCATCAACACATCCATTCCTTTGCTGGTTTCACCTCTCTCTATAGAGCCTAGCATCCTTCTGGCTATGGCTACCGCCTTGTTACACTGTTTTGTTGCCTTCAGATCCTCAGATTCTTTCACCCCAAGGTCCCTCTCCTTGCCTGTGCATATCAGCCTCTCACTTCGTAGCACGTACAGCTAGTCTTTTGGTATCTCTGGTATCCGAGTCAGTTAAAATGAAGATATTTTGATCTTATTATAACAAGAAGCATGTTGTTTTTCCCTGGATTCTATCAAGGTTACCCAAATTTATGCGCCAAAATTTAGGCATGATCCTGAGATGTGTGCACAACTTAATTGACTAACGAGTCAATTAAAAGCAATTAATTGATACTAATGTACCAATTAGGATTTGACTACGCATCTGCCTGTGTGGTATTCTATAAGGCAGTGTGCCTAACTTCCATAGCACATATCTTGAAAGGGTGCATGGACATGGGAATGGCATGGACGTATCAGGGGCATTCTGAAAATTTGCACACATAGTTATAGAATACTGGGTCAGGCACCAGCATTTACAGCAGGTTTCAGCAGGTGTGAGTCTGCAGTCGATTAAGAGAGCTCGTCAAGGTACTCTCGATCGATAGCTCCAACGTTAATACTGTACTGTTTTCAATGTGCAACTTTTGTTTTTCCTTTGTTCAACTTTTGTGTTACAGAGTAAATGAACATTTTTTTACTTTTAACTGGGGCTTGTACTGTACTCTTTTTTTCACGGTACCCTGACCACTTTGTTTATTTGGGGCAGCCACTTAGTTGGGACAAAGTACTGGAGTCCTGATGTGTCCCAATTAACCGGAATCTACTGTATATAGATAACTTAGGATAGCGAAAATATCGCTGTTATCCAGGTAACTTTCAGTGCTGCCCGTTACACCCGGATATTCAATACCTGCTGATAAACAGATATTGCTGCTGAATACCTGGGTATGGGACGACTTCCCTATGAAGAAAGACTAAGGAGGCTAGGGCTATTCAGCTTGGAGAAGAGACGGCTGAGGGGAGACATGATAGAGGTATATAAAATAATGAGTGGAGTGGAACAGGCGGATGTGAAGCGTCTGTTCACGCTTTCCAAAAATACTAGGACTAGGGGGCATGCGATTAAACTACAGTGTAGTAAATTTAAAACAAATCGGAGAAAGTTTTTCTTCACCCAACGTGTAATTAAACTCTGGAATTCATTGCCGGAAAACGTGGTGAAGGCGGTTAGCTTAGCAGAGTTTAAAAAGGGGTTGGACGGTTTCCTAAAGGACAAGTCCATAAACCGCTACTAAACGGACTTGGAAAAATCCAAAATCCCAGGAATAACATGTATAGAATGTTTGTACGTTTGAGAAACTTGCCAGGTGCCCTTGGCCTGGATTGGCCGCTGTCGTGGACAAGATGCTGGGCTCGATGGACCCTTGGTCTTTTCCCAGTATGGCATTACTTATGTACTTATGTACCTGGGTATAACTTAACTATGGTGGCTGGCATTTAAAACAAATTCTGACTGTCACAGCTGAATATTGGGCCATGATTTTTTTTGTTTTCTTGTTGAAACCGAGAGAATCACCTTTTTAAAAGCAGCAGAGCTGACAGCTCTGAATATGCTTTTCACATATTCCCCTTGGGTACAGAAGCAGCTTCTTCCTGCTGTCATCAGAGTATCAGGCTCCACTTATGTTGCCAGGTCAGCATTTGCAGTGTTTCTGTATACAGTAAGTCTGCTTTGATTTGTTCATAAACCCCAGTTCCTGGGCAGGCCCCCCCCCCTCCTTTTCCTCCTCCCCCATCACATCTGGATTTGAAACAGCTGGATCTGCATTTGCTTTAAGCTTAGCCAAGAGTGGGGCTGTACAAAAGTCAGACTCGGAGAGCCAGGGAAGACTCACACATCGCCGGGGGATGAACAGAGGACCGGCTGCCTGCAAGCGCCAGGCTCAGCAATTGTACAAAATTTTTTCTGCACAATAAACAAATTAAAGCGGGGACCAGAGGATGGGCTGCGGGAGAGGGATTTTTATGTTTTTGCTACTGTCCAGCCGTAAGTACGAAAACTTTCTGTTCAATTAGTCAGAAAGACATTGTGCAGCTTTATGAGCGTGTGTGTGAGGCTTTGTGTTATGGATTTTTTTTTTCATATTTTCATTCTTAAAGAAAATGAAACCATAAGTAGTGCAAGGATGGGATATAAGAGAGAAAGCTGATGTTCACAGTTGTACTGTTTGCACACACATAGGTTTTGTGTGGGCATATACGGTGAGTGTGTAAGTGTTCTGTGTTTCTGTGGGAGTACGAGTGCATGTGACTGTATATATATATGTATGTCTCATGCATATTCATTAGGGGTATTCTGAGACTGTATGTATATGATGTATGTGTTCATTGTAGTCATGTGGTTTTGTGTATCCATGTGACTGTGTGAGGGGATGTGTGTGTATGTTTATGTGTGTGTGTGCATGTTTTCATCTTGTATGTGTGTGACACTATCCAGCTTATTTTTGAAAGTGATCGCCGGCCATTTCCCGACATAAATCGGGAGATGGCCGGCGATTTCGGAAAAGCGGCTAAATCAGTACAATCGAAAGCTGTTTTTTTGACAGCATCGCCGCTTTCCCGTCGACTCGCTGGCGAAAGTTCAAGGGGGCGTGTCGCTGGCTAAGCGAAGGCGGGGCATGGGCGGGCATGGGTGTGGCTACCAGATGGCCGGCTTTCGGCGATAATGGAAAAAAAAAAGCGGCGTTAAGCAGTATTTGGCCGGGTTTACTTGGTCCTTTTATTTTCACAACTAAGTCTCAAAAAGGTGCCCCAACTGACCAGATGACCACTGGATGGAATGGGGATGACCTCCCCTTACTCCCCCAGTGGTCACCAACCCCCTCCCATACTACAAAAGTTAAAATGAAAACCTTTTTTGACAGCCTGTATGCCAGCCTCAAATCCCGTACCCACCTCCATGACAGCAGAATGTGTTGTATCGTCCGATAGCCTTTCCGTGGTTGCGATGTGGCTCTCAGGTGAGTGTGACACCTTTTCTGTTAGGTGCCCTGCAGAGTCACATCAGTAATGCATTGTGGTGGGTGTAGGGTTCTGGGCTGTACTCCCTTGGTGCTTTTCCCCCCTGCTAACTGGGTCAGAGTGTGCCCTCTTTTGTTTCCGGTAGTCCATGAGGTAGTGGCCATTTTTGTAAGCCAGTTTTAGATCCCTTTCATGTGTTACCCACGTTAGAAAACGTTATTACCTTGAATGTTGCTGAAAGAGGGCATTGTACAGCATTCTGCCAGCTCTGACCTACTGCTAATCTCAGTATCAGGGAGACTCTTTGCCAGTGGGGCACAACCTCTGATCTGCAGTTAACTGTGAGTGAACGTGCTTATTTAAATAAAGCACTTTTTCAAAGACATTAGTCTTCAGGTGTTAACTGCTGTGCCAAGGTTATACAGCAGCAACAAGTCCTAGAGGCCTGAGTGTGTACAGGTCCCTGGAGCACTTTTAGTGGGTGCACATTTGTGGGTAGGGGGTTGGGGGGCTCAGCACCCACAGTAAGGGAGCTATGCATGTGGGAGCTGTTTCTGAAGTCCACCACACTGACCCCTATGGTGCCCAGTTGGTGTCCTGGCATGTAAGGGGGACCAGTGCAGTACAAATGCTGGCTCCTCCCACGACCAAATGCCTTGGATGTCGCCGGGTTGGAGATGGCCGGCATTTTTTTTCCATTATCGCTGAAAAACAAAACTGGCCAACTCAAACCCGGCGACATCCAAGGCATTTGGCCGGGCTAAACCGTATTATCGAAAAAAAAGATGGCCGGCCATCTTTTTCGATAATACGGTTCCAGCCAGCTGTAGCGCCGCCGCCAACATAGATCGCCGGCAATCTATTTGGCCGGCGATGTTCGATTATGCCCCTCTATGTATATTTGTGTACATGCATGTTTGTGTTACTATCAGGCTCATTTTCGAAAGAGAAGGGCGTCCATCTTTCAACACAAATCAGAAGATGGACGTCCTTCTCACAGAAACGTCCAAATTGGTATAATCAAAACCCGATTTTGAACGTCTCCAACTGCGGTCCATCGCAAGGACGTCCAAATTTCAAGGGGGCATGTCGGAGGTGTAGCGAAGGTGGGACTTGGACGTGCCTAACACTTGGACGTCTTTGACCCATAATCTAAAAAAGCAAGGACGTCCCTGACGAACACTTCGACGTTTTCACCCGGACGTGGTTGTTTTACGAATAAGGCACAAAAAGGTGCCCGAAATGACCAGATGACCACCGGAAAGAATCAGGGATGACCTCCCATTACTCCCCCAGTGGTCACTAACCCCCTCCCACCCTCAAAAACATCTTTAAAAATATGTTGTGCCAGCTTCTATGCCAGCCTCAGATGTTATACTCAGGTCCATGACAGCGCATGCAGGTCCCAGGAGCAGTTTTAGTGGGTACTGCAGTGCACACCAGACAGGCGGTCCCAGGCCCATACCCCCCCCCCCCCCCTACCTGTTACATTTCTGGAGGAAACAGCGAGCTCTCCAAAACCCACCACAAACCCACTGTATCCATATATAGGTGCCCCCCGTCACCCATAAGGGCTATGGTAGTGGTGTACAGTTGTAGGTAGTGGGTTTGGGGAGGGGGTTGGGGGCTCAGCACACAAGGTAAGGGAGCTATGTACCTGGGAACATTTTATAAAGTCCACTGCAGTGCCCCCTAGGGTACCCGGTTGGTGTCCTGGCATGTCAGGGGGACCAGTGCACTACAAATCCTGGCTCCTCCCACGACCAAATGGCTTGCATTTGGACATTTTTGACGTAGATGTCTTTGGTTTCGAAAATTGCCAAACGTCAAAGACGTCCATGTCTAGGGACGTCCAAATCTAGGGACTTCCAAATTTAAGGATTTGGACGTCTTTGACGGTATTTTCGAAACAAAAGATGGATGTCCATCTTTTTTCGAAAATACGGGTTTCCCCGCCCCTGGATTTGGACGTTTTGCAAAGACGTCCAAATCACAACTTGGACATTTCTTTCAAAAATGCCCCTCTACGTGTGTGAGAGACAATGTCCCTCTCTTTCTATAACTTGGCATCTTCATTTAAGCACCAAGGACTAGATTCTCTATACGGTGCCTGAAAAATCAGCACTGAAAATATTTCCGCCTAGGCCTGTTCTGTAAGGTTTATAGAATATGCCTAGTGGCCATGCCTATGCCTAATTCTAGTTGCGTCCATTTATGCCAAGTAAAACTTAATGTAAATACCGGCGCCTAAGTAAGGTGCAGAGCAGGTGTATTGTGTAGATTTTCAGAACGCCCACGGTCGGCCTATTCCACACCCACGGCCACACCCCCTGTTTGGCAGCACGCATTACAATTTACGCGCACTGCTTTATGCCTAGTAATTTGTGCGCATACATTCTAATTAATGCCAATTAGTGTCAATAATTGCTTGTTAAGTGGCAATTATCGGCACTGATTAACTTGTTAAGAATTAAATTGTGTGCGCAAATCCAGAATACGACCAGATTTGCATGCATAATTTCGGCCATGGTATATAGAATCCATGGGCAAGGGTGCGTGTAGGTTATAGAATACTAGCACTTCTGCACATTACGCAGTTACGCGCATAAGTGCTAGTTGGGTGCTAAGTGGTAGTCTATAACTTTAGCACACAACTCAGTGCGTAAGTGCAAGGGGACAATGGGGTGATGCATGGGCAGAGCATGTCCAACATTCATAGTCATTGCTTACAGACACTGTATGTTACGTGCTAAAATGCCACATGTAAACACAATCACTTGCACCTGCTATTGACATGGGTCTTGTAATAAAGATCTCTTTGCTATCCTGGCTCCGGAGGCCCTTGGTGCTTTTTGTCCTTCTGGAGTATGGGCAGGACATAAGCAGGGCTCCCACTTATACACATAACTTAAAGAATACTATAAGTTATGCCTGGCCTTGCTGAACTTAGGCATCCCCACTTACACCAGCTCTAAGTCTGTATAACTGCAGGCGTGTCTAGGTTCCCATGTACCGTAGAATAGGCACCTACCAGAAGGCCTCGGGGTGCCAAAATGAAGGAGCCCAGTTATGGAATTGTACCTTGTGTGTACTGTGTGTTTTATGTTTTGTGCATGTTTTTATTATTTCCTGTGTTACTTTTGCGGAATATAGATATTTTAAATATAATAAAATATATATGTGCACATGTGTGTACATGTGTGTGTCGATCTCAAACTGCTTATCCGACATTGCTGCCTGGATGTCCAACCGCCACCTGAAACTGAACATGGCCAAGACCGAGCTTCTTGTCTTCCCACCCAAACCCACTTCTCCTCTCCCGCCACTCTCTATCTCAGTTGACAACACCCTCATCCTCCCCGTCTCATCTGCCCGTAACCTCGGAGTCATCTTCGACTCCTCCCTCTCCTTCTCTGCGCATATCCAGGATAGATAGCCAAGACCTGTCGCTTCTTCCTCTATAACATCAGCAAAATTCGCCCTTTCCTCTCTGAGCACACCACCCGAACTCTTGTCCACTCTCTCATTACCTCTCGCCTTGACTACTGCAACCTACTCCTCACTGGCCTCCCACTTAGCCATCTATCCCCCCTTCAATCCGTTCAGAACTCTGCTGCACGTCTTATCTTCCGCCTGGACCGATATACTCATATCACCCCTCTCCTCAAGTCACTTCACTGGCTTCCAATCAGGTACCGCATACAGTTCAAGCTTCTCCTGCTAACCTACAAATGCACCCAATCTGCAGCCCCTCCTTACCTCTCTACCCTCATCTCCCCTTACGTTCCTACCCATAACCTCCACTCTCAAGACAAATCACTCCTTTCAGTACCCTTCTCCACCACCGCCAACTCCAGGCTCCGCCCTTTCTGCCTCGCCTCACCACATGCTTGGAATAAACTCTCTGAGCCCATAAGCTAGGCCCCCTCCCTGCCCATCTTCAAATCCTTGCTCAAAGCCCACCTCTTCAATGTCGCCTTCGGCACCTAACCACTATACCTCTATTCAGGACTGCCCCAACTTGACATTTCATCCTTTAGATTATCAATAGAAATCAAACAAAATAAAACATGGAAAAGAAAATAAGATGATACCTTTTTTATTGGACATAACTTAATACATTTCTTGATTAGCTTTCGAATAAAAAAGGTATCATCTTATTTTCTTTTCCATGTTTTATTTTGTTTGATTTCTATTGATAACCTTTAAGAGTGGACTAACATGGCTACCACACCTCTGTCCTTTAGATTGTAAGCTCCTTTGAGCAGGGACTGTCCTTCTTTGTTAAACTGTACAGCGCTGCGTAACCCTAGTAGCGCTCTAGAAATGTTAAGTAGTAGTAGTAGTAGTAGTAGTGAAGCATAGTCCCAGGCTTGGTGCTTTCCCTCCCTTCTCCGCTCTCCGCTAATGCTCAGTGTCCGGCACCTTGTTTTCATTTTGCTTCCTGGCACGGAGTCCCAGCATGCTCCAATCGTGTGAAACAAAAAAAGCAGGAAGCAATACTTGATTATAATAGTACCCAGATGCAAGGGATAATGGAAGGTTTTAAATGAATTTCTAGCAATTAAGCAATCCATTTTAAAAAGAAGGAACAGTAACATTCATAAGACCTTCTCTGTTCTTACTCTCTGGATACTTAAACAGAGCTTTGTATGATATCATAGTAGGCACTGCACAACGGTACTGCTTGGAGTACGATGTTACCTGACTCTGAACTTGATCTGCCACCATAAAAGTCAATGCTTTAGGGGCGTAGCCAGACTTTGTGGTGGAAGGGGGTCCGAGCCCGAGGTGGGGGGGGCACATTTTTGTCTGCCACCTCACCGTCCTGCCGCTCCCCACTTACTGCTGCAGCAAATACCTTGGCTGGTGGGGGTCCCCAACCCCCGCCAGCAAAACCAGGGGCCCAGAGGAAATTTGGGATGGCCCGGGCCCCCGTGGCCCCATGTAGCCCCACATAGCAACCCCAGTTTAAACTACTGTGGGCTACTCCTGACCAGGGCCGCCGAGAGGGGGGGGAAGAGGGAGCAAAATTCCCCGGGCCTCCAAGGGGGGCCCGACGCCGAGGTCTCTCTCCTTCTCCTGTTCCCAGGCTGCCGGCACTGCAGTCTCCTGTCTCACCTGCCTGCCCTCAGCTCCGTTGACAACCCCCCCTCCTCTGTCCGCCATTGGGCCCCCTGCATTCAATTCGGCAGCACCTAACCTCCATGTGAAAGCAGCAGATCACCTCTCTTCGGGCCTTCCCTCACTGTGACCCGCCCTCGCGGAAACAGGAAGTTACATCAGACGAGGGCGGGCCACAGTGATGGAAGGCCCAAAGGGAGGCAATCTGCCGCTTTTACACGGAGGTGAGGCGCTGCCGATTTGAATGCAGGGGGGCCCGGTGGCGGACGGAGGGGGGCTGTTGACAGGGCTGAGGGTGGGCGAGTGGAGGCTGCGGCGGCAGCCCCAGGGGGGGGGCAGCCTTGCCCCGTGCCCAGCTCAGTCTCTCAGCGGCCCTGCTCCTGATAGATCTCCAGTACAGTTCATTCATAATTCAGCTCTGCGACATTTCTAATGATGACACCCTTGGCCAAATTATTATCCAATCAAAACCTCAATCCATACATATATGCAGATGACATAACGATTTACATCCCATTTAAACATGATTTAAAGGAAATTACCAATGACATAAACCAAAGTTTTCATATCATGCATTCATGGGCAGATGCATTCGGCAGAAAAAACACAATGCCTTATACTTACCTCACAACATAACACGAGCAAATTCACCGCCATAAACACACCAAACCTGTCCCTTCCCGTCTCGGACACCCTAAAAATTCTTGGAGTTACCATTGACCGACACCTCACACTTGAAAATCATGTGAAAAATACAACCAAGAAGATGTTCCATTCAATGTGGAAATTAAAAAGAGTAAGACCTTTCTTCCCAAGAACCATCTTTCGCAACCTAGAATAGTCAATAGTACTCAGCCACCTAGACTACTGCAATGCACTCTACGCTGGCTGTAAAGAACAAATCATCAAGAAACTTCAAACCGCCCAGAACAGCGCAGCTAGACTCATATTCGGAAAAACAAAATATGAAAGTGTTAAACCCCTAAGGGAAAAACTACACTGACTTCCTCTCAAAGAACGCATTGCATTCAAGGTATGTTCTCTAGTTCATAAAATCATTCACGGAGATGCCCCAGCCTACATGTCAGACCTGGTAGATCATCCCACACATTCCTCAATCTTCACTTCCCCAGTTGTAAAGGTCTAAAATACAAACTAACGCATGCGTCAAACTTTTCTTACCTGAGTACACAGTTATGGAACGCACTGCCGCACAACTTAAAAACTAACTAACTTTCGCAAATCTTTGAAGACCCACCTCTTCAACAAGGCATACCACAAAGATCAGCAATTGTAAATATAACACATCTCCACCCTACCTATAATCAGAACTGTTTTTTCTTATATCTGCTTGTTTAATTTCCTATTATGTCATTCACGGCGTTTATGTAATACTAATTGTTTATCTTCCAATCTATTACCTACTACTACTACTTAGCATTTCTATAGCGCTGCCAAGTTTAAACATGGGGAAGGACAGTCCCTGCTCAAGAGAGCTTACAATCTAAAGGTAACAAACTATGTAGTCAGTATAGGTATCATGAATGGGGAAGGTGGTTAGGCGCCAAAAGCAAGGAAGAAGAGATGGGCTTTGAGTAAGGACTTGAAAATGGGCAGGGAGAGCGCATGGCGTATGGGCTCGGGAAGTCTGTTCCAGGCATATGGTGATGCGAGGCAGAAGGGGCGGAGTCTGGAGTTAGCGGTGGTGGAGAAGGGTACAGATAGGAGTGATTTGTCCTGAGAGCGGAGGTTACGGGTGGTAACATACGGGGAGAGGAGGGTAGAGAGGTAATGGGGGGCTGCAGATTGAGTGCACTTGAAGGTCAATAGGAGAAGCTTGAACTGTATACGGTAGCGGATCGGGAGCCAGTGAAGCGACTTGAGGAGAGGGGTGATATGAGAGTATCGGTTCACGCGGTACCTACCAAGAACGATACATTGTAAGCCACATTGAGCCTGCAAAAAGGTGGGAAAATGTGGGATACAAGTGCAATAAATTAAAAAATAAATTTCTTCCTTCAATGTAATCCCTCTTCCCCAGTCACTACACTGGTTCCCTATCTGCTTCCACCTACTTTTCAAGCATTGCAGGCGTATTCCTTCAAGCCTGCAGGCGTATTCCTTCTGTAGTCTCTGATTGCCTCTCCTGTCTTATTTCTCCCTTCACCCCTCACGAATTCCACTCATCAGGCAAGTAACTCTTATCTATAACCTCTCCAGACCAGGCTGCACTTTCCACCGCACCATTCACTTGGAACAGACTTCCTAAACTGGTGCACTACACTCTCTCTCTGACCTTATTCAGATCCAATCTAAAAAAAAACCAAAACAAAACAAAAAACCTTTTAAACTGCTTTAGAATCTCATTCCCTGTTTCTCCTCATTGCCATTTGTTGGTTTTACACGTTTTCTTTCTCTTTTGTCCTGTTTGTCTTGCTAGACTGTAAGTTCCACAGGGCACAGACACCTTCTGTACAGCGCTGTGCAGCTGTAATAACACCAAAGATTAAGCAGTAGCAGTTACCTTCCTGTGGCTGTTCTCTAAAATCTGCTCACTTCACTGTTCAAAATGCTGCACAATGAAAATTTCGAGCCAAGTCACTGCGTGCACTTTCTTCTTTTAAGCTAGGAACCGTGACAACTACAGATCATTTCTATCCAATACCATGGGCAGAAATAACTTCACTTTCCACCTTGAGCACGTGTAAACAAGTGGTCTTTAACTGAGAGATTGTGCAACATGTGGTCTATAATAATGCTTCCCGAGTCGGTCCTGGAGTACCCCCTTGCCGGTCTGGTTTTCAGGATATTCACAATGAATATGCATGATATGCAGGATATCATAGTAACATAGTAGATGACGGCAGAAAAAGACCTGCACGGTCCATCCAGTCTGCCCAACAAGATCATTTCACGTGTGCTACTTTTTGTGTATACCTTACCTTGATTTGTATCTGCCATTGTCAGGGCACAGACCGTATGTCTGCCCAGCACCAGCCCCACCTCCCAACCATCAGCCCTGCCTCCCACCACCGGCTCTGCCTCCCAATCTCGGCTAAGCTTCTGGGGATCACGGTCCATCCAGTCTGCCCAACAAGATCATTTCACGTATGCTATCTTTTGTGTATACCTTACCTTGATTTGTATCTGCCATTGTCAGGGCACAGACCGTAGAAGTCTGCCCAGCACCAGCCCCGCCTCCCAACCACCAGCCCCGCCTCCCACCACCGGCTCTGCCTCCCAATCTTGGCTATGAATATGCATGAAAGAGATTTCCATATTATGGAGGCAGTGTATTCGATTTCATGCATATTTATTGTGGATATCCTAAAATCCTGACTGGCAAGGGAGTCACCCAGGACCTACTTGGGAAACAGTGATCTATACGACACAAACCAAATACAAGCGGTGACAGGGGCAAGATGTTAAGTCCTCTTGTTGCACTGTGGCATGTCACATTTAGGGTATATAGATAGGGGAGAGCTGGGGTTCCCAACTGGATTCAGATTCACCCAATGAGATTGATCTAGTCATAGATTTACTGCATTGAATACAGGGAGTTGTAGTTCTGATCTCCCAATTGTACTCCCTAAGAAAAGCAATGGGGTAAACCCAGGCCTACATCAACCCTGTTAGACAAATCTGGATCCAGCTTTCAACCTTAGGGACCCTTTTACTAAGCTGCGCTAAAAGGGAGCATGCGCTCTGACTAGTGCGTGGGTTTCCCCGTGCGCTGAGGCCACTTGTAGCGCAGCTGTAAAATGGCCGCATTTCCATTTTTTTCTATTAATGGTCAGGTGCTAATTTCCAATTTAGCACATGGCCATTAGTGCATGAGCCCTTACCGACACCTTTTTAGTAGGCAGAAAAGGCTCATGCGCAAATCGGTTTGCACGCAGAAATGTAGCTGCACTAACTTATTAGCACTGGGCTTGCCTATGCTCTGCTCCCCAAACACGGCCCAGTGCTGAAAAATACAATGTATTTTTTAGTGAGGGGGAAGCATGCACAGGTGCCTGAACTACTGCGGGGTGCCTGAATGCGCCCCATGTTAGTGCATTTGGACGCATGGGAAGCATGAGGTAGTGCTTACCACTGCTTAGTAAAAGAACCCGTTAGGGAGAGCGGAAGAGGGCAATTTATTGGGTAATATGTTCTAGGGATTTGCATAGTCATCAAATTTCTCTTGTGGCGTAAATGTTGTTTCATTTCAGTGGAGGAGTGGCCTAGTGGTTAGGGTGGTGGACTTTGGTCCTGGGGAATTGAGGAACTGAGTTTGATTCCCGGCACAGGCAGCTCCTTGTGACTCTGGGCAAGTCACTTAACCCTCCATTGCCTGCCGCATTGAGCCTGCCATGAGTGGGAAAGCGTGGGGTACAAATGTAACAAAAATAAAATAGATACTATTGGAGATTCTACATGGAATGTTGCCACTATTGGAGATTCTACATGGAATGTTGCTATTCCACTAGCAACATTCCATGTAGAAGGCTGCGCAGGCTTCTGTTTCTGTAAGTCTGACGTCCTGCACGTACGTGCAGGACGTCAGACTCACAGAAGCAGAAGCCTGCGCGGCCACATTGGTGATCTACAAGGGCTGACTTCTACATGGAATGTTGGAATAGCAACATTCCATGTAGAATCTTAAATAGTAGCAACAGTGGAGGAGTGGCCTAGTGGTTAGGGTGGTGGACTTTGGTCCTGGGGAACTGAGTTCGATTCCCAATTCAGGCACAGGCAGCTCCTTGTGACTCTGGGCAAGTCACTTAACCCTCCATTGCCCCATGTAAGCCGCATTGAACCTGCCAGGAGTGGGAAAGCGTGGGGTACAAATGTAACAAAAAAAATTAAGTTGTTTTTCTTCCGCATATATATCCTTGGTTCTATTTTTGCACAAACTATATTTTTTTCACTGTGCACACTTTTTTCTTTTGCAAAGTGCGTTTTTTTTTTGCTGCGCTTTGGTTTTAATGCACCAGTTTACTAAAACGTTTTGAACAATGCACATTGAAACAGCATAAACAATATTTCATTAGGTTTTTTTTTCAGAGGGAAAATAAGAATGCAATGTAGCAACTATCACTGAATACTTTCATGTTGTTTTAAAACAAAAACACATTTCTAATATTCATTGTATATTTGAAAATGGAAAAATTCTTATAAACCTCAACCACGGCTTATTTACCATGTTACTTTTACTAAGCTATTAGAAATATTCGCTGAAGGTCAGGAAATGGAACAATTCAGGATAAGAGATATGTAGGCAGTTTGATCACAGAATATGTGAAATCTTTAACAGAAGTGAAAAAGAATTGGGCTATTTACAAATGATATTTAGGATGGTAGGAACTGTCATATAAATAGGGTCCTACTGAGTATGTATTTGATTATTTGCCTTCCCAAATTTTAAATTCAAGGCAAATTCTGGTACAATTGGTCTGTCCTCCCAAGAGGATTTACAGTCTGTCAGGGGTGGACAACCACAGTCCTCAAGGGCCACAACCCAGTCAGGTTTTCAAGATTTCCACAATGAAGATGCATGAGCTTGATTTGCATGTGCAGCTTCCACTGTATGCAAATTAGGGCTGCACAGTTAATGCATTTTTAATGTGATTAACGTGTTTAAATTTTAGCTTGCGTTCATAATTTTAACACGTAAATTGCATCAAGCTGCCTGCTCCTTGTTCCGCTACCTATCTTTCTCTTCCTTTCCTTCTCTCCCAGATTTCCTCCTTCTGGCATATTCTTCTCTCCTACCGCTGCCCCCCCCCCCCCCACATTCCTGGGGGCTCCTTCAGCCTTTTCCCTCCAGCTGCCTTGAGTTTTCTCCTACCCCATCCCATGCTCCAGCAGCATTTTCTCTCCTGCCACCCCACGTTCTCTGGCATCACATTCTCCCTCCCCCTGATGGCACTCTAAACTTGCCTTGTATTTTTATTTTTGTTACATTTGTACCCCGCGCTTTCCCACTCATGGCAGGCTCAATGCAGCTTACATGGGGCAATGGAGGGTTAAGTGACTTGCCCAGAGTCACAAGGAGCTGCCTGTGCCTGAAGTGGGAATCGAACTCAGTTCCTCAGGACCAAAGTCCACCACCCTAACCACTAGGCCACTCCTCCACTGTTGCTACTATTTGAGAGAGATTCTACATGGAATGTTGCTATTCCACAAGCAACATTCCATGTAGAAGTTGGCCCTTGCAGATCACCAACGTGGCCGCGCAGGCTTCAACATGGAATGTTGCTAGTGGAATAGCAACATTCCATGTAGAATCTCCAATAGTAGCAACAGAATCTCCAATAGTAGCAACATTCCATGTAGAATCTCCAATAGTATCTATTTTATTTTTGTTACATTTGTATCCCGCGCTTTCCCACTCATGGCAGGCTCAATGCGGCTTACATGGGGCAATGGAGGGTTTAAGTGACTTGCCCAGAGTCACAAGGAGCTGCCTGTGCCTGAAAGAGAAGCAGTAACAACGGGAGCTTAAGGCAGACAACTGTCAGGATTAGTGCAGGACTTTTGGGTGAGCAGGATTGTGGTCAGCTGGTGTGAGAAAGGAAAGGCGTAGCAAGATAGAAGCTACTCATTAGCATGAGCCAATCAGTGACAACCATGACATTAGCATAGATCCAATCAGGTATATCTACTGTCATATTATCCATATCCTGAGGGCGCCTATAAAATTCAAGGTAGTTCCTGGTTTAAGTTAGAGAGAAAAGGGTTGGCACTCTCTCTCCAAGGGAAACCAATGCGTCCAGCAGAATTGACAGAACTCAGTTCCTCAGTTCCCCAGGACCAAAGTCCACCACCCTAACCACTAGGCCGCTCCTCCACACAATTGAAGATCAAAAGTTAATAAATAATGATCAGACCAACCTACATTTCTAATTTCTGGGGTAGCCACTAGTGAATCAAATAAATCCTGAGACACAAATTCAAGATCCAACATGTGTTCTGCTTGGTGTGTAACCCTATCTACTATTTGTTTAAACATACAATCGCGTAAAATTTTCAACCACATCTGATTTGGTTGCTGCTTACAAAATAGAGTATTATCAAACGGGACATTGAAATCTCCCAATATACAAAATTTAGACAATTCTATGTCTAATAATAACTTCCCCGGTGGACAATACACAAGACAAACTGCACAGAAGTGCATTTTTCACCACTAATAGATCTGCACACTCAATAGATTCTATCGTAACCCGTTTAAAACCCAAAGTTTTCTTATAAAAAAAAATCACTATACCACCCCCCTCTCTTATAACTTCTACAGGATCATTCCCATGCAAATTCTTTCGGACAACATTGTCTCACAATTACCAGATCTGATTTTAATAACCACGATTCTGTCACACCACGCCATGCGCCCTCCCTGCCCATCTTCAAGTCCTTACTCAAAACCCATCTCTTCTCCCTTGCTTTTGGCGCCTAACCACCTTCCCCATTCATGATACACTGACTACACTGACTACATAGTTTGTTACCTTTAGATTGTAAGCTCTCTTGAGCAGGGACTGTCCTTCCCCATGTTTTAACTTGTACAGCGCTGCGTAACCCTAGTAGCGCTATAGAAATGCTAAGTAGTAGTAGTAGTAGTCACACATAGCACATCGTACTTTCCCTCAATAATCAAATCATTTATCAATGTTACATTGTTTCTAACTGACCAAGAGGCATATTTTCAAAGCACTTTGGGAGGCTAAGTTCCATAGGTTTCTATGGAACTTTGGGAGGCTAAGTGCTTTGAAAATGAGCTTGTATGGGTCCTGTTTACTAAGCCGCATTATAGGCACATTAGCATTTTTAATTCGCGTTTACCATGTGTGTGCATTAACTGTGTATGAGCCTACAATATCCCTATAGGCACCTACATGGTTAGCACACACACTAATTGTAGGTGCGTTAAAAACGCTAACCCGCCTTAGTAAACAGGGCCCCAAGCATTTAATAATCCAATCCTAACATAATTCAAACCAGTATGTATACCTGTTTTAACTACTTTCAAAGCATCTGTTATTCCCAGCCCCTGCCGCAAACATTTCTTTGTGGCAGCAAGTGAACGATAACACCCATGACCCACCACTACTTCTATTGACTCAAACGTACACATCCTTCACTTCTTATTAAATTAAAATCTAAATAAAACCCAGAGAGAAAGAAAGACCTATCTCATAACAGCTCTCCCCACAGTCTCTCCCAAAGTCACATACAAAGGGGTGTGCCCCTTTGGCACGCCCCTTCAGCGTGATACCTGAGGTGCAACGTCTCATGGCTCAGCATCCTTTTAACCCCGTTCCGGGTGATGTCATCAGCAAGGGTGCTGGCTCGGCAGAGTAGCGTCTTAATTGTAGCTCAATTTCAACACAGGAAGTTGTAAAATCGATATTGCAAACAGGGAAAGGGTAGCTAATCCAGTCCTGACCTCTCAGAAACACTGTGGAGCTCTGCAGAAGATGCTGCTATCAGCCTTGTGGCTCAGCGTCCTTTTAAACCTGTTCCAGGTGATATCATCAGCAAAGGTGCTGGCACAACAGAGTACCATCTCAATTGTAGGTCAGTCTCAACACAGGAAGTTGTAAAGTTGATATTGCAGAAGAGAAAGGGTAGTCGGCGGTGGTTGCATAAGTACATAAGTACATAAGTACATAAGTAATGCCATACTGGGAAAAGACCAAGGGTCCATCGAGCCCAGCATCCTGTCCACGACAGCGGCCAATCCAGGCCAAGGGCACCTGGCAAGCTTCCCAAACGTACAAACATTCTATACATGTTATTCCTGGAATTTTGGAGTTTTCCAAGTCCGTTTAGTAGCGGTTTATGGACTTGTCCTTTAGGAAACCGTCCAATCCCTTTTTAAACTCTGCTAAGCTAACCGCCTTCACCACTTTCTCCGGCAACGAATTCCAGAGTTTAATTACACGTTGGGTGAAGAAAAACTTTCTCCGATTTGTTTTAAATTTACTACACTGTAGTTTCATCGCATGCCCCCTAGTCCTAGTATTTTTGGAAAGCGTGAACAGACGCTTCACATCCACCTGTTCCACTCCACTCATTATTTTATATACCTCTATCATGTCTCCCCTCAGCCGTCTCTTCTCCAAGCTGTATAGCCCTAGCCTCCTTAGTCTTTCTTCATAGGGAAGTCGTCCCATCCCCGCTATCATTTTAGTTGCCCTTCGCTGCACCTTTTCCAATTCTACTATATCTTTCTTGAGATGCGGAGACCAGAATTGAACACAATACTCAAGGTGCGGTCGCACCATGGAGCGATACAACGGCATTATAACATCCTCACACCTGTTTTCCATACCTTTCCTGATAATACCCAACATTCTATTTGCTTTCTTAGCCGCAGCAGCACACTGAGCAGAAGGTTTCAGTGTGTTATCGACGACGACACCCAGATCCCTTTCTTGGTCCGTAACTCCTAACGTGGAACCTTGCATGACGTAGCTATAATTCGGGTTCTTTTTTCCCACATGCATCACCTTGCACTTGCTCACATTAAACATCATCTGCCATTTAGCCGCCCAGTCTCCCAGTCTCGTAAGGTCCTCTTGTAATTTTTCACAATCCTGTCGCAATTTAACGACTTTGAATAACTTTGTGTCATCAGCAAATTTAATTACCTCGCTAGTTACTCCCATCTCTAAATCATTTATAAATATATTAAAAAGCAGCGGTCCTAGCACGGACCCCTGAGGAACCCCACTAACTACCCTTCTCCATTGTGAATACTGCCCATTTAACCCCACTCTCTGTTTCCTATCCTTCAACCAGTTTTTAATCCACAATAGGACATTTCCTCCTATCCCATGACCCTCCAATTTCCTCTGTAGCCTTTCATGAGGTACCTTGTCAAACGCCTTTTGAAAATCCAGATACACAATATCAACCGACTCCCCTTTGTCCACATGTTTGTTCACTCCTTCAAAGAATTGAAGTAAATTGGTCAGGCAAGATTTCCCCACACAAAAGCCATGCTGACTTGGTCTCAGTAATCCATGTCCTCGGATGTGCTCTGTAATTTTGTTTTTGATAATAGCCTCTACCATTTTCCCCGGCACCGACGTCAGACTCACCGGTCTATAATTTCCCGCATCTCCCCTGGAGCCTTTTTTTAAAATGGGCGTTACATTGGCCACCCTCCAATCTTCCGGTACCACGCTCGATTTTAAGGATAAGTTGCATGTCACTAGCAGTAGCTCCGCAAGCTCATTTTTCAGTTCTATCAGTACTCTAGGATGAATACCATCCGGTCCAGGAGATTTGCTACTCTTTAGTTTGCCGAACTGCCCCATTACGTCCTCCAGGTTTACTGTGAAGTCAGTAAGTTTCTCCGACTCGTCCGCTTGAAATACCATTTCCGACACCGGTATCCCACCCAAATCTTCCTCGGTGAAGACCGAAGCAAAGAATTCATTCAGTCTCTCCGCTACGTCTTTGTCTTCCTTGATCGCCCCTTTTACCCCTCGATCATCCAGCGGCCCAACCGATTCTTTTGCCGGCTTCCTGCTTTTAATATACCGAAAAAAAATTTTACTATGTTTTTTTGCCTCTAATGCTATCTTTTTTTCATACTCCCTCTTGACCTTCTTAATTTGCGCACTATTTCCAGGGGGGGGGACCCTGAAATGGTTAGTACAGCAGTAACCCAGCAGTAATCAGGCATCGCAGCACACTGCCCGGTTACCATGGGAGCTCTTACCGCCACCTCAATGGGTGACGGTATGGGCTCCCTGCCTCATGGCCAACGCAGTAAGAGTTTACTTACGGCACGGCCATTTTGTGTTTGGGGCTTTTCAGCTGCTGTAGTAGAAAGGGTCCTGGCATGCAGGAAAAATGGTCCCTGCCACTACCGCAGGGCCTTTTTCCCCACAGCTTGGTATAAGGACCCCTTAGTGACTTTCCCAAGGTCATGGATGTCAGTGAGATTTGAACCCTGGTTTCTCTGTCAGCCCACTGCTCTAACTGGACTTGGTAGGTAGAACTGAGCATCTGGGCTTTCAGGTTTTGGGGTTTAGTTTGGGGTTGAGGAAGGATTCAATCTATTTTATGGGGGGGGGGGGGGGTATGATATTGATGTTTGCAACGTAATTCTAATTTTGTATTATGTGGTTCACCTCACTGGTCAGTGTTTTTATTACATAAGCAATAAATGAAATGAAACAGTTGTAACCCACTAACAAGGAGAGGAGATGAGGGCTTAAGAGTTTCCACAGACACCCTGTGATATGAGTTTAAGGCTTGCTGTTGCTTTTCATGTGACCTAATGTAAACCATTTTATGTTTCTGTGACCCAGATTAAAACAAGGCATTTCACTTAATCTGACTTTCCTATCTGACAAATTAAATTATTTTTGAGATATTCACAAAACAAATGTTACTGTATTCTGAGGAAATAAGGTTTGAGAGAGACACCAGAATTCTATGTGTGAGGTCCAAAGATTCCTCAGAACAAGAAAGAAATGAACTTGAAGTAGCTAATTATTCCCAGTTAAGAGACTGTATCATCCTTAAGCAATTATTTAAGGGAACAGGGATATTTACCACACTTTGTGACGGTCTTTAGGTTATTGAACTGACTGGTTTGTTTCCTGGATGTAAATAAAGCCAGTACTTGATTACTGGTGTTCTTTATTCATTTTCATTTGACTGCCTTGCAATGACGCATTGCATTTATTCTCTCAAAAAAAAAAAAAAAAGTCGCTCCTTAAACGTTCTTGCAGCTATCTGGTTTCTGTCAGCTTTGTAATCAAATGACCTAATTTAGGTTGCTTAATATGTTAAAGACATTTTCTTTTCTACCGTTATTATCCCCTTAAAAAAGATGAGCTTCATAAGGAAAACCCCTAATTCCATTTCCTTACTTACAGAAAGAGCTGAACGATAATGAAAACTTTTTTTTTTTTTAGATGAAACAAAAATTGGCAGCACACCAGGTGTAGCAAATGCTTCAAATTGATACTCAGTAGGTTTGGGAAGGACTGGATACGGTCAGGAAAATAACTAGCTCTCCAAAAGTGAACGAAAGTCAGATCATTCCCTCAGGAAATGAAAATAACGAGGAACATTCGGATTTTGGTCACATGAATCTGAAAAGGTTTTAGGTACCCTGTTAAGATATTAAAACCATTTGTTGGTCTTTGTGTGCCACAAAGACCAACAAATGTGAATCCCTCTACATATATCCAGAATTGCTTACTACCATGTTTTATCATTATCATGTTCCCCTATATCCTATTGTAACACAAAATGTCTATTTACTTATTTATTTCCACCATTCACGATGTATTGTAAGCCACATTGAGCCTGCAAAGAGGTGGGAAAATGTGGGATACAAATGCAATAAATAAATAAATAAAGATGGTATTATGTAATTGGCAAACCAATGGCCATCTTTGTCTTTGACACTGCCATTTTCTAAAAGTTCTAGGAGGTGTTATCTCCTGGGGCTGTTAGAGGGGGAGAAGTTCAGCTATCCCAGCCCTCTCTGCTGCGTTGGGGTATTACAGTAA